>NC_080406.1:51280465-51912340 GCF_030265065.1 Corythoichthys intestinalis
AATGATTGGTGGTGACTTAATTGTACATTGGTATGAAAAAGTATCTAAACCTTTTGGAATTTCTCACAATTTTGCATAAATCACCATCAAATGTGAGCTGATCTTTGTCCAAACCACACAGATGAAAAAACAGTGTCTGCTTTAACTAAAACCACCCAGACATTTAGAGGTTTTCATATTTTAATGAGGTCAGTATGCAAACAATGACAGAAGGGAGAAAAATAAGTAAGTGAAGCCTCTGCCTAAGGAGACTTAAAGAGAAATTGAAACCAATTTTTATCAAACAATTTAAGTCAGGTGTGTGCCCAATCACTGATGAGTGGTTTAAAGCTGCCCTGCCAAATATAAAACACACACCTGGGAAGAATTGTCTTGACGAGAAGCATTGTCTGATGTGCATCATAGCTCGGTCAAAAGAGCTGTCTGAAGACCTGCGATCAAGGATTGTTAATTTGTATGAAGCCAGGAAAGGATACAAAACCATCTCTAAAAGTCTGAATGTTCATTAATCGACAGTCTGAGAAGTTGTCTAAAAAATGGAGAGAGTTTGGCACTATTGCTTCTCTCCTGAAGAGAGGCCGTCTACCAAAGATGACGTCAAGAGTTCAGCGCAGAATACTCAGAGAGGTAAAAAAGAATACTACAGTGTCTGCTAAAGACTTACAGAAATCACTGGCACAGTCCAATATCTGTACATGCAAAACTATGGCCAAGAATGGTGTTTATGGGTAGACTCCATTGAGGAAGCCACTGCTGTCTAAAAAAAAATTGTTGCTCGTTTAATGTTGGCAAAAAGGCACTTGGACACTCCACAGAAGTTTTGGCAAAATATTGTGCGGACTGATGAAACCAAAGTTGAATTGTTTGGGAATGACACACAACATATTGTGTGGAGGAAAAATGGAACAGTTTACCAACAATAACACCTCATCCCCACCGTGAAGCATGGTGGAGGGAGCAAACAGCATGATTTAGGGCTGTTAATCTAACTCAGGGCCTGGACAACTTGCAATCTTTAATGGAAGAATGAATTCAAAAGTTCAAAAGGATGTTTTGCAGGAAAACATGAGGCCGTCTGTCAGACAGTTAAAGCTAAAAAGAGGATGGATGCTGCAACAAGACAATGATCCAAAACACAGAATTAAATCAACTTCAGAATGGTTTCAGAAGAACAAAATACAGGTTTTGGAGTGGCCAAGTCAAAGTCCAGACTTGAACCCCTTTGAAATGCTGTGGCATGACCTAAAGACAGCAATTCATGCCAGAAAACCCAGGAATCTGACTGAACTGCAGCAGCTATGTAGAGAAGAATGGGCCAAGATTAGTCCTGATCGATGTGCCACACTGATCTGCAGCTACAGAAAGCGTCTTGTTGAAGTTATTGCTGCCAAAGAGGGTCCCACAAAATATCAAATGTGATGGTTCACTTACTTATTTTTCCCCCTTCTGTCATTGTTTGCATACTATCCTCATTAAAATATAAAAACCTATAAATGTTTTGGTGGTTTTATTTAAAGCAGACGCTGTTTTTGGGTGGGGTCTGGAGCCTAACACAGCTAACTCCAGGCAGACGGCGGGGTACACCCTGAACTAGTTGCCATCCAGTCGCAGGCCACAGATTGACACACACCCATTCACGCAAACATTCACACCAATGGACAATTTGGAGTGTTCAATCAGCATACCCTGCACATTTTTTGGGGATGTGGCAGAAACCCGGAGAAAAACCCACGCACGCCGTCTTCTTAATATGAATTATTTTTAAACAAGAATATCGTAGAAAAATGCTTGTCTTTATTAAATGCTTCATTTTCATTCATTGGACAAAATGAGTTTCCACAGCACACCTCAGACTGGGCTACCACTATGTAAAAAAAAAAAAAAAAAAAAAAAAAAGTCAGAGGATTTAAGACGTTGCTCACCACGGTAAATGCTAACGTGAATGCTGTGCTAACGCTATGAGTTGCATTGCACGAAAGCAACAATGACGTGTAATAGAGAATAGAGTCAGCAAAACTTCAAATTTACAAATGCCACTAATGTGTTAGGTCTCACTATAATTGTGCTAGACTGTCGAACTTCTCGCACTTAGTATGTGACAGTTAAAAATCTTGATTAACAAATTTGCCTGTAGGATGATGGTTTTATGAGTAAATTATTTTAAATATATTCAATCTCTAAAGGAAAGCACAATCAGGATTGCAGTCAAACTTTCATCTCACTAATTTATTTCTTTGATCATAGAAGTATTGTGTTTCCTTTTTATACTGAAACAACTTTTTCCCTATAGTCTCTGGACCTGGTGGCACTCTCTGCGGACGTGGCCAACATTTGGGTGACCGGACTCCGCTACCTGCTGGCACACCCAACTGCCGTCGGAGCTGGACTGGGAGGAGGTGGCGGTATGGGAGATGGAGGAACGATGGAGGGCAGTCTGGGTAGCAAACTGAGGAACGAGTGGCTGGCAACAGAGTTTGCCCGAGTGGATGAAGATGGTTATGGCATCGTGTCTGAGGATGTGGCAGTCAAGACCATTGTTAAACTTTGTCCTGGCATTAAGGAGGCTAAGGTGCGGTAATTCCATTTGCCAATCGAATCACAATCAACAATTGTATTGAAATGGATAGAAATACAAAACTGATTCATACAATCTTTTTTAGACATGCTGTTTTGTTAAAAAGGATGGTCTTCAGTCAAGTGTGCGATAGGGGTGTGACAAAATATCGAAATGGTGCTATGTCACTAGGGCTGCATCTATCGATTATTTTGGTAGTCGATTAATCGATTAACTATTTAGTCCGAATAATCGAGTAATCGGATAAGGACCATAAAAAATTAAAATATTTGAGCTACGCCTCAAATGATACATATATACAGTATATAATACAGTACAGTATACATATATACAGTATATAATACAGTACAGTACAAACATACTGTACATACATACATACATACATACATACATACATACAGTGGGGAGAACAAGTATTTGATACATACATGCATACATACATACATACAGTGCTGCTCAAAAGTTTGTGAACCCCCTCAACATTTTGGAATTTTCTATTATTTCAACCTGATTTCCTAATCAATCAATTCAGTAGTTTTTTTTTGTTTTTTTAACAGTTGTGTTGTCGAGACTAAATTAAAAAGAGTTTTCATCAACTGATGTAGGTGCAAAATTGAACTGTTTGGTCACAACCAAAACCGCCATGTCTGGCGAAAAGTCAACACTGCATACCACCAAAAGAACCTTCTCCCAACAGTGAAGCATGGAGGTGGGAATGTCAAGATCTGGGCTTGCTTTTCATCCTCAGGACCTGGACAACTCCACATAGTCCAGGGAATCATGAATTCTGAGGAATATTGTCAAATCCTAGAACATAACCTGACGCCATCTGTTTTGAAGTTAAAGCTTGGCAGAAGGTGGATCATGCAACATGATAATGATCCAAAGCATTCCAGCAATACAACCAAGGAATGGCTGAAAAAGAAGAAGATTCGTGTTCTGGACTGGCCCAGTCAAAGTCCTGACCTAAATCCCATTGAAATGCTGTGGCGGGACCTGAAGCGAGCAGTTCATGCCAGACGCCCATCAAACCTCTCTCAACTGACTGCGTTCTGCAAGGAAGAATGGGCAAAAATCCCCCAAAGTAGATGTGAGAGGCTGATTAGTCACTACAGAAACCGTTTGGTTGAGGTAATCTCTGCAAAAGGAGGCGCAATATCCTATTAACCGAAGGGGTTCACATACTTTTGCACACATGATATCTGAATTTTTCTTAAATCAACCACTTTTGTTAAATAAAGAATGACAATATAACTATTTCTTTTGTTTCAGTCCATTATTTGGAATGTCAGTATTGTGGATTTGGGTATAACTTAACATTTAATAAGGTTATTTTAGTTTTTTTTACAAAAAATCTGACCATCGCTGTGGGGTTCACAAACTTTCGAGCAGCACTGTACATACACTGCTGACCAAAAGTATTAGTACCCCGGCAATTCTGTCAGATAATGCTTAATTTCTCCCAGAAAATGATTGCAACTACAAATGCTATTGGATGCCAGGAATGCTAGGCAATAACCAATGGCAGAGCAGCTATAAGTATGTTCAATTCAGTAAACTCTGGGAGCTGCGAGTTCCAACTATACTGTATGCCTTTCGTCTCCTCAAAGTTCTTTCGGATCAAGTGTCTTAACCTGAAAATTCTGTATGTAGAGACGTTCGTAAGTAGAGGTACCACTGTATTAAATTGACCAAATGCCCTCAAATTAAATTGTATTGCAAATATAGCAACTCCAGTATTAAAATGAAGCAAGCCACTTTTACAAAAGTATATTTGGAATGTAATGGAACGCAGTACAGAGTAGGCCCTTTTTTTAATCTAAACTTTTGTTTTGCTTCATAAAAGCAGCAATTGTGCAGAAACATGTTTTCCTGTCCAGTCACCAAAGTACTGTATTCCCAAACAGAGTTTCAAGTCATCTAGTGAAAATTCTTCTAGTTTTAATATTGCAATATACAGTGGTGCCTCGACATACAATCGCTTCGACACACGATCTTTTCGACATCCGACGTAAAATTTGACTTGCCATTTGTTTCTACATCCGACGACATGCTCGAAATACGACGACATGACAGCACCACGGACGGACGCACAGCAAATTTTCTTGTGAGAGAAATCAACACAGGTTTCAAATAGGTTTGTACAGATGGTCAAACTTGGAAAAATTTACACTTACCATTGAAATGAAGATGCAAATTATAGAAAAATATGAGCGTGGGGTGCGCATCCGTGAACTGGCTCAACAATACATCTCCACGGTACTCCTCCAAACACCGTTCACCAGTGTTTATAAGTTGACAATTATTATTGTGGTAACATCGCCAAAGAAATCGCCAGCTTCGTCAGGTTTTTATCATTTATTTCAGAACTTATCCAACACAAAACGCCCACTCTCCGCCACAGTTGACGGTGTTCTCAAGAAAACATTGAAAGCGAAAGTAAACTCTCAGCTGCTCCGCTCCCTTTGGGTCATGTCAGCCTCGCGGTGTCTTCAGGTACAGAAAAAAAACGTCCGCCACATTACAACCCGATTCGTTACACTATTACAGGAATTATTATTATTATTGTTATTTCGATTTTTATTTATAATTTATTTCTTTTGCTATGTGTAATTGCCATTTGTAATAGTACCAGCAGTATTTATTAAGGATTTAGTGTAGGTTTTTGGGCTGTAGAACGAATTAATGGGATTATAATGTATTGTTATGGGAAAATTCTGCTCGACATACGACCATTTCGACTTACAAACAAGGTCCTGTAACGAATTAACTTCGTACTGTACGTAGAGGTACCAATGTACATCTCAATATTTCGCAATCCCCCAAAAAGTCGCAATGTCAGTTATTTTCCAATAGCGTTCAGCCCTACTACAGAGAGCTATTCAATAAAAAGGTACTGAACAATGACAAGTGCTGCAGAGCCTTGTCCATGAAGTGGAGCCAAGCAGGTCAGGTATGTAAGGATGTTGCACCTGCATAGCTTTTAACTCGTGTGAGTAAAAACTTCTCATATACAAATTACACTCAAACCTCAAGGTACCAATATGTACTTGATCTTCTATTATACCTCAAATGTGTCCTTTTGTGGTTCTCTGTTTGAAATGGATTGAACCATTCCATTCCACAAAATCAAAGAAGGTCAATAAGCCTGCTTCGTTTTAAATTATGCAATTTCCACAGGGAAGTGACTATCTCTCTGCATTAGACTGAGAGTAGATCACATTCCGACTCTTAATAGGAATTTTCTTTGGCGAGAAAAAAAAAGATTTTTCAAAAGATTCTTTGCTTTATATGTAGGTTTTCATTATTGGCAATGACTTCCTGCTTCATCCATTTGTGTCCTCTGCTGTCAGAAATGTCTGCTGGCAGACATTATTTTTTCCTCCCAAAGCGCACTTAACGAGAAAGAATGTTTAAAAGAAAAGATACAAGATTAAAGAGTGAGGGCGAGTAGGACAAAGGATGAGTAATAGGGAGGACATTATTGCGCCGCCACCATGTATCTGGGTCATTTCCATTTCCTCGGCGAAACTAAATAACCAAAGTTTAATCAGATCGACCAACTTCATGGGATTGATGAGGCAAGAGTTGCTGAAAATTCGTTATCATTCATCTCACTGAGACTCTCTGGGCCTCATCATCTTTCGATTTATGCTCGCAGGTCCGTCTGCGCTTCAAGGAGATCCAGCGTAGTAAGGAGAAGCTAACGTCCCATGTGACGCGCGAGGAGTTCCAGGAGGCCTACTGCGAGCTGTGCACCCGGCCGGACGTCTACTTCCTTATGGTACAGTTGGCCAAGGACCGTGAGTGTCTGGACCCTCAGGACTTGCGCCTCTTCTTGGAGACGGAGCAGGGGCTGTCCTTGGCCACAACCGAGGGCTGCTTGGAGCTCCTGAGACGCTATGAGCCCTCGGCACAGGGCAAGGAGAGAGGGCTGCTGGGATTGGACGGCTTTGCTCGCTATCTGCAGTCTCCTGAGTGCCAGCTGCTGGATCCTGAGCACGAGGGAGTGTGCCAGGACATGAACTTGCCCCTCTCACACTACTACATTAGGTACTGCACGTTTGCCACAGCAGAGTTGACTGTTTCCAAGAAATACAGGGAAGCTTGTATTTATGCTCAACAAATGCTTGAGATACAGTCATGTGAAAACAAATAGGACATACCATTAAATATTCAGTCATCTTCCATGCTGCCTATCCTCACGAGGGTCACGGAGGTGCTGGAGCCTATCTCAGCTAACTCCAGGCAGTAGGCAGGGTACATCCTGAATTAGTTGCCAGCCAATCACAGGGCACAATGAGACAAACAACTTCAGTTCTTTATTAAGAAATGTTATTACATATCAATGTCTGAACTTTTTTCTTTATCTCTGGAAAAGAAAGTGATTTAATTGCAGGTAAACTACAAAAATTAACATTGTTAACAAAAATGCATATTGTAACTGAGGAAAAACTTAACCTAACACCTATTAGCTAGTGTTACCCCATTTGGCTGAAATAACTTCAGTGAGACGCTTTTTCTAGCCATCTACCAGTCTTTGACATCGGTCTAAAGGAAGTTTGCCCCACACCTCAACGTAGAATACTTTCAATGGTAACTGACTGTTGAAGTGAATGAAAACACCATGGTGAGATCTAAGGAGCAGCCTGAGGGGCAGTTTACATGGCGACTCTGCGACACAAAGACCCAATGACTGAGTTGCGGACTCGCCTCGCGTGCATATGGTGTCGGCGAAGACGGAAGGCAAAGACGAAAAATTCTGAATCCTCCCTCCAAAGTGGAAGAATCCGATTGCGGGGGGGGGGGGTGAGGGGGGCTTCCTCGGCATCCATATCAAAGGCTCGTGCGGCGCGAGACCGCGTCGTTAACGTCAGCACTCGTACACACCACACTGGGCGTGCGCAGCGGTGCTACTAAACATTAAAAACAGCAAATATGGCGGAATGTCGGCTTTAATTTACCATTTTAATAATATTTTTAAAATTAAATATGTTGAACGTTTCAATTTTTGTGCCTTTTTGAGCAAAAGAAAAATGACATTGCTTCGAGTGGGCGAGCATATCTTTTTTTCCGGGCTGAGGGAGCTTGGTGGAGTCAAATTCAAATTCATTCTCTGTCGCCCAGTAAATCTGCACTGCCTCCTAGGGCCTGGCATGAATACTACATCGTTTTCATGCGGAATCGCGACATTGTTCAAATGGAGACGCAAATGCAAATGCAAATTTGACATTTTTCGTATTCTCGGAGAGTCACCATGTAAACGGCCCCTGAAGCCATCGGAAAGAAGATTGTAGACGCTTATGAGTCTGGTAAGGGATTTCAAAAGATCTGAAAAGAATATAAAATCAGTCATTCCACTGTACGGAAAATAGTCTACAAGTGGAGGACATTCAAAACAACTGCCAACATGCCCAGGTCTGGCCGTCCAAGCGAGTTCACCCCAAGAGCAGACGGCAAGATGCTAAAAGAAGTCATCAAAAACCCTAAAATATAATCAAGCTGATGTAAAAATGCATGCCTCTACAATCACAACGAGACTACACAAATTTAACATTCATGGGAGGTGTGCAAGGAGGAAACCTTTGCTCTCCAAGAAGAACATGAAGTCCAGACTGAAGTTTGCCAGAGTGAATGTAGACAAAGACCAGGACTTCTGGAATAATTTTCTTTGGACAGATTAATCTAAAATTGAATTATTCGGCCACCAGAACAAAGGACATGTTTGGCGTGAACCCAATACAGCATTCCAGGAAAAGAACCTCATACCAACTGTGAAGGTGGAAGTGTCATGATTTAGGAATGCTTTGCTAAATCAGCTCACCATCATAGAATCCACCATGAATTGTATCGTGTATCAGAGTGTGCTTAAGGAACATGTGAGATCATCTGTGAAAAAAATAAAGCTGAAGCGAAACTGGGCCCTGCAACATGACATTGACCCAAAACATACCAGTAATTCCACCAAGGATTGGCTGAAAAGGAAGAAATGAGTCCCGGAATGGCCGAGTCAAAGCCCAGATATTAATCCCATTGCGATGCTGTGGCGTGACTTGAAACGGGCTGTACTTGCAAGAAACCCGTCAAACATCTCACTGTATTCTGTGTTGAGGTGTGGGGCAAACTTTCTTCAGACCGATGTCAAAGACTGGTGGATGGCTACAAAAAGCGTCTTACTGAAGTTATTCCAGCCAATGGGGGTAACACTAGCAATTAGGTGGTAGGTTGTCCTAAGTTTTTCCTCAGTTAGATTATTCATTTTTGTTGATAAATTTGGTTATAGAGTAAAACAACGTTAATTTTTGTTGTTTACCTGCTATTAAATCACTGTTTTCCAGAGATAAAGAAAAACAAGATCAGATATTGATATGTGAACACTTCTTAATGAATAACAGAATATTTAATGGGGTGTCCTCATGTTTTCACATGACTGTACGTGGTTCACTGTCTTTTTCACAATATATTCATTTGCGATAAGTTCAGGGAGTCCTCGAGTTACGAACGAGTTCCGTTTCTGCGCTGGCGATGCAAGCCGAATTTCCGTCTAAGTTGGATTTCAACGTTAAAATTTACAAAATACTGAGTAACAAAACATTAAAATGCTATAACAAATTGGGTTGCATGTATTCTTCAGGGTTTAATGTTGATGAGTGGAGTGTTGTGTTTTAAATGCTGTCCCCAAATGCACCGCGTGACTAACTGGAGAGAAAGAGAGGAAGGGGTGGATGAGTTGGCGGGAGTGCGAAGGCTGGTGTTTTGTTTTTGTTTTTGTTGGCGTCTGCTACGGCTTACAGTAGGCGGTGAGAGCTATTGGTGAGGAAGCATGTGTACCGACTTTGGGCAATGTAAGGTCTGTTTGAACAAGCGTGATGTGTTAGCATAGCATGAGCAAAGCATTTTCACGCAACGGTTTAACTTTGATCTGAACACAGCACATTTCTACTGATGTTCATCGATGGCTCTCCCCTCTCAAATCTTTTTATGGTGTTATGGTGTTATGGTGTTATACTTATATAGCGCCTTTTGTAATGTTAAGCTTCGTTTCCATGGTAATTGATTTACTTTTGGTTGGACCAGCATCGCTAGAAGACCCAGCTTTCTTCATTGGGGCAATAATGTGAACAAAGAGGGCATTAAAGGCAAATATACTCCCGGCACATAAACACTGGTGCTGGGGAGTAGATGGCTGGTGAGGCACGGGTGCTGTGAAGTGGAAACGTTATAGGTCAAGGGCATCGTTACTGGAGGACTCCCTGTATATATAAACTCAATCCTTTACTGTCCGATTAACTTTTGAGATTTCTTTAGATCTAGGATTAAATGCTGATGGTTTTGTGCGATGGCAAATTGTACATATACAGATATTCCACTGCATTTTTCCAAAATGCAAGTAATTCTCAAATTTTCCCAACTGTTTCCTCAGCACCTCGTACCGGTCCTACCTTCTAGATGATCAGGTCCATGGCAGAGCGGACCTAGGCGGGCTAATTAAAGCACTTCAGTCTGGGTGTCGGTGCCTGGAGCTCGGAGTAACAGACGGCCCAGAGGGGGAGCCTCTACTTGGAGTTGACTATGGTCCAGATATCTCTTGTCATCATCATCAGCACCATGCACCCGTCACCATCCGCTCTGCTTTGGAGGTGGTCAACAAGTACGCCTTCCTGACCTCGCGATATCCACTCCTGTTGTACTTGTGCCAACGCTGCTCGCCTGCCCAGCAACGTACAATGGCACAGCATCTTAAGAAGGTGCTTGGCTCCCGGCTTTACACTCCGGAATCCCTACCGGTCAGTCTTGGGAGTCGAGCCACCACCTTACCTTCCCCAGAACAGCTGAAAGGACGTGTCCTACTAGTGGGCAAGAAACTTCCTCCAGAGCATGAAGGATCTGATGGAGAGGTGTCTGAGGAGGAAGAAGAGATAGGAGGAGGTGGTCCTCTAGCTGGACGACGAATGACCATTCCGGGTGAGGAGGATCTTGGTGTCGTATTGGTAGTACCGCCGCCCTCGCAACCAAGGAAGCTCCGGCTACACAAAGAACTCTCTGATTTGGTAGCCATTGCTCGGACAGACAGCCGCCACTTTTACGCCCAACGAGCTGTTCATAAGCAGCATTCGCCACCCAGCAGTCCAGGGTCTCCTGGGACTCCCTTGATGAACGAGACACCATACTGGACTTTGTGCTCCCTGGGCGAGGGTGAGGCAGGGCGGTTGACTACAGAGAGCCCAGAAGACCTCGTCATGTTCACCAAGCGCACTTTAACAAGGGTGCGGCCCAGCTCGGTGCGCCTAGACTCCAGCAACCCCAACCCACAGGGATATTGGAAAGGAGGTGTGCAGCTCGTGGCCTTAAACCAGCAGACCCCTGGAGCCATGCTGGACCTTCACAAGGGCCGCTTCTCTCAAAATGGGGGGTGTGGTTATGTTCTTCGACCTGCCGTCATGAGGGACGAGGTGTCGTATTTCAGCGCCCATACGCATGGATGCGTGCCTGGTGTACCACCGCAAACTCTTCGAATTAAGGTTTCTTTCCATTATATACTAGTATTTATCAATGCTTGATTGCCAGATTCCCCCAGTCAATTTTGTTTGTGTGTAAATGGTTGTTTACACACAAAAATATAGATTGGCCACATGTCGGAATAATCCGGAACTCGAATTAGCATTAACATTTCAAATAACAACAGATCATCTGAAATACTGTATAAGAATTTTGTCTACAACATTCAGTCTTCACACCTCAAATCATCCAATATGTGTCATGAGAGGCTACTGTTTTGGTTAGTCGCAGAATTCAAAAGGAATAAGTTGGTTTAACATACAGTGGGGCAAATAAGTATTTAGTCAACCACCAATTGTGCAAGTTCTCCTACTTTAAAAGATTAGAGAGGCCTGTAATTGTCAACATGGGTAAACCTCAACCATGAGAGACAAAATGTGGAACCCCCCCCCAGAAAATCACATTGTTTGATTTTTAAAGAATTTATTTGCAAATCATGGTGGAAAATAAGTCTTTGGTCAGTACCAAAAGTTAATCTCAATACTTTGTTATTTACCCTTTGTTGGCAATAACGGAGGCCAAACGTTTTCTGTAACTCTTCACTAGCTTTTCACACACTGTTGCTGGTATTTCGGCCCATTCCTCTATGCAGGTCTCCTCTAGAGCAGTGATGTTTTGGGGCTGTTGTTGGGCAACACGGACTTTCAACTTCCACCACAGATTTTCTATGGGGTTGAGATCTGGAGACTGGCTAGGCCCCTCCAGGACCTTGACATGCTTCTTACGAAGCCACTCCTTTGTTGCCCTGGCTGTGTGTTTGGGATCATTGTCATGCTGAAAGACCCAGCCACGTCTCATCTTAAATGCTCTTGCTGATGGAAGGAGATTTTCACTCAAGATCTCTCGATACACTCGAGACAGAAGAAGTTAGACCTCTTTGACAGCCTGAAATCTTGCGTGTTTGTAGGTGACCAAATACTTTTTTCCACTCTAATTTGGAAATAAATTCTTTAAAATTCAAACAATATGATTTTGTGTTTTTTTTTTTTTTTCCACATTCTGTCTCTCATGGTTGAGGTTTACCCATGTTGACAATTACAGGCCTCTCTAATCTTTTCAAGTAGGAGAATTTGCACAATTGGTGGTTGACTAAATACTTATTTGCCCCACTGTAAGTCAATTATTTATTGTCTGTGTGAGAACAAGTGTTAAAAATGTCCTCCATCCAGGGGCGAAGGCTCCACTTTTATTTTATTTGCAGCTTCATGAATTTTAGGAAATATGGTAATTTATTATGTCATCTCGCAAGAACCTCTCTAAAATGCTCTGTTCTGACAACACAGGTTATTAGTGCACACAACCTACCTAAACCTCAGGGATCAGGTGCCAAAGGAGAGGTCATTGACCCCTACGTGGTCCTGGAACTTCACGGAATACCAGCTGACTGTGCAGAACAGCGTACACGCACTGCTCTCCAGAACCAGGATGACCCCCTCTTTGACGAGACCTTTGAATTCCAAGTAAGACATTAGGATACTTACTCTAAAATGTGCTGTTCTGTATCTGAATACATCTTACAAATACGTATTATAAGAAGTGGGAACATGAGCTTGTTAAAAGCTAATAGAGTAGGGATTGCCAACAGAATTTTAGAATGATACATCTTATGATAATGTGTAGTGCCTTAAGTCTTTTTAAATATTTCAATTGTTAGGTACTCTAAAAGTCAATGTAATGATAAGAATAACAGTTGACTTATCTTTACAAACATTACAAAAGTTACAAAAGAAACCACTAGAATTAATAATGCAAAACTGGTTGATGTGTAAATCACCTATTTTCATGATGATACAAAACAATAGATTCTTTAGACACGGATACTACAAAGTTTGCCACAATTTAAAGGGAACCAGGCAGGGATAGAAATAGTTCTTAAAAGATACATTTTTGCACGAGTTATAATAATTTGATATTAAAACCCATCTTAATGTTTTCGTTTTAATAAAATTTGTAAAATTATTTTTAACTAGTAAGTCGCCATTGCTGTTGACATCGCATGGCCATGCTGCCGGTCTTCCACTGTGTCACTCTTTAACTGTGTAAGGTAGTGATTTAAATACGCCACAAGGTGTCTCTACCTTAATGACGCCACGTGATTGAGCAGGCCTGTCATGTGATTATATTTGCGACGTCTCATTGGTGAAACTGGTTGCACTACTGTTGGCATCGCTGGCAAAAAAAAAGAAAAATCTTATATGTAGATTAAAGAGGAAAAATGGAAGGACTAGTGTAGCCCAAAGTAGCGGAGTAAGAGTAGTGTTTCTTCTTCTCAAATCACGTAAAAGTAAAAAGTATGGCTTAGTAAAACTCCTCTTAGGAGTAAATTTTTCTCAAATGTTACTCAAGTAAATGTAATGGTGTAAATGTAACACGTTACTACCCACCTTTGCTCAGAACTGACAGAAACTAGTGAGACAAAGGTATGATCTACTGTCTGGAGAAGTCTGTCCGGGCGTGGTTTTCAAGGAAAAGCCATACTACAGTATATCCCTAACATAGAAACAAGGCCAAGTGACTCTGGTATGCATGTAAACATAGGAACTGGGGTGCCTGAAGGCATGAAAATAGACTCAGGCAGTTAATTGAAGAGGATTTACGAATTAGTCTGGCATAATTCTGCATTATTTATTGAGGAGCCGCACTGTTTGATGGGCACAATCAATTGATTACTGTCGTGTTGAGGATTTAACTCCTTCCAAGTCGTCCTAGTATCGTTGCAGCTGAGCAACAGTGACAGGCTGTCACGTGATGTGGCAATTTCTTTGCCACATTCCTGTTTCATGTTTGCCTTCCTGAAGTTTACACCACATGGATTAATAAGGAAAATACAGGTAATGTCACGACATGGGGCAAGTTGGATCCAAATGCTGGGAAAACTAAAGGCGACAAAGCAGGGTAGTGATCAACTCGAAAGGTTTTAATCTCTGTGACAAAATTCAAAGTAGAAGCAGAAGTCCAAAAAAAGCAAAGTGCAAACTAAATTCAAACAAAAGACTGGGTATGAAACATACTCTGGGATACAGGCACAAGGGGAGCATGGACACCGACATGAGATGAGAACAGAGGCTTGGATAGACAATAACTGAACAAGAACAGACAGCACATGGGGAACTTAAATACAGACATGGGGTAACGAGACACAGGTGGTAGATACAAGAGGCCGCGGATTGGTTAAGACACATGGATCAGGCAACAAATCAATGGGTAATCACATCGACAAGAAACACTAGGGCACAAACTTAACAGAACTCAGGCCATGATAGATAGTCCCCGGGTGATGAACGAGATCTGTTCCTATACGCCGGCGACGTAACCCGAATTTCTGCATAAGTCAGAACTAACCCTTTAAGTAACCCTAACTACCCCACCAAATCTCAACATAACCATCCAAAAACATGTATTATTCGTCATTGTACTGTCCTCGCAAAGAATCTGGAGCTAAGTCCTAGCTAGACAGCGAGCTAAGCTCCGTAATGACGATGTCAGACGTCCCTGTGGTTTGCTGACTTTATGGAGCTACTCATGACTTCAACACTTGCTAAATGAAACTACAATAAAAATGAAATTAAATCGGTTTCATCTTAAATAGCAGTTATTCAAATTTGCGTTTTAACTAGCTGCTGATACAGTAATGACAATCCACACAAACGGTTAACATGTATCAGTTAGCATCCGCACAGCATCAAAAATAATCACATAAACTCAGCGCAAGTATTTGACCACAGTTGAAAACACTCATTAAACATTACAAAAGGTGTTATATACTGTACATGTGTTGCCTCTGTGGATGCTTCACAAGCAACACATGTGAGCGCAGGCTTGCAGCTGTAATCTATCCCCGGTCTCTCTCACTCGGCTGTGAGACCTATTTGTGGTGGCAAATGCGGTCTTTTTCCTGTCCTTAAATAACTTCTTCCTGTGTACGTGTGCTGTTATTTGTGTGGAAGTACTACATGCTCTATGCTTCCTGCGCCAAAATAAAAGCATGCATTACAAAACAAAAGTCAACATTACCCCCCAAACATTGACTTACGATTCCCCTCGCCTGGACGCGGGTCACCGGGGACCCTCTCTGGAGCCAGGCCTGGAGTTGGGGCAATATGGCGAGTGCCTGGTGGCTGGGCTTGCACCCGTGGGGTCAGGCCGGGCACAGCCCAAATAGGTAACGTGGGTTCTCCTTCCCATGGGCTCACCACTTGTGGGAGAATGTTGGGTTGCAGCCAAAGGAGAGGTCCTTGGCGATCTGATCCCTGGCTGCAGAGGCTGGCTTTTGGGACGTGGAATGTCACCTCTCTGGTTGGGAAGGAGCCCGAGCTTGTGCGCCAAAAAAATTCCGACTCGATGTAGTCAGGCTCACCTCCACACATGGCTTGGGCTCTGGTACCAGTCCTCTCGAGGGGGGTTGGACACTATTCCACTCTGGAGTTGCCCATGGTGAGAGGCGACGAGCAGGTGTGGGCATACTTATTGTCCCCTGACTCGCTGCCTGTACATTGGGGTTCAACCCGGTAGACGAGAGGGTAGCCTCCCTCCACCTTTGGGTGGGGGTAAGGGGTGTCATTTGTGCTTATGCACCAAACAGCAGCTCAGAGTACTCACTCTTTTTGGAGTCTTTGGAGGGGGTGCTGGAGAGTGCTCCTTCTGGGGACTCCCCTCGTTCTGCTGGGGGACTTCAGTGCTCACGTGGGCAATGACAGTGAGACCTGGAGGGGCGTGATTGGGAAGAACGGCCCCCCCCCGATCAGAACTCGAGTGGTGTTCTATTGTTGGACTTCTGTGCCCGTCGTGGATTGTCGATAATGAACACCATGTTCAAGCATAAGGGTGTCCATATGTGCACTTGGCACCAGAACACTCTAGGCCGTAGTTCGATGATTGACTTTATAGTAGTGTCAGCGGACTTGTGGCCGCATGCTCGGGTGAAGAGAGGGGCGGAGCTGTCAACCGGTCACCACCTGGTGGTTAG
The DNA here is from genome assembly GCF_030265065.1 of Corythoichthys intestinalis. Lineage (NCBI taxonomy): Eukaryota > Metazoa > Chordata > Actinopteri > Syngnathiformes > Syngnathidae > Corythoichthys > Corythoichthys intestinalis. Next base: position 51,296,566 of record NC_080406.1, read on the forward strand.
TTGGCTTTGATGGTGGGAGAAGATGCCGGTCTGGCCCGGCAGACCCAAATGTTTTGTGAGGGTTTGCTGGGAACGCCTGGCGGAGTCCCCTGTCCGGGGGAGTTTCAACTCCCCATCTCCGGCAGAGCTTCTCCCTTGTCCAGGGAGAGGCGGGAGACACTGAGTCCGCATGGACCATGTTTTGTGCCTCTATCACTGAGGTGGCTGACTGAAGCTGCGGCCGCAAGGTGGTCGGTGCCTGTTGTGGTGGCAATCCCAGAACCCGCTGGTGGACACCATCGGTAAGGGATGCCGTCAAGCTGAAGAAGGAGTCCTATCGCGCCTTTTTCGCCACCGGGACTCAGAGGCAGCTGATGGGTACCGACTGGCCACGCGGCACGCGGCTCGGGTGGTGACTGAGGCAAAAACTCGGGCATGGGAGGAGTTCAGTGAGGCCATGGAGAATGACTTCCAGATGGCTCCAAAGAAATTTTGGTCCACCATCAGGCGTCTCAGGAGAAGAAAGCAGTGCACCACCAACACGGTGTATAGTGTGGGTGTGGCACTGCTGACCTCGACCACGGATGCTATGAGTCAGTGGGCTGAATACTTTGAAGACCTCCTCAATTCCACCAACATGCCTTCCCATGAGGAAGCAGAGCCTGGGGACTCTGAGGCGGGGTCCTCCCTATCTCTGGGGTTAAAGTCAACAGGGTGGTTAAAAAGCTCCTCAGTGGCACCCCGTGGGTGGATAAGAACCGCCCAGAGTTTCTAAAGGCTCTGGATATTGTGGGGTTGTCTTGGTTGACATGCCTCTGCAACATCGCTTGGACATCGGGGACAGTGCCCCTGGATTGGCAGACCGGGGTGGTGGTCCCCTTTTTTTAAAAAGGGGGACTGGAGGATGTGTTCCAAATATAGGGGGATCGCACTCATCAGCCTCCCTGGGAAGGTCTACTCAGGGGTACTGGAGAGGAGGGTCTGTCGGGAAGTCGAATTTCGGATTCAAGAGGAGCAGTGTGGTTTTCGTCCGGGCCGCAGAACAGTGGATCAGCTCTATACCCTCAGCAGGGTTCTCAGGGGGTCATGGGAGTTCGCCAAACAGATTTACATGGGTTTTGTGGACTTGGAAAAGGCGTTCGACCATATCCCCCGGAGAGTCTTGTGGGGGGTGCTCCGGGAGTATGGGGTATCGGAATTCCTGATACGGGGGATCCGGTCCCTGTATGACCGTTGTCAGAGTTTGGTCCGTGTAGCTGTTTGTAAGTCGGATCCGTTTCCAGTGAGAGTTGGACTCTGCCAAGGCCGCCCTATTTCACCGGTTCTGTTCATCACCTTTATGGACAGAATATCTAGGCGCAGACGGGGCACTGAGGTGGTCCAGTTTGGTGGCCTCAATATTGCATCTCTGCTTTTTGTGGATGATGTGGTGTTGTTGGCTTCATCGGGCCGTGACCTTAAGCTCTCACTGGAGCGGTTCGCAACCGAGTGTGAAGCGGTCGGGATGAGAATCGGTACCTCTAAATCCGAGACTACGGTCCTAAGTCGGGAAAAGGTGGAATGCCATCTCCAGATCAGGGATGAGGTCCTTCCCCAAGTAGAGGAGTTCAAGTATCTCGGGGTCTTGTTTACGAGTGATGGAAAACTGGAACGGGAGATCGACAGGAGGATCTGTGCCGCGTCTGCAGTGATGCGGACTCGGTCCGTCGTGGTGCTGAGCCGAAAAGTGAAGCTCTCTATTCACCGGTCGATTTCCGTTCCTACCCTCAACTATGGTCACAAGCTGTGGGTTGACCGAAAGAACAAGATCGCGGATACAAGCAGCCGAAATTTCCTCCGTAGGCTGTCCGGGCTCTCCCATAGAGATAAGGTGAGAAGCTCGGTCATCCGGGAGGGGCTCGGAGTAGAGCCGCTGCTCCATCTGATCAGGAGGGCTCCTGGGCGCCTCCCTGTTGAGGTATTCCGGGCACATCCCGCAGGGAGGGGGCCACGAGGCCGACCCAGGACACACTGGGGAGACTGTCTCCCGGCTGGCTTTGGAAAAAGCCTTGGGATCCCCCAAGAAGAGCTGGCTGAAGTTGCTGGGGAGAGGGAAGTCTGGGCTTCCTTTCTGAAGCTGCTGCCCCCGCGACCCGAACTCTGATAAGGGGGAGAAAATGGATAAAATTTGCATGTTAATTTCTTAATTGCTTGGAAAAGATTTCTTCTATACATTGGCAAAATTTGAGATTGAAAAACTACAGAGAAGGAAATTACCCTTCAGAGCTTTATTGTAAAGTGTTTGGCTGTTCATGCTATTCAGCTGTGCTTATCGGCCGTTGTTAAACTCCAAGTAATTATAAAATGGTGCTTTTCCTGTTTGATTTTCATTTTTTTTTAATGAATGAACAATTAAAAAAAACACAAAAAAATTTTGGTCCACTTTTGTCGCATGAGGCCTCTTCTCTTGGTGTGCAGCAGGCCTTAGCATTAGCCCTACCAAGTTAAAACAGTTTGGAGTAACTTCAGCTCTGTGTCTATAAGTCGTACTTATGCTGCTAATTACGAAGACTTATTTTAAAAAAAAATTTTTTAGTTTGACGCAAAGTGCAAGTCCCAAATTACATTTGTAGAGATGTGAAATGCTGGTGGTTTGCTCTTTGCGTCTTCTGCATCAGAGAAAATTACCAGCAATCACACTTTGCTATAATTTAAGCGTTGCTAAGGTTACCATTTAATATGTCTTCAATTCACAACTGCAAATGGCTTCCCTGAGTGTTTTACAATTTCTGCAAATACTAGGATGTTCGCACCATTTTAAAGAATGAAGGTGAAAGCAAAATAACTGATAAACAACCAGACATAGGCTAGGTTCATACCACAGGTCTTAATGCACAAAACCGATTTTTCTTCATAGACGTTTTTTTGGCGTGCCCGTTCAGACTGCCTTTTTCCATTGAGCCCGTAAATGTAGTACGCATGCGCACTAACTCGCAGCCTGGCATGCGCTGAGAAAACTGACCTGCATGCGCAGAAGCATCAAAACAAATGACTACGTCATTCTAGGGCGATCACATTTTGATTTCCAAAAAGACGACACAAATAACAGACATAAATAAATAATCCTCGTTCAGTATCATATTCTAAGTTATATGGATTTATAGAACGCATGCGCGCACAGCTGACACACATACGGTCAGTTTGCCCCGACTCTCAGCCATGTAAGCAATACTGAAATACAGTACTGCTTATTTGGCCCACAGAAAACCGAGCATTCGCAAGCTTATCTTGCCCCTCACCCCCATTTTATTGTTTTATGAATGTTGTCAAGCCCGTCTCTTCCCTAAAAGTCGAGTTCAAGCTTGGCGCTAACGTTAATGTACAGCTCCATCTCTGCCGTCCTCCCTGCCTCTCGCTCTTTGCTGACGTAATTGCTGCATGAATTCCGATTTGCGAGACTTGACAGTTCAGACCACAGCCACATTCTGGAAAAATGTGGCCCAGATCTGGTTTTATCCACATACGAAAGTCCCGTAGATCGTATTTGAAATGGTCAACTTTCATTCGACCTGTCCTGTTCCGATCGTCAAGTTAATGCCTCGCAACACCCGTAAAAAAAAGCACTTGCAACCAAAAAACCCAACTTGTATTCTGCAATTTTATAACGTCTTAATCAGATAATTGTTCTTAAATGTAGTCAAATAATATTCTCCATCTTGTTTTGAGTTTTAAAGACTTCATAAGAGATTAATGTGTCAGATTGTTACACTTACCTTAAGTAAATATTTGTATAATATTTGTTCTTATTAAGCCCATACATCTAAAAGTTGGTCATTTTTCACCTAAATCAAGAAAAATTGCTTTCAATTAATTTTTTGAGCAATATACAGTATATTCTTAAGGGTAACATTTCAAAGTTTTATTTATTAATTTATTATTATTATTTTTTACAAGATTAAATATACTGATTTATTGCTTAAACTACCAGTAAGTGTTAAGCTTATTTTCGGGTAGCTATTTTTTTATTTCAAGAAATCTGAATAAAATTCTCTTGAAGCACTGGCAGATAATTTAACTTATTTCTAGTATATTTACACTGAAAACAAGGGAATTTAACTAATTTTAATGAGGTGTGTTTTTTCAGTGTACTACAATATATTTATTATTTATTTATTTACGCATTATGTTTTTTCATGTTTATTTCACAACGCAAAATTTGGGAATATAAGTTATTTTTAGTGCTGTCAAATTTATCGTGTTAACGGGCGATAATTAATTTTTTAAATTAATCACGTTAAAATATTTGACGAATTTAACGCATGCGCGGAATGATCCGCTCATGCATTGCGTCAAACAGATTACAATGACGCGTTTTTTTGCACATTGAGAGCTAAGAGGCAGAGAAAGGCGAGTGGACATTCGCGTTCATTGACCACGCCCTTTATTGGCATAAGCTTCGGCAACTTTTATCCGACCTGTCCCGTTCCGATCGTCAAGTTAATGCCTCACTCAAGTCGGAAAAACACGAAATAAAATAAATGTGTGCAGTAAGACCTGTGGTATAAACCTAGCCATAGACACCAAAATATTTATCCACCCTCTATACCACTTGTCCTCATCTAGGACACAGGTGTGTGGAGTCTATTCTAGTTGACTGTAGGCAAAATTTGGGGTAAAGTGCTGAACAGGTTGCTGGCCATTGGCTAATGACAAGCTATATAGAGACTAAAATAGGGTGACCATATTTTGATTTCCAAAAAAGACGACACTTTGCCCGGCCTTGACATACTTGAATTTTACTCGAAGTTCACTCAAAGATGCCTTTATCACTTTAATATATTTAAAGTGTGCCTCCTCCGTCTGGACAGAAAAATTCAGTTTTATTTAAAAAAAAAAAAAAAAGCCATATAGTATATATTATATACTATATGGAAATAAGTTTTTTACTCAACAGGCTTTATTTTTACAACAACAAAAAAAAAATCAAACAAAACAAAACAAACAAACAAACAAAAAACGCTAAAATAAATAAATAAATAATGACCAAAAAAATATGCAGACCTGTGGAAATATAGTACAGTCAATACAGACACACAGTAGGCTTGTGCCACAAAAACATTTTTATACATTATTATCACGACAGTTGTCGTTGAGAAATTGTTATTCCCACTCAATTTTTATTCTCATTTAATGTTCTAGATTGCACGCAAACAATAACTAAAATAAACTGACAAACTATTCAACCAGCATGTTTCCAAACGAAGCAGTTCAAAACTACGTTTCCCATAATGCCTAGTGCGGCTTAGTTAGCTCACTGATAGCTACCCTAATAGTGAGTACCGGGAGACGAGGCAAAATCAAGCTTTGCTGTATAAGTTTACAATCATCTGTAGCACAACGATGCGACACCAAACGGGATTTTACAGATCATGCCAGTACAAAACTCCGACAGAAGTCAACAGTTGCCATTATATACGTATTTATCGTAAAAAACTTAACAACTGTGCAGGTGCTCCCTCTTAGAATAGAATACTAACATTCAACCAAATACACGAACGCAGAACAATTAATACAAGACTAATACAACATACTGCATCTCTTTGTACCCATAACATTAACAGAAGATAAACTTACAGAAAGGTGTATGGAGCACTATAAACGTCTCTTAAAACTACTCCTTATTGTAGTCTGTAACTGCCTGTTTTCTTGCCAAACCGTCAACCCAGTAGATGGCGGTAATGCCCCATAATACAAGGGGTAAACTGTACTCCTTCTCCCGCCCCTACTAGTAGGAGCCACGACAACGCAGGCAAGCGCTGCCCCGCAGCGGCTGGAGGGATTCTCTTCAAATTGGTCCCGTGAAAAATGATAAAAACCGGACATTTTCATGTATTTATAAAACTCGGCCGGATGACGAGGACACGACGTGAAAGGTGGACATGTCCGGGCAAAAGAGGACGTTTGGTCACTCTAGACTAAAAACAATTATCTACTTGGAGTCACATTGCCAATAGAAAAATGATTTTTGAAATGCGGGAGGAAGTCACAGTACCTGCAATCTGGGGCGCCGATAATTGGGGGTGAGGGATCCTAAGGATTCTGGGGGCCCACCATTAACAGGGGGAACAAAAAGTCCCCTAGTAACATTACAATGCTGCCTAACAATTATATGACTCTCAGCTATTACTTTTTTAATCACAAATATATTTTATTTACAATACAATGGTAGCACCAAATGTATTTTTTTTTTAAAAACACTTCTCCGCGCAGATCCATCGGTCCTGTAAATAAATGAATCTAAATTCTATTGTATTGAGAACTTTAAGAATTTCTCCTACCAAATCACTCATTGTCAAAGCCACCAACATGCCAGTGCAGAAGCTTTGACTTTGGCCCTGTGAGGAATGCCCACTGCCATTCCCCCTCCAATGGAATAAGGCGCAGACTAACAGAATGTCGAGGGCACTGATCCAGCACAGCTCCAGGGTTTCTAATGGCTAACTAGTTGCCACCACTTAGAACTGCGTGCACTGTTGCGACTACTGCAACACCCAGAAGGAAGCGTTGTGGTACATATTACCACTATGCTTAGCAGCATTTTATAAATAGTTGCTAAGTGGTACATTTTTATTGTCAACATTATTTTTTGTTTATTAGCTCATAGTATCGAGTGATCCATTTAGTAACCCCATCTTTTTTTACTTAAACATATTGCATGCAAGCAGAAGTGGGTTGAATAGCCAATAATTTTACTCAAGTAAGAGTAGCGTTACTTCTAAATACCGTATTGGCCCGAATATAAGACAGTGTTTTTGCATTGAAATAAGTCTGAAAAAGTGGGGGTCGTCTTATATTCGGGGTCTACACATTATACCCATTCACTACGCTAGATTGCGTCAGATATCATTGAAGAGATGTTCTGTCATGACAGATCTCAGCTACTCTCAAGTTTAACCAGTTTGCATTATTGTATTGCAATGATTTTCCTTATTCAGATTTCTTTCAAGACGACAGTTACAGTTAGGCTTCACTTTGATGGTTAATGCAGTTATTGCAATTTTGTTGTTTTATCACAATAGATTGGTTTATTTACATTTCAAAACCAAGAAGCCATTCATTTGCGAATGTGATTGCACTTTAGTTTACATATTTAAATGTTCAGATATTAAGATTTGAATGAGGCAAAATAATATGCTTTTTCCCTCAAATATATTGTTGTAATCATTTGTTTCAGATGTACTGTAATTATTTTCTGTATAAAAATTATTTTGGTGTTCAAAAAGTCTTTTTTCAAACTTGAGTCTCGAAAAAAAGTCTTATAATCTTATAGTCTCATAATCAGGGCCGTGTTATATTCGGGCCAATACGGTAATATTACTCAAGTAAATATAAAACTATTCATCCAAAAATGTACTCAAGTACAAGTATTTGTTGAAAACAATGATCATGTAATGAGTAACATTGTGAGTAACTGCTTACAATGTCAGATTTTAATTTTTTATTTTTATTTTTTAAAAAAGGGTTAGGTTTTTTTTTCTTCTTAGCACAACTTTATCTACTGTATATGAACTGTTATTATAATAGTGTTATTATTACTACTATTATTACTATTATATACGACTATTATTATACTTTTTTTGCACCACAGACCCTTGTGATATGGGCCTTTTCTTCACAGACCAGCAATGTTTGGCAGAAAATTACAGTGAACATAAAATACCGCAACAGGGCTAAAAACGAACATTAAGGGAAGGGAAAATCTAACTCACCAAATGCTGAATCAACTGTTTTTAACACAGGGCTCTCTTAAACTTGACAGCAAATATCCTCGGTCGCAGGCATGATTAGTTCTTCTCTAATCGTGAAAGGTTTCTTGGCTTTAGCAATCTGGTTTGCCGCGAGGTATGATGCTCACAGTGCATTCGCTTTTGTTGCCTCTTTTGCTAGTTTTAACCACATATAATGCAGAAGGGACTTGGCTGTAGATCCATCTTCTGGCTCAGCAGGTGGCATGTTCCCCGTAAAAAAGCTGTCCAAAGATGTCGCCGCCCGCAGCACACAGCCAACAGCAGTTAACATTACTGTTTATATTGACTGAGGCTGGGCTGCTATAGGTTTGCAACCCCACCCCAGTAATGGTGGCCGACCACTAGAGATTGACGTATGCAAATCTCTACTCAGATTAGTCAAGAGGCACAGGCCAGATTGCGGTCGTTAACAAATGATTTACCAAATTGGCCCGAATATAAGACGGCCCTGATTATAAGACGACCCCCTCTTTTTCAAGACTCACGTTTGAAAAAAAGACTTTTAGAACACCAAATTAATTTTTATTCAGAAAATAATTACAGTACATCTGAAACAAATGATTATAACAATATATTTGAGAGCAAAAAAGCACTTGCAAATAAAAAAACAACAACAACTTGTACTCTGCAAATTTATAACGTCTTAAGCAGATTGTTTTTAAATCTAGTCAAGTAATTTTCTTCATCTTGCTTTGAGTTTTAAAGACTTGTTAACAGATTAATGTGTCAGTTTATTCCACTTACTTTAAGTAAGTAAAGTAAGTAAGTAAGTACATTTGTTCTAATTAAGCCCATACATCTAAAAATCAAAGCTTTTTTATTTTTACAAGATTAAATAGTTATTTTTCTTATTTCAAAAAATCTAAGTAAAATTTACTTGAAGCACTGGCAGATAATTTATATTTACAGTACACTGAAAAACAAGGGAATCTAACTAGTTTAAAGGAGGTGTGTTTTTCCAGTAGAACAATATATTTATTATTTATTTATTTACACATTGTGTTTTTTCATGTTTATTTCACAACGTAAAATTTGGGAATACAAGTTGTTATTTTTTTTTTTAAAAGTTCAAATTTGTTATTTTACAGGGAAAATGTTCATTTTACAATTACACTTCTTTTGGCTCTACTCTTTCCATATTTCTCTGCCCTCTCAAAACTAAAGTGGCGCTGGCGTGACGTCAAACAAGTTTGAGTGCAACAAAGGAAAGTGGACTGCACATATAGTACAATGAAATGCTGGATATGCATAGCAATTAGAAATCAATTATTTAGATTAATTATACCGAATAAATAACAAAATTAAATGACAAATAATATACTGTACTTACCCTCAAAGCTGAAAGGTGGTGGACGAGACACTGTTACGCGACTTAAAAAACGGAGGATGACACTCCGGCATCGTAAAGTCAAAATGACGTAAGTCGGGTACGTCATAACCTGTACTCTAAGAAGTATTTTTTTCTCAAAAAGTTACTCAAGTGAATGTAACAGAGTAAATGCATGCAAGATATTGCTTATTGCTTTCTTAAATAAAGAAGCATTTCCTCAAGCATTCTTTATGTGCCTCTGACCATTTCCTGAAACTCAGCTTTGCCTCAATGTTGACTTAAATGTCACTGAGCTATTTTATTCAGCCAACGGTCTCAAAAATCAGAACACACACACAAACACACACTGTCTGTCTGGTTTGTCCATGCATGAAATACCCTGCACAACTTGGCCCTCCCTCGCAGATTCCACGCTAGAATTGCCTTTTTAAAACAGTAACATCAACTTGGTGCCTAAGTTTCCCTTCAGTAACTCATGTTCTCTCACATGGAAAATGTTGCAGCACATCAATTGCATCCAATGTAAAGTTATGCAATAGTAAAATAAATGAGGGCATTTCCTGTTCAACCATATGGACATTATGTGATGGCAAAGAGGAAAATTGGAAGTTATTGCAGCCTAGAGCAACTTGGAATTTAACCAGCACCACAGAAAAGCTTGTGTTACAACAGAAGTACAGTATTATACAATATGTACAGTATAAAGTATATTGGATGACTTGTGTTTGTATGCTTCATTACACCTCATATTTGACACCAAGCATTGCTTACTGATTCTGCATTTACACAAAGCAGTAACAGAGTCACGCTGACAGCAGTATGATTGTTCTGCAACCTTTCTTCTTCTTCTCCCAACGCCTTATGAGTGTAAAGGCTTCCTCGGAAATGTGTGAAACTTATATTGCAAGTCCCTGTGCGGAGCGGCGGGACGTGCTTTTTATTGTAGCGTGTAATTAAAGTGGATGCTGCGGCTCGATGGCTTAGCAAGTGACACCTCGTAAGAGGGAACCCTGTTTAAGCCTCTCCTGCAACTCAATTTTGTGACAATATGATGACACTTTCAATACTCTATGAAGCTTTTCTTTCTTCAGATCTTTAGTCCTAATGTGGTAGCATATTGGAAAAGTTGCAGCTATTTTGAATGTTTTTGGGGGGGCTATCAAATCCAACAATTACTGTATTTTTCACAGTTTTTAAAAAAAAAAAGTTTGGCAGGGGATGCAACTTTTACTCTAGCGTGATTTATGTGTGAAATTGTTAACACATTATTATATCATTTAACATGTTGGAGTTGTTGGAGTTGTTTGTACAGTGTTATGAAAAAGTGTCTGAACAGTCTGGAATTTTTCAAATTCCTGCATAAAATCACCATCAAATGTGATCTGATCTTTGTCAAAATCACACAGATGAAAAAAAACAGTGTCTGCTTTAACTAAAAACACCCAAAATTTATAGGTTTTCATATTTTAATGAGGATGCAAACAAGACAGAAGGGGGGAAAATAAGTAAGTGAACCATCATATTTAATATTTTGTACCCCCCTTTGGCAGTAATAACTTCAACCAGACGCTTCCTGTAGCTGCAGATCAGTCTGACACATCGATCAGGACTAATCTTGGCCCATTCTTCTCTCCAAAACTGCTGTAGTTCAGTCAGATTCCTGGGATTTCTGGCATAAATCGCTGTCTTCAGATCATACCATAGCATCTCAATGGGGTTCAAGTCTGGACTTTACCTTGGCCACTCCTGAAAGTGTATTTTGTTCTTCTGAAACCATTCTGAAGATGATTTACTTCCGTGTTTTGGATCATTGTCTTGTTGCGGCATTCTGTTTTTAGCTTCAACTTTCTCACAAACGGCCACAGGTTTTCTTACAAAACATCTTGATGAACTTTTGAATTCATTCTTCCATTAATGATTGCAAGTTGTCCAGGCCCTGAGGTAGCAAAACAGCCCCAAATCATGATGCTCCCTCCACCATGCTTCACGGTGGGTATGAAGTGTTGATGTTGGTGAGCTGTTCCTTTTTTCCTCCACACATGACGTTCTGTGTTACTCCCAAACAATTCAACTTTGGTTTCATCAGTCCACCGTGGAGTCCTCCCATGAACACTATTCTTGGCCGTAGTGTTGATGTGTGCACAGAAATATTGGACTGTGCCAGTGATTTCTGTAAGTCTTTAGCAGACACTCGAGTTTTTTTTTTTTTTTTTTTTTTACTTCTACATCTCTGAGTATTCTGCGCTGAACTCTTGGCATCATCTTTGCTGGACGGCCACTTCTTGGGAGAGAAGCAACAGTGCCATACTCTCTCCATTTGTAGACAACTTCTCTGACTGTCGATTGATGAACATCCAGAGTTTTTGAGATGGTTTTGTACCCTTTCCCAGATTTATACAAATCAACAATCCTTGATTGCAGGTCTTAAGACAGCTCTTTTGACCGAGCCATGATGAACATTAGACAATGGTTCTCATCAAGTCATTTCTTTTCAGGTGTGTGTTTCATAGTGGGCAGGGCAGCTTAAAACCACTCATCAGTGATTGGGCAACTCCTGAATTAAAATGTTTGGTAAGAATTAGGCAGAGGCAGACACTTACTTATCCCCCCCCCCCGTCATTGTTTGCATGCTATCTTCATTAAAATATGAAAACCTATAATTGTTTGGGTGGTTTTAGTTAAAGCAGACACTGTATTTCCATCTGTCTGATTTTGACAAAGATCAGATCACATTTGATGGTGATTTTATGCAGAAATGTGAGAAATCCCAAATGGTTCGGATACTTTTTCATACCACTGTAAGTGATTCCGAGGATGAAGATTTCATTTGATTTAGTGATTTGGAGTGACACTAATGGTTTGGTAAACTTGTTAACATATTCTTTATGTTACAGTTATCTAAATACCTCTTAATAGATATGTTACATTTACATACTGGGCTCATTCTCAGCTTATTGTTTATGCGTCATGTAATGTTAGCATACAGTACACTTAGAAAGCCTGTTGTTCTCTATTGTATTTTATTTTAAATTGCATTTCAAGATGACATGTCTGTTCTTGGTGTTGGATTTTATCTAATAAATTGCCCCTGAAAATGCGACTTATACATCGGTCCGATTTATATATTATTTTCCTCTTCATTGTGCCGCTTCATTTTTTGGCTTGTGTGACTTATAGTGCGAAAAATACGGTAAATTAATTTAGATGTGGTTTTAAATCGTCTATCTTACTAAATGCTCTAATCAGGCTTATTAGGCAAATCACAATAATATTAAAGGGTTAAGTTATCGAGGGTCATTTGACATATCATATAGGATTGTCAAGATGGCTGGAGTACTTGAATTGTATCACGAACACTAATGCCAAATTTGGTGCCTGTATAATACAATAAAATAAAATAACATTCATAATATTGTAGCTTAAGTTTAGACTTACCCCGAGAGGTGTACAAATACATTTGCCTTAATAGTGTAATTTACATATAATACATGACTTTCCTATCCTGAAATTTTGTCCATAATTGAATACATTATTGCCAACATGATTTTGCACAACAGTGCACACTCACTCATTCAAATTAACAACGAGTCAGACACAATTGTTGAGTGGTGTGCCTCAGGGGAATGTTAACAGTCATTTCCTGTGAAGGCTAAATGTCTTGAAAACCAAAGATTGAAAGCGTTTTTTTGCATTGTATTATCTTCCTGGCGACAATGCTATTTGTTCCAGTTCTTTTGTCTCTATCAAAGCGTCCTGACTCCTGGTACATGTTTTCCTGCTGGTCACAATCTACACCAACAGTGCGGAGCAGAAGTATTTGCACCCCTTGTGATTTTGCAATTTCACTCACTTAGAAAATAGGTAGAGGTCTGAAATTTCAATCATAGATGCATTTCCGCTCATAGAGACATAATCCAAAAAGAAAATCCGGAACTCACATTGTATGATTTTTCAATATATTTTTTTTGTAATTTACTGGGGTTCATAAGTATTTATACCCCTGAGAATCAGCAATGATTATGACACTCAAAGAGTTGTCAGTCTACCTTAAAAAAAGTCCAGCTTCACCCCATGAGTAACCATCCACCCACCACCCATACTGGACTGTCTCAGGAAATTAGAATACACAATATTCTAATTTTTTGAGACAGTCCTGTATATATACACAGGACTGTAGTATACAGTATGACAGTATGAGCTCATTATTGTCGCCTGTACACCCCACAGTCAGTCATAATCCAACTGCTACCATGGGCAAGACCAGAGAGCTCGTAAGATACTAGAGAGAAAAATGTTCAGCTCCACAAAACTGGAAAAGGCTATGGGATAATTGGAAAGCAGCTTGGTGAGAATAAATCAACAGTTAGAAAATGAAAAAGGTAAACATGACTGACAATCTACCTTGGACTGGGGGCCCCATGTGAAATCTCTCCTCGCGGGGCATCACTCATGATGAGAAAAGTGAGGGCTCAGCCTAGAACTGCACGACATGAGCTGGTAAATGACCTGAAGAGAGCTGGATGCAGTTTCAAAGGCTACTGTCAGTAAAACTCTACGGTGCAATGTTTTAAAATCATGCATTGCTCAGAATGTTCCCCTGTGGAAGCCAGTACATGTGAAGGCCCGTGTGAAGTTTGCAAGGGACCATCTGAATAATGCAGAGGGGTCATGGGGGAAAGTCATGTGGTCAGATGAGACCAAAGCAGAACTTTTTGGTGCAAACTTTACTTTTCGTGTGTGGTGGAAAAAGAAGGATTAGTACAATCCCTAGAACACCATCCCCACTGTGAAGTATGGGGGTGGAAACCTCAGGCTTTGGGGCTGCTTTTCAACAAAGGGTACAGGATGACTGTAGTGTATAAAGCAGAGGATGAATGGTGAAATGAATCGTCAGATTTTTAGCCACAACGTCCTTCCCCCAGACAGAGACTTGAAGATAAATCGTGGCTGGATCTTCCAACATGACAATGATCAAAAGTACACAGCCAAGCTAATCAAGGAGTGGCTGTGTGAGAAGCATATCAAGTTTCTGGAGTGGCGTAGCCAGTCTCCAGACCTCGATCCAATAGACAATCTTTGGATGCAGCTGAAACTTCGTGTGTCTCAATGACAGCCACGAAAACTTTAGAGATTTAGAGAAGATTTGTGTGGAGGAATGGGCCAAAATTCCTGTTGTCCATATGTGAAAACCTGGCGAAGAATTACAGAAAGCATCTGACCTCTGTAATTGCAAACAAAGGCTTCTTCTGCATTAAATATTAGCACTGATTTTCTCAGGGGTACAAATACTTATGAACCCCAGTAAATTACAAAAAAAATATTGAAAAATCATACATTGTGAATTCCGGATTTTCTTTTTGGATTATGTCTCTATGAGCGGAAATGCATCTATGATTGAAATTTCAGACCTCTACCCATTTTCTAAGTGGGTGAACTTGCTAAATCCCAAGGGGTGCTTCTGCTTCTGCTCCTCACATATTCATTTGCTCCTCAGTGAATATGTCGTGATCGTATAGAAGAAATCTTTGTCTTTTTCCTCCATATCCAGGTCAACATGCCCGAGCTTGCCCTTCTTCGTTTCGTCGTGCTGGATGACGACTACATTGGAGACGACTTCATCGGCCAGTTCAGCGTGGCGTTTGAGTGCCTTCAGTCCGGCTACCGCAACGTGCCCCTGCTAGACCTGACGGGGGAAACCTTACCTCACGCCAGCCTCTTTCTCCACGTGGCTGTCACTAACCGACGAGGGGGCGGCAAGGCCCACCGCAGAGGCTTGTCGGTGAGGAGGGTGGGCCGGCGCGGGCGCGAGTATGTCACATTGAGGAACACGGGTATCAAGACAGTAGACGAGACCTTCAAACTGGCCGGCGCACCCCTGAAAGAGGTGATGGACCTGCGGGAGGAAGCTCAGGTAGGCTCAAAAACTCAAGATATATTGATGACAGTTTTAGAGACCTATAAATTTCTGATTATGTTTATGATGAACTGTACTGCATCATACTGAGAACTATTTCTATTTGATTACCCTATTAATTCATTCCTTCATTCATTTTCCGTTCCGCTGGAGCCTATCCCAGGTAACTATGAGCAGTAAGCAGGGCACATCCTGAATTGGTTGTCAGCAGATCGCAGGGCGTTACCCACTTTACTTAGATTAAAAGGACAAATAACAATCCCATTGAACACGTGCCACCTGTTCTAAAACACCTAAAAACTTTTTAACTTTCTACAAATGGCATCACAATAGCCCATATTAAAAAATACTGTCACATAGTAAGTAGGGGTTAAGAAGTAGTAAGTAAGGGTATGACAATATACTGTATAAAAAGGTGATGTATCACTATACTTTGTAGCCCAAAAGGTTTTCAATAAGCTCCCACTGAGCATTTCTGCATAAAATCACCATCAAATGTGAACTGATCTTTGTCAAAATCACACAGATAAAAAAGTGTCTGCTTTACCAAAAACCACACAAATATTTTTAGGTTTTTATATTTTAATGAGGATAGTGTTCAAACAATGACAGAAGTGGGGAGAATAAGTAAGTGAACAATAATATTTAAAATTTTGTCCCGATAAACTTTTGAATTCATTCTTCCATTAATGATTGCAAGTTGTCCAGGCCCTGAGGTGGCAAAACAGCCCCAAATCATGATGCCCCCTCCACCATGCCTTACGGTGGGGATGAGGTGTTGATGTTGGTGAGCTGTTCCATTTTTCCTCCAGACATGACGTTGTGTGCTACTCCCAAACAATTCAACTTTGGTTTCATCAATATTTTGCCAAAACTTCTGGGGAGTGTCCAAGTGCCTTTTTGCGAACATTAAACGAGCAACGATGATTTTTTTTTAGACAGCAGTGACTTCCTCCGTGGAGTCCTCCCATGAACACCATTCTTGGCCATAGTTTTACATGCTGTTGATGTGTGCACCCAGATATTGGACTGTGCCAGTAATTTCTGTCAGTGTTTAGAAGACACTCAAAGGTTCTTTTTTTTAACCTCTCTGAGTATTCTCCGCTCAACTCTTGCCGTCATCTTTTGTGGACGGCCACTCCTTGGGAGATACGCAATTGTACCAAACTCTAGCCCTTTGTAGACAACTTCTCTGATTGTCGATTGATGAACATCCAGACTTTTAGAGATGGTTCTGTATCCTTTCCCAGCTTTATACAAATAAACAATCCTTGATCGCAGGTCTTCAGACTGCTCTTTTGACCGAGCCATGATCCACATCAGACAATGTTTCTCATCAAGACAATCCTTACCAGGTGTGTGTTCTATAGTGGACAGGGCAGCTTTAAACCACTCATTTGTGATTGGGCACACACTGTTTGGTAAAAATATGTTTCAAATATTCTTTAAAGCCTGAGTTATGCTCCCGCGTTGTGGTGACGGCGCAGCGACTACGGCGTCATTCGACATTCGATGGCTCTCCGTCCAGGTGACGCGTTGCCCTGTAATTCACCGCCAAGCCACTAGAGGGGTATTGTGTTATGTTTGTACGGTTTTGGGGCATGCTTGTTGACTTCCTCGTCCAGTTTAACGGAAAAAAAATAAACAATGCAAGATGGAACGCTTGAATGTGAATCTGCAGCTCATCAACATTGAATAAATGTTGATCATACAAATGTTGAGGCGCAGGCGACGCAGAAGACTGTTTCGAGGCGGTCAGTCCAACTTTTGATGCCGCATTGAGTTCTTCTAGCCTCGGGTGAAAACCAGCTAGCTGTGGCGGCTAGCTTCAAACTGGCGTTGAGCACTACGTCCAGCGTTTTTTCCGAGGTCTGCAAAGCCCTCCAGCCCGATTTGTTTGCCGTGTCCTACAACCAGCCAGTGGGAAGCCATAGCAGATTTCTGGCATCTATTGAACTTCCCAAACTGCGTTGGAAGCCTTGATGTTAACGTTACCATAAAAAGCACCGAGGCACTCTCAATCCGTGATGATGTATCGTGTGTGAACTGTCTGTTATTGAAAATTAAAGATCAAAACAACTCTTTTGACACCAAACCTGTGCATTTTTCTTCATATATTTGAAGTGTGACACGTAAATAAGTCACTGACTCACAGCAAACATATGTACACAATAAATGATGAAGTGCACCAACCAAAAATACGACATAAAGTAATAAAAAGCTGGCAGTTTTGGGCCGACTGGGTCACCTCTTCGTGTGGCCACTCGATTCCGAACACACACATCTCGGTAGTTCTTCCATTTTTTTATTCAATCGCTGACCTTGCCATTTGGCAAGCTTTATGATGTCTTGATGAGACTTGCTCTTCGATGATACTCCCGTCAGCTTGGTCCATTTCTGCGTCTAGAAAAATAATGTTTTACAATGGCGGTGATTTCGCGCTGAACCGGAAACAACAGTCTGAGCGAACCAATCACAGTCCATTTCCGCCACGTCATTGACGCTAGGGTTTGAAAAATCAATTGGACCGCGTCAGGGTAAATCGGGTCTTCCTTGACGGCGCAGGTCTGACGTGGAAGTATAACTCGGCCTGTAGTCTCCTTAGGCATAGGGTTCACTTACTTATTTTTATAAATGTTGAGTGGTTTTAGTCAAAGCAGACACGGTTTTGACATTTGTGTGATTCTGACAAAGATGCAGAATTGTGAGGAATTCCAAAAGGTTCAGATACTTTTTCATACCACTCTCAATGTATTTTTTTTGAAAAGGTGTCCCTGTTTAACCCTTTAACACCTGAGCCTATTTTGTCCGAATTTGCATGCCTTTTGATGTCCAAACTGTTGTTTTCTTCACTGACATATTACAACCAACATCTCACAGAGAAAACTTTTACACATATTCTTTTGCCTTACATGTATCTTAGCTGGGCGCTACGATGAAGCGTTAATATAAATTCTCCTATTGATTACAATTTGATGATCTTTTAATTCTGTTGATTTGAAAGGAGGCGGCAACGCACAACGTAAAGTACGTAGCTGCTCATATAGGAAAAGTCTACTGCTATAAGATGGCGGCTGTTTACTAATGTTGGCATCTAGTTCTATATACATATGATATCTACTGTAGCCCGACGTAATAATACCACTTATTCTCGTACCATCCATCCATCCATCCATCCATCCATCCATCCATCCATCCATCCATCCATCCATCCATCCATCCATCCATCCATCCATCCATCCATCCATCCATCCATCCATCCATCCATCCATCCATCCATCCATCCATCCATCCATCCATCCATCCATCCATCCATCCATCCATCCACCCACCCACCCACCCATCCACTGCTAAATCCGGGTTCGGTTCGCGGGGACAGCAGAAATCAGACGTAATTTATTGTTTACTTACCTGGTTCTGACGGCGAAGCAGGTAAAATACGGGGCACTCAGCTATGCACTTAGCACTCGGCACTTGTATTCCATGAAGCGGGAGGTATTTAATCATATTGATCGTGCAGCCACCTTTGCGTGATATAGTTGTGTTGCAAATGTTGCACTGCACTGACTGGTTATTATTTTTTGTAAAGGTGAGCCAAACTTTTGAGCACGCCGCACCGTGTGCATGGTTGTAATCAAGATGCAATGCACAAACACACGCTTCTTGTGGCTTCTTCTTTGTGGTTTTGGCAGCAATTTTTTTTCTGCTCGGCGGTTTGGGCATTGAAACATGGAACCAAAATTTTAAAATTCGAACAGGTTCGGTAGCATCGGAGTGTTGGAACTGGATCCCATCGATGCTCGATGCTCAATGCCCAACCCTACTGGCTACCATTGACATCCAATACATTTTGACTGTATTGGACGTCTCGCGCCTTCAATGACACTGAAACCAGAGCATTCGCAGCCAGTATTTACAAGTCACTTCCGGTTAAGTTAGGGCATATACAGGGTACTTCCTATTGATTTGGAGCCACTTCCTATTCATTTGGGAACATTTTTGCATCACTTCCTTTTCAACAAAATCTGGGAATTTTAGAGACATTTTAAGTTTTGTTATACTTATATAAAAAATAATAAATCAAGATTTTATTAGGGAACGACTTTGAATTTTTTCATGCTGCTGCTCATGGAGACTCACATATGCCTAAGGTGTTTTGGGTTTTAGGTTGCTAGTGGCTTTGGTTTTGAAAATATTTTAATTTGTTAAAAAATAGGCCTCTTATGGATCGCCCCCCGTGCCCCGTGTCCCATCAACTAATGGTGAAGTTTATGATACACATATACAACAAATTTTATTGCTGACACTGCGTTTCAGGTTCATCAACATGCTTTGTCCCCCCTCCTACACAAGTCGAACTCCGCCGATAAGTTAAACACTGTAAATTGTGTTCAAGTAGGAGTGTGTGCATGGATGTTTGTTTGTCTCATTGTGCCCTGCGATCAGCCCATAGCTAGTTGGGATAGGCTCCAGCACCCCTGTGACCCTCGTGATGATAAGCGGTATGGAAAATTAATGAATTAGTAAGTGAATTCCTCGTGTAACTTTAATATTATGCAATTAGAACAAAACACATCGCTAAAATATAAGAAAAAAAATGAAAACTCAACCTTAATAAAAGATTTCCTGTACATGCAGTGGAAATTTTGTGATGAAAATTTTATCCTAAATATGATAACGTCAAAAATAAAATGAAATATGTGGTGATAAGATTCAGTAAAAAACAGCGGAGGAGGATTATTAAATGTTTATTATTAGCTGCAACATACGAAGCTACTGGTTTGCAGCCACTCACCCACCTGTTTTTATACACGCATACACACACACACACACTGAGGACTCATTCTGCAACAGTCAGTCATTCATCACACCTCCGTAGCTGCAATTCTGACGCATGCTTACACTTGCATTCTGGTATTTGGCGTGGTATTTTTCTTGTCCGGTCTGGCCAAATCTACTTAGATCTTGCCTCAACTCTTGATTTTTGTTATAAATATTTTTCTGCTTTCAGGGTACCATTGCCAGTTTCAAAGAACAGTGTGGGCTCCCCACGGTGGCCAAACTCAAACAGTGCATCCAGAGCCTGGCCACCAGGCTGCAAAGCCCAGAGGGCACCATCGGGGTCACAATGGTGCTGAAGGAGGGCTACCCATGTCTAGAGGCCCTCGTCACTGTGTCCGAGCCCACACGCAAGCTGCTCTCTGCCTATGACACGGTTAGTGCACGTTTTCCTCCTGTATCATAATTGATGTTTCAATTTCTTTTAAAAGTTATGTGATCTTATAGGGACGAATGGTCATATCCCGCTTTCGCTGGGTTTTCTTTAAAAGATGAAGGCAGATTAGATTTTTTTTCTTATTAAAACAGGCTTCACTTTTTAAAATATTGATGAAAATTTAATCAAATTCTCACACTTGCTAATTTATGGATTACACCTCAGTATATTGTCTGATTAAAATCCACCCCGGTTTGTTACTGCCCCCCTGCTCCAAAAAATGGCGCATCACTACAACACTTCCCACGGGCTATCAATCTATAATGGTTAAAACGTCAAATTGCAGTGCCTACACGCACTCACAAACGCACACACTGCTGTTGCATTGAGTATGCAGAGAGACACTTGATGACACACGTGAAGCAGTCACCCACACGACTTGTCAAGCTCATGCATCCCAGGCGTCCAGCTGCTCCCTCTCCTCCTTCCCACCTGTGTCATCACTTTGTTACACCTACACACATTGTCATACATGGTGGCTTAATATTTCTTCACGCCATTGGTGACGGTGTTGAGGGAAAAGCCATTTTTGTAAGATGTATTTGCATATAAATTAGTGTTGTAGCACACCTCCTAATCAATTAGTTAGACTACACCACTCAGTTCAATCATTTTTAATTAGACAAGTTGGAAACTTGGAACAAATATATGTATTCAAATGTTGTGGTAATACGTTGTGGAAAGGCCTTTCCCCCCAGTGTTCAAAGGCACCTTAGGCATGCTTAATTTGAAGTGTTAAAAAAAAAACACAACAACATTCAAACACTTTTTGATTTCATTAAAAAAATACTAATCGGGGAGACCAAAAATTTCATTAGGCTGTTAAAATGTTGCGAAAGAGACTGATGCACTTATAATGACCCCGCTATGGTATGGCAACAAATAATGTGAGTAGATTTGGAAGAGTTGATCAGTGCTCTTAAGTGTCCCCTGTTGACGCAACAACTTCTCTTCCTACGAGTGGAATATACTTCCTTCAGGTCCCAATACTTTTCTCCATGTTTAAAGCTTGTGTCACTTGTGTGCTCGTCAGGGCTGTCAACAGACATGCAGGGGCCAGGGGACAAGAGACCATTACAGTGCCCCCCACGCCTGCCACCGGCTTGTCACGGCAACATACGCAGTAATTTTAACGCTCTGCAAGCAATTACAGTGTAAATTTTCCAATTATTTAATTTAATATGGACACATTTAACAGAACTTAATGGGATGTGACACAATATAAACAAACAATTTCCATCTATTGTCCCATGTAGGCTACAAGCCAATTCAACTGAGAGTGCTATGCCTGCCTGCTAAGCAACAAAACGTTACATAGCGTTTTCTATAATACACAGTGGGTTGTAAACCCAAGATAAATCCAAACTAATTAATAAATAAACTTTTTTTTTTTTCTCGTTCACCTCTATGAGCTTAATCTCTTTTTCTTTTTCCTTTTCTTTTCTTTTCTGCGCACCTGATTTATGACGACTCGCCATGTTTAGAGTTTATAACAATGACAGATTTTAATTTCCCGCTTCAGGGCACGTATCTAGTGTAGCCTTGATTGCGCCAGAGCGGGGGTCAAACCGTTCTCTGCTAAGACAGAGGACATATTTAATATGTTAAAGTTTTGAAGTATATATCGAGTAGGACATAATATTTAATCAGACAATGATTTAAAAAAAAAAAAAAAAAAAGTGAATTTAGAGTAAAATAAATCAAGGGTTTTCAGGGGCCCCTATGGTCCTGAGGCCCAGGACAATATACCCGTTTGCCCCACCCTGACGACTGGCTTGGTGCTCATATGCACTTCATGTTCCCACCGATCAAATATATGTCAATGACAAAATTTTGAGTGGAGCTACTGAGGGAAATTTTACAGGTTCATTTTCCATAAGTTCTCATTAAAGATCTTATCCTATATTATTGTGTACTCTCATCCAAAGTCAGTGTTGTTAATCTTACTGTAAAAAACAGGAATTACAGTGACAAATTACTTCTCCCAAAGTGGAACTGTTACCTCATTGTTAAAGTAATTCGTTACTCAGCAAAGTAACTGACATTACTTTTCATGTTCTACACATTATATATTATATACAGGGGTGCACATAATTTTTTTGCCCAGGTTCTCAGAGGAGGACCTGGAGATGTGACTTGGTCCTCATTGAGCTTGAGAGCCGACCCGCCTGATGCGATAAAATTATGACAAGGTTTACTTAGAGCCAATTACCTTTAATTAATTATATTAACAATTAATGCTCAATTAACATCAACTGGCACAACAAAATTGCCATTACTTCGAAGTGAAATGTAAAGAAATAAACATAAAAGCACCAATTCAAAATAAAGGGCATTATGCGGCTCCCACATTAACTCCAAGCCTTTGTAAAAGTTGGATGCCCTCCTCCTCATAAGAGCTCATTGAACGTACATGTTTAGCTTTGTGAAATGCGAGCAAAAACACGTTTGTCAGTGCATAGCGCTGTGCAGGGCGAGTGGGGTGCTGTCTGACATCGATAGTTTGCTTAAGTGCCACATGCTCTGTTTTTTTCGTGCTTTTCAAAGTTTGGATGGCTGAAATTCTTTGACCCTACTGCTGCTTTTATTAGCGACATTGGAATTCTCACGGCAAATTTTGTACCACATTTCCGTGCAAGCATCATTTGCTTCTAGCCATGGTACCTACCTCCTGCAGCCACTTTTCAGCAAATGTCCTTTTTTTCGGTAGCTCCGGTGACGTCTCTCTCGTCTGTCTGTCTGAACACGGAAATAATTACCGGTACTCAGTGGGGCCTGCCTCTTTGACATTTTGAGAAGTGATTTTCTCGTGTCCGCCGCAAATACAGTGGTCAGCCATCGGTACGCAAAAGCGTATGGAATCCGTTGAGTGCCCGCGCGTTTGTCTACGTCCAGTACGCATGCGCGCATGCGGACCACTTATGTGCACCCCTGATTATATAACATCTTTCACATCAAATATTTTTGTATTAACTGATTGAATTGAACTGTTTTTTTTTTTCATTCCAAAAAACCCCCCAAAACATATGTCACACTTTTTACATTAAATTTTTTTTTTTCCCCTTTATAAGAGTGTAACGATAAACAAACTTTACCCTTCAAATGCTGTAAGAAAAAAAAGCCTTTTTGTTTTTCCTGTTGTACTGAACCTGCACCAAATCGTGACCCCCGTACCGAGGTACGTACTGAACCGTGACTTGTGTGTATCATCAGTGATTCGTCACAAAAGTTTAGGGCTGGTGAGTATTTTAATTAAAAAAAAAAAAAAAAAAATCTCTCTCTCTCTCTCTCTCTCTCTCTCTCATCCATCTGTTTATATATATGTATATATATATATATATATATATATATAGTAGTGTCTACAACGACAATGCCAACTTGATGATGATAATGCACACTCACCAGGAAAACAGTACATTACTTACAATTACTTGTACCCACCTGGGCGCCACGAACAGCATGTTAAAAAAAGTTACCTGAGAGGTTAAGATGACGCTCGCAATGCTAATGAGAACGCGAATGCTATGGTAACGCTCAGCGCTACCTAGCCAATCATCACCGCGTTTGCAACGGCGTCACCACCACCTTCTCTCCTCCCGTTCTGCTCTCTCCCTTTCTCTCAGACAACTTGCACTTCATTTAACCAATTTATAGTGACGCGTCCCTTCACATCCTCAATAACTGTAACGGTGTTGCAAAGATGGCAAAAGTAATTAATTAGATTAATCACTACTGAAAAAAATAACGCCGTTAGAAACCTCATTACTCTCGAACTGTTGTTAACTGTACAACAGTGCTCAAAGTGCAGTAGCATACGTGAATATACCAAAGCTCATCTTTAAATAATGGAACATACTGTATTGTATTCCAAAATATAGTACAGTATTGATAATATCCAATTATAGTAAATGCCCTGTAAGATATCTGGTGATTTTTGCTGTCCTGCTGCCAGTATTGTAGTTTTTTTTTAGTTTTTTTAAATAAAGTTAGCTGCATTGTACAGCTATTGGACAACGGTAGGAGTACTTCCGACAAGTAGAAATACTACTTGGCCTCAATACGTTCATCACTCACAAAATTAATTGTGTAACGGAATGGGATGTTACGAACTTGATTTTGGACTATAGCTCTATTTCATTCATCTAAAATCACAAGCATTCCATAACGAACTGCTTTCGGATGATTCATTTTTGATCAGAGTTAAACCATTCCATTATTTGTAGTAATGTTAAAACAGGGAACAACTCCACAATTTGAAGGTAAAACAGCCAACTCTCCCAATACTTTAGTCTTTTTCTTCCACAGCAGGATGTCTAATTCCCATATGGGCATTTTCATTTCAATTTTCAGATGATTGCGGCCCAGAAACAGCTGATTGAGAATGCTGATGGCGTCCAGGAAAGGATTGCACAGGTGCAGAGAGCAGGTACACGATAACAATGCTCACTTTTGATAAACAGAGGTATTTATTCAACATGGTTAGTATTGCTGACGTAGTTAAAGTGGCTGCATCGTACTTTGAATAAATTGAATCACTGAAGTCACTAAGTGCACTACAAAATATAAACCTCTATTACCCCTTTGGTTTCTGTTCGTAATTTTTTTGTCAGCTGGACTTGAATAATCTGAATCCTCTACATGTATAATAGACCATTTTCTTCAGGTATTGTTCACAAATCTGCATAATTAGACTGATAACATTAAAAGGTCACTATGCATTTTTGCTTCATTAGCGATGTGTTATTTGGGAGTGTGACCACATAGTTTATCAAGTGTGGCTTGTACAATATTGGTGCACTCCTCTTCAATGGCTGTGTGAAGTTGCTTTCTAGTAACTGGAACACGTTGGATGGGTGACATAACTGGTGAGTTTGCTGGCCATGCATGAAGTGGGATGTTTTCAGTTTCCAGGAATTGTACACAGATCTTTGCATCATTGTGTGCATTATTGTGCAATTAAAAATGCCCTTAATATAATGCAATATAATAATACATATAACAATATAATTAAAAATGCAAAAGTAGACAAGAACCCCGCTGGCCCCACTATCAAAACCACTGGCCCAGGTCAACGAGTCAGTTATTGATCCCAATAATCACAAATTTGCTTGAATAATATGGCTAATTTTTTTGGTAGATTTAATGAAAAGTGCAGCAAAAACATGAATCTAGTGCAAATAATCCTATTTCAATTCCATAATCACATCCATAATCAGTCCAGTATTGCCAGTTCTTCCTCTATCTCCTCCTCAGAGTTTTTGCACTAAAATGATGTTTATAATTTTTATTATGAATGTGTAACGTCAGTGTGTAACAAACTGGCGTGTGGCATCAGCATTTATCCATTTTCAACTTTACGGGGTGAACCAACCCGGAACACGAATAACCCAAACAGAAATATGAATAAAACCAAATAGATTCAACTGACCACTTACACGTATTTTAATGTTTTTGGGAAACAAACAAAAAAATATTTTTTCTTCGGCGCTCCAGAGGAAGGCAGGCCCTGTCTTTCCTTTACCAGCCTTTGGAAGTCAACCGGTCCCTTGTTGTCGTGGCAACAATTTAGAAGTCAAAGAGATGACTAAGGCAATTATTCCCAATTTTCAAGCTAGACTGTCGTTATGACGATATAATTTTCTCCGTAGTCACCCGGATGAATTGTCACGTTACGTTCATACCATTTGATTCATACATGTTAACTTTTCTCTAACTTAATTGTCTGCATATGCATTGAGCGTTGATCTGCACACTTCATAGTAAACCTCGTTTTTTGTCTCATCGTAGTCAAGCCAGTTTCGGCGGTCTTGCCACTGGGGCTGAAACTTTCTCTCCCGTTTCTTTTCATATTGTAGTTCGCTTTCCCTCAACTCTTCCGGTGGATTATTTTTTCTTGAATGGTCTTTTTTCCCAGGTGCTTTGCCGGTTACTTGGGGTTTCAGAAACATGTCGTCCTGTAGTATAACGTTAGGTGGCTACTGAGATACTGACAATCAATCAGCAGCAGTAATCAGGTTGCGCGCGTTCACACGGGAGTGAGCAAGGGAACGAGGTGTGTTTACACCCCACGGAGAGCAACGGCTGCATAGACTGTAAGGTTGTCATTGATGGGGATAGTATAACATAATCAAAACACAGAACTACTGGGAATTAATGTGATGATTTTTTTTTTTTTTTAAATCAACGCATTAATTTTACTGGCCCGGTTACCCCACTGGGACAGTGGTTGGAGAATTCTGGTGGCCCTGACAGTTTTAGAAGTATGTCTGGGCCACAAGCCATTTACAACTCCTAGCAAAAAGTATAGAATCACCAGTCTCTGGCGAGCACTCACTCAGACATTTTATCATGTGGGCACAAACTCGGATAAAAAGCTTGAAAAAATAATGAATTAGTTCAGAAGTGCAACTCTTTAGCATGCAGAAACACTAAAAGAAATGAATAAAAACGTGGCTAGTAAATGTTACTTTTAGCGAGCAAGTGCAGGGAAATATATATGGAATCACTCCCTTCTGAGGAAAAAATATACAATCATGAGATACAAACAAAGAAATAACAATCAAAACTAAGGGTGAAACAGTACATGTATTTGTATTGAACCGTTTCGGTACGTGGTGCTCGGTTTGGAATGGAGGCGTACCGAACGAGTTTCTGACGTAATGTAACCCTTACTTTTCGAGGCTGTGAGTCGATCGGGTTACAGTTTCTTTGTGTAGATTATATTTACTCCGTCTTCTCTACTATAATTAGGACCAACACGGTACGATAGTATAACCCAGAAACGTCAACGGCGCAACAACCTGGCTGCCGCGAGAACGTAGTAAAACGCGGGCGTTAAAGTCAATCAGCCAATGCACACCAATCGCAGTGCGGCCGCGTATCCCAGAAGCGGCTCAACACGATGCACGCGAAAAGAATGGCAGAGTTTATTATTTGACGCGAGACGCGACCCTCCTGAGTCAATACAACTACCGGTAGCTAGGATCGGGCAGACCGGAAGTCACTCGTGTAAAAATACGGTGGATCCGGTCGATTTTGAAAACTAATATGCAATCGTAACCCACTTTTTGAGTCCATCAGATCTCTTGAGTGGTGGATCGGGGCACAGTTGACTTGTCTTTGTTGATTTACTGCTGTCTTCTCTGCTATAATAATAACCAACACGGCCCCGTGTTCAATACAAAACCCTCCTACCACAACAAAACAAGTAGGAACTAATATTCATATAGGAACTAAAGTTATACAACATAAAATATACAATATAAATGAATACTACACATTTGTAAAATATAAACAAATAATAAAATAAATAATAGCCCGTTTAAATAAAATAAACTGAAATTAGCTAAAACACCTGTAATTAAATAATAAGAATAATACACAGATTCTGCTTACACAATTAAATTTATTAATTTGTGTGTGACGCTTTAACTTGAGAAAATCCACCAATAAAGCTTTTGAAAACCGTTCATAAGAAAGAAAAGATTCATTGAGGGATTTCATTTGTAAAATACATGTTAAAATCTTTGTCATTGGGATTGCTTTTCTCTTTAGCACAGGACTTCTTTTTTCTTCTTTCTTTCAGAAAGAAAGCTGACCAATACTCGGGGTCTGAAAGGCAAATTGTTGTTGGATTATCTTTAAATATCCGCCACTTTTTGAGCAGAATTCTAGCATTGTATAGGCTAATGTTCCTATTGTTGAAAGCACCAAGGTGTGTAATAAACAACTAGCACATTTATATTTTGCATTTTGTTTTCTTATTGTACTGAAAATGAACCGAACCATGACCTCAAAACCGAGGTACGTACCAAACCGAGATTTTTGTGTACCGTTACACCCCTAATCAAAACACAGCTCTAGTATTTAGTAGCACCACCTCTGGCTTTTATGACAGCTTGTAGTCTCTGAGGCATGGATTTGATGAGTATTTTTCATCAATTTAGTGCCAACTCTTTTTGATTGTAGTTGCCAGATCATCCTTGCAGGTCGGAGCCTTGCTGTGGACCATTTTTTTCAATTTCCACCACAGGTTTTCAATAGGGTTGAGATCTGGGCTATTTGCAGGCCATGACATTGACTGGATGAGTCTTTCTGCAATGAATGCTTTAACAGTTTTAGCTCTGTAGCATGATGCATTGTTGGAAAATGAAAAAATTGGAAATTGACAGAAATATTTTCAATTGAAGGGATAAGAAAGCTGCCTAAAATTTCAATGTAAACTTTTGCATTTATTGAAGATTTAACCGCAGCCATCTCCCCAGTGCCTTTACCTGACATGCAGCCCCATATCATCAAGGACTGAGGGAATTTTTATGATTTCTTCAGGCAGTCACCTTTGTAAATCTCACTGGAACAGCACCAAACAAAAGTTCCAGCATCATCACCTTGTCCAATGCAGATTCTTGATTCTTGACACAACGTTTACCTCAAAAAAAGAGCTCACCCACACAACGCCACCCACAGTGTGTGCCATTTGCCCTGAACTGTGAAAACCTGGATAGACCCGTGAAGAGAACACGTCTCCAACATGCCAGATGCCATCAAATGCCATCTTGAATTGTTGCAAATGTCTCCATCCACTTCAGTAGTGTGTATTCAAAAAGTATCATGAAAACTATTAAATTGTGTGTAGACCTTTAAGTCCAGCTCAGGGGAATTGAGAGCAAAAACAACAGTCTTGCAATAATCTTTTAGTCCAGTATAGGAAAACATATTGTGTGTGCACTTTTTTAGGCATGGAATTCCATGAAGATCTGTCTCGTTTGGGGGAGAAGGAAGGCATGAAAGGGTGCAAGCTGAGCAAAGCTGTGGAAAGCTTCACTTGGAACGTCACTGTACTCAAGGTATAGTAAATACTGGATACATAAACACCCAGATACAGTACTTTTTTATTCTGATTTGAAATTGTAAGCTTGTTTATAAATCTTTTTTTAACTAGTATTCAATATTACAGTGATCCCTTGCTACTTCGCGCTTCAAACTTCGCGCCCTCGGTCCATCGCGGATTTTTTTTTCAATTAAAAAAAAAAAAAAAAATACAGATGAGCTGTCCCAACCCGATCTCGTAGTCTCACTCTCCCTCACCCCTCCCTCTCCCTGCTCGTTGTTGGTCAGGTAGCGAGTGCACTGGAGTTGCTGATTAAAGTTAATAATTTCTGACACACATTGATGTTTGATGTTGCCACAGAACTGAGCTCCAAAGTGCCGCATGCGTCAATCATCATTTAAAGTGTTAAACAGTTGCTGTGGCTAAATAAGCCTCGATGCCACTCTTACCTCTTGTACAGCACTAAACGAAGTAATCAGCTACCTACTACACCTACCGATATGGAAGAGTATTGCATGATTATCGACTATTGGACAGCACACACTCAGCAACGGCACATTTATGGATTCATTGTCAATAAACATTTTTAACATCAATTAGGTGAAAGTGGATGATTTTCCACGGCACACCAGATACTCTGCCACACTACAGTGGTTTAAAAACACTGCTCTAATGCACTGCAATATAACTTGTATGCTGTATGACAAAAAGCATGTTATGTATTTCTTGGCAAAAGCCAAATAAAAATGTCTGGGGAAAAAATGTTGAATATGATACCCATATAGACAAGTTTCCTGAGCGAAACATGGGCGGTGCCATCTCTGATCATTTCTGCTTCAAACTTCCGGTTTAGACAGAACAACACAAAGTGCGGTTGAAGTAAGCAGTGTGTTGTCAAAGTTAAAACTGCAAACTCAAACCATAGGAACTCACGGAATCTCCAAAAATAGATTCAGCATGACATAGATGAGACTCCAAGACTGTCTGTACTGTTTGTGAACTCCTGGAAGCACCTATATATATGATTGGAAATGAAATGTTTTCAACAGCATCCAGCTTCAAAGCACCTGTGTGGATTTACCTCGCCATATGCCTGAAATCGAAACCAGCTTCAGACAATAAGTTAAGGATGTGCTTTAAAACTAAAGATCTACATAAGAGATTGTATGTTTGTTCTTATCAATTCGTTGATCATTCGTGGACAAAATTATAACAACCTGTCAGTCTGTGTTGACGTCAGGTGTAGATTGATATGCAGGTCACTTGAGTGACCAAAATGAGATGAAATTACAAGTAATATTACAGTTGCCGAATGCAGAAGCGCTGACACTGATTTTGTTGTTACAAGGAAATACAACAAGGTATGTACCAAACAAAAATAGTGTGTCATTCTTTTTTATTGCAGATATTGATCGCAATAAAACATTTGGACAACATGATTAAATTTCTTGTTTTATTTAAAATGATTGGTGCATGTGCAAAACAGGTCAATAAATCACAATTTATAAAAAATATTATAAGAAAAATATTAACCAAGGTGGAGCATAAGCCTTCATCATCATCATCAAAGTAGAACGCACATAGTCTCGATATATGTACATCGATGTACAGTTAGTGTTGTTGTTGGGCCCATCAATTTGTCGTCCTTTGTTTAACAGCGTTTTCTACCTGTTAACAAACAAAAATCTTAACACATGCATTTATGCGTTTACGTAAGTGCGCCACCCTACACGTACTGATTAGCAACAGGCTAGTAGTAGATATCGTGTTGCCGCCATAGATAGCATGTGTTGCAGCCCAGTGACGTGCGGTGAGGTTCATGGTTGGTGAGGCACTGACTCCTTTAGTGTCAGATTTCCAAATATATAAACCAAAAAGGGTAGCTTATTCAATTGGCTACTGGTTATTTCATATCTCATCAGCATTCTTCACAAAACGCACACACGGTACATATTATCGATACGTAAAAGTAAGAAAATAACATGCATTTGCGATAATTCATGCAACATAAATGAGAGTAAAGAGTGGTGTACAAAACCACAGAATTCAATTCTGACCTTTAGTGAAATATTCAATTGTTTTTAAAACTTGTAATTCTGATGCTTTAATCAATTTATTACAGATTGCTAAACAAAAAGTGTGAAAAGAATAACAAAGAATATTTTATTTAAGGCCAAAATTTAGTTTTTAAATATTGTATTGTATTTTTCTTAGTCTAAGCTGTTTTAAAAAAAATTTTTTTTATAAGATTGAAATGAAAACTGTTTGTGGTCTTGCACCGGTCCTTCACCACAAAAACCGCCGTTACTTTGGAAGAGCATAGGTTTGGTCTCAACATTCGTAGGGACGATATAACAGCATAACCTGCATGTAGGTACTTTTTGCTGGGGACGGGACATTAATAAGACCAAACAGATTGGATGAAGGGGGCAAAGGGCCACATTTCTCATGTATATGAACCTAGTTAATTAATAGGCAAAATGATCAATGCAAAATAAATCCTTATCTACTGATAATAACTTTTATGTGCATTGGTTCAGATGATACACTGTTAGATTCAAACCTTTGTTTTCAAAAAATACTAAAGAAACATTTTGAAAACTTCCTGAATAAATGTCTGGTTTTTATTAGCATAAACATAATGAAAATAATTTACTTAATAATGGTAGGGTCAATTCTATCCTTACAACATATGGAACTATTGAAAGATCTAAATTCTCTATATAACTGAACATTATATCATGCAAAAAAGGTAAGGTTGCTTAAACGTTGGTGGGGACAATTTTAGCATCCTGAAAAGTTGGTAGTGTTATGTCCCTACCGTCCCTATGCAAACCTACGCCCTTTTTGTAAAAGTCCTCCTTATTTTCCTTTACCTTAAAAAAATCTCTCCGCCTCAATGGAGAGGATTGCTTCAATTAGATCGCTGTGTTCTATTTGACAAGCCAGAACAAACAGTGGATGTGTCCAAATGTCTAGCTAACCTTTCATCTTTCTTAGCAAAACCATGTAATCGTTCTACATATATGCCACGTTTAGAAGAGCTTACACGCTCATCGTTACCACGAAATGTTAACTCCTGTTTAGCTAGGATGCAGGTTGCATTAATGAGGTATTTCAATCTCTTTACCTTAGCATTCTGGATGCTACCGTTGAGCTTCCGCTGTTCGTCAAAGCCAAATCGTTCCTTGAGCTTCCAAAAGTTTTTAAAGCAATCAGGCTTTGAATGTGAGTGGTTGAGCTCTCGTGTTTGCTGAGGCTTCGTGGTAGTTTTTTAATGTCACAATATCTCGTGTTAGTCCAGACATTGGCACAAGTTGAGAAAAAAAGGCAGGGAAAGCAGCAAAGCCGATGTTTTCGAAGGACAGCCACATAGCCAGTCTTTTCAGGTGTACCAGTCCGTTTGAAAAGCGCGAGTTATCTTCTGTCCCGTAGTTTGAAGCAAACCTTTTAGCTCCGGTGTTGTTAATCGCGTCCACTTTTGACGGAAAGTCCAGTTTCACGTACGCTCCCTTTCAGCTGTGCCTTTTCACTGCGGTTTTATTTCCCATCAGCAAAACTAAATATGTCGCTAACAAAAATTAAACTTTAAGGGTTAAAGACATTAGCCAGACTGTGGAAAATCAGGTCAAATAAACGTATCTGGAAACATTATAATGGCGACATGCAGATGTACGGCAACCAGCACGCTCCAATTCCATGTATCAACCCAGTTTGTTATGGATTGCGCAAGAGGTGAGGCTTTACTCGTTGCTGCCACACCTCTCGTTTCATTTCGTTATTTGAACAGGAAATGGGCAAATTCAGCGATTTTGACTATAAAAAATGTTTGAAATGAGTCATATATAAAGAGCAATGGACAAAAAATAATATAAATTTGATGCTATAATTATTTTTTTGTCATGATGACAGGTGAGGCTCTGCCTCACCTGCCTCCCCTGACCGCACGTCACTGTTGCAGCCACAGCAGTACAGTAGTTGTAGGAAATAATATTAAACATCATCATAATTAGAATCATCATTGTAATAACAATATCAAAGACAGCAAGTCATTTCATACGATAAGATATAAGACATAAGATTTTAGCTTTATTATTTTTTTGAGCACCGGACACATGAAAATGCAGGGATAGGAAGAACATACCTTCCATAACAACAACAACATGGCTACATAAAAACTTTGTGGTGGCACAAGCTTGGTTCCATCTGCCTTTCTGTTGTCCTCCCTGTCGTGATGATGGTAGATGGATGTGGTATTTCCAAATTGTCATTTTTTTAGGGATTTTGATGGGTAATATTACTCCAGCTCCACTGTTGTTTTGGGTGGAGAAAGTGTAAATCAGAAGTCGCAATCAGAAATGCGGAAGTAAAGTGGAAGTACCTCGGAAACTTGTTTAAAGAAGAGAATGATAAGCTCTTATGTTGCAGGGTCAGAGCGACCTGCTCCGTGGAGCCAAGATGGATGCTCTGGATGCTCTGAGGCAGGTGGCGTTGGCCTGCGAGGCCTCTGGACTCACCTCGTCCGCCTCCAACTCCTCCTCATCCACTTTCACCACGGCTGAGCTGCACTACACCTCTCATAACCTTACCGTGCGCCGAAGCAGCACGCACAGCAACGGACGCATCTGACGTTGTTTCTTACCGGCTGGAACCTATAACGCAATGAAGTACAGTAAGAGTCCACTTCGGGCAAGTTGTGGGGTTTGAACTGAAGAGAGGCCTTTGTTGAGCGACTTAAAATTCCTACTTTATTTTCAAACAGAACATTCCAGACTCGGGTGTCAAAGTCAAGCGCAATTTTCTCGGTATACAGAACATTGACAAATTCTGAGCAATTCGCGCTAAGAAGGCAGCGTGTGAAGTTGACGTGCGGAACACATTAAACTAAAGGCTCCCTCCGTCACTTATAATTTAACTCCAGTGTTTGAACATACTGAAAGACAAAAATAATGAGTTGAGAACTGAGTGCACTGATTTATAGATTTAGTTCTGAATTTGGGGGTTAAAAGAAAAAAAAAGTAATTCTTGCCTGACAGAACGATTTTGTAAAATCAGTATAAATTAAGAAAACATGAGATTTTAGTCACATTTTCCTATTTAATATTAAGATTTTTGTTAAATTATTGCTATAATGAATAGAAAAGTCATTTAAAATATCAAAAAAGGGAATGAAATAACCCAGCAATCAATTTGAATACTTGACCTCATGGTTTATGTTTACATAAAGCTTCGTCTAATTGGATTTTGTGGTTTCATACATTGGTTTATCCTAGACTTTAATTTCATGTTAAAATTGAGCATTTTTCTCCTCTCCTGAATTGACTCAATAACCTGTCAGAAACACTGTCATTTCACAAATGATCATGTTACCAGTACAAGTGGCTGAATTTGGGTGCAGGTTATTGGGGCCTTTGCTTCTTGTCATGTCAACTCGAAGAGGTTGAAATGTGAGGAGGATAGGTCGTAATTGGAGAAAGGTTGTTTTTCAGAAGACATACTGTACATGTGGCTCACATGTCCCCATTTCCTGAGACGGTGTAAAAACAGTACAACGCTGTACTGTACTAGTATGTAATGGATGTAGCAATAACAAAAAATAGAGACATGGCTGAACAAATAGATTTTGGATGTTGTCTTTCTAATCAATCTCTTTTGACTCTTTGAATGTGTGAAAACAGCCACTGCCTGTTGAAAATAATGTTTAACTTTGGCCTTTAGAGTGCAAATATGTGTTGTCTTTGAATTATTATGTCATCTTTTAATCTGAACTCCTTGAGTCTTGTTATCTGTATGTTCTGAACCTACATTTTCGCTTATTTGATAACATGCAAACTACTCACATAAAGCAAACCCCAGAACTGTTGGCAAATGTGCTAAGCACTTTCTTGTAATGAAATTACTAGTTAAGATTTAAAAAAAAAAGAAGAAAAAAAAAAAGAAGAAAGAAAACAAAAATCTTTCAAAAGAATCACTGGATTAGTTGACCAAGAATCGTCTCGACTTCATCGAGTCCACACTGTTCACATTTATTGCCTGACCTTTAATGAGACATTTGTCTGCGATCGCCGATGCAAATTTGACAAGGAACTCAATCTTAAAGTTTTCTCCTTAACACTTTGCAGTGGTACCTCGACATACGATATTTCGACACACGACTTTTTTGACATCCGACATAAAATTTGACTCGCCATTTGTTTCTACAACCCCTAGCAAAAAGTATGGAATTACCAATCTCGGACGAGCACTCACTCAGACATCTTATCATGTAGAACAAACTCAGATAAAAGGCTTGAAAAAGAATGTATTAGTTCAAAAGGGCAACTCTATAGCATTCTGAAACACTAAAAGAAATGAAAAAAAAAAACAACAACATTGTGTTGGTCAGTAAATGTTACTTTTATAGAGCAAGTGCAGGGAAATATATATGGAATCACTCCATTCTGAGGAAAAAAATATGGAATCATGAGAAACAAAAAAATAACAATCAAAACACATCTCTAGTATTTAGTAGCACCACCTCTGGCTTTTATGACAGCTTGCAGTCTCTGAGGCATGGACTTGATGCATATTCTTCATCAATTTGGTGCCAACTCTCTTTGATTGCAGTTGCCGATCAAGCTTGC
Source organism: Corythoichthys intestinalis (assembly GCF_030265065.1). Classification (NCBI taxonomy): domain Eukaryota; kingdom Metazoa; phylum Chordata; class Actinopteri; order Syngnathiformes; family Syngnathidae; genus Corythoichthys; species Corythoichthys intestinalis. Next base: position 51,332,304 of record NC_080406.1, read on the forward strand.
AGATCGGACAGAGCCTTGATGTGGACCATTTTTTTCAATTTCCACCACAGGTTTTCATTAGGGTTGAGATCTGGGCTATTAGCAGGCCATGACATTTACTGGATGAGTCTTTCTCAAAGGAATGCTTTTAGCTCTGTGGCATGATGCATTGTCATCTTGGAAAATGACAAACATATCTTCAATTGAAGGGATAAGAAAACCGTCTAAAATTTCAACGTAAACTTGTGCATTTATTGAAGATTAAACCAAAGCCCCAGTGCCTTTGCCTGACATGCAGCCCCATATCATCAAGGACTGAGGGAATTTTGATGTTTTCTTCAGGCATTCATCTTTGTAAATCTCACTGGAACAGCATCAAACCAAAGTTCCAGCATCATCAACTTGTCCAATGCAGATTCTTGACCCTTGACACCTTGTCCAATGCAGATTCTTGACTCTTGACAAGGTGATGATGCTGGAACTTTGCACTTGCTCTATAAAAGTAACAGCTTCGTCAGGTTTCTAATAATTTATTCCATCAACTTGTACAACAAAACACGCCTACTGTCCCCTGCAGCTGAACAAAGTAAACAGAGTGAAAGTAAAAAGTTGCATCTCACTCTGTCAAGTCAGCCACGCGATGTGTTCAGGTACACCACGCAAACAAATTCGCTACATTAGAACCCGATTCGTTACATTATTACAGGTATTATTATTATTATTATTATTACTATTATCATATTATTATTATTCCAATTTTAATTCATACTTTATTTGTCTTGCTCTGTGTAATGGCTATTTGCAATAGTACCAGCAGTATTTATTAAGGATTTAGTATAGGTTTTCGGGCTGTGGAACGAATTGTTGGAATTATAATGTATACTTATGGGAAAATAATGCTCGTACGACCATTTCGACTTACAGACAAGGTCCTGGAACGAATTAACGTCTTATGTAGAGGTACCACTGTATTTAAACTCATTTTCATAAGACAGTTATTATTGTGACATGACACTGTTATGAACATTAATTAAAGGGGAGGTTCAGAATTTTTGAGATTAGGCTTAATCTACGAGTTAGTGAAGTTTTAATTAGTTGGGTGAGTTGATTTCAACAAAAACCGTGCAGTTTGTTAGTTGTTTGGTAGTTTCAGGGCTCCGGAGTGGCTAAGTTTGTGTGAGTCAATGTTAAAATCTTAGCATGCCAATATAAAACAACATATGCACGCAGGAGAATCACCGATGACACCTGCAATCAATAGTGTTGGCTTTGTTTTCAGGATAAAGTTATTAAAATTACCACTGCATGTCAATAATTGTAGTATGAATAGCAACATTTGTAATGCAGCAGCTCTGCAGGGAACAGGCTGCAGAGCGGAATGATATTTTTCCCACCGGTGTGTTTATGTCGTAGTCAGCAGCAAGTAACCACAGTTTATATTGTTCCTCGTTCTTCATTGGGTGTTTGTTAAAACTTTCCACAGCCTCTAAATGCTCATTTCACCATGTTGCCATCCTTCATTCAACTCAGCAGACTGATGCTGCCTACAAGAAGTCGGAGTGTCCAACCTCCGACCTGTAAATATGTAATTGGAACGCCACTCGAACTGGGAGTTCCTAGTCGCGAACTCGAAAAAAAAGTACCCAGACATCACAAGTTGCTTCAATCTGATGCCACCCTACAAAATGGTGCTGCCTGCCAAAAAGCAGACCGCCAATAGTAAAACTAAAGAAAACAGTTTACAGTGTGTGCTATTTACCTCAGCCGTCGTTTTTCCCTCCCTCCTTTTTTGATCGCTTACGAGAAGGCAGGTTTGCGGAGGTCAAAATGTCTTTTGATGGCCAAATTAAAAAACAATTTGTTGCGATCAGCCATCTTTGCTGTTTAAATTCGCTTGGAACGCTACGAGGTTGCAACTGGTACCATCCAAGTGGGATAAGTCCAACTTACAACCTTCCTCAAATGCAGCATGAGCACGAGTGGCTGAAGCACTCCTCTCTATTGTGATCGCATTACGCATGTTAAAAAATTGTCCTACAGAATTAAATGAATTACGGCAGCTTGGTGTGACATTGTTTTTGCCGTATGGGTATTTCGAACAATGATCTGCATTTTTAATTTATTTGACGATCTTAAATCTGTTAATATAGTTTAATATTGGCATGCTAAGATTATACCATTGACTCGCGCTAGCTTAGCCACTCCAGTGCCCTAAAACAAATATCTGACAAACTGTGCGGAATTTGTTGAAATAAACTCCACCAACTAATTAAACTCTCGCTAATTCGAAGATTAAGCCTAATCTTAAAAAATTCTAAACTTCCCCTTTCATGGTAATGACAGATGTCAGTCCAAATCCTAAAACAGTTTCTAAACTCTAATCTCAACACAAAGACATTTGGAAAAAAATCTCAATATTGCATCAAAAGTGACATAAATTACTGAATGACACGCAGTGACATCTGTCGTAAACCCTTATTCATATGCATGACAGGTGTCATGTCATCATTATGATAGTCTTATGACTCAGTTCAAATAAAGTGTAACCATTTTCTCTTGAATTGGAATTCCATACATCCCAGGCATCCTCAGCAATGAGGTTAAAGTGGTCCAGTTCAGTAAAACATCTTCAAGATCACTGGTTAAATTCATGCCATATTGACTACACAAAAATCAGCAATGAATACAATTTAAATTGATTTATGCTTGATTTGAATTCAACCTTTAACTGAAACTCTGAAGTATTGTACCATGAAGTCCTTGTGGTGTACTGCACTACCCCTCTCATGTCTATGCTTGTTTTTATTGTCTTTTAATCAACTACGTATGCATCGCTTTCCCTTCATAAGTACAGTTGGGCCAAAAGATGAATTGGGACGATAGCGAGAGTTTGGTTTGAGATCATTTTTCTGGATGGTAAAATTAATTCAGATCCAACTAGTTTATCACTTAGGCGGGCTGCCATAGAATCAAAGTAAATGGCGGGTCTACTGTTTGAAACCGGGAACTGTTACAGCACGGTTGTAGAGTCATTTTCGTTTATGTCTCTGCTCATCTTCTTACCTGATCTGGACATGAATGATGCATCTACTCCCGTAAAGCAAACCACAGTATTATCTTTCGAGGTCCGCTTCACAAACCTGCTGACATGTCGGGAGGGTTATATACGCTACATTACTGTACATGCGGTGACAGGGCAAAACAAGCCTTTTCGGAGGGTCGTTGCATTATGTTTTAGTAATTAGGTCTGACCTGGTTTACATTGAACGACACAGCCCCGCTGCCCCACAGAGGGTTAGCGGCTAGCTATTGGAGAGTAAAATAACCATTAAAAGGGATGGCGACATAACCCGAATTTCCACGTAGGTCCGAATTAACCCTTTAAGTACCCCTAATTTCCCCCAAATCTCAAAATAACTATCCAAAAACATGCATTTTTCATCATTGTACTGTCCTCCCCAAGACGTTGGCAGACGTCCCTGTGGTTTGCTGACTTTTTTCAGCTGCCCATAACATTAACACTTGCAGAAAAGAAAAAAAAAAAGAAATTAAATCAGTTTCATCTTGAATAACAGCAATACAAATTTGTGTTTATAACTAGCTGCTGATACAGCAACAACAATTCACACAAACAATTAGCACGTATCAGTTAGCGTCCGCTCATCATCAAAAATAATCACATTAACTCGTCCCAAGTATCTGATCACAATTAAAAACGCACAATGAACAGTACAAAAGGTGCTAAATACAGGTGATACCTCTATGGATGCTTCACAAACAAAAGTCAACATTATTTTAAAAAAATAATAACGATTGACAAGACTCTGGCGTCGTAAAGTTGAAATCACGTAACTCGGGTACGTCGTCGTAACCCAGTGACTACCTGTAGTTTGGCTTTGAAGCAATGAAAAAATAAATTACGTAAGAACTTATTTTTTAAAAATGATTTTCCACAGTTTTTAACAAATCTGTAGAGTGTTGCAACGTTTATATGGAGCCAAGGTAAATATTTCAATATTTTTCAGACTTTCGGAATGATCCATTTCATTGTATTTACATATACTTGGGTTTTAAATCCATTGTCCTTTCTGCTCGGACGCGTCATCATACTTAGGCAATGTAATGAGACAAATTGCGTCATTTATTAATCTCAGAATCTAACTAACGCTTCGCTCACCTTCTTGGAAATCTCACTATCCCTGGACTTTAACGAGGCCCTAATTTTGGTTTACAGCGTGTTCATGTTTTTGAACGTGTTTACATGGCCTCAAATTACTAGATCACTGCCAAATACCCGGTTTTTAAATGGTTACTGACATGGCCTGTGTTCATGAAGGATACGGACCAAACAAAATCTGTGAGTAATTGACGCTCTCTCAAAAGGTTTATCATTGCCTATAGGTGTCATAAGATGTGATAAAGCACTACCTTTGTCTGTACTCAAACTCCTGATTTCACTTCAACCTAGTTCCTTTGTTCCAATATGTCACCAAGTAGTGGTAAAGTGCTACTTTTTTTTGAATGAAGTTCTTCATTTCGTTAAAAAAATGTATAAAATAGTTCCTTGACACAAATATGGCGCCAAAGAAATGCTCTCATTGCCTTGCTTGAGTGCAAACCAGTAAATTTCTTGTTTTGTTTTTTAGCAAGTAATGCAGGAAAGGTTTTAAAAATACATTTTCGTGAATGCTAAATTGCAAGTATGCAGCATATCCCGTTACGGGTTTCACTTTTTGAGTTTGACTATTGAAATGAAATAATTTCATTCAAATGTATTAAGATGCACACATATGTAATGTGAATTCCTCATTTTAATCTTCATCAAAATGCTTGTATTTCATTTAATTTTTACAATTAAAAGAAAATACTCATGCCTTATAGGCAACCACTAATTGTGCAAGTTCTCCCACTTGAAAATATTAGAGAGGCCTGTATTTGTCAACATATGTAAACCTCAACCATGAGAGACAGAATGTGGAGAAAAAAACCCAGAAAATCTCATTGTTTGATTTTTAAAGAATTTATTTGCAAATCATGGTGGAAAATAAGTATTTGGTCAATACCAATAGTTCATCTCAATACTTTGTTATGTACCCTATGTTGGCAATAACGGAGGCCAAACATTTTCTGAACTCTTCACAAGCTTTTCACACACTGTTGCTGGTGTTTTGGCTCATTCCTTCATGCAGATCTCCTCTAGAGCTGTGATGTTTTGGGGCTGTCATTGGGCAACACTGACTTTCAACTCCCTCCTCACCCCGTGGTGTCAAAATGATAAGAACGGTGAGCAAAAATCCCACAACCATATTGGGGGACCTAGTGAATGACCTACAGAGAGCTGGGACCACAGAAACAAAGGCTACTATCAGTAACACAATGCGCCGCCAGGGACTCAAATCCTGCACTGCCAGACGTGTCCCCCTGCTGCAGAAAGTACACGTCCAGGCCCGTCTGCGGTTCGCTAGAGAGCATTTGGATGATCCAGAAGAGGACTGGGAGAATGTGTTATGGTCAAATGAAATGAAAATAGAACTTTTTGGTAGAAACACAGGTTCCCCTGTTTGGAGGAGAAAGAATCCTGAATTGCACCATACCCATCGTGAAGCATGGGGATGGAAACATCATGCTTTGGGGCTGTTTTTCTGCAACGGACCCGGACGACTGATCTGTGTAAAGGAAAGAATGAATGGGGCCATGTACCGAGAGATTTTGAGTGAAAATCTCCTTCCATCAGCAAGGGCATTGAAGATGAGACATGGCTGGGTCTTTCAGCATGACAATGATCCCAAACACACAGGCAGGGCAACAAAGGAGTGGCTTCGTAAGAAGCATTTCAAGGTCCTGGAGTGGCCTAGCCAGTCTCCAGATCTCAACTCTGTAGAAAATCTGTGGAGGGAGTTGAAAGTCCGTGTTGCCCAACGACAGCCCCAAAACATCACTGCTCTAGTGGAGACCTGCATGGAGGAATGAGCCAAAATACCAGCAACAGTGTGTTAAAAGCTTGTGAAGAGTTACAGAAAACGTTTGGCCTCCGTTATTGCCAGCAAAGGGCACATAACAATGTATTGAGATGAACTTTTGGTATTGACCAAATACTTATTTTCCACCATGATTTGCAAATAAATTCTTTAAAAATCAAAAATTGTGCTTTTCTGTTTTTTTTTTCTCCACATTCTCTCATATGGTTGAGGTTTACCCATGTTGACAATTACAGGCCTCTCTAATATTTTCAAGTGGGAGAACTTGCACAATTAGTGGTTGACTAAATACTTATTTGCCCCACTGTATGTGGGTTGTTACAACTCTTGGTTAAGTCTTTAAAAAAACGAGCAATTCAGTGAATGTTTAAAAAAAATTTTTTTTTTTTTTTTTTTTTTTTTTACTCCAGTTTTTTAAACTCTACCTGATACAATATTTAAAACCACAGTGTTTGCTTCTGCAAACTGTCACTGCCAGGCTAGGCTGGTATAGAACCCCAAAAGTGTCAAAATTAAATGAATAAGAACAACATTTTGAAATAAATAACATTTTGACAAATAACAGGCAAAAATGTATAATATGGACCTTAAACTGTAACATAAAGTAACATTATGAAAAAGATTTTACAAGATAAAGAGCGTTTTTCACAAAGTAATTTTTCCTAACGCATTTTTCCACAACAACCTTATTTTATAATGTCATATAATGTTTTTCAGCACAATGAGATTTTAAAAGATAAAAAGGTTTTTTCACAAAGATTTTTTTTTCATAATGTCTTTTTCCACAATGGCCTTTTTATTTTATAATGTCATTTTTCAGCACAATGAATTGTTTTCTGTCAATCAAATTCATGAGGCCACGTGTTTGATGGGATTCGCGCATGACTAGGTGTAATTCGACACACTCAAGTAGTAAAACTCAGGTGTCAGGATTAGCGATCAGCTAGCATAGAACAGGATGCCAGCATACTCAGACTCACTAGGAATATACTGGGTTAATACAGGGTTCTACACCTCACATGGCTAATTTATGTACCCTCCACCCCTCCCAATCACTAATCTTTCTGACTCTCTGCCCCTCTTCTTTTTTAATTAGTCATCAGCCCCCCCACATGGTGTCAACTGGAAATACAAGTGGTTAACAAAAGCACCAACATATTCATATTTAGTATAGGCGTTCAATGTATTTCTTGTTGTTGTTTGTACTTCTTCTGTCTCTTTCCTTCTTTTCTTCTGTCCCCCCATAACTCTTACCTGTTCGCTGCTTTCTACTAATGATCAAGGAATGTTGAATGATCACAATGGGAGGACGTCGTATTCCCATGTGATAAGTGATTGGCTGGATTGTGGAGTCTGGTCGTTAACATTTGGTAGCGTCGATGAAGTGTTAGGTAAACTTCCAGAAAGCGTATAATCAAAAACACACTGCTGCTGAAATCCTCGCTCAGGCTGAGTTAAAGGCCTTTCATTTCTATCCAACCGGTTGGCAACTTCTCTCCAGCGAAGTTGACCAATTGGAAACACAAAGAGCTTTTTCCGTTGAAAATTCTTGTGCATAAATGCTTAAATCGTTGAATTATTTATAGATATGGACATAAAACAGTCTCGATTCTTGGTTAAAAGCAAAAAAATGTGCAGGTAGCATTTATTTTACGTAAATATTGCGAACTATGAGGCTAGTCAGTAAGGAAATTAGTGGCCGCCATATGTAAACAAAGAGCTTTTTCTGTTGAAAATTCATGTGAATAAATGCTTAAATCGCTGAATTCTTTATAAATATGGACGTAAAACAGTCTCAATTCTTGGTTAAAAGCAAAAAAATGAGCAGGTAGCATTTATTTTACGCAAATATTGCGAACTATGAGGCTCGTCAGTAAGGAAATTAGTGGCCGCCATATGTAAACAAAGAGCTTTTTCTGTTGAAAATGCATGTGAATAAATGCTTAAATCGCTGAATTCTTTATAAATATGGACGTAAAACAGTCTCAATTCTTGGTTAAAAGCAAAAAAATGTGCAGGTAGCATTTATTTTACGCAAATATTGCGAACCATGAGGCTCGTCAGTAAGGAAATTAGGGGCCGCTGTTTGTAAACAAAGAGCTTTGTCTGTTGAAAATTTTTGTGAATAAATGCTTAAATCCCTGAATTCTATATAGCAGGGGTCCCCAACCTATTCCACAAAGGCCCACTGTGGGTGCAGGATTTCATTCCTACCAAACAAGATGACAACACTTTTTCTCCAATCTGGTGTTTTACAAGTGCAATCAGTTGATTGCAGTCAGGTGTGGCTTGTTTTAGCAGGAGTCTCATTGGTTCAGCTGTCTCTGCTGGATCGGCTGGAACAAAAACCAGGACCCACAGTGGGCCTTGAGGACTGGGTTGGAGACCCCTGCTATATAGATATGGACGTAAAACACTGACGATTCTTGGTTTAAAGCAAAAAAAAAAAAAAAAAAACCTGTGCAGGCAGCATTTATTTTACGTGAATATTGCGAACTATGAGGCTAGTCAGTAAGGATATTAGCGGCTGGCATATGTAAACAAAGAGCTTTTTCCGTTGAAAATTCTTGTAAATAAATGCTTAAATCCCTGAATTCTTTATACAGTAGATATGGACGTAAAACAGTCTCGATTCTTGGTTAAGAGCAAAAAAAAAAAAAATGTGCAGGTAGCATTTATTTTACGTAAATATTGCGAACTGAGGCCTGCAGTAAGAAAATTAGCAGCCGCCATATGTAAACAAAGAGCTTTTTCCGTTGAAAATTATTGTGAATAAATGCTTAAATCCCTGAATTCTTTATAGATATGGACGTAAAACAGTCTCGATTCTTGGTTAAAAGCAAAAAAAAAAAAAAAAAAAGTGCAGGTAACATTTATTTTCCGTAAATATTGCGAGCTATGAGGCTAGTCAGTAAGTAAATTAGCGTCTGCCAAATGTAAACAAAGAACTTTTTCCGTTGAAAATTCTCATGAATAAATGCTTAAATCCCTGAATTCTTTATAGATATGGACGTGAAACAGACTCGATTCTTGGTTAAAAGCAAAGAAACGGGCAGTTTGCACAAACTTTACGTAAATATTTCAAAGAACAACGCTAGTCCGTAGCGGTTAATTTCTCCCATTGATTTTTTTTCACAATGTTTCAAAATGCATGCATGGTACGAAAAATATAATAATTACCTTGAATCGTCGAACAAGACACTCCTGAGACAATCCTTTCTGTTTGTATGCGGTACAGACTTCGTACTTTTTCAACCTAAATCCGTCGTTGGATCCTTGCATGTGCTGACTAACTGCGACCGACTGCAAATAACTGAAGTGGACTGTAGTACAGCCCCCTACTTGAAGGCGTTGCGCAGTGGCTGACGGATGTGACCCGTCAATACAATTATGAAGTCTATGATCCAGCCAATCCCTTAACTCAGACATATCCAAAGTCCGGCCCGGGGGCCAAATGCGGCCCGTGGTCAAATTTCATCCGGGCCTCAGCCTCTGTCATAAAATCAATAACGTCTGGCCCACACACATACTTAGCATACACTGTAAAAAAAATTCAGTGTAAAAAGCGGTAAAGAGCTGGCAGCAGGGTTGCCATTTATATACTGTTATTTTACAGTCTTGGTAATGCAAAAATGCTTCACAGTAATAGTCCGTTATCCAGAAAAACTGTTGATTGCTGTATTTATAGAAAACACAGTGAATGTCTGTCAGCAGGATTACCATTACCAGACTGTTATTGTACAGTCTTGGTAACGTAAAAATGTTTCACAGTAATAGTCCGTAATCCAGAAAAAGTCCGTCAGCAGGATTGCAATTACCAGACTTATTTTACAGTCTTGGTAATGTAAAAATATTTAACAATAGTAGTCTAATCCAGGAAAAAAATATATTCCTGTATTACGAGAATTCACAGTAACGAGCAGGCAACTGAGGAGCTGCAGTATGCTGCGTTTTTAACGATATACTGTGTTTTAACGGTATTTGGAAAAATGACTTTACAGTCTATTAATGCATATATTTCCGTCTAGTACAGAAAAAAATGCTGTCAGGTGCGAAACAGATCAGGTTTTATTTCATCGTGTTAGCAGGCAGTGAAAACGGACAGGAACTAGAGAGATGGTGCAGTCGGGTCGTGTAGGTCAGGCTGAGCAGGCTGGAGTTCTGCCGTAATCGGGTCAAGCAGGACAGGTTGAGCTCAATGGAGTGCTGGCATAGTCTGGTCAAGCAGGACAGGCTGAGCAAGTTGATTGGGCTGGAACTCTGACGTAGTCGGGTCAGGCAGGACAGGCTAGGTCAGAAGTGGTGATCGGTCAAGGACAAATCCCAAATTACCCCTAAACAATATACTACAATTGTCCAAACATTTCCACCAGTGAGTCAAGCCATGTGCTAATGGCCGCTGCTGGCACATTTCATCTTTTAATGCTGCTGCTTACCGGCGGCCTCTTTGGTTATCCTTTGCCAACGTCTCCAGCTGCACAGGACTGCAAGTGTCAATAGCCAAACCAGGCTGCCATCTTCCTTTCCTGCTTTTATAGCTCTGGGTTGCTCATGGGTTGATTGGCCAAACTCTTCCAGCTGTGCATCGTTTCAATAGTGCTTGCATGCCAGTGATTTTCCAGTTCACGCCCTGGTTGTCTGCTCAATGCTTTTTTGTTGATGTTTATCAGGGTTTGACTTTACAATGCGTGAAAAATTATTGTCCATAATACTCCCATTCTTTGCATGGGTTCTTCAATATGAAGAAGTAAGAGTTTGTAAAAAGAAAAAAAAAATTGAAGCAAAAAAGCACCTGTTTAATTTACTCCAAATGTAAACATTGGTCCTATGTGTGAGTTAGGGCTGACAAAGTTTGTCGCAGCCAGTAACGTTTCCACAGTAATTCACCGCCATACCACTAGATTGGTGTGGCTTTGTCTTTGTGTGGTTTTGGGGGACTCTTGTCGAATTCCTTTATTTTCCACCGGTCATTGACAGAAATGGCAATGGAGATGAAACGTGTGCATTTGCAGCTGCAGGTGATTAATATTAAACAACAAATGTTGTCAATACAAATGTTGAAGCGTAGGTGACACAGAAGTCGTTTGTGAATGTTTGGAAATGGTGTTGTTGTTGTTGTGCTGAACCGGAAACAATGTTCTGAGCGGACCAATCACAGTCCTTCGACGTTCACGTCAAGCGCGTTGACGTGATGTGTAGTCATGACTTTTTGGAAGTGCATGTCAGGCTATGGCGTAGGGTCATTATCAGGTCTACGTTAATGGCATAGGTCCGCCTTCACCGCTACACAGAAGCATAAATCAGTCTTCAGGGTGAAGGAATACTTCAATTTTTGGAGAAGGGCCAGTTTAGATCAGAGTGGGGATACAACAAGAAACATATAACATATGAGTAGAATAGAATGGAGGCGACGTCAAATAATATAATAATATAGCCTATAGGCCAGGGGTGGGCAAACTATTCCACAAAGTGCCGCAGTGGGTGTGGGTTTTTGGTCACACCCATCATGAGGACAGCCTTTCACCAACCTTGTTTCTTACAAGTGCAATCAGCTGATTGCAGTCAGGTGCTTCTTGGTTCCACTGAAACCTCATTGGTTAAACTGTCTGTGCTGAATCAGTTGGAACAAAGACCAGGACCCACTGCGGCCCTCGAGGACCGGTTTGCCCACCCCTGCTAGAGGCCAACAAAACATCCAGTCTGGTGTTTGCGTCGATGTGATTGTGTTGTAGTCTGATGCTCAACTCCCATACATCATCTGCTACAGCTAACGCTAATGCATTTAGCTAACTTTTATAACATCAAAATTTAAACTACTAACAATCAAGACATAAAACATTTATTAAATAAATAATAATATAAATAGAGAAAAAAATTAAAAATACATTTTATTGTATTGTAACTCCACTGTTGGATACATATGAGACACTCGGATTTTGCCTTTTTAACCGCTCACTGGCAAAAACCTTTTGATTATTTCTCAAAAAAAAATCACTCAGCTGCATCTTTTGCAAAACAATAGAAAAGTGCCCTCTACTGGCACTCCAGAGGAATTAACATCAATATTATAGATCGCTATCCAGCAATCCTCAGAACTTGAGTTTGATATACAATAATTTAAGTAATATGAGTAAGTCTTAGTTAACTCACCGTTTATAAATTGGTACACAAAAATCCCAATATAAGTTAAAGAACAAGCACTGAAGAGCAGCAAATGTCATCTAAATTCATCCTCTGAAGAGTCTCCAACATCCAAATTATGGCTAAATATGTCCTCCAGGATTTGATGGCAAATTATTTGCGTTGTCTAGTTATTTTAATTTAAATTGGCAAAAATACATAGTCTATATTGCCACAATGTAAAGATGTCAGATTTCTGACCATGCTCCAAATTTTCGGTCAAAACTCAGTTCCCCAAAAAATACGGTAATGTCATGTAATTGAAACATTAACATACCGTTTACAGCATTTGTCTTTTTGCTTTAATGCTGGTAACCCACAATGCATTGCTAACTACAGTAATAAGCTGTTTAACACAAAAACGGTATTTTAGTGTTCAAAATTGGCCGTAAATTTACAGCAATTTTTTACAGTGTACGCAGTATTGCTACCAGGATATGAAGTATCTTACACACTAAATGCTGCTCCTCATTTACCCACGAAAAGGCAGCAGTACTCTAAGCAACATTACCCAGGCCCCCCACATTTTTACCACACCAAATCTGGCCGCCTTTGCAAAAAGTTTGGACACCCCTGCCTTAATTGACTCCGCCTTATGAATTTGATTGACAAAACACGCTTCACTGTGCGGGAAAACAACATTATAAAATAAAAAGACAAGAAAAAAATGACTGTGCAAAATGCTTTTTATCTTGTAAAATCTCATTGTGCTGAAAAACGGCATCATGAAATAAAAAGGCTATTGGAAAACGCATTATGAAATGGAAAAAAAAAAAAAAAGTACTGTAAAATCTTTTTCATCTTATTTTACAATTTAAGGGCCATTTTACCTATTTGTCTGTTATTTATTAAAATGATATTTAATTCAAATTTTTGTTTTTATCTATTTAATTTTGCTACTTTTAGGATTCTGTAGGCTAGAGCGTTGCCTCGCTCTGCTGTACAACCTTGCCAGAGAAACCGCTAAAGCTTCGACTCTGACTGTTAATCATGGTAATCAGTTTTCCGCATCACCATTTTAGACAGGAAGATGTGCATTCTCGTGTCAGCTTTGCCTGTGTGTCTTTCCAAAGTCGTTGTCCTCTCTGCTGTGTGTGACGCTAAATCTTTGCAGGTGTGTGGTCCAATTGCTCTTTACGTCTTTGAAACATGTTTTTAAACATACATGAATACAAAAAGCGTACTTGTATCTGTCATTGTGATGTAAACTAGTTGGAAATGTATTCAAGTACGCCTGGGTGACATCTGCAATGACTTCAGTGGCTTTTGACCAAACATTGGTCCCTTATCTGTTCTAACCTTCAATGTATGTTGTTATTCTGTTTTTGTAAAATAGAATGAAGACCAAAAGAGATACAAAATATTTATTGATGTGTATTTTAAAAGCTACAAATAAATATAATTAATAACTATATGGACCTTGCTTTTATTTTAAAAAGCTAGTGTTTTCTATCTAATAGGCATTGTAATGTAACAAGAGTATCTATACCAGACTTAATAAAGAGATCTTTTTATGATGAAAAATGGTTTTAATTTGCATTACTGCTTTTTCCTGGCATCATTTCCTTCCTGGTCTCCTAATATTCGTCCTTCGTTCCCATTGACCCTCTTTACAGAAGGATTTGTTCATTCAGTTACACAATTTGAGTGTATTGGAGGAAGGGTTTTTAAAAAGTATGGATCAGTTGATACAAATCACTTTTGTAACCAGAGAAGGGTCATCTGACTTTTATCTTTTGTGAGCATTGAGGTCCTCATTACTCATTTCCATTGACACTCGCAAAACCACAGGGTTGAATTGCTCCAATTAGTATCTTGAGTGTTTGCAGCGCAGGGCTGCCTTGGCTTTGTCGGACAGTGGACCGCTCAGGCAGGGAATCGGGCGGACAACTATTTTACACATTCCAAAAGCTGCAGTTTGCCTACACCTCCTTTTTATACAAGGTACAGTGTAGCTAACTTTTCAGACAGAGAGTAATTGAAACAGCTGTTCCTTTCTGGTGTTTTCACACTTTTCAGTGAATTCTCAGCAAAAAAAAAAAAATGTTTTGATGTCTAACATTTTGTCAAATCGTACGAGTCAATCAAAATTGAAATATGAGCAGTCACTCATCATTATTGATTCAGGTGGATGGTTTGATAGTATCAGAGGTGTAAAAGAGAACGTTTTGTCAGAGCACAGACATCATCTCTGAATCGAGTGGGAAGGTTACGACACCACTTTTCATCCACATACAATGCAGTATTGGACTTTGCTCCCTTCTACACCTTGGTGCATATCAGCACCACAACTCACCCATCTTTACAGCTTCATGCCCGGATCATTATGTTTTAGTGTTTGGTAACTGCTCAGTATGGTTGTCTAATGTGATCGAATTGTGCACGATTTGACAAAATTGGGAAGATATCGGAGCACTATTTTTTGCTGGGGATTTGTTGCGGTGCACAGTCTGACATTACAGCATTGAAAAAAAGAACAGCTGTCGCAATCTCCCTGAGTATTTAGTTGCACTGTTTCTTGTATGTATGGAGCTATAATTGTCATATTGCTGATGATGGATTGATGATGATGCACAACACAAGTCATTTTTACACAAAAAAGCTTTTTATTCAATAAAGAAATGTACAGTATTTGCAGAAGACAACAGAAGAAAGTATTTACAAGGGACGGTGCAATAAAAAAAAAAAAAAAAAGTGGTTTCAATTTTTCCTTCTGCACCTTCTTTGCGCCCACATGAGACTGAGCCAATTCCTTTGCAAGACCCACCAAGAAGTCCACCCGTCTCTCTTGCCTTCCGGTGCATGCCTGATACAACACATATGCATTCAGTGCTGCCATGTCAATCATATTGTAGAGCACGGCGACTGGCCATCTTCGTGTTCCTTTGTGTTTGACAAAGCCAAGGGAGTCCTGGATTTGAAAATATTGAATATGCTAATCACAGCTGTTCAGAGTGAAACCCCCCTTAGGCAGCGACTCCACAGGAGTGTGTAGGGGGTCGCGTGCTTAATTGCTTTTTTGAGTGGTCCGTTTGGTATCGGGGTCATTTGACGACTTTCTGGTCTTCCTTTATAGCCCCCCAACCCCAAAAAAAAAACAAACAAAAAAAAAAAAAAGGTTGTTCCAATGTTAACTGGGTGGGCCGTTTTCTAACAGAGGAACATTAAATTTAGGTTAGATATGTCAAATAAATGCACTCTGAGAAATGAGGAGGGGCTAATAATCATGTATGATGATGCACGGAGCAATAAAATTGTTTGGCATATATATATATATATATATATATATATATATATATATATATATATATATATATATATATATATATATCACATCTGATATGAAAATCTCTGCTAGCAATTGAAGCTGTATTTAACATAGCTAACTAAAATGCATTGAAATTAAAAATACTAATGCCCGTGTCATTTATATTTTTTCCCGAGAAGCAGTATTTACACATGTCGAAATGACACATTTCAAAATTACTGAACACCTATTTTATAAATGTTTTTTTTTTCCTTTTGTTGTTCACAGTATTCTCTATGAACCTCACAACCATAGGTGCCTGCTTAGCATACAATAAAAACAACATATGCATGCATTAGAATCACCGATGGCCCATGCAATCAATAGTGTCGGCTATGTTTTCAGGATAAAGTTATTAAAATATACCATTGCATGTCATGTCAATGATTGTAGTATGAACAGCAACATTTGTAATCCAGCAGCTCTGCAGGGAACAGACTGTCTAGGGAAGCAGTGCGGAGGGATATCATATCGGTTTTTTCACCATTGATTTTTTGTTGTTGTTGTTTCTTTTTTTTCTTTTTATTTCTTTTTATTTTATTTTTTAATTGGAACGAAAGGGACTCCCCAGCAGACTGAGCACGAGTGGCCGAAGCGCTCCTCTCTATTGTGGTCTCATTACACATAAATAAAATAGTCCTGCAGAATTAAATGATTTACGACAGTTTGGTGTGACGGTTTTTTGCTGCATGGGTATTTCAAACAAGCATCTGCATTTTGAATTTATTTGACCATGTTAAATCCGTTAATATTGTTTTTTATTGGCATGCTAAGCACGCCTCGGGATCCTACCATAGGAGCTGGTTGAAGTGGCTGGGGAGAGGGAAGTCTGGGCTTCCCTCTTAAAGCTGCTGCTCCCGCGATGCGACCCCGGAACAAGAGGAAAATAATGGATGGTTGGATATATATATACCACCTGAGAGTATTGCACCACAGTTTGCAATTTCCCCTGCGACGTCCCTATCCCGTGCCTCACCACATCAGCCTAGCGTATGACATCGCTTGGGAGAAGTTAATCTTACAGTGTATATGCTGTTATGCTTTTTACCCATCCTCTTTCTGTCCTACTGACTAGCACAGGATCCAAGCGCTTCTTGGGTTCAACATCAGCGTTGATCATTGAGGAGGTCATCTGTTTGTGGGACCAATCCTCCATTACTACTGCAGAAAAACCTAAGGTCATTCAAAAGTTGAAGGTGGAATACGAAAAATACCGGCAGGTAATGAAGCACAGGAAAAGAAAACAGAGTACAATAACTACTGTTTAGGTCTTTTCGACATTGCCAAAGGGAACATGAACAGCATCATCATAATTTAAGACAGGGACTTCCTGAAGAATCAACGTGGTGCCCGTATGATGTTCTTCGGTGGATCTGATAAGGAGCACGAGGTGAGGATCAAGGCATAAGACAAGAAACAAAAGGACCCCAAGAGCCGTCGCTGGAAGTTGAAGAGAGAAATCGACAGACGGTACCGGCAGTGGGTTGTGTGTAATGTGTGTCTGCCCATGTATGTTTGTAATGTGAAAGAAAAACTTCTCGCCCAAGGCACAGCATGCTAGGAGCTTTCACCTATGAGCAGCGAACTCGACTGGACTTAGCTGGCAGTGCATGCAACTTCGTCCTTCAGTGGATACCTAGTAGGGAGTTGCTATCACATACCTGGGTATAGTGAGGCACGGGAATGCATGTATGAAAAAATCTGGTATTTTCCTCAGTTTAATGGCTTTATGAAATTGAATCGATTTAGCACTTAGCCACTTCAAATTTCGAAAAAAAAATAAATAAATAAAAATCACCATATTAGGGCTGAAAAAAAATCACCATATTTGGGCTGAACACCCTAATATATATATAATATATATATGGCGGAAAACACAGACAAGACTGAAAAAGCAGTTTCTGCTCTTGCACTCCTCTTTAAAAGAAACTGCTGTATTTTAAGCTAAAACAACTGTTGTGTTTGATAAAACAATGTCTTTGCGCTGCCATAGCAGATTCATGGTGCATTAAGCCCCCGAACTATTTTTAATTTGTCCATTTTACCCTGAAAACCCACATTTACAGATGTCAACCCTAGCCATAAAACAAAGGTAATTATATATATTATTCAAAATGTCTGTCGTTTTTAGCTTGGAATCATTAATTGATGTCTCATATTTCGTTAAAAAAAAAAAAAAAAAAAACGACTTAAAAAAATTATTCACTCACATATTTTTAACTTTTAAACACATTATGTCACATTAAAAAAAATGGCGTCTGTAAAAAAGTCACGGATATCTACCTCATAACTATCGCTTAAATGTATTTTTTCTGTTACTGTCGCATTTTCTCCGATATGTTAGATGATAAACAATCGGTCCAAACAAAAAAAAGTTGGAAAAAAAAACGTTTAAAAGGGTAAATATATGAAAAAGAAAATCTCGACCACTCCTTGATGTCTGCGATTTCTGCATCGCGACCCTTGTTATTTTACCATGTTTCACCCATAAAATCCCCCCAAAATCCAGCTGTGGCCATTCACAGCTGTGTCTTGACACTCAGTGATACATGCTACATGGAGTTTTTAGATCGAAACAAAGAAAGTATGTGATAATATCTCGTTAAAGTCATGGCGTCTGTAATTCTGTTCTCGCGTGCTCTCACCTCCAGATAGGGTTTTGCTGTTTAACAAACATTAAAAAAAAAAAAAAAAATGCCCTCCTGTTCAAAATTTTTCTTACCCCAGAAAATTGAGATTTTAAGCTTTCCAAGGATGTATCACACGTGCATATTGGACAATTTTGAAAATTGGCTAAATTGGGGGTCTCAGAGCGGAACTTCAAGTCACCTGAGTGTTTTCTGCCATATGTATATATATAGTATATTGTTAATATTTTCAGTAAATTTTATTGCTGACATTGCGTTTCAGAGTCATCAACATGTTTTGACCACACTCCCAAAAAAGTCATACTTCGCCTATGCTCGCAGCCCAAAGTATGAAAAACAATAAAACAAATAAAAACTGAACTAAGACTAATAATTACAGAAAAAGAAAGCTAATAAAAACGAGCCAATCCACTCTAAAATTAATTAAAACTAAGTGAATTTGAGAACAATATAGCTCTGGATGGAAAAAAGCTAAACGATATAAAACAATTCAAAATCTATTCTTACCTTGATAAGTGTTTCGCATCATTTATTAAAGTTGTCCATGAGAATAGCTAGACCTAAAATAATATTTTTAAAATTGAAATTACCTAAAAACCTTTCCTCCACGAATGCTTCTTTGATGCCTTCATGTGGCGTCGTAATTGTGCTAAATTCCAACTTTTTGAGTGGTATTGAATGGTGTTTTCCACTGGAGAACTGGGATTTTATTATGAGGCCCGAGTTTCCGAGATGGGACGACCTCTTACCTTTCAAAATGGCGGATGTCAACAAGAGGTTCTGAATGGTAAGAACTAAGTTTTTAAAGAGGATTTATCGCCAGTTTGCAAGTTTTTTGACACCAGAATAATGACGAAAAGCCGAAAGGAAAATAAGTACACACTTATAAAACTCTTTACAACCAAGTGTAGGCTAAAATGTTCACTTACAGACAAACACATTTGTATTTTGGTCCGTTATTTTGTAGTAGATGAAAAAATAGGTCTAAAACAGTTTTGCCCACCCAACACACCAAAATAATGTCCGTGTCTGCTGTTTTATTTTTTTTAAGCACTTGAGCAGGACCTGAATTTTGAGGACTTCTTCAATCATACCAGCAGAGGGAGCCAAAGATTAACAAGTGATTTGCTAGCATGCAACTCATTTAAGCGACACTATAGTTGTCAATCTGATCACATCACCGAAATTGGTACCAAATTGAAAGTTTGTTCACTGAGTAACAATTCTGGTTTAGTATATTATAAGATTGTTGTCCTCCCGTAATAATTTGGTGACTTTAGAATTCAGAACTATTTTTCATTTGGAAACCCTGGTAAACACGCCTGCAGCACACTTGCAAGGTTTAAATCTGGAGTAAATTATCATGTTTCCTTCCAGGTATAACATACTAGGTAATTTATAGATCCTGAATTTCCCAATTGGTGTGAATAGTTGTTTTCCTTCATGTGCCCTGCCCTACGTTGGACTGGAGTCAGGCAATAAATCTGAAAATTTTCCAATGTGAAATTTATCACTGTCCCAAAGTCAGCTGGCCAGGGGCGTCACTAGACCTAATACAATACTCAGCAGTCTAGCACATATCATAAAAAGTCAGTAATAGCGCTTTAACCAATATATATAATTGAACCAAAATACGTGTCTTGAAAAAAGTGACTTTTTTCATTTTTCAGCCATCAATACGGTATTCAAAATCAAAATTTGAGGACATCCTCTTGTTGAGAATCATTTCACCTCTGCTCATGCTCATCAACTTCCATTTCTCCTTTACCGTTTTGTACACTCTGCTGCTCTACTTTGTCTGGGCAGAAAAGGGGATATATACAGTTGTGGTCAAAAGTTTACATACACTTGTGAAGAACATAATGTCATGGCTCTCTTGAGTTTCCAGTTATTTCTACAACTCAGATTTTTCTCTGATAGAGTGATTGGAACAGATACTTCTTTTTTCACAGAAAACATTCATGAAGTTTGGTTCTTTTATGACTTTATTATGGGTGAACAGAAAAAAGTGATCAAATCTGCTGGGTCCAAAATATACATACAGCAACACGAATTAGCAATTTCTTGTGAGTGATTATTGACTTGAACAAGTCAGGAAAGTCACTTGGAGCCATTTCAAAGCAGCTGCAGGTCCCAAGAGCAACAGTGCAAACAATTGTTTGTAAGTATAAAGTGCATGGCACTGTTTTGTCACTGCCACGATCAGGAAGAAAACGCAAGCTATCACCGGCTTTGTAGAAATAACTGGAAACTCAAGAGAGCCATGACATTATGTTCTTCACAAGTGTATGTAAACTTTTGACCACAACTGTAAGTGTTATGCAATTTGTGTTTCTCAACTGGTAGCTTGTGACCTAAAAGTGGTTTATGTTCCTTAGGTGGGTTAGCTTACCCTATCTCATTCCTCCTTGCTGATAGGATAGCTAGATAGGATCTTTATTAGTCATTGACACCAGCTTTCACAGATGACAACGAAATTGCGTTTGATGAGTGAGCATCGGGCCTCTGCAGACGTTCTGCGCCGCCAACTTCTCTCTCATCGTTGGGAATTACAGAGCAGCTGCAGAAGTTACAGTGCACACATATATCATACAATACAGCAGGGATATGACATAATGCACAGGTCACGTGCAGGATTTTTTTGTACGAAAAAAAAAAAGGAAAACTACCAGTCATGGCTGGAGGAAGGGGGGGGGTCAGTGATAGTAAGAAAAGGCGGTACCAGACTGGAGGGGGGGAGGTTGTGTGTGAGTGTGTGTATGCAAAAGTGTATTGGTATTTGTACATCTCTGTAGACAAAATAAGAGTCGCAGGGCCCTGCGACCGGCCTTGGGAAGAGAATCAAGGGCAAGATATAGGGCCATCTGTGCGGCTCTCTCCAGGAGAAGGGAGGGGTGGGATAAGGGTGTTCGGTAGAGGGAAAGGAAAATTATAATTGAATTAAGCCGAATAACTAATTTAATATGTCCAAAATACAGTTGGTCTTCAGTCAAAATCGCCCTCCTCAGGGCGTAGGTGTGACCTCAGTTACCTTAAGTCATTGCCAATAGTCGCGGTCTGCCTCGACAGTTCCGCCACCTGGCGCCAGGTAGCATCCACTTTTCTCCATCCTTCCTCGGACTGAACCGTGAGTCCACGGAGCTAGTTCTCAATCCGAGCCTCGACGCGGTTCTCCAATGCCTTGAATCGCACTGTTTGATCCGTGGTCAATTTGTTGATTTCCTTGAAAGCTGCCATCTTAGAAACTTTCTGGTAGAGCAGGCTGCCTCCTAAGCCAAGCAGAAGGAACCCCATGACCGTTACGCCAAACAGCCAAATATCCTTGATATCTTCAACAGACAGGACAGTGAGATAGGCTGGCTTCCAATGATCCCATGAATTTCTCATGTAGCCAGCAGCAAAGGTCCCATCTGGGCAAGACGGCTCTCCTGGTGCACCATGTCTTGTTGAAAAAATATTGTCAATTGGGCTGAGAGACCAACTAATCAAATCCATTTTCTTATGAGAGACCAGCAACAGTTAATCCACAGAGGACGAAAAATACAAAAAAAAAGAGACGACAGACTAGACTGACGAAGCAGCAGTAACAGGAGCAGGGAGGAAACACGTCTGGCCACGTCGAAGGCAGAAAGAAGAAAAGATGATTTATGATTTATCCTTGCTGTGAGCAAATAACTTATATCCATTTGCAAGAGTAATGCTGTTTGAGTCAAATAGAAATAAAAAAATAATACATCTTGTTACAGATAGGGACAGCATGCAAAACACAACCTCCACATTAGAACCCGACTCTATGTATCAAATGCAACTGCTTACCCATATGGAAAAGATATATATAAAATATATAAAGTTCATATATGTCCTATATGAAACTGTAAAGCATGTGACACTCAAACCACCTATATGATCCCTCGTAAATTTGTACAATATGACACTATGACATAAGTTGGGAACTTAACCCATGTGGTAAAGATATACAGCATATCAAATTCATAAATTTGATATATATTTCATCTGGAACTTGTATGTAAACCATGTGACATACAAACCACATAAACGATCCTTAGTAAATGTGTACAATATGAAACTTGTATATTTTGGGAACTTCTAAGAGCAATACGTGTATGACAGGAATTGTGTTAGAAAACTCTCAGTGAAACTAAAATCTTGCAATCTGGATTATTTTGTCGCTTGTGGCCTTCAACTCATCCAGTGCTGTTGACAGTTCTAGACATCAAATCCATTTCAACTGGAAAGGCTTGCATTGAGTGAGCATGTTTCACTGCTATTGACTGACATTTTGACTGGGAGGGCTGGCAGCTATCTTACATTCACGGACAACCCTCCCAGTCAAAATGGACTGGACGCCAATTGCCGTTAATGGCAGCCATTGAGTTAATACTTAAAAATAAATACATTACAGTGGAAAGATTTCAAGTGTGCCCTTGCATCCTTAGCTTTAAGCTGGCCTCAGGGAAAAAACGTTTGTACACACCTGATTTCAGCCAATGAGCGCACAAGCAAATTAATGACTTCTTTACCAGCAACTGTCATATAGCAAAACAAGTTTGATATTTAACTTTCACTGAAGTGATTAGAGCTACCTTGTCCTTTCTCGGGGGACTGAGTTCATTCACGGGTGTACCTCACTCTTGTTGGCATCTGGCCCCGGGCTAGAGGACCCCGCCGCAGGGCTGAGAAGCAACGTGGCCCGGCAACCTCCAGATGTTTGCCTGCATTAGGGCCCGACAGCCTGTCATGTCACCACCTACGCTAACCACACAGTTCCATCACTTGCCATCTGCTGGCCAACACCTCCTGGGGGATCTCACCGCCCGTCAACCTCATAAGAGACAATACTTGAGCGCATTAACACATATGTGCTGAGAATGCTCTCATTTAACGGCATCACGACTGCACCCATATACTGTAAGTGTTCACATACTGTACATTATTGACAGATGGTCCCTACATATGTTCCATAATGCAACACAGATACTATTAAATTAGCACATGAAAGCATAAAGGCAACCGCCAGAACGACGAAGCAACTAATTTGTTTAAAATGCACATAAATCTCTTAAGCAGTAGAAACTATTGCAGGTTTTTCTGAAGAGCTTATCACTTATGGGTCAACTCATTAGTGAGCTGGAAACCATGCCAGAAATATTTTACTGGGGCACATGCCCCAGTATTAATCTGCAGTGCCCCAGTATAAGTTTCACTGGTTAAAAAAATCTACATAGCACAGTCTACAGAATGTGCCTATTTATCAATTCATTCATTTTCCATGCCACTCATCTTCACAAGGGTTGCAGAGGTGCTGAGGGCTACAGGCAGTAGGCAGGGTACACCTTGAATTGTTTGCCAGCCAATCACAAGGCACAATGATACAAATAACCATTCACGCGCACACTCAAACCTATGGACAATTTGGAGTGTTCAGTCAGCCTACTACACATGTTTTGGGGATGTGGGAGGAAACCAGAGTCCCTGGGGAAAACCCATGCAGGCATGGGGAGAGCCCATAAACACCATTGTTGGCCATAGTTTTACATATAGTTGATGTATAGACACTCTAGGGTTCTTTTTTTTTTTTTTTTTTTTTTTCCCAACCTCTCTGAGTATTCTGCGCTGAACTCTTGGCGTCATCTTTGGTGGACGGCCACTCCTTGGGAGAGAAGCAACAGTGCCAAACTCCATTAGTAGACAACTTCTCCGACTGTCGATTGATGAACATCAAGACGTTTAGAGATGGTTTTGTATCCTTTCCCAGCTTTATACAAATCAACAATCCATGTCTTCAAACAGCTCTTTTGACCGAGCCATGATGCATATCAGATAATGCTTCTCATCAAGACAAGTCTTACCAGGTGTGTGTTTTATAGTGGGCAGGGCAGCTTTAAACCACTCATCAGTAATGGGAACACAACTTAAATTGTTTGGTAAAAATTGGTTTCAATTGCTTTTTAAGTCTCCTTCGGCAGAGGGTTCACTTACTTATCACCCCCATCCCCCGTCATTGTTTGCATGGTATCCTCATTAAAATATGAAAACCCATAAATGTTTGGGTGCTTTTAGTTAAAGCAGACACTCTTTTTACATCTGTGTGATTTTGATAAAGATCAGATCACGTTTGATGGTGACTTTATGCAGAAATGTGAGAAATGCCAAAAGATTCAGATACTTTTTCATACCACTGTAAACATGTTACCGTCCCACCGAATTATTTTAAAACAAGAATAACGTTGCAAAATGCTTGTCTTTATTAAATGCTCCATTGAGTGAGTCCACTCAAATCCGTTCACGCTGCTCAGTTACACACACACAATGAGCAGCAGACTACCACTAGTGTTTAACAAGCTCAACGAGGTCATATATTCGGCGCCTCTCAAGGCAGGCACTCCCAAGCTTCTTTGGCAAGATCAAAGCTTCAGAGCTGTCACTCATCGTTAACTTTAGCAAGATGCTGCTTGGTGAGCAAGAAAAGCAGCAGGAGGGAGAGGTGAGATGCTGTAAGTGACCGGATCGACACATCTCTATAAAATACTGTATTTATTTATTTTTTAATTGAAAAAAAAAAAAAAAAAAAAAACGCAATGGATTGAGAGTGCGAAGTAGCGAGGGATCACTGTTTGCGCATCATTTATTTGCTAAATGCCAAACATAAAAACAGCTGTGTAGTATGTGCCCTGTTGTAATGTCACCAAGCAGGCTTATTCATATTGTTGTTGTTGTTGTTTTTTTTTTAATATTTACCACTTGCAGCAGCAATCATGCCTAAAAAAAAAAAGAAAATGTTTTGTTTACCCTTGCTGGTTTGGAATAGGTTGCTATTTATTTAAATATATAAATAAATATGGAGTTTCGGAATACATCTGCAATGTTTTTCCTCATTAATTCACATTGTTCTATCCAAACAGCTAGGCTGCCAGTTACATACGCTGTTTTTTCCCGGAGGGATGGTGTCAGTGGCATAGTTCAGTTGGCGCAGTGTAAATGCTGAACCTTTTCAACAAGTCATTTGCAAGTGTTGTTGTGAGGTACAGTGGTATGAAAAAGTATCTGAAGCTTTTGGAATTTCTTACATTTCTGCATAAAATCACCAGCAAATGCGATCTGAGCTTTGTCAAAATCACACAGATGAAAAAAAACAGTGTCTGCTGTAACTCAAACCACCCAAACATTTACTTATCTAATTAATTTATAGGTTTTCGTATTTTAATGAGGATAGTATGCAAACAATGACCGAAGGGGGAAAAATAAGTAAGTGAGCCATCACATTTAATATTTTGTACCCCCCCACCCCCCTTTGGCAGCTATAACTTCAAACGGATGCTTCCTGTAGCTGCTGATCAGTCTGGCACATCGATCAGGACTAATCTTGGCCCATTCTTCTCTACAAAACTGCTGTAGTTCAGTCAGATTCCTGGGATGTGTGGATGTCAAGTTGTCCAGGCCCTGAGGCAGCAAAACAGCCTCAAATCAGGATACTCCCTCCACCATGCTTCACGGTGCGGTTGAGGTGTTGTGTTGGTGAGCGGTTCCATTTTTCCTCCACAAATGATGGAGTGTGTTACTCCCAAACAATTCAACTTTGGTTTCATCAGTCCACAAAATATTTTGCCAAAAACGTTTGTTGAGTGTCCAAGTGCCTTTTTGCAAAAATTAACGAGCAACAATGTTGTTTTTAGACAGCAGTGGCTTCCTCCGTGTAGTCTTCCCATGAACACCCTTCTTGGTGATAGTTTTACATATAGATTATGTGCAGACACTCTGGGGGTTCTTTTTTACCTCTCTGAGTATTCTGCGCTTAACTCTTGGCAACATCTTTGGTGGACGGCCACTTCTCGGTATAGATCAACAGTGCCAAACTCTCTCCATTTATAGACAACCTCTCTGACTGTCGATTGATGAACATCTAGACTTGGAGATGGTTTTGTATAATTTCACAGCTTTGTACAAATCAACAATCCTTGATGGCAGATCCTCAGACAGCTCTTTTGACCGAGCCATGATGCACATCAGACATTGCTTCTCATCAAGACATTTCTTACCAGGTATGTGTTTTATAGTGGGCAGGGCAGTTTTAAACCACTAATCAGTGACTGGGCACAAACTTGACTTGACTTTCCTTAGGCAGAGGGTTCACTTAAATATTTTTCACCCTTCTGTCATTGTTTGCATGCTGACCTCATTAAAATATGAAAACCCATCAATGTTTGGTGGGTTTTAGTTAAAGCAGAAACTGTTTTTACATCTGTTTGATTTTGACAAAGATCAGATCACATTTGATGGTGATTTTATGCAGAAATGTGAGAAATTCCAAAAGGTTCAGATACGTTTTCATTCCACTGTAGCTCTCTTACCGGACCCTGGTCCTCTTGGTCTAATGTAAAAGTGCCCCCAGACAGTCAATTGGTGAAGTTTAGCGCCACTTTAAAGTATATTTTTCCTGGAAATGTCAGTTCGAATGTATAATGTCAGAGTCATTCGGTTTGAGTTAGCTTGCACTGTATGTTGAGTTGATGTCTTTTTTTTAATTGTTTTATTTTTTTAAATGCCCGTTTAGTAGTTCTGGTTTGTTTCAGTCTACCTGCTTGGGAAAAAAATGCGTTCAAACACACGCACACACAGATGAACAGCAGTGTATGGCAGCTCTATTGGGGCTCTTCACATTGTCCAGACGGCCCAGTGTCAAGCAGCTAAATGAATGGCTGTTTATATTAGCAGGCTGCTTTAATGAATTAGAGCCACGGCTCAGCTGTGTCACAAAAGGCAGGCTCATACACACCAGACCCGCTCCACTCCTCACCCTCTTTTCAAGGTAAGAGGTGCGGCGGGGAGGGGGGTTGGGACTCCTGATTGCGTCCGTCGGGACCAGGTGAGCCAGGCGGCCCGACGGCGCCCTTCCAAGTGCTCTCTGCTTATTTACAAAGGGCATCTGGTGAAAAGGGCGCGCGTAACCTCGACTGTCGTGTTGCCATCTCGGTGGCTGGGATGGGCGAAGGCCTACTTGTTTGTATACACATGCGGGGGGCAGGCAGGATTACGGAAGCGACACACACACAATTGAACAAATATGTATACAAGCTGAGGTTTACCACTCAGCCACGCGTATACACAGGCGACAGGCCTTCGCTTCTGGTTCTGCTCACTTTAGGCTACATGTCAAACTGAAGACCCCCGGGCTAAATCCAAAGATTCTTTTCAAATACATATATATGCGTCTTGAAAGAAAACTTTCAGCTTTTACACTCGCCATGTAAGTAATGAGTACGTAAGTGTAAAAAGGGCCTCAATTGAAATTTTGAATGCTGGTTTAGTGAAAAAGTTGTGGCAAAGACAGCCAGAGAGGATGTCTTCTTGACAATTTTTTGGGGAAAAAAATTCTCTTGAATGGACAGATGATGACGACACACATTTCAGGAGTAAAAACAAAGCAACAAACACCTAATATAAATACATTTAGTCATAAACCTGGACCTTGAGTGCACCATGATGACACTGAAATTGGCTGTTGTAGTATGTGCCTTTTTTATGTATTTATCTATTTTTTTTAATTTTTTTTTTTTAAACCTGTCCTAAGCTGCTTAGACACGTAGTATAGAAATCTTGAGTGTCCTTATTGTCTGAACAGTTTAAATGTGATGAAATGAATTTGATATACTCCCATCATGGTTGTTCGTTATGTTTTATTTATTAACTCCCCTATGCCCAGAGATGGGTAGTAAGGCGTTACATGTACTCCATTACATTTACTTAAGTAACTTTTGAGAAAAATGTACTTCTAAGAGTAGTTTTACTAAGCCATACTTTTTACTTTTACCTGAGTAGATTTGTGTTGAAAAAAACACGACTCTTACCCTGCTACTTCAGGCTACACATTTTTTTTAATTCTACATATTACATTTATTTATTAATTTATTTGCCAGCGATGCCAAGAGTAGCTCTACCAATTTCACCAATGAGACGTCGCAACAATAATTACATGTCTTCATTACACCAATCTGACGCAAGCTTGCCGTTCTATGATCACACCAGCCTTTTCAATCACGTAGTGTCTGAAAAACACCGGAGAAAATGAAGTATTTGACATAGAGCATTGCCCTTGACATAATTCGAAAGAGCGGCTTTAAACCTATCTTCCAGTTTTTATTTGCCACCGATCGAGCACGGAAAACCGGAGATATGATCCTTTTAATTTCATAACAGTAACTATGAAGAATTCAATTTTTTATTTGTATTTCTTTGGCTTAATATGGTTATGTAATTTACGTAGTTACAGTATCATTATAAAAGTTCATATAGATAAGTTTGTGCTGAGGGAGAAAAAAAATACCATTGTTTAGAAAAAATAAAAATCAAACATAAATAAGCATTTCCCGTAATTTTCGGACTATAAGTCGCTACTTTTTCCCTTTATTTTGATTCCTGCGGCTTTAAGTCCAGTGTGGCTTATTTGTTGATTTATTGTGTCAATAGGTAACACTTTATTTGACAGCGGCGTAATAAGACTGTCATAAGACGGTCATAATGATGACATGACACTATCATGAGCATTACTGAATGCTTATGACAAATCTCATTAAGTGTCTTCCGACAAATTATGTCTCCGACTCCATTTATGTCCAACATGGATCTTTTACATCCATTCAAAAGTGAGATAATTTGCCGGATAAAACCAAATTAACATCTGTTATAAGCATTCATTAATGCTCATGACAGTGTCATGTCATAATTATGATTGTCTAATGAGAGTCTTATGGCACCAGTTTCAAATAAATTGTTACCAAATACCATAACTAGCAATTAATGAAACAAATGGAACAGTAACTGAAGAAATGATAACCACAGAACATGAATTTTGATTGTGATTTACATCTGTAGCGCTGCAATGAATGCTAGGAGGCATATTGGACAACAATAGTGTTGACAGGAGGTGGCAGCATAGTTTGACTGTCTCCCCCAAGGGAGCAGTGATGGCCAAATGAAGCTTCTTGAAGCAATCATGGTGGTTCATTTGGTCTTAAAGTGTTACCGGTTATTATCTTTTAAATATCTCATAATACAGTGAGGATAGCTGCGGCTTATAGTCCAGTGCGGCTTATCTATGAACAATTGACATTTTCGTGCCAAATTTTGTGGGTGACGGCTTATAGTCAGGTGCGGCTTATAGCGCGAAAATTACGGTACTCACAATGTTGCTCATTACTTGAGTATTCTTTTCACTGGATACTTTTCTACTTGTACTTGAGTACATTTTTTTGCATAGTTAAATTTACTTTTACATGAGTGATCTTAAAATACTTTTATTTTTGAAAAAATGCTAGTCTTACTTGAGTAAAATTTTTGGCTACTCTTCCCATCTCTTCCCATGGCACAACTGAACCTTACCCAGGCCAAAGCAGTACTCTCACAAATAACATAATACACAGTGGTCCTCAGTGTGCTCAGGGAGCTTGTGCGTCTGCTCGGACACCTGAAAAATTAGAAGGAACATTGATTTCAAACTTGAAATCATTTTTTTGTAGTCCTAAATATTATAAAAGTGATTCTTCTCAACCAAATTAGCATACAAACACAGTCATTCTAGTATGGGTGGAAGAATTTACGGTCCAGTCACTTGTGCATATAAGGCGAGGGTCGGCAACCCGTGTTTTAAGAGCCGCATGCGGCTCTTCATCGCTGCCCTAGTGGCTCCCTGGAGCATTTTCAAAAATGTTTGAAAATGGAAAAAGATGGGGGAGGCAAATATATTTTTTGTTTTGATATTGTTTCTGTAGGAAGACAAAAATGACACAAACATTCTTAATGTTTTCCAATACTTTAAAAATGTGTAGAATACATATTAAATTTCTGCCAACGAAGATTTGCGTCATAGCCTGTGACACACGTTTCTATCAGCAGGGCAGGATGCCAGGCAGGTGGCTATTGTAAACAAATCGGCGGCTGTGTGATGGGCCATGGATCCGAAATAGAAAAATAACTGAGGGGAACAGAGGATTCAATGTTTCATAGACCGAATCATTTGCCACTCTGTGGCGAGAAGTTGTCAAATAACAAAAAGAATAATGTGGAACGACATTTCCAGGGAAGGCATACTACATTTGCAGCCAAGTACCCAGTTGGGAGTGAGAGAAAAAGTGACATTGCATTACTTTGCATTACTTCTGAAGAACTTAGAGGAGCACAAAAATAGATTTAAGAAGTGGATTGCATCATCACTACTGCTGCAAGTTTTGTCGCAACCAGGGAGAGAATAAAGTGTGGAAGACAGATGGTGAGTACATGGAGGAGACATTCATCAACATATCAGAACACCTATTTGCAGACTTCAAAAACCAAAACCAGGTAATACAGAAAATCAAAGACATGCCCATATAAGGGGCATGTTATGCACGTTCCATTTTGTCGTTTTTCGAAACCCCAAAACAAAAATGACATCAAAAATCGGTTGTCTTTATTGCATTTCTTTAATTTCATAAAAGCAATGAAACAATTCATTAATTGTAATGAAGTTAAACTTGAGGGGGCATCATATAACAGAGTAGGCATGTGGTGCATTGGATGCACTGCAGGGAAAATAAACATTAAATCATGAAGGCTCAGTATGTATTTTTAGCCAACTTAATCATTTTGATAGTAGGTTAATATCGCTAATACAGATACATACAGCATGTGTTGCTTTCATTATAAGGCTTATGTAAGGTTTTCAATTTTCTGTGGCTCCAGACATATTTGTTTGTTGAGTTTTGGTCCAATATGGCTCTTTCAACATTTTGGGTTGCCACACATTATATTCCTATGCAAGTCTAAGGCTGTTGTCTGACTTTTGTGATTTGGAGGCGTGGAAGAAGAAAAAGTTGCGTTAGGTCAGTTGCAGGATCAACCAGGGAATATGCCAAACAACATGAAAATGAATAAACCAAGTGCAATGAACAAATATGTATGTGTAATTATATGTGAATAAAAGAAAATAGCTGCAGTAGCTTAGTAATGTGCAGGTCAGAAAGTATAACCAATCATTTAATATAATTTCGTCCCAAAAAAACAATTGAAAAAAAAAAAAGAGAGAAACCGACTTTGACTTCTTTTCTCTTGTGTGTCGAGAATGGTTGTCAGTTCACGTCATGATCACATCAGCTCTGAGCCTCAGGTCGGAAAAGAAACAACAGATTGAGGCAACGGGTGAGAATACAGCAGGAAATAAGTTTGCTCTCTTGTGACGAGCACGAAACTCACAAAGATAACTTGCTTCTCTATTCTGTACATTTGTGGAAACATGGCCACGGTTCCCCTTTTCCGTCTTCATCCTCACTTTATAAGCTGCCAATTATTTTCCCGCACTCATCTTCTTTTGTTGCCTCCATCCCTTTTGCACTGCTAAATTAGCCAGCATCCTGCAGCATGTGGTATCTCCTCAAATTACTTTTGTCCTTTTAGCACGGTGTGGCTGGCAAGCATTCACGTGGCGTGTATGCGTGGCAACTAACAGTGGGGTGGAGGGTTAAGATTGCTGTAATCATGGAAGGCTACCTGTTCATTAAAAGGCCCGGCGGGGGATTTTGCTAGGCTATTTACAGCGTTTAAGAACCAATTAAAGTGGCACAAGCTATTAACACCGATAACATAAGGTGGGAGAGAGAAGAAAGTGCACAACAAAACAAACAATCCACTTTTGAGCATTTTTCATTTATTTGCATAGAAGACTCTTCATCACTAAAGTGACTTAAGTTTTTACTTGGAACAAGGTAATTGTTGTTGAGAAAAGCTATGAAAAAAACCTGAGGTGGCATTCATTTGAACTTTTGAATAGCTGTGATTATCGTATAATGTGTCTGAAGATGGCGTGTGATTGCTCAGGTAGGGGGGCAGGTTGCGTAGAGTTTGTCGAGTTGAAGCAGACATGCTCATTAGTGTAATTGCCAGAACACTCGCCACTTTTCACAATAGGCTGTGATTTGATGGACGGAAGATGAGCAAGATTCCTTCTTTTAAAAAAAATACAACTGATGAGATGTGATGCGACTTGATTTGTTTGGATTTTTACCCTGAACTTGTTTGAATGGACATTCGCATAGCCTCATCACCTCACTCAACATTAAGAGTACAACCACATAACAAAAACTTTTGGTAACTAACATCTACAACTCTTTCAATCTCTAAAAGGGTTTGTTTTTGGTGCATTTTTTACCCTTTTGTACTATTTTCCAGTGGTGGAATGTAACGAAGTAAATGTACTTCGTTACTGTACTTAAAGCAACACTAGGAAACTTTTCAGCCTTCATGAAATATTTTTGTGATTGGCTGGTAGCAAATTCAGGGTGTACCCTACCTATTGCCCGTAGTTAGCTGGGATAGGCTCCAGCACCTTTGCGACCCTTGTAAGGATAAGTGGCATTGAAAATTAATTAACTCATTTGCTACCAAAAACGTATAAATACGTTCTATTTTCAATTGTTTCAGTGTCCCAAAGACGTATTTATGCGTCTTTTACGATTTTTTTTTACCCAGAGACATCTCTGGGGTCTGATCCAACTTAGCTCCAAAGCACAACGCTGAAAATCCATTTCAAAGCAAAAAACTGGCCACTGGAGGGCAGTAGCGCATTTGGTAAGACCCGCACCCTGATTCAATGGAATGAATGGCGGAGTGCCGGTGGAAGGATGCCAGGCGGCGGACTACTGAGCAGAACAACCCGGACCACCAGTGCAGCAGACGATGCCATTGAGTCCGTGCTGCTTGCCGAGCAGAGCCCGCGCCACCGTGCTTGGCCGCTCACGTCCCCCGCACCCTCCAGTGTCCCGCGACTCAGCCGGAACGCTCACGGCCAAACCGGTCCCCTCCCAGGCACACAAGTTCCCCAGGCGAACTCCGCCACGAGGCAGTGGTTACCACAAAAGAAAGACAAAAAAAAAATCCATCTTGATGAGACAGACGGCGATGAGGGAAAAATTTACCTCGGCTGTCGCTGCCACAACAGCGTCATCTCTCAGTTCAAATGTGTAAATAAATTGTTACTTTGCTATCAAAAGCTCTATTTGTCTTGTTGTTTGTTATTTTGTAGAAGGTAAACATTATTCAGATGTTTGGGATGCCACAAAAGCTAAAAATAGCTGTGTAAAAGTCAAAGTTATGTTTGAAATGTATGCTTTTACAAAAAGCTAAATTTCTCTGTTTTTTCATCAGAAGTTGGAAAATTGCTCAAACTAAGCTATTTTCTAATGCTGATATTCAAGAATGGAAAAAGATATGAACTTACTTTTTTCCTGCTGAACGAAGAGAGTCTAATCTTTCTTTTGGTTCCATGTTTATATAGCAATAGAACTGAATTTTTTGTGGGCCTTTCAAAATCAGTCAAAATCCAGTAAAACGGCCGGTAGCGAAGGGGGTGAAAATGGCTGGGAGTGAATGAGTTAACAAAATATTTTATAACGTGATAACATTGTGATGATATGTTGACTGACAACTACTTGAATGACACCTCTTTTATATCTTGAGGTGGTCAGTATCGCTTTCACCCACATAAATTAACAAACAAACACTATAAATGTACTGACTGCTTTACGGCATACGTCACTTCTCCCTTTCTGATGGCAGAGCAACAAAACAGACAAAAAGTTTTGTCCGAGGAGGATAAAAAAAAGGAGGCTACCAGGGATAAAAGGACACTAAAGAATAAAGATTGGCCCGGCTTTCACTTGATGGCGTGACCCCCCCCCCTTCCCCCCACTCCTCAGCGCTGGTGGGGTCGGGGGGTTAGCCACACAAAGTCATACGGTTGCTAACCATCATATGCTATTGTTTAGCCACAACTGGATTCATTACCTTATTGCTATTCATCCTTCACATAGCCGCCGGAAACAGAAATGTCGTTTAATCCATCTGCAGTTCGTCTGGTCCTCATAAGAAACGCAGTCTTCCTTAAGGCAAAACATTTCCAACACTACCGCTTTTGTCCACCAGTGTCGCTAAAATCGACCAAAACTAAAAAATTACCAGTGTTGCTTTAAGTACATTTTTGTGGAACTGTGCTTGATCTTATCTTGTACTTGAGTACAAATATGAAGTGGTTTTTACTTTTACTTGACTACATTTTACATCACTCATCTGTACTTTTTAACTCCACTACTTTTCATATTGTCACCTGCGTTACATATTACTTTTGTTTGTTTTTTCTCATTGTGAATTGATAGTTTCGTTTTCATGCCTCCGGCGCAATAAATAAGCCCAGTGCACCACCGCAATTGAGCATTAGAGGCAGCAACATTTGAATGTAAGCAAGATTAGGCAGGTGAAGATATTGACCAACAAAAAACAATACAGGAGGTCGCCTCCAGATCGGTGCTGCACTCTCTTGTACAGTAGGTGGTGTATGCACCTGATAGTTGCTTGCAATCTGGCATTGAGCTAAATTCTGAAGTTTTTATTAGCTTGTTAAGCGTCCATTGCAAGTCAGTGCAGTGCAGTCAATTTTATTGCTTGTTTTTTTCCATTCTGCACAGTTATAAGTAAAATTGAGCGATCAATTTTTTTTCTGGTCCGAATATTGCCTCTGATCTCTGTGTGTGTTAAATGTACAGGTAGTCCCCAGGTTACGTGATTTCGACTTTGGCTGCGTTTCAATCGCGGTTTAAATGACCCCTCGCTCACTTGCCCTATCCACCGCCCCCGGGGGTATCCCCGCCGCCATCTTAAGGGCTGTTCCAATTCCCAAAACAGCGAAGTGTACTTGGTGAGATGGACCCTCAGAGGGCTCAGTGATCGAGTGAAAAACGACGGTCACCCCGGAGCTCCCTGTATCCCACAATGCGGTACACGGAAAACATGTCCATGCGGTGGTGATAAAGAAGCTCAAATACCGTTGGTTGCTGTCTATTTACCACCAAAGAAGAGGAAAATGAATGGAGGAGCCAGCACGGTGTTTGAATGTGATACCAAACTGCCTTTCAAATTGTAAAATTTATTATTGTTGTTAATATATAAAAATAAATTAGACTGTAAGTGGCAGTTATGGCAGGACATATGAAATCACAGGAGTGCCAAAATAAAAAAAACACATGAATAAATGAAAAAAGATCAAGAGAAATATATGAATAAATAAGGGGTAAAGTTACTTTTCTATTGACTTTCACTTTTGCCAGTAAAGAAAAGGAAAATGCAATGACAATTTTTGTCATTGACGTTTCTATTTTGCTTGCCTTTTCTATTTTGCTTTTAACGAAAGGAATGGTCTGTCAGTCAAATTGCGTTGGGAGGGACTGAAACTAAACTTCAAATATGTAAGTTAAATGTATTTGAACAACAAATCTGTTTACAAATTGGAAGGTATAGACAAATAGATAAATAAATAATGAATTGTCCAAATGAAATTTGATACAAAACTAATAATTCTGATAATTCCCAGGTACCATCGTGTTGCCATCAAGCGCGGAAAACTTCTCCGGCTTATTGACAGTGTTGGGAGTAACGCCGTTATAAATAACCGTTACGTAACGGCGTTATTTTTTCAGTAACGGGGTAATCTAACTAATTACTTTTTCCGCCGTTACAACGCCGTTATCGTTACTGACGCTCAAAAGCAGTGCGTTACTTACTCTGAATAAACTGCAGAAACTACCAGCCGTGTCGAGTCGACTCTCTGCTCTGTTGATTTGTCATGCAAGACTTGGGGTGCGTTCAGGTTCGAGAATAGCGCATGTACTTCTGACTCCAAGCTGTTTGTCCCTGCTCTTTCAATTAGACAATGCTTTCCCAAGTTTGGTAACGTTTCTGTGTTTGCTACACCTGATGCTAGCCTCGTTCCCATCTCCCACTGTCAGCCAGCAATAATTCTGCTTCCATCTTGAGGACGGCAGACGCTTTGAAGGTGACGTGAATTGTCGGGAAACAAGCCTACCTAAATGCAGCCCCTCGTCAGATGCGATGGAAGTGATTGTGATTGGCTGAGGGTTAGAGTCATGTGTCGTGGTAAGCCAATCAGAGCCGGTGATTTCACAAGCAAACCGGAACAGCGCGTGCGGCAAACACACACACGCAAAACAGATGCACAGGGTCGGGATGGCAGAGCATTCAGAAGAAAAATGGTCCTTTAACTATTTCAAGTTTGTCAAAATTAAAGGAAAGAAACTGCATGTAATGTGTAATTTATGTCCCGGGGCAAAGCTTTTGTCGACATCTGTGGTAAGCAATTCAAATCTGCTGAAGCACCTAACAAGTTAACTACCTGTCTGTTCTTCTCTATTCCACTGACTCGAATACTGCTCAGAAAATTTCAAATTCTTTGACATATAACAAGTTCTTTTTAAAGTAACGGAAATAGTTACTTTCCCTGGTAACTAGTAACTTTTACTATGAGTAATTCAGTTACTAACTCAGTTACTTTTTGGAAGAAGTAGTGAGTAATGCAACTAATTACTTTTTTAAAGTAACGTGCCCAACACTGCTTATTGACATGAGTCGCAGTATATTTTGTGCGATATGGAAAAATGCTGCCACCAGGTGGGTGGCCAGGCCTGGCCATGGCTCCCCCCAATGAATTTGTTGGACACCGCACTCGCCAGTATAATGTCAGATTTTAGTAGCTGCGGAACTCAAAATGTTGACTGGACTATTATGGACTATGTACATTAACACAATATAATAGTACACAATATACTGTACAATACAACACAATCAACAAAAGTATACCAGAAGGTGTGTCTTGAAGTCTTTCTGACAATTTTCTACTGGCCTGTTTACTACTACAACATAGTAAAAATCTGAAATGATGGCTTTTATTTTTTGGTGTGCCACCCCAAGGGTTGCCCCATTTGGCCACCCCTATGAAGAATTTCTGGAGGCGCCACTGATTTGGAATAGGCAGGATAGCGCTACTCCAACCACTTGTGGTCGTTCCATGATTTTCTTGCCTGTGAGTGAATGAGGGCAGGTATGTTCCATTTACGTCTTTTGCTACCCCCCCGTCCACTTTCCGCCCTCCATGTGGCCTCAGTGTGATGTCATAGCAAGTGCTCATGGCAAGTGAGCGAGGGCAACTCAAACCGTGATTGGAACGCAGCCACTGTAACGCTGGAGTCTCATCCGCCATTTTGTCTGCAGTCGTTTCTTTCTTTCCTTTTTTCTTAATCGCATAAACAGTACCTTACTATACCTCACGGTATCTTATTTTTTACTTTATTTCATTTATATGACTGTTCTGCCCTTTGGAGAAATGTGTATTTGATTATAATGTTGACTTATGTTTCATGATGGATGCTTTTATTTTGTCGCAGGAAGCATAGCGCAGGTAGTATTTCCACACGTAAGTATGAGCACATGTACACACGAAGAAGAATGTATTTGCGTACAAGAAGAAGAGCACACGGGCACACACGAGAAAGAGCGCATTTGCTCCCATTAAGACGTCACGCATCCAAGTGAGAGAGAAAAGGGGAACGAAAGCTTGGACGCACATTTGTTGTTTGTGAAGCATCCACAGAGGCAACACCTGTATATAGACCCTACTCACCTACGTCACAAAATGGGCGTGTCGCTGTTTCCGGCCGCCATACTGTACCTCTTTTTCAGACCTATTCTCATTGTTTTCAATTAGTCGAGCAAGTTATAGAGCAATTCATGGAAGCCCCGGTGTTATCTGACGCTGTAAACTCATTGGATCCGTTGCATAAAAGGCGTTACGTGGAAAAGCTTCAGTTTATCCATTCGCCAGATCCGTATTTGATGCCTAAATCGATGTTTTTCGACCCGCTGGCTTCGCCTGACATCTGATACCCACACAAAATCAGCCTATTCTCACGAAAGTTTGAAAAACTTTAAGAGCTTGGAGGCTTATAAATGCTACGTTGCTGGTTGGGTGAAACACGTCCTCGTACACGAAAATTCGGCAGGAATCTTGTGCTCGGAAGGTGAGTTAGGAAATTTTCAATTCAAAATCTTTTGTTCTTGGTAACATCCAGTGTCAAGTCTAATGTATTTCATGTCGTTTGTCAATGGAGTTAGGGCTTTTAATGTTTATACGGTTTAGCGATAGCACTTTCACTACATACATACGTGTATGTTGTCGGCGATTAGCCTAGCAATGATCTTAATTGTGGTTGTCAGCCCAAAACCCTCTAAATATATATTAAATGCATCTTACCAGATATAAAATAACTACTACATAATCTGTGGTAGTCGTTTGGAGCCCAGTTTTCTCGTCGAATTGCAGCAGTCAATCGCGGCCTCTTCTTCGGGTCTCTCGGAATACGGTAAAAATTCGAGTCTCTCCGTCTATCTTCTCTGTTTTTGCAACCGACCGCCACACACGACTTCACCATTTTGAGTATTAATGTTGACGAGCAGTAAAACGTGTAATAATAGGAAGAATTTACGAAGCGCTAATGCATTTCTATGACGAGTATGCGGACATCATGGCGCGGGGGCGTGGCTGTGACGTCACGTGAGTAGGGTCTATAACACCTTTTGGACTGTTTATTGTGCTTTTTCAATTGTGGTCAAATACTTGGGGCGAGTTTATGTGATTGTATTTGATGATGAGCGGACGTTAACTGACAGTATAATGACATACAATACATGTTTTTCTGAGAGTTATTTTGAGATTTTGGGGTGTATTTAGGTAAACTTAAAGGGTTAATTCCGCTCTACGCAGAAATTCAGGTTATGTGCCAGCGCGTGGGAACGGAACTTGCTTGTAACCCTTGGACTACTTGTATATATATCACATTGCATCAGGAAAGAATACTTTTTCTTGCCAAGTAAATTTTCAAGCAAGTACTTTGTACGTTTTCTTGAATATTTTTTTTTTTATATGTTTCTACTTTTATTTAAGTAATGTTTTTCCCTTGTATCCGTACTTTAAGTTAAAAAAAAAGTGAGTAATTAAAAGTGAGTACTTCATCCACCACTGCAATTTTGTATCTTTAAAAAAATTGTTTTTTTAACAGTGACGGCAACGAAGCTAAAACATTTCCCTGAGGAATCATTTCACTCTTTACAGGTCGATTTGCTTCTGCTTTTGACACCAATCGTAATATAAAAACTTTCCCCATAATTTACTTCTTAATCAGCGCTCGAGAAAATGGTCAAAGTCTAATGACAAACATGTATTTTTGGCCTTATATCAATTATTGCGTTTATTGAAACGTTTTCAACAAAGAACTACATCTCTCATTGTGCTTATCTGCAATACAATTAATATTTGTCTGGTTATAATAAGAAAATATAGAGTTCCTTTAAGGAAACATCTTAACAGTTTTTTCTTATAGGGTTTTAATGTGCGACTTGGCTGAAAACTCAAAATGATCATTTCAACTTTTCCATCAAGGACTCATCCTGCCATCAGCTGGATGCCTCATTTAATACACATCTAAGAGAAGAGCAGATAATGCGTCAGGCTTGGGAAACATGTGGAGCCATTGTGCAACACTCTTTGTTAGTTATTTAAAAGGGTGATAAGATGGAATTCAGACATTTTTAAAAAGGCGACTGTAATGGCGCTGAAATTACCTCTAGGCAAGGGCTGTCATTAAAACAGGACAGGCGCTGGCTTCTTGGACGCTGAATGGCTAATAGCACAGAGGCGCCACGCTGCCAAGGGTTTTAACCTGCCCTGCTGAGCACGCTTGTCCAATGGGGATTGTAAGTAATTAGACATGGGCAAAGTTGCGTAGGTACTTACTGTATGTGTCTTCCCTATCCTGTTTTGAGATGCACAATAGTACAATGCTGCGAAGAAAATAAGACTAGAAATTAGGGCTGTCAAACGATTAAAATTTTTAATCGAGTTAATTACAGCTTAAAAATTAATTAATCGTAATTAATCGCAATTAATCGCAATTCAAACCTATAAAATATGCCATATTTTTCTGTAAATTATATATATATTCTGTAAAATAAATTGTTGGAATGGAAAGATAAGACACAAGATGGATATATACATTCAACATACGGTACATAAGGACTGTAGTGGGCATTTCACTCCACTGTCATTTAAATCTGTCTATGCTGTCCTCACTCCGAAGCGTCTACTTTTTCCAAAGCTATACAGCTAGTGAACGATGTCATAATAATCAGACTTCTTCCTTTTTCATCTGATTTATTAATAAAATGGCCTCAAACCATTGTCCTCTTTAGACTGTCGTAAAACTACAGAAAAAGTACACAAGCATTGCATTAGCAACAACGTTAGCTTAGCACGCTATACAGGGTCACTAAACATAAACAAAAAGCGTCTCATACAAAAAATATAACATTTCGCTTACTAACATAATATGTACATTATTTACAACAACCATACTTACGGACAAATCTTGTCCAAGGATCATATAAGCACAACATTACAAAGTAGGCGTCAGCCCGAGACGTCGTGCAGCCATATTGAACTGGCAAGACAACAATAAACCATGTCGCAAAGCGACCACAAGAGTTCGCTGTTAGACAGCACAAAAAGCCTTGCTGTAAAACTTACCAAAAGGCAGAATACTGTCTGAGCGGGACATGTGCGTTAATTGCGTCAAATATTTTAACGTGATTAATTTAAAAAATTAATTACCGCGCGTTAACGCGATAATTTTGACAGCCCTACTAGAAATAATAACCCCCAGTTTTTATTGTCATTTTTTTAATGGAATTAATGTTCACCTAAAATATTTAGGGCTAAATAAGCTGCTAAAGTCGCATAAAACCGTGGTTTGAATTGCTGTCATGTACTTTGACTAACAAGACCTCAGCAAACATTACAGGCAAACCCAGTGCATTTTTTTTTTTTTTTAAATTGAACTCTTACACCCCAAAAAAGGCTCAATTTCAGTTCTTTTAAATTCTACATTGTTGACTAGTATAATAGCATTAGTGTTTATGATGATGACCGCTCACCTCCACAAGTGATTATATATTTTTTTTCCTAGATATCCTAGATTCTAAATGCTGTGAGATAACTCTGTTTATAAAATGAATGAATGAATGAATATACTTTATGAAGATGGAGGTAATGTGCTGAACTGCCACACTTTTGATTTGTGTGTGTAGAATTTGATGTGACTACATATAGTTATAAAAAAATATGGAGCCTGGAGGTGACTTGTGAAAATGCTTAAAATAAAAGCTTATTGGTCTTTTTTCACCCCTCTTCTAGCATACAGTCCCACCACAGAGCAGACCAAGATCAAAAAATAGTCAGACTGTTAAAGTATTGCACATCCAAAGCGGATCGCAATGGTGAAAGTAAAATAAAGACTGCTGGCATTGTTGCACGATTTTTTTTTAGACCGCATTTCATCGCAGTGGACAGGATGGATGGAAGTAGCACTACTAAATATAATTTAGTTCTAAATTTGACCTGTGGACAAACGGTCAAGGATAGTATCAAGATAGGCGTTAATACTTTCTTTTTGTGTACAAGAACAAGATAGCGACAACGATTTTTAAATCACTATTCCACATTTGAAATGCATCCCAATAGACATACAAATCCAAATTTGTTTCTTTCCACTAAAAATACCTTTTGTGCTCTTTTACTCTTCTAAACACGTCTTTTTTACGGACAATATACAATATACTTTTAAAAAATCCACCTAATCCAGTGATGATCAATGACATGTTTTCTATCACATACAGTGGTATGAAAAAGTATCTGAACCTTTTGGAATTTTTCACATTTCTGCATAAATTCAACATCAAATGTGATCTGATCTTTGTCAAAATCACACGAATGAAAAAACTGTCTGCTTTAACTAAAACCAGCCAAATATTTATAGGTTTTCATATTTTAATGCGGATAGTATGCAAACAATGAAAGAAAGGGAAAAAATACGTAAGTGAACCATCGCATTTAATATTTTGTGGCTGCCCCTTTGGCAGCAACAACTTCAACCAGACGCTTCCTGTAGCTGCAGATTAGTCTGGCACATCGATAAGGTCTAATCTTGGCCCATTCTTTTCTACAAAGCTGCTGTAGTTCAGTCAGATTCCTGGGGTGTCTGGCATGAATGGCTGTCTTTATGTCATGCCACAGCATCTCAATAGGGTTCAAGTCTGGACTTTGACTTGGTCACTCCAGAACGTGTAAGTTGTTCTTCTGAAACCATTCTGAAGTTGATTTACTTTTACTTACTTACTTTTACTCCCAAACAATACAACTTTGGTTCCATCAGTCCACAAAATATTTTGTCAAAACTTCTGTAGAGTGTAGAAGTGCCTTTTTGTGAACATTAAACGAGCAACAATGTTTTTTTTGAGACAGCAGTGGCTTCCTCTGTGGAGTTCCCCCATGAACACCATTCTGGGCCATAGTTTTACATATTGTTGATGTGTACACAGAGATATTGGACTGTGCCAGTGATTTCTGTAAGTGTTTAGCAGACACTCTAGGGTTGTTTTTTACCTCTCTGAATTTTCTGCGCTGAACTCTTTGTCATCTCGTCATCTTTGGTGGACGACCCCTCCTTGGGAGAGAAGCAACCGTGGCAAACTCTATTTGTAGACAACTTCTCTGACTGTTGATCGATGAACATCCAGACTTTTAGAGATGATTTTGTATCCTTTCCCAGCTTTATACAAATCAAAAACCCTTGATTACAGGTCTTCAGACAACTCTTTTGACAGAGCCATGATGCACATCAGACAGTGCTTCTCATCAAAACAGTCCTTTCCATGTGCGTGTTTTATAGTGGGCAGGGCAGCTTTAAACCACATATCAGTGATTGGGCACACACCTGACCTAAATTATTTGGTAAAAATTGGTTTCAATTGCTCTTTAAGTCTCCCTGGGAGGAGGGTTCACTTATTTATTATTCCACCTTCAGTCGTTGTTTGCATGCTGTTCTCATTAAAATATGAAAATCTAAAAACGTTTGGGTGGTTTTAGTTAAACACTGTATTTTCATCTTTGTGATTTTGACAAAGATCAGATCACATTTGATGGTGATTTTATGCAGATATGTGAGAATTTCCAAAAGGTTCAGATACTTTTTCATACCACTTTAAAAAAATACAGTGCTACCTCTATCTACAAAGTTAATTCATTGCAGGACCTTGTTTGTAAGTCGAAATGGTCGTATGTCAAGCAGGATTTCCCCATAAGAATATAATTCGTTTAATTAGTTCCATAGCTCGAAAACCTACATTAAATCCTTAATAAAAACTGCTAGTGCTATTGCAAATAGGAATTACACAAAGCAAACCAAAGAAATGATAAATAAAAATTGGAATAATAATATAATAACGGTAATAATAATATTAATAATACCTGTAATAATGTAACGAATCGGGTGTGTAACGAATGTGGCGGATGTGTTTGGTGTGGTGTACCTGAACGCACCGCGTGGCTGTCAGGACTAGCGTTTTAACTTTCATTTTTCATGTTCTGTTGTTGGCGTCTGCTGCAGCGGACAGTAGGCGGTTTGTGTTGCACAAGTTCTGAAATAAATGATTAAAAGCGTAACGAAGCTGGCGATTTCTTTAGTGATGTTACAATAACAATAATTGTCAACTTATTAAGACTGGCGAACTGAGGTCGGAGGAGGACCGTCGAGATCGTAGACATTCTACAGCGGTATCGTCGAGCCAGTTCACGGACGCGGACACCACGCTCATATTTTTCTGTCATTTCCATCTTTATTTCAATAGTAAGCGTCAACTTTCTTCCTTTTTTCTCCACCTGCACTAACATTTTTGGAACCCATGTTGATTTCTCTCACAAAAAAATCCGCCGTACGTCTGTCTTGCAGGAAAACAAAGAAACTGTGGTGCTATCATAAATCATCGTATTTCGAGATGTAGAAACAAATAGTGAGTCAAATTTTAAGTCGGATGTCAAAAAGATCATGTGTAGAAGCGATCGTATGTTGAAGTACCACTGTATGTAAATACTGTATAATAATATACAGGAGTGCTGGAAGTCACTCACAGCAGGGAGGGACACACTTTGATACAAAATCAGAGATTTGTGGCCGATGGGGGATTCTGTTGATCTGAGCGTTTCGTATGTCCCATGGCGGAATGCTGAGACACTTGGGTCTCCCCAAAGAGAAGGAGAGAGCTTGAATGCTACCTGGCGGGATGCCGATGCACTTAGACGCGCCCATTTGGCTTGTAAGGTGAAAATTTATTCGCATAATGAGATAATTAGACTCATCCTCTCTCGTAACGATGCTCGTATAGTGAAAAAACTC
Organism: Corythoichthys intestinalis; assembly: GCF_030265065.1. Taxonomy (NCBI): domain Eukaryota; kingdom Metazoa; phylum Chordata; class Actinopteri; order Syngnathiformes; family Syngnathidae; genus Corythoichthys; species Corythoichthys intestinalis. The sequence goes on from NC_080406.1 coordinate 51,376,570, forward strand.
GTTTGGTGAGGTGCTCGTATCACATTTCTTTATTTCATTTCTTTTCAGGTTTTTACTGAATATAAACACAACTTAATGCTGTATGTACCGATCTGTCATCCCTGAAAAGGAAATAAACAAACAAACAAACATTTACGGACATTGTGAAAGTTGGAGTCAATTCTAGGGTTATTGGAATGTTAGTAAGTGTCATGCCACGTCGCTTCCTTTTTCATTTTGAAGGCTTCACCCTCTTTATAGTCGCGTACTTGCTCTTCCTCTTGTCATCCAATCACCTATTGTTTCCACCTGTTCCCCATTACCTTGTGTGTATATAATGCCCTAGTTCCCCTTGTCTTGTGCAGAAGTATCTTTCTTCCAAGGTCAGTCACGTCAGCTGCTTCGCATAGCCTATCGTAGTTATACTGAATATTATCCTCCATTTGGAGCGCTTTGTGTTTGAACCTTTTTGATCCTAGCCATCTTGACTTTTTCCTCCACTTGGAGTGTTTTGTGTTTTTGCCTTTCCTCTCTTTTGGAGTGCATTTTTGTTTGAACTTTTGATTGTGGTTGCCCTGACTTATTCCTCCGTTGGAGCGCTTTTTGTTTGTACTTTTTCTCATCCCCGCATGTCAGCAGAAGAACCTCTGTTTTCAAAAATAAAGTTTTTGCCTGAACCTCCGCAACTGAGTCTGCCTTGTCGTCTCGGCCTGACAGAAAGACATGAATGGAATGTAATTGTACTTCTACCAAGTGTTTTTTTCCTTGATATCACTTTATTGAAATTGAAGAATAGCAAAGTGTGCTGGTCGTGATTGCTTTTAACAGAAAAGAGCGAAACAAGAACAAGACCCTCATAATTTGGTCTTGGGAGTTAAACTTTACTTTGTAAGGCAGGTGTAACGAAGAACTGTACAGATACTCGTACCTTTTATATTACACCCATTTTCGGTTTAGGGGAATCTTTCCAGCTAACTTTGGGTATGAACTGTGTTGACTGTGAAGTCAGTATGCATCTTGCCTAATGCAAACTTCTGATATGCTTGCAAGCATGACCAGTTGTTTTTCACTGAAACTGCTAATAGTTTCGCCTCAGATAATTATGGACTTTTAACTGCCAACCAGCAGGGCTCATGACCTATTCTGCAAGCTCCGCAGGAAGAGTTAATGACAAACACACTTCCTTATTTGTATAAAAGTAAGGCCGATAATTTTCCAACTTGGGAACTCAGATCTCCCAATACACTTGAACGCAGCATATCTCCTGAAAGTGCTTCGCAGAAGTATCAACTCATATGCCTATCACATTCAAAGTTACGTGCATAAATTACCATATTAAGGAGCCATGTTCAGATTGTGTATATGGAGTGACTAGGGCAGGGGTGTCCAAACTTTTTGCAAAGGGGGCCAGATTTGGCGTGGTAAAATTGTGGGGGGCCGACCTTGGCTGACATCCTTAACGTACAACAATATATTTAAGCAAAATTTAGCAAGCCATTCAGTGTGTGACATTTGCTTTATTATTTTTTTAATGAATAATTTCAACAATCTCGCAACTAGCCTTTGTGGCGTTCTCTATCGACTCTCGGGCTCTTGCGAAATACTACTGCTGTAAATTTAAACTAGCTTCAAGTTGCTTCAATTTCTCGTTGCGTATCTTCCCTGTAATCTTGTCGTACATGTCAGCGTGTCTTGTTTGGTAATATCGCCTCACATTGAAATCTTTAAAAACAGCGACTGTCTCTTTGCAAATGAGGCAAGACACAGTTGTTGCGTATTTTAGTGAAGAAATAGTCCAATTTCCACCTATCCTTGAAGCGTCGGCCGTCACAGTCAACTTTTTTTTGTTGATTGTCGCCATTTTAGAAAATTGGAAGTAGAGGGTCACACGGAGTAATGTTGCTTAGCCCTTAAATACCTGCAACATGAAGCAATTATCAGAGAATCCCCAAATTTGAAAAATAAGGTCCTATTGAAACCTTTTTTTCACATTTGTGAAAAGAAAAGTCAAAATGAAAATGTGTAATAAGCGCTCTAATATCTATAACCCATGCTAAATCATGTTTTTTTCTCATGGAACCTGCAGATGCATGTGTTGACTTACATCCATCATTTTTTTCCCAAAAAGAAATGTCAAAATTCTAAATTAGTCTGAAAATCATGAAATTTTAGGTGTATCAAATGTGACACATTTGGCAATAAAGGGTTAAAGTGCTGCTGCCTTTTAGTGGGTAAATGAGGAGCAGCATTTCGTGTGTAAGCTACTTCATATGCTGGTTGCAGTACTGCAATTTATTAAGTCTGTGTGCGGGCCAGATGTGATTGCTTTTATGACAGAGGCTGGGGGCCGGATGAAATTTGACCACGGGCCGCATTTGGCCGGACTTTGGACATGTCTGGACTAGGGTAATATGACCATATTAAATAGGTGCATTTTGTAGATTATCCTATGTAGACTTAAAACTCAAAAGTATTTATTTATGTATTTTTTTACTGTTGGGATAAGCAGCATGGAAAATGAATGAATGAATTTACACTGGGGCACTGCAGGTCAATAGACATATAGACAATAGACAGTCTGGTGATGGCCATGCTACTAAGAGTATTTTTACCACGCAATACTTTTTTAATTTTACTTGAGTAGATTTGTGAATAAGAAACACTACTCTTACTTTGGGCTACACTAAAGTCGTTACATTTCCCCCTTCTTTACTCTACATATTGTCTTTATTTTTGCCAAAGATGCTGACAGTGGCTGTCTGAATTTCACCCATGAGAAGTCATGACAATAACCACATGACTCCATTATACCAAGGTAACAATTTTTTTTTCTCCACTAGAGGGCACTCATGCTCTTTGGACGGGTGATGTTTCATTTTTCCAATCTGAATTCGATGATTTTTGTGTCATGTTTTTGGCCTAATATTGTCATGTAATAGGTTATGGTTCAGTGTTGGTCCCACTCTTTTATATGGATCAGAGGCCTGGACCACATACAACAGGCACTTAAAGGCAGTTGAGGCACACCATCAAAGATGCCTTCGGAAAATCCTTAAGATCAGCTGGATGGACAGACACACCAACATCAGCAGCTTGAAGCAAGCAAATATTCCCACCATCACTGCCACCGTTCCCCAAAACTCATTGCCCTGAGATGGACTGGCTATGTTGTCCGAATCCCTGACTGTGAGGGTGCTGCACGGTACAACGCTGACCGCCACCGTGCTGAACAAGACAAACGCAGACTCATGACGGAGAGAGCGACCACCAAACAGGACCAACCCAAATACACCACGACTACTTTCCCCTGCCCACACTGCAGCAGAATAATTGGATCCAGAATCGGCCAGTATGCCCACCTGAAGGCCCCCAAGGACCAAAATGGAGGACAGTCATAATCGACTACGAGTGACCGCCAATGATGATGACAGTATAATACAAACAGTTCACATAGATGAAGTTGTGCTGTGAAAAAAAATACCATTATTATTGAATTTAATTAATTAATAAAAACAGACATTGTAAGCAGTTGCTCACAATATTACTCTTTACTTTAGTATTCTTTTCATTCAATACCTTTTTACTTGTACTTAAGTAAATTTTGGGATGACTACTTTTCCTTTTAGCTTCTGCGGCTGGGGATCGGATAGCCAAAGATCCTTCTTTTGGCTTCCAACCAACTGCCTGCACAATCGACCTCCCACAGGTGGTGAGCCCTCCGCATCGAGAGGAGCCAGATGAGGTGGCTCGGGCATTTGATTAGAATTCCTCTGGGAGGAGGCTGCGGGGCCGACCCAGGACACGCTGGAGAGACTATGTCTTCCGGCTGGCCTGGGAAGTGGGAACGCCTTGGAATCCCCCAAAAAGAGCTGGCTGAAGTGGCTGAGGAGAGAGAACTCTGGGCTTCCCTTCTGAAGCTGCTGGTCCTGCGACCCGATCTCGGATAAGCGGGAGAAAATGGATGGATGGATACTTTTACTGGAGTAATATTATTTAGAAGTAACGCCACTCTTCCTTGAATAAAAAAATTGGCTACTCTACCCACCTCTATTCAAAATACAAAAAGGAGAAGCCTTCGTTGTTGTCAACTGAGCAGCAGGTTGATGCACCCGCTGACTCTTATTGTGGAATGTTGGGTTTTCGCGGATGGCAAATCCACACTCACACGCACAGATTGCGCGTGCATATACAGGCAGGCGAATAGACAGTAGTATACTCGGTCACCCATCTGTCTGATGCTCATACACACAGCAAGGAATCTGTGACCACTAATTGTGTCTGGCCTGTGCCGTCCCTCGCAGTCCGGGTCATGGGAGTGCTGCGGTACAGGACAGGGTAGCCATTGTGGTAGCCTCAAGCATAGCTTACGCTCACCCTGTTATTACTCTGAGAAAGTATCATCGCTTCTTTTTTTCTCGCGTTTTTTTTTTTTTTTCTTAAATATTACCCCACCCTTGACCCAACTAGTGTCTTTAATAAAGCTGTGAAAATGTCTGTTAGTTGCTGGATGAATTGGAGCATATTTATCTCATGCTAATTTATTGTCACTCACAGGATTTGCCAACAAACAATCAGATTTTCATCAAACCATTTCACTTTAAGGACAGTGGAAAGATTCATTAAGAAAATGTAATCTGTCATTGATTTAAAATCAAGAATGCTAAATGTGTAAATTAAACAGCAAAAGCCACACAAACAATTGTCATGACACACAATAGACCTGGAGTGAGCAACCTTAGATACTCAAATGTATCTAAGTATCAAAAATAAAATACCAGGAGCCACAGAAGCCCTTTGAAATCTAACATTTAATGAACTGCAACAAAAAAAATGTTTGACTTATCTATAGTTTGTCTGTTGGGGGCCAAATAGTTTATTTATAGTTTATTGTTTGTATTAGAACAGCACCATCATCTTGAAATTTAGAATTAAGTTTGAAAGATATAAAAATCTCATTTAGATTAAAATCAAATACTCGTTAACTCATCGGTTGCCATTGACAGCAATAGATGTCCAATCCAACTGAAATGAATCAGACGTCTACTAGTGATACTCATTTAAATTTATGGCGGAAGAAAAGACCTTTCACCGTCCCTACCAAAATGGCCTCACGGCAGCTATGTTGATGGGGGCGACATTGCCATCAAAATTAATGCATTGACATTAAAATGAAGTTGTAACTAGCTTATTTCTAAACTGATTATTTTATCAATTTCAAAGGATCTGTGGTTCACTCAGTGCCTCTCCTTGATGGCGCTAGACGTCCAATCCATTTAAAGTGGCTTGGCACGTTCATTTACTGTTAACTCTCCCACTTCAAATAGATTGGATGTCTACTATTGATAAACTCAATGGAAAAAGTTGACTGCCATAGTCACAAAGAGCCACAGCAAAAGAAGAAAAGAGCCACATGTTGCAGACCGCTGCAATAGACTGTTAACGCAAGTCCTATGCATTGAACGCATAGTAGTGGTGAAGAAAGTAAACATTTTTAGTGACGCACACACAGTTTTCATATTCAACCACCAGAACATTTATAGGTTTTCTAATTTTAATGACGATAGCATGCAAACAATGACAGAAGTGGGAAAAATAAGTAAGTGAACCCTCTACCTAAAGAGCTATTTAAACCAATTTTTACCCAAAAATTAAGTCAGGTGTGTGCCCAATCACTGATGAGTGGTTTAAAGCTGCCCTGCCCACTATAAAACACACACCTGGTAAGAATTGTCTTGATAAGAAGCATTGTCTGATGTGCATCATGGCTCGGTCAAAAGAGTTGTCTGAAGACCTGCGATCAAGGATTGTTGATTTGTACAAAGCTGGGAAAGGATACAAAACCATCTCTAAAAGTCTGGATGTTCATCAATCGACAGTCAGAGAAGTGTGTACAAATGGAGAGAGTCTGCCACTGTTTCTGCTCTCCCAAGGAGTAGCCGTCTACCAAAGATGACGCCAAGAGTTCAGTGCAGAATACTCAGAGAGGTAAAAAAAACCATCCTAGAGTGTCTGCTAAAGACTTACAGAAATCACTGGCACAGTCCAATATCTCTGTCCGCACACATCAACTATATGTAAAACTATGGCCAAGAACAGTGTTCATGGGAGGTCTCCATGGAGGAAGCCACTGCTGTCTAAAAAAAACATTGTTGTTCATTTAATGTTCGCAAAAAGGCACTTGGACACTCCACAGAAGTTTTGGAAAAATATTTTGTGGCCTGATGAAACATAAGTTGAACTGTTTAGGAGTAACACACGTCATGTGTGGAGGAAAAATGGAACAGCTCACCAACATGAACACCTCATCACCACCTTGAAGCATGGTGGAGGGAGCATCATGATTTTGGGCTGTTTTGCTGCCTCGGGGCCTGGACAACTTCCAATCATTAATGGAAGATGTGTCCTCTTGTGTCCAAATGTGTCCTCTTAATGGGTTGCAACAAAAACCCGCACCCACTGTGGAATAGTTTGCCCACCCCTGCTGTAGAAGGAACGGTAATGGAACTTGGAGGACGTGCGATTTGGATTTAGCCTCATACTACAGCTCGGGCAATATTCTCCTTAGCTACAGACTGACATTACAGCCTCTAATAATGTTCCAAAGTTCAAAATTGGCAGAATTTGACCACATGCATTTACAGCTAACTGCTGATGCAGTAAATACCACTTGGATATATATATATATGTATATATATATATATATATACTGCCAATGGGTTTTCCCATTGACTGTGTATCAAATACTTGTTCTCCCCACTGTACATATATATATATATATATATATATATATATATATATACGATAATGAGCTAAAAACGTGTTTTGGGAGACTAAAACTAGGGTATCTGTGTGGTCTTAAAAAGTTTGAAATCCAACGGCACTGAGGTCTATTTTCTCTGTTACTGAGCACAGCAGAGCAGAACCAACCACTGAGCAGGCTCTCTAGGAACACGTCCCAGGCAGCACAGTACCGTAGTCTTCTGTGAAAAGCGTCAGTCAATTTCAACAATTTCCAGTGAAAAATAATGAAAACAGGAAATTATCATGAATCTATAAAACCCCGCCGGACGCCTTGGACAGAATGTAAAAAGTGGACATGTCCAGGCATAAGGACGTTTCATCATCCTATGCATACAGTACATAACTATTTAGAGACAAATTGGTTCACTTGAACCGTTTGTCCCTTTGGAATTCCTCTCTCAATTTCTGGTAAGGATTCATTAGTTTAAAAAGAATTAGACAGGCTGGCTTTTAACTTGTCTTTTCAAGGACTCTCCTTCAACTGTTGACTTGAATTAGTCTCCTGCTGCCTTTATTAGCAGCAGCGGTGGAATCAGAGAAGGCTTTCTATGTAGAGGAAGGAAGGGGGCCAGCAAGGCAGGGTTGTTGAGGAGGTTTGGGGGGGGGGTCTCAACCACTAAGTGCCTCACTTGTGATCTCTGATGGCGGTCACGGGGTCGCCGCTCAGCCTCAGCATGATGACTTGTGACACGGCGTGAGCAACCAAAACCACTTGTGAAAGGGCCCTTGCCTTCACATTGAGCGGTGCGCAAAGCCACATCGCCGACATTATTAAGTAGAACTCCACCATTCGTGCACATATGATGCTTAGACATCTACAAAAAGCGACCCTTGCGTTCTTACTTCATATTATGATGCTCTCATGGTCAAGTTGATGCCAGAGTATGAAGTGATAAGCTATTTTGGAGTAGCATGCAATTAATGGGTCTGAATCAGACCACGGGTTTGTGTTTACGGGACGCTCGCTCTCTAATCATATCACCAAATTAGATGTAATTTGAGGTTTTAAAGGGGACTGTTCTCCTTTTACCCACCAGTTTAGTCTAAATGTACCGGCGTCAGACATGTTATAATTAAAAATGAAATGTAATCATGTACAACACATACTTGAGCCATGACGGCAGACTTTGGGTAACGTGTGAGTCTGGTGGGAAAATGTATGGCAAGCACGCCAGCTGCACTGGGCCAGTGCCAGGATGCGCAGAGTGCTCATCCCTGTGCAAAAAAAAAAAAAAAAAAAATAGAAGTTTAAAATTAGACATCAACTGTTTAAAAGGCTGTTTGGTCTGAAACAAAATATACTGTATACAGTGGTACCTCTCCTTACGAAATTTGTTGGTTCTGGAAGTACTTTTGTGCTTGAAAATTCAGTAAGTAGAGACACGTTTTCCCTGTAAATGCCCTAAATACGTATCAAGCCCCCCAAAATTCAGACATAAATCTTTTATAATGCATAAAAATGCGTCAAAACATGTAATATGTACATGTTACAGCTAGATAATTGTGCAATAAACATAAAATCAGAGTTGTGCATAATGTAAAAAAACAAATATAGAGTAAAGAATAAAAGTTAATACAATCATGTCAAACTGTTGGAACATGAGGGGCGAATGTAAATGCTTGGACACACACACATACACATACAGTAGAGGTCCTTCTTAGACAATTAGATGACAGGAATGCTAGGCTATAGGCAATGGAACAGCAGCTATAGGTATGATACTTTCAATAAACTCTGGGAGCTGCGAGTACCAGCCATGTACTGTATTTTTGGCTTTCGTATCCTGAATTTTCTTCCGTAACTAGAGGGAATATTTTCCCGTTGAGGCCTGTCTTAACCCGAAAATTCTGTAAGTAGAGACATTCATAAGTAGAGTTACCACTGTAGTTCTGTCAGCAGATGATATATCATCTGTTGCCAACTGCTTAATTTATTAGGTTTGGCCGTTTTGTTTGTTTTTAATTATATTTTTCCTAAACCTGGGTTAAAACATTAACAGTGTGCTTGACTTGGAACCACACCTTTTTAAAAGAAGATAAAAAAAAAAATAAATAAATAAGATGGCAGTCATATTGATAAAACTAGTGATTTAAAAAAAAATAATCAATATGGCTTAACCTCACAAGGGGTGCTGGAGCCTATCACAGTTAACTATTGGCAGGAGGTGGGGTATACACTGAACTAGTTGCCAGCCAGAAGACCAGAGTTGAAGTCATGATCCCAGATCTGTGAGGCATGATATATTTGTGCCGGGACTAATAATGACAATGAATATGAGGATGTCGACTCATCAATTCTCACAGTTGATTATTGTTTATAGAAGCGTCCTATTGCACATCAATAGCACTGCATATGCACTCACTTTGCCTGTCATACACTCATCTTTCCTTTCATCCCTCTTCCTGTCTAATCCTTTAACGGGTGCATCCTTTCACAGGGTGTCCCTTTGGTAAATTAAGTCTCGAGGACTTTTATAATGCCAATTACATTCAGCTTGCATACACATTGTTATAATCTTAAAGATAATTTATAAGCACTACTTTTGTCATTTGACAAAGTTAGAGAAATTATATGTCAAAAGCAAGCAATTACAGGTAGTCCCCGGGTTACAAACGAGTTCCGTTCGTACGTTGGCGACGTAACCCAAATTTCCATGTAAATAGGAACTACCCCTTTCAGTACCCATAAATCTCAAAATAACTATCCAAAAACTTTATGATACGTTATTGCACTGTCCTCACCAAGACGTTGGAGCTAAATCCTAGCTAGACAGCGAGCTTAAATCCGTGTGGTTTGCTGACTTTATTCAGCAGCTCATGACATCAGCACTTGCAGTATATAAAAAGTAAATAAATGTTAGATTTGAAGCTAGGTTTACGTAAACCTACCTTGGCTAAAAAGAACACGCAGGAAGTCGATGTAGCTTATGTGAAGGTTGGTAGCTGCTCCCCTCAGCTGCTGTGATAGGGTTATTTATTCAGGGGAAAACAATAGGATGGACGGGGTCAGGAAAGCAACATAGCACATAGATTAGAATACAGTGGGGCAAATAAGTATTTAGTCAACCACCAATTGTGCAAGTTCTCCTACTTGAAAAGATTAGAGAGGCCTGTAATTGTCAACATGGGTAAACCTCAACCATGAGAGACAGAACGTGAAAAAAAAACAAAAAACAAAATCACATTGTTTGATTTTTAAAGAATTTATTTCCAAATTAGAGTGGAAAATAACTATTTGGTCACCTACAAACAAGCAAGATTTCGGGCTGTCAAAGAGGTCTAACTTCTTCTAATGAGGTCTAACGAGGCTGCACTCGTTACCTGTATTAATGTCACCTGTTTTAACTCATTATGGGTATAAAAGACACCTGTCCACAAACTTGGTCAGTCACACTACAAACTCAACTATGGCCAAGACCAAAGAGCTGTCGATGGACACCAGAGAAAATTGCAGACCTGCACCAGGCTGGGAAGACTAAATCTGCAATAGCTAAAACGCTTGGTGTAAACAAATCAACTATGAGAGCAATTTTTAGAAAATGGAAGACATACAAGACCACTGATAATCTCCCTCGATCTGGGGCTCCATGCAAGATCTCACCCCGTGGCGTCAAAATGATAACAAGAACGGTGAGCAAAAATCCTAGAACCACATGGGGGGACCTAGTGAATGACCTAAAGAGAGCTGGGACCACAGTAACAAAGGCTACTATCAGTAACACAATTCGCCGCAAGGGACTTAAATCCTGCACTGCCAGACATGTCCCCCTGCTGAAGCCAGTACACGTCCAGGCCCGTCTGTGGTTCGCTAGAGAGCATTTGGATGATCCAGAAGATGACTGGGAGAATGTGTTATGGTCAGATGAAACAAAAATAGAACTTTTTGGTAGAAACACAGATTCTCGTGTTTGGAGGAGAAAGAATACTGAATTGCATCTGAAGAACACCATACCAACTGTGAAGCATGGGGGTGGAAACATCATCCTTTGGGGCTGTTTTTCTGCAAAGGGACCAGATTGACAGATCTGTGTAAAGGAAAGAATGAATGGGGCCATGTATCAAAAGATTTTGAGCGAAAATCTCCTTCCATCAGCAAGGGCATTGAAGATGAGACGTGGCTGCGTCTTTCAGCATGACAATTATCCCAAACACACAGCCAGGGCAACAAAGGAGTGGCTTCGTAAGAAGCATTTCAAGGTCCTGGAGTGGCCTAGCCAGTCTCCAGATCTCAACCCCATAGAAAATCTGTGGAGGGAGTTGAAAGTCCGTGTTGCCCAACGACAGCCCCAAAACATCACTGGTCTAGAGGAGACCTGCATGGAGGAATGGGCCAAAATACCAGCAGCAGTGTGTGAAAAGCTTGTGAAGAGTTACAGAAAACGTTTGATATTGACCAAATACTTTTTTTCCATCATGATTTGCAAATAAATTCTTTAAAAATCAAACAATGTGATTTTCAGTTTTTTTTCCCCCACATTCTGTCTCTCATGGTTGAGGGTTACCCATGTTGACAATTACAGGCCTCGCTAATATTTTCAAGTGGGAGAACTTGCACAATTAGTGGTTGACTAAATACTCATTTGCCCCACTGTACATAGACTAAATGGGGGCCACATGGCCTAGGACAAAGGAAAGGCTAACTAGATAGAAGTTATCCTATCTGGTGACTAACTCTAATAAGGAAAGCATAAATGTTAACTGTATGAAATTCAATACTTTATTGTTGCAACAATTCCAACAATAAAGTAAATAAAAATGAAATTTAATCAGTTTCATCTTCAATAACAACAATTTAAAGTTGCATTTATAACTAGCTGCTGATCCACAAAAGCGATAAGCATGTGAAAACGCACCATCAGATCAAATCGGATCAGATTAAATCTCTTTCTTTTGTTTCCCCACCTTTCCCTGGCTTCCTCCATCACCCACCCTCTGCCTTCACCTCCATCCCCATGTGCCCAGACTGTCTCCTGTGTGTTTATCTTCTCATCAGGCCTCTTTATTGGTAAATAAGGCAGGCCTGGCCCCCTTTCTTCTAATGTTTTTTTCACTCCTGAGTCCTGACGCTCATATCTAGCCCTGTCTCAGTGCTACTTTGTATGTAACTAGAGGGCAGTGTTTAGACTATTAGAGCCTGTCTATTTACAATCTGGAGTTTCCTATTGATTATGTCTGCCTTCTCTGTGTGTTTACACGGGGTAAATAAATAACACATGTGGTCTGTTCACTCTGACTCAACGCGGTTCTTTCCTCGTTCTTCATAGAATGCTCTTATGCTTTTGTCACAAAAACTACGGTGGGTTAGGCTTCTGCTCAAATACAGACTTTTGTCAGCATATGGGACTCTCCAGTCTACATTATGAACAGAATGGTTCAGAAAGATTTAAGATCGTTTCATTTACTTACCTTTTACTTAAAATTTCAGTTTCCAAAAAGTCAACTGAGGCCCCAAACTAACCTAACCATATCACTTTTTGGCGTCCTTCCCTGCACACATGCGGTCAAATGTTTTGAGATACGTTCTCATCCTACTGAATAGTAAAGTGTCTCAAAACATTTGACTGCATGTGTAGATTACTTACAGTGGTATGAAAAAGTATCTGAACCTTTTGAATTTTCTCACATTTCTGCATAAAATCACCATCAAATGCGATCTGATCTTTGTCAAAATCACAAAGATGTAAAATCCGTGTCTGCTTTAACTAAAACCAGTTTATTGGTTTTAATTTTTTAATGAGGATGGCATGCAAACAATGACAGAAGGGGGAAAAAATAAATAAGTGAGTCCTCTGCCTAATTGAAAAGATTTTTTACCAAAACAATTTGTCAGTTGTGTTCCCAATCACTGATGAGTGGTTTAAAGCTGCCCTGCCCACTATAAAACACACACCTGGAAATAATTGTTTTGATGAGAAGCATTGTCTGATGTGCATCATGGCTCAGTCAACAGATCAAGGATTGTTGATTTGTATGAAGCTGAGAAAGGATTAAAAAAAAAAAAAAAAATCTCTAAAAGTCTGGATGTTCATCAATCAACAGTCAGAGAAGTTTTCTAAAAATGGAGAGAGTTTGGCAGTGTTGCTTCTCGCCCAAGGAGTGGCCTTCCACCAAAGATGATGCCAAAAGTTCAGCGCAGAATAGTAAGAGAGGTAAAAAAAAAAGACTCCTCGAGTGTCCTCTAAAGACTTACAGAAAAATACTGGCACAGTCCAATATCTCTGTGCGCACATCAACTATATGTAAAACTATGCCCAAGAATGGTGTTCATGGGAGGACTCCACGGAGGAAGCCACTGCTGTCTAAAAAAAAAACATTGTTGCTTGCTTAATGTTCGCAAAAAGGCACCTGGACACTGCACAGAAGTTTTGGCAAAATTTTTTGTGGACTGATGAAACCAAAGTTGAATTGTTTGGGAGTAACACACAGCGTCACGTGTTGAGGAAAAATGGAACAGCTGCCTCACGGCCAGGACAACTTGCAATCATTAATGGAAGAATGACTTTAAAAGTTTATCAGGGTATTTTGCAGGAAAACCCGAGGCCGTCTGTCAGAGAGCTGAAGCCAAAAAGAGGATGGATGCTGCAACAAGACAATGATCCAAAACACAGAAGTAAATTAACTTCAGAATGATTTCAGAAGAACAAAATACATATTCTGGAGTGGCCAAGTCAAAGTCCAGTCTTGAAACCCATTGAGATGCTGTGGCATGACCTAAAAACAGCGATTCATGACAGATATCCCAGGAATCTGACTGAACTACAACCGTTTTGTAGAGAAGAATGGGCCAAGATTAGTCCTGATCGATGTGCCAGACTGATCTGCAGCTGCAGGAAGCATCTGGTTGAAGTTATTGCTGCCCTGCCAAAGGGTGGGGGTGGGGGGCAAAAAATATTAATGTGATGGTTCACTTACTTACTTTTCCCCCCTTCTGTCATTGTTTGCATAATATCCTCATTAAAATATGAAAACCTGTAAATGTCTCGGTGGCGTAAGTTAAAGCAGACAGTTTTTTCATCCGTGTGATTTTGACAAAGATCAGATCACATTTGATGGGGATTTTATGCAGAAATTTGAGAAATTCTAAAAGGTTCAGATAGTTTTTCATACCACTGCATAGTCATGTAATAGGTTATAGTACATTATAATAATAACAATTCATATAGATGATTTCGTGCTGGAAAAAAATATACCATTATCCCCCCCCCCAAAAAAAAAAAAAAAAAAAAAATTGTAAGCAATTACTCAGAATGTTACTTGAGTATTATTTTCACCGGATACTTGTTTTTTACTTGTACTTGAGTGAATTTTTGGGAGTACTACTTTTACTTTTGTAGTATTATTTTGAAGTAACACAACTCTTACTTGAGTAAAAGTTTTGACTAGTCTACCCACCTCTGCTACCTGCATATAACTTCTCTGTTCATGAAATGTGCCTATCACTATACTGTATGTGGCCTGTTAAAATGGGACATTGTTTTATTTATTTATTTTTTGTTAATTATACCCTTACAAAACAGATTTGTGCCTGAGAACATAACTTGTGTTTTTAGGATTTTTTTTTTTCTTTCTCACAGTTTTTTTTTCTGTCTATTGAGACTCACCACTACCACATTCTGAAGGCGGCGAAGATGAATGCAAAGTCAGCGGCGTGTTTATGACCCAGAAGCTGAAAAGTTGCGGCGAGTAGCAACCAAGTTAGATGGCGTTTAATTTAGAACCGTAGTTCAAAAGAAACAAAAAAACAAATCCAGCCCTGAGGTGCATTACTGCTAAATTATTTTCACTGTGACCAACAGAGAGCAGCATAGTTCAGATCAAACCTATGGGCCTTTTTCATCTCTACTAGACTGTAGGTGCCAAATGTTCGTTTGGTCTGCCCAGCATGCACCAATTAGCAGAACAGTGTCACTTGTCTTGATCATGCTTCAATTTTGAATGCGTGTGATTTTTCATCTCTATATTCCATACTGTTGTTATTTTGCTTTGTCGCTCTGCGGCCTTGTGGCGGCTACAGACATGCCTCCAGATGACAGTCTAATCAGAATGCATGTCCATGTGAAACGCCACCGGTCATTACTATACTAAGTATAGGACAGCCACTGCTCTCAGCCAAATGTTTTATGATAGCTACGTTGTGTTCAAATATGTGAGAACTTCTCTGCAGAAAGGCGAGCGTAAGGGTATGTCGTGCCAGCTTGAGTCAAGTAGTAGTCTGCAGAGAGTTGATCTTCACCGCAGTAAAAGAATATTGGCTAATAGATTGAGTTTCTTTTTGCTTTGCTAAAATAGAATGAAAACAGTTACACTTTGACTTAGGAGTTATTTGTTCCATGATTGAGATCTCCATTGAGAATACAGTGGTACCTCTACACAGGGCTGTCAAAAGACTTGCAGGGGCCCAGGGACAAGAGACCATAATAGCCCCCCCCCCCCCCCCAACCCCTGTCACCGGCTTGTCACGACAACATACGCAGTACTTTTAACGCTTTGCGAGCAATGACAGTATAAATTTATAAACTATTTAATTTGAGATGCACAGTTAAATTTAACAGACTGTGATGTGATGTGACACAATGTAAACAAACCATTTCCATCTATTGTCCCATGTAGGCTACAATACAATACAACTTAGAGTGCTATGCCTGCCTGCTAAGTACCAAAACAGTACAACTAAACACCCTGTGCCTGCCTTGTCCACATCCCTGGGGTTATCAAGCCCTCAAACAGCGATGCGCCTAGATTTTTTCACAGCAGTCATTTATAACATCAGTGAAATCCAGTTTTTGAGCAAGCCCATGCTCAATGGTGAGCGTGGCTAGGTTCTTAAGCCTCGTCCTGTGATATGGTTGAGTGTAGGTAGGTTTGTATTATTTTCATTTTACTGAAGGCTTGCTCTCCTCCAGCTACAGTCACTGGCAAAGACAAAAAAATGTGTAGCAGTGTGCTACGTGTGCGCACGTGTGTAACAATGTGCTTTGTATTAGCGGTTGTGCAAAAAAAGGAAAAAATATATATATTTGAAATATTTAATAAGTTAAAGTTTTTAAGTATATATCGAGTAGAACATAATATTTAATCAGACAATGATTTAAGTAAAAAAGAAATACCTGAATGTAAAGTAAAATAAATTAAGGGTCATTCAGGGGCCCCTATGGTCCTGAGGCCTGGGTCAACATACCCGGTTGACCGCCCCCTGTCAATGGGCTTGCCTCTACATACGAATTTAATTCGCTCCAGGACCTGGTTTGTCGAGTGTGTCGAGCAGGATTTTCCCATAACAATAGAGTACATTATTATTCGATTAATTCGTTCCACAGCTCATAAACCTACGCTAAATCCCTAATAAATACTGCAGGTACAATTACTAATAGCAATTAAACATAGCAAAACAAATAAATTATAAATACAAATCAGAATATTAATAACATAATACAGGTGATAATAATATCAAATTAATGTAACGAATTAGTTGTGTTTTGCGTGCTGTTCCTGAACTGTGTGACTGACGACAGAGAGAGGTGTGGTAGAGTGAGAAATTTTTACTTTCGCTTTTCATGTTCTGTTGTTGTTGGCGGGGGTACAGGGGACCAGTGAGCTGTGTTGTCGAGCCAGTTCACTCACACGCACACCACACTCATACTTCTCTTTTGAATTTCCTTCTTAATTTCAATTGGAAGGGTCACGTTTTTCCTTTTTGCACCACCTGCATAACCTTCTTGGGACCCATGTTGATTTCTCTCACAAGAAAATCCGCAGTGTGTCCGTCTTGCAGGAAAACAATGATATTGCGACACTGTCATAAATCGACGTATTTTGAATATGTTGTCGGTTGTCGGAGGGATCGTATATCGATGCGATCGTATGTCAAGATTCCACTGTACTTTAATCAAATAAATGCCATTAATGTGAACATGTCAAGACTAGAAGGCAGGTTGAGGAATACACAAGGAGAACATGTCAAGACTAGAAGGCAGGTTGCAGAATATACGAGGAAACAGTCAGAAAACATTCAATTACAGTTTATCTCAATGGCTTTGGTACGTTTTTCATACCAGACTTGAAATTCTCCAAATTACTTGTTCAATCCTCACAACATCGCATCACTAGTGCACATCAAAAAAGCAGTTTCTCATTCCTTTGAGCAAGTTGCAGATGTTTTTGTGCATCCATGCAAATGATTTTGTACAATTCTCTGCTGTTTCCTACATTATCAGTTGCATCTGCCACAATGGTCAAAATAGATGCTCATGGGTTTCTATTGAATAGTCTCACCACCTACAACATCTAGTCATTACTTCATTGCATAAGCCTTTACATGCAAAATGGATGAACATGTTGTCAGAATGTCAACATGTGTGTGCTTCTTTCTGAGCATTTTACTTATTTTACGTAACTTATTTTAGCCAGCCAAAATTTTTAATAGTTTGGAATAATGTGAGTTTTCACACGCCAAGATAATCAGGGAATGGTTTGCAACCCACAACAGAATTGTAATGAAGTTCTTACCACTATACTCCCCATTCCCCAATCCCATAGAAGAATTTTTCTCACAAATGGAGATGGCAAGTGTATGATCGCCAGCCTCACAATCAGATGACTCTCCGGGATGCCATGAATGCAGCATGCAGTGACATCACAGCAGATGCCTGCAGAGGCTGGGTAAGGCATTGAAGAAGATTCTCTCCACACTATATAGCAAGAAAGGACATCAGTTGTGACGTGGATGAAAATTTGTGGCCAAACAGAGAGGAACGTCAAGATGTGTAGAAAAAAATGGGTGAATAATCCTGACAGCATTTTAAGTTTAATTGTGATGATTACCTTATGTTCACATTTCTGCTATTGCATTTATGGTATATTTCTTTGTGATAATCAGTGCTGTCTTTTGCTTTCTGTATTGCAATAAAGGTTGTAAAAACAGTAAAAGTGTAAATTGAATCTTTTCCACACTCTTGCAATCAATCTCCAACACATAAAGGTGTGACTTGCAATTTTCAGAAAAACTTAAGTACACCATCTTCAGAATCAGAGCCTTCCACCAGGGTAACTGTTTGAGAGCATGACTAAGCAATTTGACTGTCTTGTCTGTACACAATGAAACAAGGATTTATCATTCTGAAAGCACTGATATGTTCATTGACATAGAAATTTAATTTAGAGCGATAGACGAAGCCTTTTTCACAGAAAACTGGCTTTTGCAGGTAATCCTTGTTGTTTTGCTACTTGTGCGACATGTTGTGCGGATTGAACAAGTAGTTTTGAGAATTTCAATTCTGATCCGAGAAACCTACCAAAGCAATTGAGAAAAACTGTAAATGCACAAGAGAGGCGGCCAATAACCACAAAGCAGCGGGTGCACCTACTCAGACATCCAGCAGAGGAGGCACACCTGATGCTGATACAGAGCTTGTAGGGGAGGGCAGGAAAGAGTCTTTCATTCCAGAGATGTGACAGAACTATTGTCTTAAAAAGCAAGAAGAAAAATAAATAACCATAATACCTAAAGTATTCATTCACGCAATAAGTTGTTAATACAGAATATTAACACTATATTAAAAAAAAAAAAAAAAAAAAACACTAGAAAAGCAAACGTTTGAGTGAACAGTTACAAATGAATTTCACTCGTCTATTCACATGACAGAAGAACATTGCTAATAGCATATCTGCATGAAAAATGCAGCTATTTGTCACAAAAGCTAAAGCATACTTCTTTAAATTAGCTGTTTATAGAACATTGTGATTACCACCCAGCTATCCATGGTATTACTTTTAGCAGCTTCTATATCTATAAACATGGTAAAATCCATTCGAAAACTTAAGACTTTGGTATATATTTTTTAACTGTTTTATAATACCTTTGATGGGTGTGCATACAATATGTTAATATATGAATATGATCATTTTTATTAATGCTTATAGACAAGTTTGGTGAGTTGGCCTGTTCTTCAATTATTTTTCGTCCAGATTTATATAACTTGTTTAAGGGTTATTGCTTTACCCCCTCTTTGCTCAATCAAAGTTATCCTACTCCATTTCTGACTTCTGTCAATCTGGCAGGTTTTTATTACCTAAGGCTAAAGAACTAAACGTCTCACCGTGTTCTGTGGCAACGACATGCTGGATTGGGTACAGTTTTGAGGCTTTTGATCAGAAACCCAAGCTGACCAACAGAGGCGCCTTCACTTGTGCCAACAGAGGACTTTTTCTCTGGTGTTGACTAAATTCTAAATTCTGCTGGGATTATGGTCACAGCTCAGAACAAACAGTGCTATAACAAAAATCATGCTATGAATCTGAAGCCCCTCCTCAGTATTTACAAATGTTGGTTGTTTTAGTGTATTACAGTGGTAGCTCTACGCAGGGCTCCAGACTAACAT
This sequence comes from Corythoichthys intestinalis, assembly GCF_030265065.1. Lineage (NCBI taxonomy): Eukaryota > Metazoa > Chordata > Actinopteri > Syngnathiformes > Syngnathidae > Corythoichthys > Corythoichthys intestinalis. The sequence goes on from NC_080406.1 coordinate 51,395,727, forward strand.
TTTTTATCATGAGCAGAGTGGCCCCTAACCTCAAATTTTAGGGGCGCAAGCAGAAGTTTCAGGGGCGCACACTGTAAATAAACATGCAAAGTTTCCTTCCTTCTTTATTGGTTAGACAGTGTTCAACCGATAAATACTTTCATAATAAATGCAAATAAACTACAAACTTATGAATCTATATTTTATTGTCTATCAGTTTTGACATCAACCAGTATACTGCTTAAAAATTTGGTTAACATGGGAATTTTGTTCCACTTCTGTCGCTGTCACCTGAACCGATCAGTAACGGATTTATTGATCGACAAATCACCTGCTAGGATGCTGGCCAACCTGGAAATTGATATCCACACGCCACACTTTGTCAACATGGATGAGCATGTCATTTTAGCACTGTGCAACCAGCACATACTTTGTGCACTGCAAATTTATAGCGTCTTAATTGATTATTTTTCTGAAATCTAGTCAAAAAATTTTGTCCATCTTGTTTTGAGTGTTAAAGAGTAGTTAACAGATTAATACGTCAGATTATTCCACATGCTTTAAGTAAATATTACTATTTTTTCTAATTAAACCCATACACCTAAATGTTGGTCGTTTTTCACCTAAATCAATAAAAATTTGCTTTCAAATAATATTTTGAACAATATCTATTCTTGAGAACCTTTTGGACAAACTAGTTTTTTTAAAGATTAAATATACTAATTTATTGCTTAAAAGACTGTTAACCTTATTTTTAGCTAGCTATTTTTCTTATTTCAACAAATCTAAGTAATTGAAATTTACTTGAAGCGCTGGCAGACAATTACAAACAGTTATTTACAGTAGATTTACACTTAAAACTAAGGAATTTAACTAGTTTTAAGGAGGTGTGTTATTGCAGTGCGATACCTTTCGGCATGATTTCCGGGAGATGAATAAAAAAGGAGCAGAATGGGAAGTTGTTGATGCTCAGAAAATATTGGAAATTTTAAAATGCCTTCCAAATTCATTACTAATCATAGTCGAGCGATGACGCACAGGCAGAGGGTGGTGCGTGTTGTTGCCGCTTGCCGCTGCAGTTGCATTGGCCTTCAGCTCAACAGCGATGAGTTTTGCATTTCGCTATCGTTCATCGCCTCCTGTGTGTCAAGCCCTTGACTCGGACTTATTCCGCCTATTGGCCTCCTTTGAAACAGTGCTGGCGGTTTTGTTGGAAAGAAAGCAGTCACTTATTAGTTGCAGGGCGACCGTGGCGCAGTTGGTAGCTGGAGTTGTCCTGGGACAGAAGGGTCAGCGGTTTGATTCCTGGCCATGACTTGCCACTGTCTAAGTACCCTTAGGCAAGGCACTGAACCCTGAATCGGTTTTGCAGCAACTGGTAGGGCAGCAGCACCATTGGTGTATGAATGTTTGGTGAAAGGGTAAATGTGTGCTAATGTAAAGCACTCTGGGCATGGTAAACTTGTAGATATGTAAGTGCGCTATTCAGTGGTACCCTTACATACGAAATTAATTCGTTCCAGGAGCTTGTTTGTAAGTCCAAATGGTCGTATGTCGAGCAGAGTTTTCCCATAGGAATACATTATAATTTCATTAATTTGTTCCACAGCCCAAAAACCTACATACCCATTATAAATGGCAATTACACATAGCAAAACAGATGAATTATTAATAAAAATCGGAATATAATAATAATAATAATAATAATTTCAGTAAATAAATGATAAAAACGTGATGAAGCTGGCGATTTCTTTGGCGATGTTACCACAATAATAGTTGTCACCCTAACTTATAAAGACTGGCGAACAGTGATCGGAGGAGGACCGTGGAGATGTATTGTTGAGCCTGTTCACGATGCGCACCCCACGCTCATATTTCGCTATAAATTACATTTTTATTTTGAAGATGTGTCACCTTTTTACTTATTTCACCACCTGTACCAACCTTTTGAAACCTGTGTTATTTGTTACACAAGAAAATTTGCCGTGCGTTCGTCTGCGGTACCGTCATGTTGTCGTATTTCGAGCATGTCGTCGTAGATACGAATGGCGAGTCAAATTTGAAGTCGGATGTCAAAAAGATCGTGTGTTGAAGCGAACGTATGTCGAGGTACCACTTTATAAGTATTTACCATTTATTGTCCTTTTCACCATTGTTTGCAAGTGCTGTCAGGTTAATGCAACCTTATTTGCATTATAAAATTAGTTCAGTTATACAGGTAATTTAGCCTGTCTTCCCATATATTGTGAAGATAGAATTGACCCTACCATTAGTAAGTCAATTATTTTCATGATTTTCAGACTTACATTTACCCCTTACCACTTGCTGAATGTGCCGATCCTTTTTTTTCCTACTGAATTGACCCCCGACACAGCCCCACACACACACGCACACACACACTTCCGCACACACCTACAGCCCCTGAGCCCCAACAGAAAACATGTCGGAGACATGCCTCCTACTCCGGCCCTTCCAAAAAGATGGATATTTGAAGTTTTTCTTTGGCCAGCAGCATCCACAGTAAGTAATGTGAAAAGATGTCAATGTTGTGGAGGTGGGGAACACAAGACTAACTTTGCTGCTGAAAGTCTGACCTGCATCAGAGTTAGCATAACGTTAAATTGTGTGAAATTGCTAACCTGCGAAACATAAGTAGGAAGCTGCTTACAGAGAAGTGTCCTCCTGTATGTGTTTTCTACTGTCAACGTTAATTAAAATGTGAGAAATATAGTAAACGCTGTTGAAAACTATAGAGCCAGAAAAACGTCAAGAGACATAAAAAAAGAGACAACAAAATTAAAGCAATGTACATGTAGTTCCATGTAATTTATAGCTTAAATTAAATACAGACATTTATTCTGGAATTTTTTATAAATGTTTCTTCAGTAGTTTTTGAAACAAAGGTTTGAATTGAATGGTGTATCACCTGAAACAATACACATGAAAGTTATATTCCATAAAGATTTATTTCGCATTGCTCATTTAGCCTATCAATTAGTTATGTTCATATTCGTGAGAAATGTAGCCCTGACCCCCGTCACCCAATCTGTTTGTTCTTATTAATGTTCAGTACCTAGCAAAAAGTGTACATGCAGTTAACAGTGGGGCAAATAAGTATTTAGTCAACCACTATTTTTATTTTATTTTATTTTTATTTGCAAAACATGGTGGAAAATAAGTATTTGGTCAATACCAAAAGTTCATCTCAGTACTTTGTTATGTACCCTTTGTTGGCAATAACGGAGGCCAAACGTTTTCTGTAACTCTTTACAAGCTTTTCACACACTGTTGCTGGTATTTTGGCCCATTCCTCCATGCAGATCTCCTCTAGAGCAGTGATGTTTTGGGGCTGTCGTTGGGCAACACGGACTTTCAACTCCCTCCACAGATTTTCCATGGGGTTGAGATCTGGAGACTGGCTAGGCCACTCCAGGACCTTGAAATGATTCTTACGAAGCCACTCCTTTGTTGCCCTGGCTGTGTGTTTGGGATCATTGTCACACTGAAAGACCCAGCCACATCTCATCTTCAATGCCCTTGCTGATGAAAGGAGATTTTCACTCAAAATCTCTCGATACATGACCCCATTCATTCTTTCCTTTACACAGATCAGTCGTCCTGGTCTCTTTGCAGAAAAACAGCCCCAAAGCATGATGTTTCCACCCCCATGCTTCACAGTGGGTAAGGTGTTCTTTGGATGCAATTCAGTATTCTTTCTCCTCCAAACAGGAGAACGTGTGGTTCTGGAATTTTTGCTCACCGTTCTTGTTATCATATTGACGCCACGGGGTGAGATCTTGCATGGAGCCCCAGATCGAGGGAGATTATCAGTGGTCTTGTATGTCTTCCATTTTCTAATAATTGCTCCCACAGTTGATTTCTTTACACCAACCATTTTACCTATTGCAGATTCAGTCTTCCCAGCCTGGTGCAGGTCTACAATTTTGTCTTGGCCATAGTGGAGTTTGGAGTGTGACTGACTGAGAGGTTGTGGACAGGTGTCCTTTATACCGATAATGAGTTAAAACAGGTGCCATTATTACAGGTAACGAGTGGAGCCTCGTTAGACCTCGTTAGAAGAAGTTAGACCTCTTTGACAGTCAGAAATCTTGCTTGTTTGTAGGTGACCAAATACTTATTTTCAACTCTAATTTGGAAATAAATTCTTTAAAAATCAAACAATGTGATTTTCTGTTTTTTTTTCTCTCTCTCCACATTCTGTCTCTCATGGTTGAGGTTTACCCATGTTGACAATTACAGGCCTCTAATCTTTTCAAGTAGGAGAACTTGCACAATTGGTGGTTGACTAAATACTTATTTGCTCCACTGTATGCCGTTAAATCTTCCCTACCACTGTTGAGACCAAACCCGCGCCCTTGACCTGGAGAAAACCATGCCAGCTCAACCTTGATCCCATGTCTCCAGTTTGTGTCAGGTCAATACATAGCGTGAGAATTATCTCCTCCACCTACACGATTTTATTTTTTAAAGAGGACCCCTCATAAACTGTCCATAAAATACCTCTTCTTGTCTATCATTACCCATTGCCTGAAAACAATGATGCTTGTAAAACACTTTTTATTTTTAGTGTAGTTGTAAAAAAGTACTTGCTGAACATGTATTTCATTTTAATGGAGATCCTGCTTTCATGTCGGTCGGTCATATGAGCGCCATCAATCAGGACCAGGCGAGAGTTCATCTAATGCATGTGCAAATACATTGTGCGCAACCCGGCTCAACAGGTCCGCATTGCATTGTGCGGTTATTTAACCTGCAGCAATTATCATACAGGAAAAGGTCTGCTCACTGGAAATGCAATCAGGGAATTAGCCCCGTGCTACATCAACCTGGCCCACGTCTATTAAGTCCACGTTATGGACGTGGCATTTGTTCACATCAGCAGCCCAAGATGGCAGATAATTGGGCGACGCTAATCCGGTAATGCTTACAAATGGTCAATTTACAACCAGCAGCACTGATTAAGGCGCCAGTTTGGACATTACGACGATACACGTGGCTGTTACATGCTAACACAAGTTAGAATTACTGCGATGCCATCAAGGCTTGGTGTGTAGGTTTGGCCGCTCGTAAAAAAACAGGGCAGTCATTAAGTACAATGTCGTTAACTAGCTCATCACACTCGACCGCCATAAAAAAAATGCCATGGTGCTTATTATGCACTTTACACCTTGACCCTCCTAAAAGGGGTAATATTACAAAACGACAAGTCTGCAAATAGTTGATGAGGAATTTTTAGTGCAACATTTACTAATAAAATTGACAAGCTGTCCACCTGCATGAATCACATGTACTGTACTTCAAATATGCAAATGATATCTTCTTTATTATTATATGGACATTTTTAGTAAGAATATCCACAAATTGATTCAGAATAAATATGCAAAGTCTTCATCATACTGTTCACTGCAACACAGCAATCTAATAAAACATACCTGTTTAATTTACGAGCGAATATGAAATGCTGCATGCACATGACCTCATGGCTTCCTATTTAACCTAATAGAACCGATATGAGCACCATATATCACTTATTATGGAATCAATATAAATTCAATCAGCTAATGATGTGGATACGACTTCCTGGATTGGTATAGACAACAAATCTTTTATTAAGAGAAGCATCTTTGTATTCGGATGCACATTTATCTTAATAGAGTACATTTTCCCTCTTTATTTTAGCATTGACTTATGTAAAAGTTGCTTTCTCGGCTCTCATGGTTGACTCTCATTGCCTTAATGCACATTTTACCTGAAAAGAGGACATAATTTTCCACAAAACAGCAAGATGATTCAATTCCGTTATTTATCCAAAAAATTTATACCTCTGGAGGGGAATTAGTTAAATTAAGATGGCCATTTTCCACTCTCCTTTGGTGGCCATCTTACCATGAGATCAGTAATAGCGCACTTGCTTGGAATGCCTCCTGTATCACTCTTAGGGCGCTTTCACAGTAGCAATGTTTGGTCGGTTTTAAACGGACTACTGTTCTTTTTCTCAGATAGTTCGCTTCGTTTCGTAAATGTGAACGTGCATCCAAACTGTGAGATGAACTCGGGTCCGCTCAAAAATCGTGGGTCTCGGTCCGCTTTATGTGCACCCTGCTTCGCTTGTAAATCTAACCGGAGCGTGTTGCACTTTTGCGACTTTATATGCAGCCTCACAGCCTGGCAGCTGTGATGCTCCAGGCTGTGACACTAAATGCAAGGCATCCTTGGAAGCAAAAGAACAGAGCGCACGCTATTCAAAATCAACAATGGCAGGATGACCATGGCCAAATGTTGTTGTCCTGGGTTAAGCAGTCAAATTTGATACACAGAATTGGGTTCTAATGTGGCGGTTGTGTTTTGCATGCTGTTCCTGAATGGACCGTGTGAGAGTAACAGTGGCTGAGACAGGCGGAGCCTCTCGGGACGGCCGCTTCGTGAGTCTCGCTCTCCTGGAAGTGGCGACAGTTTGACAGTCCAAAAAGTCACAAAAGTGAGAGCGATTGCGATTGCTAACCCTTTTGTGGTTTAATTATCCGCTATGCATTTTTAATATACCCCAATTCCCTCGGCATAGAGTCGGGAGGCAGCGATCCCGCCGTTGGCTGAGCGGCGACTTAATTTATGCCACATTACGTGCAGCGTCGCAGCACCATGCTAACCCTATTATAATGCATATTTTTTTTAATTACCAAAAATAGTCACTTACCCTTAACTTTTCTTGAATGACATATCCGTGAACCTTTAATCAAAACAACAAGAGCAAAGATAGGAGAGGCAGGAGATTCAGACCCTCAGCTGCATATTGAAAAATATTGGAGACCTACCAACCACAGTAATAGGGTGGTAGGTGGGTTCCGCGCTTTTTCTCTATGGAGTGGCCTCCTCTCTGCCTGGGCTGCCGGCCGCGGGATTGAGAGGAGGTCGGAGCTCCGATCTCACGTTGCTCCGTGACAGACCCTCGGTGCTCTCCTGTTTCCGCCCTCCTCTCTGTTCTCTGCCTGGGTATCCGCCCTGCGATCCGGCACGGGTCGCTGGCTGGATGCCGGTGGGTCGGCTGGATGCCGCCTGCCCCGCCCTGGGTTTGGGGGGCCATGGGGGGGGGGGTCGCGTGATGTTTCGCGCCGGCAGGGGGGCTGCGGCTGTGGCTGGTGGGCCAGGTGGGCGTGGAGGTTGGTGGTGCATCCCCTCTTCCCATCCCGGAAGGCCGGTTGATGGGGGCACGCGTGGCCCGGGAGACCACCTTGGATCCCTGGGGGGTGGCGACGGCCCCATTGCTGTGCTGCGGGAGGAGGGATGCGCTGTGCTGGCTCCTCCCCCAGATGGGCTGGGGAAAGGCCGGCATCTCCATTCGCCTGCGAGACTATCACATGTTAGATGGGACTCACCATGACTGGGTGAAATTAGATACACTCAAGTAAGAAACCTCGGTGTCAGGATTAGCGAAGTGACAGCATACAATAGGATGCCGACATACAGTACTCACATTTGCAACGGATTCACACAATACTGGACTACTTGGATGATTTAGGTACACTTCACCCATTCCAATCAGACCCCCTACTTTCCTTGGTTATCAGGCCCTCCACATGGTGTCAACTGGAAATACAACTAGCTAACAATAGCTCCAACATATTCATAGTTAGTTCAAGTAGGCGATCAATGTATTTGTCCTTTTTCCGTCTCTCTCCCTCTTTTATTTTGTTCTCCCATAACCCCTTCCTGTTCGCTGCTTTCTCGTAATGAATGAGGTACGTTGAATGATCACAATGGATGTATGTCATACTTCTATGTGATACATTAAAACTGTTCAGATCAATCGGACATTCAGATCTCCATTCTCCATGTCAAGCAGCTGAACAGGACAGGTAAAAAAAAAAAAAAAGAAAAGAAAAATATTTATCTATGTATTAGGGGTGTGAGGATATACACAGGTCACGGTTCAGTACGTACCTCGATACGCGGGTCACGGTTTGGTGCAAGTTCAGTACAACAGTAAAAACATAAAGGCTTTTTACCTCACATCCTTTCAAAGTTTAAGTTTGTATACCGTTATACTTTTATATAAGTGAATTTTAAAAATTCAGTCAGGTAATATAGACATATTTTATGTGAAATATGTTATAGAATGTATACTGTAATAAAGTGTAGAACATGAAAAGTAATGCCTGTTACTTTGCTGAGTAACTTACTATTCTTACAATGAGATAACTGAGTTACTGAGTAACTCAATGACTTTTTGGGAGAAGTAATTTGAACTGTAACCAATTACTTTTTTAAAGTAAGATTAACAACACTGAGAGTAGAAGACTCAGCATACAGCCTTGTGTGGATCTGGTGCTCAGTGCTGAGGACAGGTGGGGTCCTTCTATCACCTTCTGGGAGCAGTCAGTCTGAGGTCCATGAGCCAACATCAGATATTGTGGGGCAGACCCAGGCCAACCAATTTGCTCACTAGGTTTTAATGCCATTTTAGTCATTTTGAAATCAGCAGCCAGCACAGAGAAGTTGTGAAATCACTACAATTATGCAGCAGAACTTTCATTTTCTTTTTTTTATTATGGAGTAAAAACACATATTTGGAGTTAATCCTTTAGATACTCCCTGAGCTGTAAATCTCATGCGGATACCAAAAGTCTTGTGTGATGTCATGCTCACAATTTTAGCAAACTTCATTTTCTGTCTGAATAGAGCTTCAGTCCTCCACTATTACCAGTACATACAGTATTTTAAACAGTATTCTTTTCGCTACTCGATAGTTCAAATATGGCACAGTATAAACTATACAGAAGAATATCATGCATTTACAGTAAATAGTTTCATTTTGGTGGCCGTTACATCAAGAAGATACTTAGCAGTACTAGCTTTCTTGCAAAAGGTCCACTGGGCCTTTGTGCCTTTCACACACAAGCAATTCATGCAATGGCAGGAAGGTTTCTCATTGGATTTTGACCAAAAGTCTGGATATCATCAGGTGGCCTTTATGCCTGTAAACACAGGGGGAATTAAATACATTAGTGGCTGCATCGATTTGAACCTTTCGCCCAGTAAACCATGTTGCAGCATCTGCTCCCCTTCTCTCTCTCTTTTATTGTTGTTCAATTCTATTGCCCCTGTCTTTTTTTGTTCAATTTTATTGTCAATCAATGTTTTCTACTTTCAGATGCTGCTATTTTGTAATCTACTGGGAAGACATACACAAAGATAAAGACTTCAATGGATTTAGTAGTGATTTGGACCTCCATGAAGTTGCCCCCCCCCATCAGACGCATAATTATAGAAAAATTATGTCATTCGTTTGTGCTGCTATCGTTTTTGAGATATTAAAAAAAATGTTTGGGTTCAATCCGAGGTCAACCAATGGTGTCAATTGCTTGTGTGACGATTGTGCTGGTTTATGCTGTAAAACTTTACATTTGTGCTGCTATCCTTTTTGAGATATTAATTTTGAGTGATGACGTCATGCAGAGGTACCTGAAATGGTGCCGTTTGTTTATGCTACATTTGTGCTCGTCTTGTGGTGTATTTTTTTGTTTGTTTGTGCTGCTGTCATTTCATAGATATTGAGATATTAATTTTGAGTAATGACGCAAGTCGCAGCGACTCTGTCGCGGTGAACGAAGTGTACCAACTCTCTCAATAACAGAGGGATGTCCCACCAACTAGAACAAACGTAGCATAAATGAATGGCACCCCTTTGGGTCCATTTTGCAGTAAATGGGGGCTGCGAGTCATGTCAACACTTGAAATCAAAATCTAAAGCCCCCCATTTAATGCAAAATGGACCAGAAGGGGTGCCATTCGTTTGTTCTACGTATAAGGAAGGGCTGCAAGTGACGCAATATCAATAGCTATAAAACATTATCAGCACAAAATTATTTTACAGCACAAACGTAGCATAAGCGAATGGTAGCATTTCAGGTCCATTTTGCAATAAATCGTAAGTTGCGTGACGTCATCACTCGAAATTAATATCTAAAAAATGATAGATCAACAAACGAACAAACGAAAATCAGATGACGCAAAAATAATATCTCAATACCTAAAAAATGATAGCAGCACAAACGAAAAAAATTTAACACAAACGAGCACAAACCTAGAACAAACGAATGACATAACTTTTCTATAAATTTGTGTCTGATGGGGGGGCCACTTCACAGAGGTGTGATTTGGAGTGAGATAGAGACTTTGGTAAACAAGTTATATTGTGCTGGTTTGGCTACAGTCGGCACTATGAGGTCGGAAAGTCCTTCCTTTGGCGGCTACTAGCGGTTAATGCGTATGGTTGGCTACAATACTGCCAAGGGTCTGCTAAATTTCAAGCAAATTGTAGCCATCTGTATGTATTTTCTGACTACTAACTGACTGCTTGCTTTTGTGTTTCCTGAGGCCGCTGCCACAGATGAGAGAGATGCTTCTCCTTGTGTTCACAAAGACTTGCTGGCATGGTAGATGAGTTTAGTAGACATGGAAAACAAAGTATCATCCTCAGTGTAAAAAGACGTGGTAACAAATAAGTAAAGTATTTGGCACTTGATGCTACATCTACACTAGGACAGATAATTTTTCGCCCCATAATTCGGACAATACCGTAATTTCCCGGATATAAGGTGCACTCATGTATAATGCGCACCCCAAATTTACTTGTAAAATCTAGGGAAAATTATTGTACCCGTCAATAACGCGCACCCTAATTTTAGCACCAATAAATAGAAGAATACAAGAAAACAGAGCTCGTGTACAGATACAGAAATGTCATTTTACTGAATGGTAAAACATAGCACAAGCATAGCATATTGGTAGTTCAAAACATGACCATAAACTGATAATATTTATGAAATAATATGATTTGACAACTTCTCCAACTTACCAGAATCTAGGCGAAAACAAAACAGATGTGACTTTTCTTTTAAAGGCTGCTGTATAACTTGCTCGTTTCATCATGATGAACAAATGTTTCTTCCATGGATTGATACGGTAAAATAAAAGTGAGAACGTAAGTGGGAAATCCGAGAGCGCTCATCGCTGTTGTCATGACAGTAACAATAGGAACTATTGTTATTTGGGTTTGAGTTTCCCCGAGGGACGGATATAGTTGACGGACAGACACAGGAATTCTGTTGTTACGTTTGTTATGGTCCGGGTTGCGGGGCTGCAATAAACGTTGACTCAAATGAGTACAAGAAACTAAATTCTGTGCTTTATGAAGAGTGAAAAAAGCAGAATTTAACACAGAAGAAATCATTCAGCCGATCAGAGTGAAGTATTACCCAAACAAAATGGTGACGTCACGTACCGTAATGGTTGGCAACGGATCGCCGCATACGTTTCTTCAACACAACGTGGCCGTGTCAAAAAAAAAAAAACTCGGTTTATATATATATATATATATATATATATATATATATATATATATATATATATATATATATATATATATATATATATATATATATATATATATATGTGTATATATATATATATATATATGTGTGTGTGTATATATATATATATATGTGTGTATACATATATATATATATATATACATATATATATATATATATATACATATATATATATATATATATATATATATATATATATATATATATATATATATATATATATATATATATATATATATATAATATATATAAGCGGCACGGTGGCTGAGTGGTTAGCACGTCTGCCTCACAGTTCTTAGATCAAGGGTTCAATCCCGGGTTTCGGCCTTCCTGTGTGGAGTTTGCATGTTCTCCCCGTGCCTGCATGGGTTTCCTCCGGGAACTCCGGTTTCCTCCCACATCCCAAAAACATGCATGGTAGGCTGATTGATCACTCTAAATTGTCCATAGGTGTGAGTGTGTGCGTGAATGGTTGTGTGTCTCCTTGTGCCCTGCGATTGGCTGGCAACCAATTCAGGGTGTCCCCTGCCTACTGCCCGAAGTTAGCGGGGACAGGCTCCAGCACCTCCGCGACCCTCGTGAGGAATAAGCGGCATGGAAAATGAATGAATGAATGAATATATATATATATATATATATATATATATATATTTCTGTGTCCATCCATGTACCCGTTTATAATGCGCACCATGTTTTACAAGTTGATTTTGGGGAAAAAAAGTGCGCGTTATATTCAGGAAATTACAGTATTTTGAAACTATCCGCACTGTTTTAGGTGTGTTTATAAATGACCCGGTCCTGCACAGGACGCCTGCATTTGTGCAGACTACGCATGTGCAAAAAGGAGCAGCCTCATGTGTGACATCATCGTATCATTTTTTGGTGTTGTTCGATGTCTTTTCCGGATGTATTTAAGCGTAAAGCATAATTTATGCATCTGCGTTGCGGTGACGAAGTAGCAACGGCGTAGACCCTACGTCGTCAATGAGCATTCGAAGTTCTGTCTCAAGGGAATTTGCAATTCACCACTTAGCCAATAGAGGGGTGTTGCGTTGTGTTTGTGCGGTTTTGGGGGACTATTGTCGAATTCCTTGAGTTTTTTTTCCCTTTAGACAACGGAGATTGAACACTTGAATCTGGATCTTCGGCTCATCAACATTGAACAACAAATGTTGATTATACAAATGGTGAGGCGCAATCGACGCAGAAGACGGTTGCAGAGTAGGTCTGTCCCAGAGGCTGGCCGTCACATTACGAATTCTAGCATTGGGTGGAAGCCAGCAAGCTATGCTGTCCACCGTTTTGTCTGATTTATTTTGCCGTGTCCTACAACCAGCCAATGGGAAGCCATAACAGATTTCTGGCGGCTATGGAACAACCCAAACTGCGTTGAAAGCCTTGATGGTCAACACGTTATCGTAAAAGCACCAATGTACTCTCAATTGTGATGATGTATCAAGTGTTTGAACTGTCTGTTGTTGAAAATTTAAACATCAAAACAACTCTTTTGACACCAAACCTGTGCTTTATTATTCATGTACTTGAAGCGTAAAATGTAAATGAGTCGCAGACTCACAGCAAACATATGAACAAAATAATTGATAAAGTACACCAACCAAAAACACAACATAAATTGGTAAAAAGCTGGCAGTTTTTGGCCGGCTGAGTCACCGCTTCGTGTGGCCATTTGCTTCCGAACACACACATACTTGTCTCGGAGGTTCTTCCATTTCTAATGCATTTGCTGACCTACAGCCCCGTATTTTCAGCAATCTCTTTCCACGAATTGCTTGCCATTTGGCAATCTTTATAATGCCTTGAGGAAACATTGTACAGGTGGTCGTACTTGCGGATTTCTTCGATGATCCGCTCATCGGCTTGGTCCATTTTTGAGTATAGCGCAAGAATGTTTGTAAATTGCGGTGATTTCGCGCTGAGCCGAAAACAACAGTCTGAGCGGACCAATCACAGTCCATTTGCGTCACGTCACCATGCGTTAACGTGACGCGTAGTCAGGATTTACGTGACGCGTAGTCAGAATTATGTGAAGGTGTACGTCATGCAACGGCGGTGGGTTGTAAATCGGGTCTGCCTTGACGGCGTAGGTCCGCCGCAGAAGCATAAACCAGCCTTAAGATTTACAAGCTCTTTCAGTTGTAAAAAGAGGAGCAGGAAATCCACGTCTGTACCATTCCCATCCATTGTTTTACAATGCCGTAATGCCACACAAAAAATGGTGATGCTCCATGACGTCATTTCCTTCATCTCCGATTATTACACCGATACCCCGGCTATTTTAGGCAGCGGGTCCGTACTTTATGAAATTACACGGCCCTCTATCCCGTGTAATAAGATATCCGGACAAGAATTACATGAGTGTTGCCGATATGCCATATAGTCTAATAAATTGAACAACTGAGGCAATTGTCTGTCCTAGCGTAGAAGTAGATTAAGTGGGGTGTAGTCTGAGCAAACTCAGCCAGCCTTATTTTTCCCCCTTTTGAAGCCTTATTAAATATAGGACCTTTTTAACAACACTCTTTTCTTTGACCTAATCAAATAATTGATTTTGAGTTTCACTGGAGTGTCCCTTTAACAAAATCACTCTGCCAGTCCACACGTGACGATTATCTCTGGCATGTTTGAAAGAAGCCATGTAAATTAAAACAAAAACCATGACAGACTGAACGTGCGTTCATTTATTCATGTATTACTTTAAAGCTCTGTATATTTGTTGTTTTTGTGTGCTGTTTATCTGCACGAGAGGCGTCTTTCTGCTTAAGTGACAATTTAAGTAGGCCCTATCCTCAAGCACTCACCAATACACATTTGTGTGTACGGGAGGGAGGCAGGGAGGGTCCGGTGGTTGTCCTGTCTACTTGGCTCTGGTCTGATCAGTACCAGCAGACCCTGTGAGCGCTGAGCTGAGAGTGCAAAAGCATGTCAAGCAGTACACAGATGTTTACACACCAGGCCGCAAACACCCCGCACCGACACGCCTCGCCTCCTGATAAATAATACACACACCCGACAGACGGCCATATTGCTGCCAGCATCAACGTGTGTTCATCGTGGCAGCCTCGACAGCAAATATGAACTACTAGACGTCATGCCTTATTTATCCGTTGCTCTATTTATCGTCTATTTGTGGAAACGTGTGATTTTGTATATGGAAGTTTGATGTGCGCACGTGTCATCTGTCCAAAATATCCAACTGGTGCTGCATTTACTGCAACTGGTGAAACGTGGGACGGCACAAGTGTGAACCAGAAGACCCAAACAGAAGTTCGAAAAGGGAGTTATATAGTAATTATCGTGCACAGACAAAAATGTGTGGTCCGGCCATTTTGTTGTGGATGTCAACAAAGATCATGCTATGACATTCGGTGTAATAAAATACAATAGAGGTGAAGAGGTTTACAGAGAAACATTGGTGCACAAAGCTGTAGAACATTATTACCAGCATAATCTCGTACAGTGACAGAGGTGGTATCTGGCAGAATATTGATGGTTGGACTGGTGACCCTTTGAACCCAGTGGCTTGCGAGCGGTTCCTCAGCCGTTGAGGAAGAATCCTGACTTTGTTGTCCAAGCTGCTTCTAAGAAGGTCCATGTTTTATTCTTACCATATTTTTCAGTGTATACAGATGGTCCGCGGGTTACGGCGTACCCGACTTACGTGATTTCGGATTTATGACGCCGGAGTTAACAATTAACAATTTGACCGAAACAACAAAAACGACAGTGTCATTGGACAGAGGGAGAGTTTTTCTTTCTGTCCAGCATGACCGAAACCATGTCTGATGCTGCAGGCAGTACTGGCTCATTTGCTATGGTGTGGAATTATTTTGCATCGAGCAACTTGTTTTGCCACCTTATGTGATGCTAACAGTCCTCGCTGGTTTACTGATGTAACACTCACAAAGCGGGACGATTGTTGGCAATACTCGGCAAGTTTTCGCTGAAAAAAATCAAGCGGCTTATCAATGTAATTGGTGTCCAACGTCTTTAATTGACATCTTAAATGATTTGGCTTCATGCAGTCCATTGCCAACATTTTTAGACACAGTAAACATACCAGTCTGTCCTTGTCTCCCATTGTATTAAAAATGAAGGCATTACAGTGCTTTATGCACTGTCATGTTTGAACATTCATTAGGCACTCTGGGCACTCTAGAACACATTTATTTCTCCACGCCACTTCACATCAGCCAAATTTTCTCATCAGTCTTTTTTTCTCATTCCCATAGACCCTCACGAAATCTTGAGAGTACATTTCAAGTTACCTAAGAATTTCCATATATTACATACACGTCGTCATATGTCTTTATCTTAGCTTTTGGGAGACGTCTTCAACATCCCTGTCAAATATTTTTTCATTTTGTTGCTGAAAGAACCACTGGTGACAAGTCATTTTAATTTTTGTTTAGAAGACACAGAGTCACTGCGCTAAACGCTAATGTTAACGCGAATACTATGCTAATGCTACAAGTTAGTGTAGTGTGTGATGATCACTTAGGACAGAAGTTTAAAGTCTAAAGCAACATGACATATTTAGCCAAGACAATAAAGCAACACTTACCAAACAGCACCTGACACGTACAGTATGTTTCACAAAATGAGCCTGGACTGTGTGCAGTCTTACTCACCTGGGCATGTGTGTGTGTTCGGGGTATAGGTGCAGCACGTCACTTGGGTGACATGACCAAACACTGATAAATGCGCTCTAACTACACATACAATGAGAAAATATCACATATTGTGAATTTATGATGGAAACTATGGCGAATTTTCATCCCGTTGTCGTGTCGTCAGACAACAACTTCCATCCATCTTGTTCTGTTTTAGTCTCCGAAGACACGTTTTCAGCGCATCATCGTGCTGTCATCGTCATGAATAAAATTGTTTGTTGACGAAATATTTTGGAAATATTATTGTCATCACTGATAAAAACAATACTGCTGGTGACAAAGTATGTTCAATGCACTTCATAGCTCCTGCTGTTTGCTGAGTGCTCTTTTTTGGTGCAAAAATACTGCGCACACTCTGAAAATAAGAGTGCCACTGCCATCCACTGAGTGGACGTGTAATTACACTTTATTCTAGTACGGCAAAAAGTACTAGTATGTTCCCCAAGGTCACATTCATCACCTGGCATGGCTTTGTGCCCTCACTATTTCGGAAGGACTGCCCTAAATAACCCCTAAATCACAAAGTAACTATCCAAAAACATGTATTATACGTCATATTAAAAAAGTAAAGTAAAACATAAGCTACTGCACTCACCATCAATGCTGAGAGGTGGCTGGAGAAGTTGTTGAAGGCCCTGGTTCTACTTCTAAAAATACAGAGAACATACACTATACATTGTTATGTGACTGGCGACAAAATGGCGGTTGAGACACTGTTATGCAACTTAAAAAAAAAAAAAACAACAACAACAAAAAAATGCCTGGAGTCAAATAGCGGATGTGACTCCAGCGTTTGAAAGTCGAAATCACATAAGTCAGGTACTAACCCGGTGACTACCTGTATGTTGTTGAGGTGTTTAAAAAAAATCATTTGTATTAAACAAATACAACCAGCAGGTAAAATTGTAAAAGCTTTGATCAAAGAGGTTTTGTGTTAAAATAACAAAATTGGTCTTGCTTACTTTTACTTTAGTTGTAATGAAAGCATGCAAGAAGGGGGAGAGCATCCAAACTGTTAAATACACAGAAGGGGACACCATGAGGAGGGTTGGTAGGGGGATCTCTGATCTCCTTTATTGTATTTAATTAAATTTTCAGCTCTAATTGCAATTAAGGCACTTAGTATGTATAATAATGTTTGCATCACAGAGCAGCACAGATGCAGTCCATCAAAGCAATTAAATATTAACGTGGCTGGTGCTTGTATTAATAGCAATGCAGCATGCCCATCACAGTGTGTGTATGAGTGCGTGCGTGTCTCTGCGTAAACACGAGCATCCACAGCTGAGAGAGGGCTCTCCCTTGGTATTGGTACCATTGCCTGGAGACTTTACAGCGTCATCCTTCGCGCCCGGTGCTGATATGACCTATTTTCACTGCAGCACTTAAACACACCAAGGTGGAGGAAAGCAGGGGAAAAAAATCCCCACGAGTGTTTGAATATCTTACTTGCGCCTGCCGAATCACTGTACTGTAAGTCTAATGCAGAATTAGTGTTTTGCTGCAAAATAATTTATGAGTGCACATAATGAGTGCATTTTTAAGTCAAAATGACAATTTGCTTGAATCGCCTCTCTTCTCGCTCTTTGCTTCGAGATCTACTTTCTTTCCCATGTGATCCCATCCTTTTGCCACACATATGGATGCATATACACATCCGAATTCACAGGCCAGAACATTGGGTACATCTGAGATGGGGTACTATTTGCATGTCAAATGGTATGCAAAAATACAAAAAACACTGAGGATTTTTTTCAGGTGAGGATACTACTTTGCTTACATTCATTTCAATGGAAAAACATTATTTTTGATAATTGTTTATAAAACTGCAAATACAGTGCCTTGCAAAAGTATTCGGCCCCCTTGAACCTTGCAACCTTTCGCCACATTTCAGGCTTCAAACATAAAGATATCAAATTTTAATTTTTTGTCAAGAATCAACAACAAGTGGGACACAATCGTGAAGTGGAACTAAATTTATTGGATAATTTCAACTTTTTTAACAAATAAAAACCTGAAAAGTGGGGCGTGCAATATTATACGGCCCCCTTGCGTTAATACTTTGTAGCGCCACCTTTTGCTCCAATTACAGCTGCAAGTCGCTTGGGGTATGTTTCTATCAGTTTTGCACATCGAGAGACTGACATTCTTGCCCATTCTTCCTTGCACAACAGCTCGAGCTCAGTGAGGTTGGATGGAGAGTGTTTGTGAACAGCAGTCTTCAGCTCTTTCCACAGATTCTCGATTGGATTCAGGTCTGGACTTTGACTTGGCCATTCTAACACCTGGATACGTATATTTTTGAACCATTCCATTGTAGATTTGGCTTTATGTTTTGGATCATTGTCCTGTTGGAAGATAAATCTCCGTCCCAGTCTCAGGTCTTATGCAGATACCAACAGGTTTTCTTCCAGAATTTTCCTGTATTTGGCTGCATCCATCTTCCCGTCAATTTTAACCATCTTCCCTGTCCCTGCTGAAGAAAAGCAGGCCCAAACCATGATGCTGCCACCACCATGTTTGACAGTGGGGATGGTGTGTCCAGGGTGATGAGCTGTGTTGCTTTTACGCCAAACATATCGTTTTGTATTGTGGCCAGAAAGTTCAATTTTGGTTTCATCTGACCAGAGCACCTTCTTCCACATGTTTGGTGTGTCTCCCAGGTGGCCTGTGGCAAACTTTAAACGAGACTTTTTATGGATATCTTTGAGAAATGGCTTTCTTCTTGCCACTCTTCCATAAAGGCCAGATTTGTGCAGTGTACGACTGATTGTTGTCCTATGGACAGACTCTCCCACCTCAGCTGTACATCTCTGCAGTTCATCCAGAGTGATCATGGGCCTCTTGGCAGCATCTCTGATCAGTTTTCTCCTTGTTTGAGAAGAAAGTTTGGAAGGACGGCCGGGTCTTGGTAGATTTGCAGTGGTCTGATGCTCCTTCCATTTCAATATGATGGCTTGCACAGTGCTCCTTGAGATGTTTAAAGCTTGGGAAATCTTTTTGTATCCAAATCCGGCTTTAAACTTCTCCACAACAGTATCTCGGACCTGCCTGGTCTGTTCCTTGGTTTTCATAATGCTCTCTGCACTTTAAACAGAACCCTGAGACGATCACAGAGCGGGTGCATTTATACGGAGACTTGATGACACACAAGTGGATTCTATTTATCATCATCGGTCATTTAGGACAACATTGGATCATTCAGAGATCCTCACTGAACTTCTGGAGTGAGTTTGCTGCACTGAAAGTAAAGGGGCCGAATAATATTGCACGCCCCACTTTTCAGTTTTTTATTTGTTAAAAAAGTTTAAATTATCCAATAAATGTTGTTCCACTTCACGATTGTGTCCCACTTGTTGTTGATTCTTGACAAAAAAATTAAATTTCATATCTTTATGTTTGAAGCCTGAAATGTGGCGAAAGGTTGCAAGATTCAAGGGGGCCGAATACTTTTGCAAGGCACTGTATTTACTTAATATATTCCAAAGTACCCCTAATTGTTTTTAAAACGAGGAATGAACAAATTACTTGACAATGCATACTAAAATTGCCATCATTGTCTCTTTGAAATTAGTCTTGTACGTGTACCTGTATTGAGACAGACAAAATATTTAATTAACAGTTTTTAAACTACCCAATAAGGCTGGAGTGCCCACTAAAATACCATTTTATCTTGCTCCACCCCCAGTGGCCCAATTGAATCTAAAAGCAAACACCTAAAATTAAATTTTAACGTCATTTTTTTTTTTTTAGTATTATTATTTTCCCGACTCACACAACACAGTGCAAATACGTGAAATTGCCTACAGTAGTAATGTGAGTCAGGGGCGTCACTAGACATAATACAATACCTGGGGCAAAGCGGGGCAATGGCGAGCGAGCAAAAAAAATTTTTACCACTTGTCCATAATAAAAATTTTCTTTTAAAAATAGTAACTTTTCTTTTGTTTTTCTGCCATCAGTGCTGTATTCAAAATTAAAATTGGGACATCCCCTTGTTGATAGTCAATTCACTTGTTCTCATGCTTACCAACTTCCAGCTTTCCTTCACCTCTTCCTACATTTTGCTGCTCTACTTTTTCTGGACAGAAATGGGGATATACAGTACCACTGTAACTGTTATGCAATTAATCAGTGTTTCTCAACTGGTAGGATATGACCTAAAGTGGTTTATGTTGCCAAGGTGGTTTACCTAGCCTACTTACGTCTCTCATTCATCCTTGCTGCAAGCAAATAACTTCCTAATATTAATTTGCAAGATTAATGCTGTTTGAGTCAAATTGGGAAAAAAAAAAAAAAAAAAACGTCTTGTAACGGATTACAGTGACTGCAGTAATAAATAAAATGCTTGTAAAACAGCTGCAAATGATACAAAATTATTAGAGGTTATATCCCAAATACTACATATATTACCACAATATTATACACAGCTTTTGAGTGAGAGCCTCTCACTCTAATCGCTTTTAATTGTTATTGTATTCATAGCCAGTTAGCTAAAAGACAGCAGCTAATCTGCTACGTCAATGTGCGACCAGAGAAGTTTACCGCTATTAATTGCCTGATACGTAAAGAGTAAAGTTGAAGCATTTAAAATTTACAATTCATGGGAGTAGGCCACCAAACAAATATCAACACATAGGTAAAAACGAACAACAAGGATGGGCAGTTTATCTGGCATTAACCTGTAAAGAAGGTGGGAAGATGTAATTTGCACCGTCGACTGTATGATTGGGAGTAATATTGATGCTGCATTCAC
The DNA here is from genome assembly GCF_030265065.1 of Corythoichthys intestinalis. Classification (NCBI taxonomy): domain Eukaryota; kingdom Metazoa; phylum Chordata; class Actinopteri; order Syngnathiformes; family Syngnathidae; genus Corythoichthys; species Corythoichthys intestinalis. The sequence continues at coordinate 51,416,564 of NC_080406.1, forward strand.
TTGTTTTTGGAGTAGTCGAAAAAAAATGATTGTCTATTACATAAAAAGCTTAAAAAAATAAAATAAAAAATAAAATAAAAAGCGCCAAGCCGTCACTCAACTTGTGATGTATCGTTGGAGCATTAAAATAGACTACCGTTCTTTGTAGCAACCATGTTTTATCCCACATTACAACGTTACAACACACACAAAAAAAAATCCAACTTGGAACTCAGATCTCCCGATACACTTCGACACAGCATATCTCCTGAAAGTGCTTTGCGGAATTATCAGCTGATATGCCTATCACAGTCAAAGTTATGTGCATAAATTACCATATTAAGGAGCCATGTGCAGATTGTTTTATATGGAATAAATAGAGTAATACGGCCAGCTCACCTTCACCTCTTCCTACACTCTGCTGCTGTACTTTGTGTGGACAGAAATGGGGATATATCACTGTAACTGTTTTGCAATTAATCAGTGTTTCTCAACTGGTAAATTGTGCCCTAAAAGTGGTTTATGTTACCTAGGTGGGTTACCTAGATTACCTCTCTCATTCCTCCTTGTTGCGAGCAAATAACTTTCTAATATCCATTTGCAAGAGTAATGCTTGTATTGAGTTCATTTTGCCTACACCTATAAATTCGTCAAACATTTTCATTTATCCCAGCCAATTTAAAGAAAAGGTTTGACGAAGAATAATGCTGTTTTGAGTCAAGTAGAAATGATAAAAAAAAAAAAAAATTAAAAAAATCTTTTTACCGATTACAGGGACTGCAGGGAAAAATAAAATGCTTGTCAAACAGTTGGAAATTATGATGAGCACGTATACAATATTGTTGGAAGTTATATCCCAAAGATAGGCAATTAATTCATGGATTGATTCTATTTATTGTGGTCATATAAACAAATAGTAATAAAAAACATCAGTATTGATACAGTTCAAATTCTACATATAAACACATTAGACAAAGCTCTTGAGTGAGAGCCTCGCACTCAAATCACATTTAACTGTCATTGTATTCATAGCCAGTTGACTAAAAGACGACAACTAATCTGCTACTTCAATTTGCGACCAGATTGGTTTACCGCATTTAATTGCCTGATACGTAAAGAGTAAAGTTAAACCATTTAAATTCCCAATTCATGGGACTAGGCGACCAAAGAAACATCAACACAAAGGTAAAACCGAACAACAATGATCGGCAGTTTATCTGGCATTAACCTGCAAAGTGGGAAGATGAAATTTGCAATTTCGACTGTATGGTTGGCACATGGACCGTAATATGAACGCAGCATATCTCGCAAAAGTGGTTTGCGGAAGTGTCAACTCATATGCCTATCACAGCTAAACTTACGTGCATAAATTACCATATTAAGGAGCCATGTGACAATTGTGTATATGGAGTGAATAGAGTAATATGACCATATTAAATAGGTGCATTCTGTAGATTGGAATTTTAAATCTACATAGCACAAAGTATTTTTTTTTACCAGTGAAATTTATACTAGGGCACTACAGATCAATACTGTTGCACGTGTCCCAGTGAAATATTTCTGGCAATGCCCGTGATGTGAGGATATAAACGTTGGTCTTAAGAATGACCAGCAGTGGCTGGAATGTGTGGTGGGGGGGAAACATCAGCAGTAAAGCTGAGACGACCGGCCTCGGCTAAGCATGCTTTGTCAAATATAGCTGCCGCTGAGACTGTCTAAGTACAAGGCTCCTCTAAAATTTAATGGATGGGTGTCGCTAACCTGTGGTGCAATCGCACCAAATTCCACAGAGACATTTCTGCACAGTGGCAAACAAACAAAGAAAAAAAACAAAAGCGCAGCTAGGGCCATGCTAATCACGAGGCATAGTAGGGCTTCTGTGGCCTGGGTGACGGACATGTTGTGTGTCTGTGTGTGTGCGTTAGTGCACCAGTGATTGTGAGAGCCACCGTTGGCCAGTGTTGACCGTGGGACTTTTTCAGCAGTAGAGCCAGCCAACAAAACAGTGTGAATACTTGGTTGGAGATAGACTTGTCAGATCATGCACATAAACATGCCTAGTTCTCATTGTACAGCTGAAGAACCTAGAATGCATTTACACCAGACTTTGCCCAGGCTGTACTGTATGTAATTGACTGTAAATATGTTTTGCATTTTCTTTGTCTTATCTCACTATTGGTGTAGTGGTAGATTCGCCTGACTTCGAATCAGTTGTTGTGTGATTGTAAGTGCAAATGGTAGTCTTTCTCTGTGTGTGCCCAATGACTGACTGGCAGTGTTGGACACGTTACTTTAAAAAAGTAATTAGTTACATTACTCACTACTTCTTCCAAAAAGTAATTGAGTTAGTAACTGAATTACTCTATAGTAAAAGTAACTAGTTACCAGGGAAAGTAACTATTTCCGTTACTTTAAAAAGAACTTGTTGTAAGTCAAAGAATTTGAAATTTTCTGAGCAGTATTCGAGTCAGTGGAATAGAGAAGAACAGACAGGGAGTTAACTTGTTAGGTGCTTCAGCAGATTTGAATTGCTTACCACAGATGTCGACAAAAGCTTTGCCCCGGGACAAAAATTACACATTACATGCAGGTTCTTTCCTTTAATTTCGACAAACTTGAAATAGTGTCTATATATTCACCTCTTAAAGGACAATTTTCCTTCTGAATGCTCTGCCATCCCGAGCCTGTGCATCTGTTTTGTGTGTGTGTGTGTGTGTGTGTGTTTGCCGCACGCGCTGTTCCGGTTTGCTTGTGAAATCACCGGCTCTGATTGGCTTACCATGACACATGACTCTAACCCTCAGCCAATCACAATCACTTCCATCGCATCTCTCGAGGGGCTGCATTCAGGTAGGCTCGTTTCCCGACAATTCACGTCACCTTCAAAGTGTCTGCCGTCCTCAAGATGGAAGCAGAATTATTGCTGGCTGACAGTGGGAGATGGGAACGAGGCTAGCATCAGGTGTAGCAAACACAGAAATGTTACCAAACTTTGGAAAGCATTGTCTTATTGAATGAGCAGGGACAAACAGCTTGGAGTCAGAAGTACGTGCGCTATTCTCGAACCTGAACGCACCCCAAGTCTTGGATGACAAATCAACAGAGCAGAGAGTCGACTCGACACAGCTGGTAGTTTCTTCAATTTATTCAGAGTAAGTAACGCACCACTTTTGACCGTCAGTAACGGTAACAGCGTTGTAACGGCGGAAAAAGTAATTAGTTAGATTACCCCGTTACCGAAAAAAATAACGCCGTTACATAACGGCGTTATTTATAATGGCGTTACTCTCAACACTGCTGACTGGTGAACAGTTCAGGATGTACACAGATAGTCCCCGGGTTAATTACGACCAGTGTTTAAAAAAGTAATTAGTTCTAGTTACTCACTACTTCTTCCAAAAAGTAACTGAGTTAGTAACTGAATAACTCTATGGTAAAAGTAACTAGTTACTAGGGAAAGTAACTATTTCCGTTACTTTAAAAAGTAGTTGTTGTATGTCAAAGAATTTGAAATTTTCTGAGCAGTATTCGAGTCAGTTGAATAGAGAAGAACAGACAGGTAGTTGTGTTATAGAACCTTGTAATATTTATTGCACCTCACCAGTAACAGATTTATCCTACACTTGAAGTGCAACAAAAATAAACAGATTTGAATTGCTTACCACAGATGTCAACAAAAGCTTTGCCCTGGGACATAAATTACACTTTACATGCACGTTCTTTCCTTTAATTTCAACCAACTTGAAATAGCGTTTATGTCTCCACCTCGTAAAGGATCAATTTTCCTCTAAATGCTCTGCCATCATATCCCTCTGCATCTGTTTTGCGTGTGTGTGTTTGCCGCACGCGCTGTTCCGGTTTGTGTGTGAAAACACCGGCTCTGAAGTACGTGCGCTATTAGGCTCGAGCGTTTACGTCACAGAATGGGGGATCACGCAAGATTTGACAACAACACAGCCATATTGGAAGCAGGTCTGGCTAGCGGGACATTAGACTTTCACTTGCCAGTTCGATAAAGAGACAAACTCGTTACTAAGGCGAAGAACAGATATGTGATCAAACTTAAGGATGTGAACAATGTTGACCCTTACGAGCAAGCCGAAGACAAATGGAGTAAAGATGTCGACAGGCTTCCACAATTACGCGAAATGGACATTCTGCTGTATTTATTGTTTGGTGTGTGTTACTAAACTCATCAGCGATTCCGAAATTACAAATCGCTACAAAGCAACGAACAGTTTTGGTGCGGATGGATGCAGGACCCACACATTATGACCGTATCAAACGGAAACTCCACCGTTCTTGCAAAGGTAGGCTATGTGTGTTTACTATTTTCATTGCCATGAACCTGAATGCACCCCAAGTCTTGGATCACAAATAAACAGAGCAGAGTAGACTCGCTACGGCTGGTAGTTTCTTCAATCTATTCAAAGTAAGTAACGCACTGCTTTTGACTGTCAGCAACAGTAACGGCGTTGTAACGGCAGAAAAACTAATTAGTTAGATTACCCCGTGACTGAAAAAATAACGCCGTTATGTAACGGTGTTATTTATAACGGCATTATTCCCAACACTGCTTACGACGTACCCGACTTTCGACTTTGTGACGCCAGAGTCCCGTCTGTTGTGCCGAAAAATAGCCGTCCCGCGTGAAATGTCCCCCCTGACGGGAACAATTATTTATAACGCTTTATTGAGCGTTTATTTTATTTATTGTATTTTATTTATTTATTTGTTTCTTTATTTTATTATTGAGCGCCCACACGGCACTCGGACAAACAGCGTTTTCTTACCAACCTATGGACATGGAAACGATTTTCTTGTACGGTGGATATGCATTATTTTACTCTGCTTGAACTAATAAATGTCATACCTGTGTGATTGTCATTGGGATATGGTCGTGAAAACCTGTAGACTAATACATCTCTGTTCAAAGATGGTTATGTGGCCCAATCCACGATTTGTTTCTAAAATACAGTACTAGTATTTTGTGTAATTTATTTATTTAAAACTGATTTTACAGTCGTAAATCCATTACTGTAATGCGTCCATGAAAACATTTGATGTTTTCACCTCAAAAAAGCGTTATAAATAAGCGTTCCCGTCAGGGGGGGCATTACACGCAGGGCGGCTATTTTTCGCCACACCGTCTGCCATTTCATATAACACCTTATACTGTTTATTGTGCGTTTTCAATTGCGGTCGAATACTTAGGGCGATTTTATGTATTGTTTTGATGATTTGCGGACACTAACTGATACATGCTAATCGTTTGTGCGGATTGCTATTGCTGTATCAGCAGCTAGTTATAAAAGCAAATTTGATTTGCTGTTATTGAAGATGAAACGGATTTAATTTGCATCTTTATTTCAGTTTCGTTCTCCGAGTGCTGACGTCATGAGCAGCTGAATGAAGTCAGCAAACCACACGGACGTCTGACATTGTCATTTTGGAGCTTAGCTTGCTGCCTTAGCTCCAAGTTCTTGGCGAGGACGTTACAGTGACGTATACAGAGATACCTCGCAACTTCGCGCTTCAAAGTTGGCAACCTCAGTCCATCGCAGATTTTTTTCCCACAAAAAATAAATAAATAAATAAATAAATACAGTATTTTACAGAGATGTCCCAATCTGATTGTGTACAGCCTCTCACCCTCCCTCCTGCTGCTTTTCTTACTCACCAGGGCAGCTGCAGTTTGTTTTTTAAAGTTAACGATGAGTGACAGTCGTACAACCTTTGATCTTGGGAGCGCTGTGCTTCAAAGAAGCCGACTTGTTTAGCTTGTTAAACATGTGGCCACTCATTGTGTGTGTAAGTAAGCAGCATGATTTGGATTTCAGTGGACTCACTAAATCAGGGGTCATGAATTAAAAATCCTCTGGGTACGAAATTTAAAAAATTACAACAATCTCGGGTCCGGAAATATTTTTAATGCTTCTTTTTTTCCAAAAAATACAAACGTATCTTTATGTGGCAATGCTGATAATTACAACATTCAAAAATGTAAATAAAACATAAAAGGTGCATAAAACTAAAAAAGTGCTTTAATTGAATCATTAAATAGCAACACAAGAGCATGTTCAAGACTTCTTTTTTTTTTTTAATTGTGGATGCTGACAGGGAGATTTGCTTTATTTTTTGACAGACCTCTTCTTTTTGCTTTCCATCAAGCAAAGTTTCAGCAACTGCACTCATACAATCTTTGACAATCGGTGCATCACTGAAAGACTTTTTTTTTTACCCAATATCCACGATATTCTGAGGGAGCATTCATTTGCGCGTTGCTGTGCAGTGAATGAATGAACCATGAGCCTTGAGGTGCGATCATGTTGAGCCCTTAATTCCGCTATTTTTTGAGTACGGATGGCAGAGTTCATAGGGAAACTTTGCAAAAAAGCTGCGTGCTTCGTCTCATAGTGCCTTTTTAAATTGCTGCTTTTTACAAGCGCTACCATCTCTGAACCGATGAGGCATAGCGGTCTTGTGCTGCCGCCAGGTAAAATGAACAAAAATGTGTTGGTCCACTCCTCCTTAAACACTCTGTTTTCTGCATCAATCTTGCGTAGTTTTGAGCACGCCATTTGCCGTACTTTTTCGACTCTTCCTCCAACTTCATTCGGCTCAGTTTTTGGCTGTCACTCCGCAGAGTCTGGAAGGCGAGTGTGAGACAAGCTGTTCTAAAAATAACTTTCAAATGCTTCACTCCCATTGGATGCCTCACTCGCGTCACCGCTAAGGTTTTGTTTCTGCAAACCCGCAGAAAAAATTTTGTTGTTGTTGCAACGTGTATTAGCCCGGACAGCTTGAGATCCGGTCCAGACGGCTTGGGGGTCCGGACCGAGGTCCGCAGTTCCGTGACCTCTCCACTAAATTAAGCATTTTATAAAGACAAGTATTTTGCTATTTTCTCCTGAAAAATAATTTAGTGGGACAGTAACATGTTTAAAACCTGTCAAAATTATTATATTTGAAATGCTTATAAAAACATTAACTAAAATATACATAAAAGTTATTATTATTATTATTATTACTATTTTTATACATTGGGGGAAAAAAAGGAAAAAAACATGTTTTGCATGTATCTCTTTTCAATGCTAAATCTGAGAAAATACATTGAACACACCTCAAAAAAAAAAAAAAAAAAAACCAATAAAGGTTTTTTAAATTTAAATAAGACCCGCCTCTACTTCGTGGATTTCGATTATCGGGAAAAACGAGGGATCATTATAATACATGTTTTTGGATAGTTATTTTAAGATTTAGGGGTATTCAAAGGGTTAATTCCGATTTACGTGGGAATTCGGGTTACACCAGCCTAGGAACGGAACTCGTTTGTAACCTGGGCACTACCTGCAGTTTGCAATTTGCCTGAAGTCAGTTGGGATCAGCTCCAGCACCCCGTGACCATAACAAAGAGAAGTGGTGTTGAAAATGGATAGTAAATGCATAGTTTTCTGTGATTTGACACTAGGCTAAACAATGTGTTCAATTCAGATATATTTGTGTGTCAATATGACGTTTTGTTTTACTACATAACATATATATTACTTTGAGGGACCAGTGTTGTTAATCTTACTTTAAAAAAGTAATTAATTACAGTTACAAATTACTTCTCCCAAAAAATAATTGCGTTTGTAACTCAGTAACCTAAATGTAAGAGTAATTAGTTTCTTGGCAAATAATAATTTTCTTTTTTTTTTTCCTCCAAAAAAAAAAAGCAAAAAAAAAAAAAAAACCAGGTCACACAATGTGATGCTTAAAGGGTTTTTGGGACCTGGCCCAATTCTTTACCCTAAACTTAACTAGACACAGGGGTATTGCGGATATTGCGATAACTAGATAGGAACCTTTGCTATGTGTGGAAGTCATTGGATGTTGTGAATCAACCGTTAAATTTGTTAAAATTGCTCCCGTTATTGCATTAGTTCCCTTCTGTCTATTTTCGACATGTGTAAGTTTTAAAACTGTTTCATCAGTTAAAGATAGATTTACGTTAAGTTTTGCAGATTTAGGAGCATTTTAGATAGAAAGTTACTTAGGTTTGCTAGGAAGGTTCTCTACAACAGAGCCTTCCTGAGATGTCCACTGCTTTAAGATGGACGCTGTTTACTACCGCATCTAGTTCTTTATTATACATGTTGCTAATGCCGCCGTGTCTGTCATTTGCATCTAGTTCTGTATATATGTGATATCTACCGAAGCATCACGTGGGCGTAGTTTGTAGGCTATCGGCTACAGTCAGGTATTATTGGAGCTACCTAGCATTGTAGCATCACGTTTGCAACGGCGCCACACTCCCTTGCTTCCTCCCCACTCCTGCTCTGCTCTCTCGTCTCCGTGAGTCCGTCTTTTTCAGACTTTTATCGCGACAGTCAACCCACATCATAACGCATAGTAACGCACGCCTTTCGCCACAGTAACGGCGTTGCCAAGATGAGAAAAGTAATTAGTTAGATTACTCACTACTGAAGATAATAACGCCGTTAGTAACGCCGTTATATTCTAACGCCGTTATTTACAACACTGTGAGGGACCAATCCATCACAGGGGGAAAAGCACAAGTCTATACCCGTGTTTTCTTCTTCTAAAAGTCTGAAACAAAGTGCTGGAGGCTTTAATTAGATGTAGCGCCAACTATGTGAACTTGTGCTTGGGGCGCGTATATGTTCCACTTGTGTTGGTGTGCGTGCACTCATGTTTGTGCGTAGTTCATAGATACATTACAGTTTATGAGCCAGGACTGTTTTGAGGACACAGTGGCGAGTCCAAAGGTGACTTGTGTTTTTCTACTGCTGCCCATCATTAACCAGCATTTAACTGCAGCCTTGTGAGTACAATTTAACAACTCTTGTGTAGAACTCACAAGGCACACCCACACCCACACACACCTGTATTGTCATCTCCCTCCAATATCCGGACTGTTAAAGCCCTATTTATTAACCAATGAAAAGGTCCTGTGATGCTTGAAGTGCACTTGGTCACCTTTGTCCAAGTGTCCCTTCAATTTGTTATATTCTGTAAACACACATACCGTCACCACCACATACACACCAATAGCAATGCACCATCTATCTATCTATCTATCTATCTATCTATCTATCTATCTATCTATCTATCTATCTATCTATCTATCTATCTATCTATCTATCTATCTATCTATCTATCTATCTATCTATCTATCTATCTATCTATCTATCTATCTATCTATCTATCTATCTATCTATCTATCTATCTATCTATCTATCTATCTATCTATCTATCTATCATTGTCAGCACTATGTAAACCTTCATCATTGTTTAGAATACCTATCAAAGAAAAAAGGTGCCAATAAAATGGCCATTAAAAAGTCAAAGGTCGATTTTTCACTTTACTGTATGTCAATATCTTTCTACCTATCTTATGTCCCACCCTTTATTGTCATGACTAGTTTGTCCATCCATCAATCCATTCAGTTTATTTTCATTTTATTAGTTTTTCTCAGTTGCTTTAGTACCTTTCTCAAATCTTCCACGCTATTTGCAAAACAGTTTGTGCCTTTCTTAAAACAATTCCTACAAGCATCAAAACAAAATGGATTACAGTACCTACAAAAGCCAGTTCTTAGCTCAAAATCTTTAGTCCATCTCTCAAAATGTAATTTCTTAGTCAATGAACATGTCAGTGCTATCACCAGAAGTCCTTGTGTCATTGTATACAGACAAGACCATCAAATTGCTGCCGATATAACAGTGTACTGTACTCTGATGCAAAAGATGGCTAAACGTGAAAATGACGAGCTAAAAATGTGGCTTGGAAGACAAGAACATAACAAGTCGAATTTCAGTTTTTGTCTGACGAGACGACTACGAGACGGAAATGCGACATCGTTGCTGTCATTTGTTCACAATGCGTGACATTTTCATCTGTACGTGAAGTACGTTAGCTTGCATTGTGACAGTGTTTGGGTCATGTCACTCATGTGAGATGTGCTGCGCCTCTCCCTTCTCAGTTTAAGATGTGTCTCAAGCTAGGCTGCGCTCCATCTTGCTTGTTTGGAAACACGGTAAGATGTGTTTTCTTATCCGTGGCGCAGTTGGTACCTGGAGTTGTCCTTGGACTAAAGCAGTACTTCTCAAATGGTAGGGCCAGAGCAATGCCAGGGGTGGCGCATGTGACCTCGGGGAAAATGCTTTTTTTTTTTTTTTTTGCCGTACTAGAATACAGTGTACTTGCACATCCACTTAGTTGGTGGCAGTGGCGCTCTCATTTTCAGAGTGCGCGTAGTATTTTTGAACTAAGCAAGAGCACACATAAGAGATATGAAGAGCTGTGCGCCGTTTTCGAAAGCTGTTTTCCGGCCGGACTCACGCAGCAGCCCACTGTCTTCTCCGGTTCTCACGTGTCCGCCTGAGAAGTGCCATTTTCGGCTTGCTTGGGATAGTCACGACGACCGCCCTCAACTACGGTTCTCCCTCGGCCACCGAGAGTGCGCTTTTTTTGGGCCGTTTGCCTTTGGCAGTGGGAGATGAGGAAAGACCACTGTTTACTGTGTCTAAAAAGGATTATAGCGGACAGCCGGAAGCCAAATCAATTAAGATGCCACTTAAAGAGATTAGACCTCAATCTCATTGATAAGCCGCTTGATTGTTTTTCAGTGAAAACGTGCCGAATATTGCCAACATTCGTCCCGCTTTAGCAGTGTTATAGTAAACAGTAAACCAGTGAGCTCTGTTAGCATGCTTAGTGCAAAATAACCCCACACCATTGCAAAAGAGGTGATACCGTGAGCAGCGAAAATAGAAACTGTCCTTCGGTCCAAAGACACTCTTTTTTTTTTCTTTTCAGTTTTTTTGGTCAAATTTTTTGGCATATTGTCCTCATGAGTTAATGTTTTTAATCAGTTTGAGTTTGTTATTATTTATTTGGGTTTATATATGTATATGTTATTACATTTTACTTTTCAGTATCAAACGGTCAAAAATGTACCTTAAGTGTATTTTTACAGTTTGGATGTGACTTTTTTTTTTTTTTTTTAATTCAGGCAAATTGATGCGCGTTAAGTCTTTTCTGTTACAAACAAAACAATGTTAATAAAGTTATACTTTATTATAAGTTGGTCTATGTTACTTTTAATCTTTAATAGAAAAAAAGGACACAATGTTAGGCAGAGGCGTACTTATAATAGTAATAGACAAATGATACTATTTACAGTGGCGGCAGAGAGTTTGGGGGGGCGCGAAACATTTACGTCTTGCTTGGGGGGGGCGTAAAAGAAAATAATTGAGAAGCACTTACTAAAGAATCAGCGGTTCGATTCCTGGCTACATCTGCCCACTGTCGAAGTGTCTTTGGGCAAGGCACTGAACCCTAATTTGCCCCCAATGGGTTAGCAGCGCCTTGCATGGCAGCAGCACCATTAGTGTGTGAATGTCTGCTAATGTAAACTGCTTTGGGCATTGTAACAATGTAGATAAAAGCGCTATATATTAGTAAGTACTCTCCATTTACCATCTTGGCAAGAGAGAACATGCAATGTTGCTTTAGCCTTTAAAGGTCTGTGCTGAGTGATCATCAGATGCTAAATGTAAATCCTAGCGTTAGTATAGCATTCGCGTTAGAATTAGCTTCAGAATGGCAAGTGTCCTCTTAAAACACTTTCCAGTCTAAATCAGAGCCACCTGGCTTTTCTGGTCAGTAAATGCTTGGATGACTTTTTATTTTTTATTTATTATTATTTTTGTTTTCAAACATACAGTTCATAGCATGTAGGTTGGTTTAATTGAAAATAATGTACTGCTTTTCCTGGTGAGTGCGTTTTATCATTACAAAGTTGGCATTGTCGTAGTAGATGCTACAATATGTGCTCGTCTGGCTATGTTCATTTGAAATTGTTGGAAACCTTTATTTTTTGGCTAAAATGTGTGTGGTGTAGATTGCTTGCAAGAGACTGAAAAAGATTCAATTTACATTTTTACTGTTTCTAACATTTTTGAAAGACTATGTCATTGTGATACAGAAATGAAAATACAGTGCTGTGCCGCACAAAGGAAAAAAGGCAACAACAAAAAAAACTAAAGTGGAAATGTGATTGAAATTGTTCTCCCAACATTTGGCTGCACCGTTCTACCAGCCCCAGCTATTGTAAGCCCATGATAAGAACATGTTCTATGAGTGTTACTCTTGTATCATTATGTATATGTATATGTCCTCTTTGTCTTCTGCCTCGCCTCCCAACATATCCGTCCCGTCACACACTCTCACATCTTTTCCTCATCTTCTTCTCTCTGACTTATCAACCCTATCCAGAGAACTGGTTGTTCATTGGTTGATCAAATGCTTCTCTTCATTTGAGGAAGTCAAGAGTCACCTTATTGGAGCAATCTACCAAAGGACAGATTTGGTAAATAGTAATGAAATTTTCTAGAAATATTCTTGACATTATGACCTGTTCAGCCATTTTGCATGTAAAGAGTTATGCAATGAACTCATGCCTAAAGGTTGTAGGGAGTGTAAGACTATTCAGTAGAGTTTTTGAACAATGTGACATAATCAATAAGCAAACAGCAGCTTTTTTGATGTGCCCAAGTGACACAATGTAATGGCTGAAACACACACAAGGCTGAAACAACAGTTTATGTCCCTGCAACTGTATTGTAAATAAACTACTGTATTTTATGCCAAAAGAATATGTCTATGTGCTGCCATAGCAGTTTCACGGCACAATATGCCCCTGGACTAAAATCAAGGTTGTATTCTCCTAGGCCAGGGGTCGGGAACCTATGGCTCACGAGCTAGATATGGCTCTTATGACGGCTGCATCTGGCTTGCAGACAAATCTTCAATTATTAAAAAAAAAAAAAAAGTTTTGTTATTTAATGGGAAGGGTTTTCACAGTTTTTACCATTGGCAAGCATGTGATCAGGCGACATTCAGGACAGGTGCAGCAGTGGAGAACATCTGAAAAGTCTGATGACGCGTGTGGCAGTCGGTTGAAATAATAGCTATGCATCTGTAGCGTGGTGCAGACAGAGATTAAATGTTTCAGTCTATTGCTGCACATTTAATTTTAATTTTCATTTTTCTTGTACAGCTGAAACAATAAAAAAATAACGTCCCTCTCGCTTTGCTGCACACAGACAGCTCATTTACTAATATACAAATAGAAGTTTTTGTGACAAAACATTTAACTTCTGCATTTTAGATACTACTAGCATTCACTCGTTGTCCGCTTGCCATTACGAACACATCTGCAGTCGTACATAAACATACTTAACGTACACAGTACACATCACAATCATCCTAAAATAAAGCAATCCATTCTTTTTCTCACCTGAAACAAGAAAAAAAAAAAACTAGTTTACAACGTCCATCTCGCATTGCTGCAGACTGCTCATTTCTTATTCGCTCTAAAATTAGGGTTGGGAATCTCTAGCATGAAGCCGATTCGATATGTATCTAGATACACAGGTTACGATTCGATTAAAAAACGATACGTTTTTATGGCCGAGCGATTCGATACGATTCGATACAGTTTAAGAACGATACGGTTCGATACAGAGTGAAAACGATACGATAGTAAACATTTGTTGTGTGTGCTCGTACAGTATTTTAAACATAAAAAAGACCACATTTCTAATAGCAAAAATAAACAACAAAATTTCATACCAATGTTATGTTTTATTTTTTTTATGAAAAAAAAATTAAAGCTTACTATATGACCATCATTTTGTTGGATGGGATTGATAATAAAATTCCAGTGATAGACAACAATAAAGTGCAGTAATTCAATTACTGTATTTCCTGGTGTTTTGAACACAAGAGGTAAGTAATTTAAGTGTAAACTTTGAACGTAAACATCTTACAAACAAAAAATATTAACTATATGCCGCAGCTCTAGAAAAAATAAATAATAAATTATGCTTTACCACTGGTATAATTGGGGGAATAAAAATATGGCATTTTAGACTGACCGGTCAATAATCATTACTTTAACCTTATACACAGCAAAGTCTTTCACTCATGCCTGTGTTTCCACATTTTTTACTCCTCATCACTGTCCATATCTTTTTTGAAGGGCAGATTTTTTCTTGAGGAAGATCAACTAATCCATATGTTCATGTTTAAGAAGACTGCGTTTCATGGGGAAAAAAAAAATCTCCAGAGGGTCGTGCTGCCCTTTCCACCATTGTAGTGAGTTATTTTTCACGTTTAAAAACTCACGATCCCTGTACTGATCCACACTTTACACTACCTCTGTCCCACCCGAACAGATCTGGCTGCCTTCCTCACTTCAAAGTCTGACTTTTGTTTTCCTGGGTGTGTTGAAAATCAATCGCTGCACGTCGCTGGCGTCGGTGCTCAACCCATTGTTTTAGCATGTTTCTTCATTGCCACTACTAGTTTCGTTTTGGGCTGTGAAGAAAACGCTACGGAGCGTGCGTTATAGTGGTTTTGTTTGCTCTCGCGTTGTTATGACACGCCCGTGACGATCGGAAAATGATGGTGACTAGTAGTGGTTCTTCTGAGGCAACCACGACCGTGAGTTGTGCTTGTCCATATTATATCATGCGTACGGGCTCAATCTAAGTGCGCTATGTGGTGAATGACACAAGCGCAGCATGTGAAGTAAAAGCTAAATTATTATCCCATTAAGCAATGCATTGAACTAGGCATTAGAAGCCGATTCTTGTGCTCCCGATAGCCGAATTCTATCTCTACTATCGGTTCATTAAAATACTTCATGTGTAATTACTGTCGAATGGTAACTTTGCTATCGATACAGCTGTATCTCTCACCTGTAAAACCGGATATCCGGTCGTATCGGTTTATCGTTCTCAAACTCATCTAAAATGCGAACATTTATTGCCCATGCACGTCAAGAAGTGAACGCTGCTCCCTGCTGGTTTAAAACCGTTAGTTCAACAGTCTTTTTAGGCTGAAACCTGCGTGTACATTTTCCACAAACACAACAAAATAAGATTAAACATTTTAAACATAGGCGGAATCTATCTGTGGACACAACAAAATATTAAAATAATTATTTTAATATTATTTAATCATTATTTATTATTTAATTAAATTCTTATATTTATATGTTATTAAAAAGAATTCAGAGACTTGTTGTACTTTTAAAGTGTTGAAATTACATAAAATGCACATATTACTTGTATTTTTAGTTTTAAACATATTGTATGGCTCTCACAGAATTACATTTAAAAATATGTGGTTTTCATGGCTCTCTCAGCCAAAAAGGTTCCCGACCCCTGTCCTAGGCTTTCAATTTCAAAACTGTCGTTGCTGAGATGTTGACAACAAAGAAGCGATTGAGGAGCCAAGGGGAAATTCTTCCGCTTGACTCTCACAAAAGGTGTCCAAATCCTTGCTGAAGGTTTTATGGGCCACTGATAAAGTCTCAAGCTTTCGTGTGAGCAATTCATCACTACACATCGAGATGACGAGATGAATCTCGCGAGTAAAACCCAGAAAATCTTTGCAATATATGGTGAGGATAGCGTAGTGCTATACTTCCATATTGAGTGCTAGCGAGGCCTTCTGTAAATGACGTCATCAGGTAGCGACCGGCAGGGAGGCACGTTGCTAAAGTGTTGCTATAGCAGTAACTTAAAAACTAAGCGGTCAATTTAATTTTTTTTTTTTTTTTTTTTTTTTTTGTAATATGAGTTTTGACACAGCGAATTATGCATTCAATACAATTTAACCGAGTAAAACGCTCAAGAATTAAACTCTTCATCTGGCCTTTAATTTGCGTCTGTTTTATTTGTGAATTGATGTTCAAATGCAGCACTGTTAATAATGGGTTTTATCAATGTGACAGTTTGCCCCTTCACTTGACATGATTCCCTACTGGAGTAATTGGTTTCTTTTGGTTTTTTGTTCCTCTTTGAAGGCTTCACTGTACTGTAGTTTTCCTGGTATGTAGCCTGCTTTTAAGTGGTTGGTGTGCCACCAATTAAAATGAAATAAAAAAGGCCTCTGACTTTATGTTGAATTTGTCACGACAGGTTTAATTTCACTCGAACAAAGCGGAGGTCACAGGCAGGACATACTTGAGGCCACACAAGTCGACTATTGCGTGGTAGAAAAAAAAGAAGGGACAATGTCAGTAACAATAAGTTTGAGAAAACAAAGATGTTTTTCGCAAAAGACGTGCGGCTTGAAGTTGGAACGCCACCACGGGTGCATAAGACGGGTAAAAAGAAGAAAACCCAAATGACTTAAGCACATTTGCCACACTGCTAACATTTCTTGGGAGGAGGCCTTTTCCCACAGTGGACATTTTTGTCACAGCTGCAAAACCACAGGTGTAAGCCATAGAGTGGACAGTGGCTTGCATTCCATTTTGCCATACTCACTTTCAGGGTGCAGCTCGTGCCTTCCCGCTATCCCGGCGTGAACCACGTCGGGCTAACAAGGACGCAACCAGAATGGTTGTGCGGTGACAAATTAGTCACAAAGAAAGAATTCTCCTTTAATATCAACTTTTGCAACACATAATTTCTGTGTAAATATAGAGAAGACACCCTGTTTACACCGTTCAATCACAACATTGAAAACCACTGGTCATTTTCTCAGTTCTATATAAGATTTTGCTCCAACAAACACAATATAGTAGAGTGGAACTTCAAAAATGGATTGTTTCTGTGGCCGTCTATTGCTTTGTCTTTATTTGTTTTTTGATGCCTCCACAAAAGGTTAACTAGGATGTGAAAGACGAAAACTACAATGATGGCTCACGGAAAGGAAACGAAAAGCATTTTGACTCAGCTTAGTGACAAAAGTCGTACAGGCGTCAGGTACAAGTACAAGTACATTGGTACTAGACGTGCCGATTATCGGTTTCAAGGTATACTGCGGCATGAAAACGTCAAGGTTTCAAAACCGCAAACATTTTCTGTCATACCGTCCCTTACATAGGTATTAGCTATTTTTTATGTCCCATGTCGCTTGCAGCTGCAAGGCTCAACCCTCCCCCACTCGTTGTTGCTCAGTGTCAGTAAGTCAGCTGTGCAGCATAATGGCTGGAGGAGGTGAAACTCCTGAACTTCTTTCCCCTTATCGAAGAAAATGAAATTGCTGGTATGGGAATATTTCGGCTAGAGAAAATTTAGAGACGGCCACAGCTTAGAGGAGGACCGCCATGTAAAACATGTTTGCGGAGGGTGGCTGTCGAGGAGGCAATACCTCCAATATGATTTCGTATTTATGCAAAGTTAAAGGTCAGTAAACACTGTCACGAATGTTTCCTACCAGCTATGAGAGTTAACTTCAGCGTGTTTAATCTGTCTAGCAGTGGTAAAAAGTGTTTTTCCTCTCTCTGGCAACTATCTGTGTTAGGAAAGAGAGTGTGTGTACAATGTAAATATGACACGAGTCATACACGCGTGCTTTTTATGGAAAATAATTCAATTATTTTTATTCTGGTGGTAATAATGTTAGGCTGTGGGTTTAGGCTCACCTAAAGGACTGCATTTATTTAAATTTTATTTAGAATATTTCGTTATATATTTTTTTGAATTTCTTTTAACAATATTCTTATGTTCCAATTTGCTAATGTTTTAAAAAATAAAAATCCTGCTCAATAGAAATTTTTTTTTTTTTTTTTCATTTTAACCCAGATATCTCAAATTGACACATACAGTGATACCATGAAACTGTGATATTTTGACTTAAGGTTATTATACCGTCAGAATAGCATACCGGCACATGCCTAACAGGTACCTATGCCTCCTGCCCCTCCAACCTCATCGTCAGGTTCGCGGATGATACCATTGTTCTTGGACTTACTGTATCTCCAACAACGATGAGACGGAATACAGGAAAGAGGTGCAACATCTGGCGTCATGGTGTAACAACAAAAACCTGGTTCTAAACATTAAAAAAAAACCAAAGAAATCATTGTGGACCTCCATAAGTGCAAGCCAAAACACCACAGCCCTCTCACTATTGCCTCTGAGGTTTGGAGAGGGTCAGCAGTTTTAAGTTCCTGGGGGTGACCATGGCAGAGGACCTATGCCTCAGTAGTTGGTAAGGCCCAACAGCGCCTCTTCTACATGAGGAAACTGAGAAGCCACAACATCCCCAGACCGCTGCTGGTGAACTTTTACAGATGTGCCATCAGCAGCGTTCTGAGGTATGCATTTCTGGCTTGGTATGCAGGCTCCACCAAAGCAGACCAGCAGGCACTCCTTAACAGAGTGCAGAACATCCTGCTGGACCAATACCATCCTGCCTATCTACCCTCAGGTAGAAGGTACAGATCCATGAACAGCCTTACTAAAAGACTTGCAAACTGTCTGTACCCTCAGGCTATAAGACTGCTGAACTCACAAGTGGACTGAAATTGGTGTTGTTGTTGTGGGGCCATGAGGATGATTATCATTGTTAGTTTTGCACTTGACACTGTGGGAAGCAGGTGGGGCATGAATGGCTATGTAAATTTATTGATATTTATTACTTATTTGTGGTGGGGGGCAATGGGGACACTTTACCTTTATCTTGCTCTACACCAAGCACTTTTAATGGGCACTGACTCGTAGTGTCTTTGGAACTCCGTGTTGTACACATTATTACATGAAACATTCTATAACATCTTTCACATCAAAAATGTTTATATTAACTGATTGAATTGAACAGATTTCTTAATTTAAAAAAAGAAGGTCACACTTGTTCTTATTATTTTTTTTAAATTTCACACATGTAAGAGTGTAATGGTATACAAACTTAACTTTCAAATGCAATGAAAAAAAAAGCCTTTTTGTTTTGTGCTGAACCCGCACCGAACCGTGACACACGTACCGAGGTAAGTACTGAACCATGACTTGTGTTAATCGTCACACCCCTAATATGTATAGAAATATTTTTCAATATGCAGGTGAGGATCTGAATCTCCTGCCTCTCCTGTCTTGGCTGTAGTCGTTTGATTAGATAACATCACACAAGGATCATGGATACGTCATTCAAGAAAGGTTTAGGGCAAGTGAGTATTATTGGTAATTTTAAAAATTATTATATTGTAGTGTCTACAAGGACAACGCCAACTTGGTGATGATAATGCACACTCAGCTGGAAAAAAGGTCATTATTTTCAATTACCATATTTTCCACACTATGAGGCGCAACCAAAAACCCTTAAATTTTCTCAAACGCTGACAGTGCGCTTTAAAATCCGGTGCGTGTTTTATATGAATCTTATATTGAGCAGCAACAGGTTTCACAGCTTCTCGGAACGCAGCTCCATCTGATGGATGCATATCGTAACCCCAGCCTCTACTGTGACATCTATTCTAGGGTGACCAAACGTCCTCAGACAAGTCCTACTTTCACGTAGTATCCTCGTGGTCCGGGCAGGTTTTATAAATTCATAAAAATGTCCGGTTTTTATGATTTTTCACGGGACCAATTTGAAGAGAATCCCTCCGGCCGCTGGGTGGCAGCGCCTGCCTGCGATGACATGACTCCTAGTAGTAGGGAGGGAAGGAGTACTTCTTCTTGTTTTTGTTGGCAGTTTACCCCTATCATGAGGCATTACCGCCATCTACTGGGTTGACGACTTGGCCACAACGCCTGCCCAGTTGTTAAGTTTTTTGCGACAAATACGTATATAATGGCAACTGTTGACTTCTGTCGGAGCTTTGACTGTAAAATCCCATTTGGTGTTGCATCGTTGCGCTGCCGATGATTGTAAATTTTATAGCAAAGTTTGATTTGCGCTAGGCATTATGGGAAACGTAGTTTTGAACTGCTACATTTGGAAACATGCTGGTTGAATAGTTGGTCAGTTTATTTCGGTTTTTGTTTGTGTGCAATCTAGAACATGAATGAGAATATCAATTGAATGGGAGTAACAATTTGTCAAGGACAATTGTTGTGATAGTAATTTATAAAAATGTTTAGTTGGCACTGTGTGTATGTGGATTGACTGGACTACATTTATATGGGTCTGCATTATATATATATATATATATATTTTTTTTTAAGTCATTATTTATTTATTTTTTCAATCTGCATTTTTCCATCCAGACTAAGGGACACACTTTAAATATATTAAAGATATATAGGCATCTTTGAGTGAACTTAAAAATTCAAGTATCTTGAGGCCGGGCCGAGTGTCCTCTTTTTTGGAAATGAAAATATGGTCACCCTAGTCTATTCTATGCGCCTTATAATGCGGTGTGCCTTTATCTGGGAAAATACAGTAAATGTACCCACCTGGACGCCACGAACTGGATGTAAAAATAAATTGCCCGAGAGTTTAAGATAACACTCGCTTCGCTAAATGCTTATGCTAACAAGAACGGCAATGGTATGCTAACGCTCCGAGCCACCTAGGCATTTATCGTCGTGTCACTACCACCTTCCCTCCTCCCCCCACCTGTTCTCCTCTATTCAGGCAGGAGGCAGCTAATCATTCAACAAAATTGTAGTAACGCTCCGATTCACATCCTCAGTAACGGTAACGGCGTTGCAAAGATAGGAAAATTACTTAATTAGATTACTCACAACGCCGTTAGAAATGCTGTTATACTCCAACGCCGTAATTAACAACACTGGTGACGATGAGTCACAAAGACAAACGTTTATGGCATGAATTCAGCCCTGTTCAGAATCGATATCTATCAAAAAAATTGTATAACCGGAATATGCAGTATTTTGAAAATTTGGATCAGACCACCTGATACTGTTGAGTCCTTGAGCAACCTGTGTCAGAGTTTCCTCTGCAACACCAGCAATAAAATGGATCTGTTTCCACTGAAGTTGGTGTCTAAAAAGGTTGCACTTTATCCCCAGATTCTGTTCATAACCTATAAGTAACGAATTTCAGCTGATTCATTGCAGGGGTCCAATTTGGTGGTGATTCACATTTCTGCTTTATGCAGCTGATGTGGTTCTATTGGTCTAACCAAGCCACAATGATCAGCCGAGTGTAAAGCGATTGGGATGAGAAATTGCACCTCCAAATCTGAGGCCGCAGTCCTAAATCAGAAGAGGGTGGCGTGCCCTCTGAGCATTTGGTTATTATTGTATTTTGGACGCCTCCCTGGTGAGATGTTCTGGGAACATCCCACTAGTAGGAGACCCAGCGGACGACCCAGAACTCGCTCGAGAGACTCTGCCTGAGAATGTATCAGGATCCACCGGAACGAGCTGAACAAAGTGGCTAGGGGTAGCAAATTCCATCTCTGTGAAGTTGCCCCCCCATCAGATGCAAATTAATAGAAAAATTATGTCATTCGTTTGTGCACGTTTGTGCTGAAATTTATTTTGTTTGTGCTGTTTTCGTTTTTGAGATTTAGACAATTCTTTTATAGGTCAATCGGAGGTCAACCAGCCCTTTTTGATTAAAAACGGCTAAAAATGGTGCCAATCGTTTGTGCTACGTTTGGGCTGGTTTGTGCTGTCAAAGTTTTCATTTGTGCTGCTATCGTTTTTGAGATATTGAGATATTAATTTCGAGTGATGACGTCACGGAGCCCCCCCATTTATTCCAAAATGGATCCGAAATGGTGTCATTCGTTTATGGTACGTTTGTGCTCGTTTGTGTTGTAAGAATTTTCGTTCGTGCTGCTATCATTTTGGAGATATCAACAATTCACTTATAGGTCAATCTGAGGTCAACCAGCCCCCGATTTTGATTAGAAATAAAAATAGTGTCAGTCGTTTGTGCTGTCAAAGTTTTAATTTGTGCTGCTATTTTTTTTTAGATATTGAGATATTAATTTCGAGTGATGACATCACAGAGACCCCCATTTACTGCAAAAGGGACCCGAAATGGTGCCATTCGTTTATGCTATGTTTGTGCTCGTTTGTACTTTAAGAATTTTCGTTTTTGCTGCTGTCATTTTATAGATATTGAGATATTAATTTCGAGTGATGATGGCAATCGCAGAAACTCCGTCGCGGCTGATGAAGCATATCAACTCTTTCAATAACAGAAGGTTGTCCCAACAACTAGCACAAACATAGTAATAGAAAATTGCACCCTTTCGGGTCCATTTTGCAGTAAATGGGGGGCTTGCGATATTGTTTCGAGTGATGACGTGACTCGTAGCCCCCCATTTTCTGCAAAATGGACCCCAAGGGGTGCCATTTGTTTGTGCTACGTTTGCGCTAGTTGTTGGGACACCCCTCTGTTATTGAGAGAGTTGGTACGCATGGTCAGCTGCGACGGAGTCGCTACAATTGACATCATCACTCGAAATTAATATATCTATATATCAAAAACCATAGCAGCACAAATGAAAATTGTTACAGCAAAAACGACTGACACTATTTTTAGCCATTTCTAATCAAAATGGGGGGCTGGTTGACCTCAGATTGACCTATTAACAATTCTTTTAAATCTCAAAATCGATAGCAGCAGAAACAAAAATTCTAACAGCACAAACGTAGCCCAAAGGAATGACATAATTTTTCTATAAATTTGCGTCTCATGGGGTGCCAACTTCACAGATGTGGAAATTCGGGGCTTCTTTGTTGCAATTTTCCCTGCGAATTGACCCAAGAAAAATCCATGGCTGGGTTTTGAATATTATTTTGTTCCCAATAAGTTTCAAATTTTACTTTGACGTGGTTTTATTAGCTGTTCATTTGCCTGACCGCAACACATTGACCCTTGTAAAATTTCTATTATTTTTCAAGGTCAGCTAGCATACTGGAAATACAAAGCTTCGACTGTTTCACTACTTCCAAATTTAAGTTAAAAAAAAAAAAAAAAAAAAAAAACATGAATTGCCATGGTTGCCATATTTGATAATGACCATATCAGTTGACAGTTGATAACTTCTCCAAAACACGGACCCATTAAACTAGTGCTTCAGCAATAAAGTGAAAAAGCGAAGTGATAAATCCATACAACTTATACACAGCACTCATTTTACATTTACATTTGACATGTCAGAAATTGAGCTACTTTTACCAAATGTTGCCCCAAAAGTTTTTCTCGATTTTGAAACCTCTTGTTTTTTTGTCCCTTCTCATCTGTTTAATCCAGCTCACCACCCTCCTCATCTATTCCCATGTTTCTCAGTGATGATAGAGGACCAGATGCCAGACCATGGGAGCTTCAAATTCCCCCATGTCACTCACAGACGTTATCACATCGGTTCATAATTAATGACATTAGCTTCCTAAGCAGTCTGTCTGTGGCTGAGTGTCAAGAGACACATAGGTGGCTTGACAGAGACACAAAAGGCTGGAAAGACGGGCAAACTGACTGGCGGCGCCCACACGAGTCAATGGTGACGGGACACATTAGAGTCCTTAGAATATTTTTTTCTTCTTACAATTTTGACAACTCATGTAAGTTTTAGGATTAGTTTTAAAACTAGCTAGCAGGTACAGTGCTCCAGAGCTTGAGGACAGCTATTATTAAAATGTAAAAACAAAAAATAAGTAGTTGATTCAAATCAAATGTTTCTGTCTTTTTTGTTTATTTATGGTTCTTGGATAAAGAGTTGAGAGTGTGTGGGGCTAATAGGCCCCAAGTCTGAATCTTGGCCATATTTGCGGTCAATTAACTACAAATACTGTAAAGTCCCAATCAGTAGCCACGTTTACATGCTGACTTTTATTCATACCGATTCAAATCATTCCGAATGGAAATTTCACATCAGCTGTTTACATGTCACTTCATCTATTCCGATCCAGCGTTTACATGTGACTGCCTTTATTCCGAAAGGACGTTTGACAACTGCTGTCTGACATGCGCAGATTAATCAAAACAAAGCGTCGCGTTGCAAAACATGGAGATCGATCGTCAGATCAGCTGCTGTTTTAACTTTTCGAGTGGAAACAAAACTTCAGAATGATATGCCGTTCATTTAAAAAGTTGTGTGGGTGCGCTGTGCGTGTGCTTGGAAGCCATGTTGCAAGTGATGTTACTTACGTCACCAAGTGACGTCACCACGTCAGTACAGAGCATGCGCAGAAAGAACGCAACCAGACACCATTCCGCTTCCCTGTTTACATGATATAATTTTACTTCTAATCGGTTTGGGAAAAGGAATATTCCGCCCCTGTGAATCGGAATGAAATTCCATTTGGTTTGGGCCTGTTCATTCCGAATGAGGTGTTTATATGGAACACATTTATTCGGTTTGAACAAATATTCCGATTGTAATTGGAATATTTGGTTCCATGTAAACGTGGCAACTGACAATCAACTGCATGTCGTGTCTGCAGCCATTTCAACTGCAGTTTTGCCAGATATTAGATTAACGTCATATTAGAGTGGATATTGTTTGCTCCCAGTGGAGCCTTTGTGTTGACAGTTGCTGCTTGACCATCCTGAATTGGATCACAGTGACAGATTTCCAGTTAGCTTAGTATTTACTTTTCAGAACTTTCTGTAAACGAAAAAGCCGATTAGATCTTCAATTGTCAGTAGGTGGCATTAATTTTCTTTTTAAGCAGATGTATGTTTACATCTACTGAGCTAGCAATCCGTGGGGACTCTTTGGTTAGCCTGTATGCTTCCTGTCCCACCCTGCCGGCCATCAGAGCACATATCAAATATAGTTTATACATAGCAAGCAAACCATAGTCATTCTCGTGGTATTTATCAACCATGACTTCCGTAATGCAGCTGATTAATGGTCGTTAATTTACTACAGCCCAGAGGGCTTGCCGTCATTCTTGCGTGCCATAGCTGATATATAATTGCCCATTTTAGGAGCGCCTGTGATTAAGCACCATTAAGCAGCACGCAAAGTCAGGCTACGGACGACTTCAATGGCGACAAACATGAATGCAAGCGTGTCCCCAGAGTTCTCCCTCCCACATTGCTCACCCTGATTGTCTCTGTTGGTAGACCTGCTGTTAAACTAGAAGGATTCTTAAGGGAGCAACATTTATCAGAGTTTTGTCAAAACAACTAAAATCCCATCTTATCAGGATGGGAAGTTCACAGGAAAAGCACGCTGCCACTAATGTGAATTAATGTGGGTTTGTGTGCACTACGTCCATATGTACATGGTAATGTGAGGGAGCTGCAACACCAGATCCCTCAACTGTAACATCTAACATGCCCATCAACAATGTGATAATGTCTAGTTAGTTGAAAGAAGGGGTAAGGATAACAAAATAAGCGTAATTCTGTAAAACTTGACTTGAACTTTACAATCTTGGAAGTGTCTTTACGAGTTGATGTAAAGTGACTAAACAGCATGTCTCGACTGTACATTGTGGTGTTTGCAGTCCTGTGGGTGCAGACTGAGCATGTCTACAGCTTTCACTTGTCGAGAACAAATGTAACCTACAGTGAGGAAAATAGTTTTTTGAACACCCAGCTCTTTTGGAAGTTCTCCCACGTAGAAATGATAGACGGGTTTGAAATTTTCATGGTAGGTGCTTGTCCACTGTAAACGACAATCCCCCCAAAAAATCCAGAGTTCACAGTGTATGATTTTTTAACATTTTATTTGTATTATACTCAGGGGTGAAAGTGTGCGGGAACGGCCAGGAACGCAGTTCCGGTACAAGATTCAGAGCTGGAACGCAGTTCCTGTATAAGATTCAGGGCTGGAACAGCTACGGTGCTTTGATTCCGAAAACATGACAGGAACTGTCAAAACGCTATGTAAAAACAAAAAAATACAAAGCTGCCACACATGCATTTCATCTCCAAGAAGTAAACAATCTACCAACATCAGATTTACATACACAAGTGTTAACAACAAGCATAATAAAGTGCTTGTGTAGTGTAATCAGTTTCCACCAATATTTATTATTTATTTTATTCCACAGACGGCATGGAGGTTTCCCCAGCTGCTACAGTTATGTGAGTCTGACGATGACGAGTCACGTCAATGTGTGAATGCACGCAGCAAAGCAAAACGCCTGGACTCATTTATCCGTTCAATTGGCTGACATACTGACATGTGATCAACAGAGGTAGTTAGCTCTGATCGGTTAGTCACCTTTAAAAAGTCCACCTCCACTCCACTTATTCTCCTATCAAAGTGGAGAGGAGGTGGACCTTTTGAGTCTGACTTTTTGACAGGTTTGAGCCGGTGAGCTGCATATAAACACCTGTTCATCCCATACACAACATAGAGTTGTCCAAAGACACCAGAGACAGAATTGTAGACCTCTACAAGCCTGAAAGGAGTTACAGGGCAATTGCACCTTGGTGATATAAGAAAGAATATAAGAAAAACCAAGGGGTTGGTTTGTAAAAATCATATCAAGGTTCTGGAGGTGCCTAGCCAGTCTCCAGACCCAAACCCCATAGAAAATCTTGGTAGGAAGCTCAAACTCCTTGTTTCCCGGTGACAGTCCAGAAACCTGCTCGACCCTGTCCCCCTGCCCCCGATAGCTCGCTATTAGCCCCCTAGCATATTGAGCATCATTTGTTTTCACCGCTGGACTGGTACCACGAATAACTGCCATTTTCCTTGTTGAATTACCCAAGATAGATTGGGACATTACTTCACTCTGAATAATTAACAATAACAAGTAACATCTTTTCGGGGGCTGAGGATCCACCAGGGTTTGAAAAAGTGCTTGAGGGAAGAGAGTCAGGGGCCTCGCATTGACAACTTCTTGCGGAAGGAGTCAAATCAGTCGAGTGAAGTTCACCAACTGGACGAAAACCATAGCTTGGAGAGCATCAGCACCCCTGCCAAAGAAGAGGCAAGCTCAAGCACTAAATCACCCGTAGAACAAACATCAGTAGTGGAACCCACCCAAACTCCCCGACCTGTAGTCGAACGGAAACTCCCAGGCAACAGACCGCGAGTGAAGTGGCCCGGTGCTGCCGAAAAGAAGCTGTGGGCAACAATGAATAGGGATCTGACCCGGTTGCTTCAACAACTTAGAGGCACCGTGGAGAAGAAGTTGGAGAAAATGGGTAGTATCATATATCAGTATGGAGCAGAACGTTTCGGAGTACTACCGTCCAAAGGTGCTAGACAGACTCCTACTCCACCAGTCTCCCGGAGGCAACAAGAGATAAAGCGCCTCGTTCAAGAACGGAGACGGCTCAGGAAACTTTGGAAAAAGGCCTCGGAGGTGGAAAAGGAGGGCCTGAGCACCCTCCAAGCAGACATTAAAGCACGCCTGGCCGTCCTCCGCCGAGCAGAGAACTTACGGAAACGAAGGAGGAAGAAGGAACAGACAAGAACACGGTTCTACAAAGATCCCTTCAAATTCCTAAAGTCTCTCTTTACCAAGGAGAAAAGTGGAGTTCTAAAAACAACAATGAGTGTTCTGGAGGAGCACCTGAGAGTAACCCATTCTGATACAAGGCGCCATGAACACCTGGCCATTCCTCCAGACATTCCACCAATCGACCTACCAGAGCATCAATGTGAGACCGGACCTCCAACATGGAAGGAGGTGGAGAAGATTGTCCATCGAGTGAGATCAGCATCCGCTCCTGGGCCAAACGGAGTCCCATACAAGGTGTACAAAAATGCACCAGATGTATGTAGGTTTCTCTGGAGCCTCATGAGGACGGTGTGGCAGAAGAGGTCAATTCCCAAAGCATGGCGCAGGGCGGGCGGGATCCTTATCCCAAAGGAGAAAAACGCAACGAACATCAGTCAATTCCGCCCCATTGCCTTGCTTAACGTGGAGGGTAAAATCTTCTTTGGAATCATCGCACAAAGGATGGCTGAGTACCTAACCAGAAATGGGTATGTGGATACATGTGTCCAGAAGGCAGGAATACCGGGTTTCTCGGGGTGCTTAGAACACACCAGCATGATTTGGCACCAGATCCAAAGGGCTAAACTTGAGAAAAGCGACCTCCATGCAATCTTTTTGGATCTTGCAAATGCCTTCGGCTCTGTGCCCCATGAACTCCTTTGGACAGCCTTCAAGTTCTTCAACATCCCGGACACCATTACTACCCTGGTCAAGGACTATTTTCAGGACCTGCAGTTCTGCTTCTCCACGCCTGAATTCACCACCTCGTGGCAGCACCTGGAGGTAGGCATCATGGCTGGATGTACCATATCTCCCTTGGCATTCACCTTGGCAATGGAAGTTATTATCCGAGCCTCAAAGTGGGTTGTGGGAGGACAAAAACTTGGTTCTTGCCGGCGCCTTCCTCCCCTGAGAGCCTACATGGATGACATAACCACCCTGACTACCACAGTCCCATGCACCAGGAGGTTGCTCAGAAAACTTGCGGAAAACATCAGTTGGGCCCGTATGAAGATTAAGCCATCCAAGTCACGCAGCATCTCGGTGGTGAAGGGAGTGCTGACTGACCTGCAGTTCTTCATCGGAGACGACCCAATCCCCACTGTGTCTGAGCAGCCAGTCAAAAGCCTTGGAAGGCGCTATGATGCGACCCTGAAAGACAAGGACCAGGTTGAGCAACTGGTCAATGACATCAGCGCAGGCCTACTAGCTATTGACAACACCCAACTACCTGGGAAGCTTAAGTGCTGGTGTTTCCAGTTTGGGCTACTACCAAGGTTGTTGTGGCCCTTGGCAATTTACGAGGTGCCTATCTCAACAGTGGAGAAGATGGAAAGGAAAGTCACGGCTCACATCAAAAAGTGGCTTGGAGTCCCGCGCTGCCTCACCACCATAGGCCTTTATGGAGACAGTGCCCTCAAGTTGCCTCTTACCAGCCTTACGGAGGAGTTCAAGTGTGCTAAAACACGTCTGCATTTGACACTGAACGAATCCAAAGACCCAGTTGTTAGGGAAACTGCACTAACCTTGGCTACAGGCCGAAAGTGGACTCCAGCAAGGGCAGTGGAAGAAGCAACAGCAGCTCTCAGTCACGCTGACATTGTGGGGATTGTTCAGCAAGGAAGAGGAGGCCTTGGATTAACAACTAGCCGTCCAGCCTGGAGAAGTGCCACTGCGCCAGCACGAAGGAAGATGGTGGTGGAGGAAGTGCGGCGTCAAGAGGAGGCAGCAAGAGGGGCCAAGGCAGTCGCTCTTGGCAAACAAGGCCTGTGGATACGGTGGGAGGGTGTTGAAAAGAGGAAGCTGAGTTGGAGGGACGTACTGGCCATGGACGCTACGAGCTTGAGCTTCGCCATCAGAGCAACATATGATGTCCTCCCATCGCCAACTAACCTCCACCAGTGGTTTGGTAAAGATCCTGCATGTGTCCTGTGCACCAAGCCAGCCTCCCTCAGGCACATACTTACAGGGTGTAAAACCAGCCTCACCCAAGGACGGTACACTTGGCGCCACAACCAGGTCTTGAAGAGCATTGCTTCTACTCTGGAGGGAAAGCGAGTTAACATCAACGCCCTACCACAGAGATCTAATAGCTCCTGGGGTCCTCCCTTTGTTCGTGAAGGGGCCACAGCTGCCATGAGGTCTACTACACCATCAGAGAGAAGCCAGTTGTTCCCAGCACGTGACTGGCTGATGCTGGCAGATGTTGGCAAACAGCTGGTGTTCCCCTCAGAGATCGTCACTACCACCTTGAGGCCTGACCTGGTGCTCTGGTCCCCCTCCTTAAAAAACTTATTTATCATCGAACTCACCGTACCATGGGAGGACTCTATAGAGGAGGCATATGAGCGAAAACACCTGCGGTATTTCGAACTAGCCGCTGAAGCTCAACAGCGTGGCTGGAACACTGAAGTCCGCCCAGTGGAAGTCGGGTGCAGAGGCTTTGTGGGAACAACTTATTCAAAGCTGCTGAGGGACTTGGGAGTCAGGGGCCAGAGCCAGCGCACAGCCATCAAAGCTGCGTCAGAAGCAGCTGAAAGAAGCAGCCAGTGGCTATGGCTAAAGAGGAACGACCCAAGCTGGGCCCACAGGTAGTGCATCAGGAGGTATGCGGTCAGCCTTAGCCTGGCTCAGGGAACTGGACACCCCTGCCATGCATAGTCCCCCTGAGGTTTTTTTTGCCACCTTGCACCAAGGCGACTGCCTTGGCTAATTGGGCTTGGGACGCAAGCTCAGGGCTGATCACCCTGCAGCTGGCCGCCTCTGGGGAGGGTGTATAGTGTCAAAGGCCGAAACACCCCATGACCCAGTGGAACACTACTGAGGATGCGTACCCACAAATTAATTCCCCTATCTTTAATACCAACATTCATCGAGAAGTCTTTTGCATGTGCCCGCACAGGAATTTTACCATCCCATTCTGTGTTTTCTGGAAACGGAAAAGGCAGCCATTGTGGTACGTTTGTAAGCAAATATGTCTCTATAGATTTACTTTATAGCATTATTGTATGCTCTTTGTCAATATTGTATTTTATTTTCTAATTGTGTGTTCATAGTTTGATGGTGAAAAATTGATTAATGTCAGTTGAAAAACGCTGGACCGACCGACCGACCGACCCACCCACCCATCCATCTATTGTCAGCACTATGTAAAACATGATTGTTTAGACTACCTATCAAAAGAAAAGGTGCCAATAAAATGCCCATTAAAAAGTCAAAGGTCTATTTTTGTTTTTTCCTTTATTTTATAAATATGACACATAATACCAGTTTTTGGATAGTTATTTTTGGATTTAGGGGTACTTAAATGGTTAATTCCGATTTATGTTGAAATTTGGGTTACGTTGCCAGCATGGGAACGGAACTCGTTAGTACCCTGGGGACTCCCTGTATTGCGCGGGCGCATGTTGCGATGGCGAATATATTGTCCAGGCCCAACAGGAATAGTAAAACCACACATCTTGACTTCCTTTTTCTCCGTCTAACGTCTAAATTCTAACATCAATACTAACACCAAAACTGATGCCGCAATTATTTGGTCTGTCCGCTTTGCCTTAAATTTAAATAGAAAATTCAGTTTCTATGTAGAATATGGTGGCAGTGTCCCAAATCAAATATTACTGCTACACCTCTGTATTCACCTTGAATCTTAATATTCGCTTCACAACGCGACCGAAGTCATAAAAGCGAGTCCTTTGAATTATTTTGTGATTATTCGCAAGTCTGCATTCTTCTGCTGTTCGCCTCCCAGTCCATTTGTCTCCCTCAACAGGAAGACTTCATCTCTTCGGTGTGTGCTGCCCATCATCTCCCTCCCTCCCTCCCTCCCTCCTCTCCTATCCTATCCTCCATCTCTCCGCGGGCCCTGATGTTCTCGGAGGCTCCTCTGGGGATGGCAGTAATAATTATTATGTAAATAAATACGCCTGCTGTAATCACATTCGTGCCACTGATCCAATTAGAAAGCTGATAGCAGCCGGCTGATTGCGCGGCCTGGCGGCTGGTGGTCAGGGCCCTTGTTGAGTGTGTGTATGTGTGTTGTGCGACTGGCCGGCCCAGCTCAGCCACATTAGCGGGCTGCTGTAATGAGAGCCGTTTGGTGCCACGCTGCATGCAGTCATGCACTGGAAGTAATGCTCTTTGACTGGGATTTTGCGTGTCTGCCAGCGCTTGTGGTCTGGTCTCTGGCTGGTCTGTCACTCAAGCGCACGCTGCATGTATGTGTTAGCGTATGGGTGTGTTTGTGCTATCATGATCCCTGGCTCTGGATCACTTTCACCGTGCGTTGCCTTATCGCCAATTACGTCCTTGTTGTGATTCGCATCAGCTTTAATGATGCTCCACTGAGACCATCAGCGTGTTTTCTATTCACGCTCACCACATTATGCTCTGCTGTTTAGTATTTTCGGCACAAGGTGCTTTTTGCTCTCTTCTTGGCTTACTTTATATTTATAATAATGTTGGTTTGAGTTTTATTTTAATTGATGTTGA
Source organism: Corythoichthys intestinalis (assembly GCF_030265065.1). Taxonomy (NCBI): domain Eukaryota; kingdom Metazoa; phylum Chordata; class Actinopteri; order Syngnathiformes; family Syngnathidae; genus Corythoichthys; species Corythoichthys intestinalis. The sequence goes on from NC_080406.1 coordinate 51,448,181, forward strand.
AAGCAGATTTGTCCTAACTATTGTATTCCCTCCATTCTACTCTTGGAGGCCGTTCAGGGCGTCTCAGTGAGACTGGGGGACCGCCTTGTGTCAGCTACTCCAGGGCGGCGTGCTTCTTTGCCTCTCCACTTGGTTGACCGGGCACGAGTGTGTCCTCTATTCTGGTGCATGACACATGCAAGAATGACTTTATTTTGAATAGGCATTATCAGACTGTTAGTTTTTGGTGCCCGGATTAACAATAGCGCAATGAAATTGGGTTCCTTATTGCTGATTATATGCATTGCCTGGCCACTCACCCTCCCAAGTTATACCCTTACCTTTCCTGTACTCCCTCTTCATCAGCGAGTAGGTGTGTTTCTTCCTCACAGAATGTCCCCTCGGTAAATAGAGTCGTGATGATTTTGTAATGCTACCGATTGCCAGGTAGCATATTTAGTCAATCATGCTTTTGTTTTCTTATTATGTTCATTCTTCCTGCCTGTTCCCTTAAACAGATAGAAAGACTTGTAGTTCTTAAGAAATAAACATTATTAATTTGATATTGAAACCTCTCTTAATGTTTCCGTTTTAATACAATTTGCAAAATTGTTTAAGTAGTACACATTAATGTAGGAACATTAATGACCATGACAGCACTGTCGATAATCCACAAAACGAGCAACAAAAGCAAAATGAACAGGAAAGACGGGATGAGACGAGACGAGATTAGGAAAAAAAAAACGGGGTTCTGCCAAAATGTGCTACACCGGCGAAATGTCTACAAGAGGCGAATTTGACACCCAAAGTACTACTGTGTGCTTTCAGCTTGTTTTACTTAGATGCATACAGACAGAACATGCTAAAGATGCCTTAAGAAAACACTTAAACGTAGTAATATCACATAAGGGTGGTTAAATATGCTACGTGACTAATTTGGTCAGCAGATCAACAATCTGCTTCAAAGCTACCACAAGAAAAGACAATGCTTAAAAGTATGAGAGGGAAACACATGCAAAAAGTATTGTGCGACAGTGAAAAGGTAATAAAAGACTCAATAAAACACAAATAGTAAGTACTAGCTGCTTTTAACTGATGAGCGCATGTGTTAGACGTTTCGCCTCATAAAAGGATTTACAGTAACCCGGTAGTATTCGTAAACAGCATGAGTGCCCCCTAGTGGAGAAAGTATATTTCCTATTATGAAATTAAAAGGATCTCCAGTTTTCCGTGGTTAGTCGGTACCAAATAAAAACTAGGGGAGAGGTTAAAATCCACGCTTTCGAGTAGACGTGCTGGTTACCAGTTTCACGGTTTACCATGGTGTGAAAACATCGCGGTTTCAAAACCACAAAATTTTCCCGTCATACCGTAGTACGGTATTCGCTATTTTTCATGTGCAAAAAATGTAGCCAGATGCCACTTCCCCTATTTGTTGCTGTGTTTGAAAGTGATGCTATTCTGCTAAACAACCAGCGACCTAAAAACAAACACTCCAAACACAAGGCGTACTTTTCTTCATTTTATTGAGCTCTCAAATCGTGGTAAGTGAAATATGCAAAATTAATACATTTACATACATACAATTGTATTTTTCCACGTGTGTGTAGGTTCAGGCGGCACGGTGGCTTAGTGGTTAGCACATCTGCCTCACAGTTCTGAGATCAAGGGTTCAATCCCGGGCTTCGGCCTTCCTGTGTGGAGTTTGCATGTTCTCCCAGTGCCTGCGTGGGTTTCCTCCGGGAACTCCGGTTTCCTCCCACATCCCAAAAACATGCATGGTAGGCTGATTGAACACTCTAAATTGTCCGTAGGTATGAGTGTGTGCGTGAATGGTTGTATGTCTCCTTGTGCCCTGCGATTGGCTGGCAACCAGTTCAGGGTGTCCCCTGCCTACTGCCCGTAGTTGGCTGGGATAGGCTCCAGCACCTCCGCGACCCTCGTGAGGAAAAGCGGCATGGAAAATGAATGAATGAATGAATGAATGTGTAGGTTCAACAGGTTAGCACCATGAAAAAGTTCGCCAAAAACAAAAGACCGTGGCGGATGATTTTGTTGAGTCTGCGTTGCCGTGTTCGGCCGCTCGTGTCTCTCGTAACTCTCTAGTGTCTCGTGACTCGGCCGGAAATTAGCACGGCTAAATAGTTCCCCCCAGGAACACAACATGCCCCACACAAGTTCACTAGGTGAATTCTGTTAAGAGGTAGTGGTCACTACAACACACATCTTCCTTTCAAATTCAATATACAAATTAACTAAAAACTTACAAAGACGAATTTTAGCCTAGGCTTAGCTGGGAGAGCAACTTTGTCGATGTTTTAAGTCTCACAGCCGCTGAGTGGGAAACAAGGTTGATTGAAGGGGAAAAAGGGGGATAGCGTCAAAGATCGCTAATTGAGAAAGATGACCTTGCCCTAAGCACAAATCCACGTTCGCTGGACGAAAAGAGGTCTCACTCCAAATGTTTTTTTTTATTTAGACGAAACTTTTCCGCCACAATATTAACATTCTAACTAACTTATACATTTTAACTAACTTATTAACTTATGAATTCTTTGTTCTTTTTAACATCATGCAGACTAGAGTTGACACAGTGGCTGAAAATGGCGAAAAAAACGTCATGCAGTATATATTTTTTAAATTTTATTTAGGAGTGTTTTTACTATTTTATAGCAATTATTTTGTCCTTGCTCTAATCTGTGGGTATAGTCTATAAGTTCTATTTATTTTAATTTTATTTAAAATATTTGTTATTTTTTTGTTTGTTTATTTATTTTAACATTATATTCATGTTCCAGTTTGCAAATATGTTCTGAAAAATTAAAAAAAATCCTGTTCAATGGTTTTTTTTCTCAAAATCACACATTTTGGAGCTATAATTGCAATACCATGATACCGTGAAACCGCGGTATTTTTGCTCACGGTTATCGTACCGTCAAAATCTCATGCATGCCTACTTTCGAGTCATGTTGACGTCAGCTCTCTATGTCATTTATTAATGTTTTTACGGGGCTTTACAGATGCCACGTGATTGAACAGGTCAGCATGATCATGGAACTGCAAGCTTAAGTCTGATTGGTTTAATGAATGGAGTCATGTGATTATTGTTGCGACGTCTCATTGGTGAAACTGGTAGACCCATTGTTGGCATCATCTCTGGTAAAAAAAAAAAAAAAAAAAAACTTCTTCACCAATCTACTCAAGTAAATGTAAAAAGTATGGCTTAGTAAAACTACTCTTAGAAGTACACGTTTCGCAAAAAAATTACTCAAGTAAATGTAACGGAGTAAATGCAACGTATTACTACCCACCTCTGCAATTCTACACACTCACATTGAAATACAATTAAATGCCATTAGGCCCTTCCAGAGCCCTTAAACACCACCAATTTATACGATTTAGCAAAAAAAAAAAAAAAAAAAAATTGAACTGAAATGTAAAATGTAGGTAAATTTGAATGTAAAGAAACTGAATGTATTTGAAAAAAAAGTTGAAAGTCAAATGCACACATTATAGATAGTGTGTTCATGTGATGCTGTTGGTGGTTAAAAATGTAAAAATTCACACATTGTATGTAGTGTGTTCATGTGATGATTAAAAATCTAAAGAAAAATAAAATTAAGACAAATAAGAAAACAAATAGTAACTCTTGTAAATTAAGTAAGGCAGCAACAGTGATTTCGAAATTAATTGATTTTAATTGATTATAGACAGACCAATATTTCTATTCTATTCTATTCTATTCTATTCTATTCTATTCTATTCTATTCTATTCTATTCACTAGTGCAGGGGTCAGCAACCCGCTGCCCTATTGGCTCGCGGGAGCTTTTTAAAAAATGTGGGAAACGATGGGGGAGGGAAATATATTTTTGTTTTAATATGGTTTCTAAAGGAGGACAAACATGACACAAACATTGTTTTAATACATTAATATTGCAATGAAGTTAAATCGTACAACAGAGTAGTCACGTGGGGATCATTCTCTATAAGGATGCACTGTAGGCAAATTAAACATTCAATCATGAAGGCTCAATATGTATTTCTGGCCAACTTAGTCATTTTGATAGTAGGCTACTATAGCTATTAGATACATGCAGCATGTGTTGCCTTCATTATAAGGCTTACAGTGGGGCAAATAAGTATTTAGTCAACCATTAATTGTGCAAGTTCTCCCACTTGAAAATATTAGAGAGGCCTGTAATTGTCAACATGGGTAAACCTCAACCATGAGAGACATAATGTGATAAAAAAAAAAAAAAAAAAAAAAAAATCACTTTGTTTGATTTTTAAAGAATTTATTTCCAAATTAGAGTGGAAAATAAGTATTTGGATCCCTCGATCTGGGGCTCCATGCAAGATCTCACCCCGTGGCGTCAAAATGATAACAAGTCCAGCGCGCAAAAATCCCAGAACAACACGGGGGGACCTAGTGAATAACCTACAGAGAGCTGGGACCACAGTAACAAAGGCTACTATCAGTAACACAATGCGTCGCCAGGGCCTGAAATCCTGCACTGACAGACGTGTCCCCCTGCTGAAGAAAATACACGTCCAGGCCTGTCTGCGGTTCGCTAGAGAGCATTTGGATGATCCAGAAGAGGACTGGGAGAATGTGTTATGGTCAGATGAAACCAAAACAGAACTTTTTGGTAGAAACACAGGTTCTCGTGTTTGGAGGAGAAAGAAAACTGAATTGCATCCGAAGAACACCATTCCCACTTTGAAGCATGGGGGTGGAAACATCATGCTTTGGGGCTGTTGTTCTGCAAAGGGACCAGGACAACTGATCTGTGTAAAGGAAAGAATGAATGGGGCCATGTAATGAGAGATTTTTGAGTGAAAATCTTTTTCCATCAGCAACGGCATTGAAGATGAGACGTGGCTGGATCTTTCAGCATGACAACGATCCCAAACAAACAGCCAGGGAAACAAAAGAGTGACTTTGTAAGAAATATTTCAAGGTCCTGGAGTGGCCTAGCCAGTCTCCAGATCTCAACTCCATAGAAAATCTGTGGAGGGAGTTGAAAGTCCGTGTTGCCCAACGACTGCCCCAAAACATCACTGCTCTAGAGGAGATCTGCATGGAGGAATGGGTCAAATACCAGCAACAGTGTGTGAAAAGCTTGTTAAGAGTTACAGAAAAAGTTTGGCTTCCGTTATTGCCAACAAAGGGCACATAACAAAGTATTGAGATGAACTTTTGGTATTGACCAAATATTATTATTATTTTCCACCATCATTTGCAAATAAATTCTTTTTGTTTTTCCGTTTCATTAGTTTTTGTTTTTTTTCCCACATTCTGTCTCTCATGGTTGAGGTTTACCCATGTTGACAATTACAGGCCTCTCTAATATTTTCCAGTGGGAGAACTTGCACAATTAGTGGTTGACTAAATGCTTATTTGCCCCACTGTATGTAAGGCTTTGCATTTTTTGCAGCTACAGACATATGTGTTTTTTGTTGTTGTTGTTGTTTTTGTTTTTGGAATATGACTCTGTCAAAATTTTGGGTTGCCAACCCCTGCACAAGTGTGTTGGCGAGGCATGTTTTTATATTTCAATGTTTTGGCAAGAGGTCATGAGGTGCTAATAGCAAAAGAAATTTTGGGTTCTCTTGCCGTTTCATCCTTTGGTGTAGGGGCAAATCACTTGTAATTAAACGTTTGCCCATGGGCCCTCTCTCTTTGAATGTCATGTGTCGCCTCAGCAGAGGCCTGTTAATGTTGGGAAGAAAAGTATGGGTCCCCGAGCTAAGTCCCTGCCTTTTACATCTCAATCAGGTCACTCTAGTTTATTTATATATTGTCAGGAGGACGTGGGTGGAGATGTGTGTGTGTGTGTGTGTGTCTGTGGGGGGAAGGGGGGGTTCAAGAGATGAATGTGGCAGTTTTTACCCCCCCTCTATTTAGTTAGCAAAAAGCTTTTATAATGAATTTGAAAGGCGGCGCAGATCCAAGCTTTTGAAATTCCCAGAGCACCGCTAAGTGAAATGAAGGGGGGAGCGAGGTAGGCTAGAGGTTCAGAGTCCAAAGTCTGAAAGTATTAACCAGCAAAATGTAGGCTTGATTTAAAAAACAAAATCCAAATTCATTTCTCCATAATTTTTCGGGGGTGAGAAAGCCTTTCTGATTGTGTCCTGCTGCCACATTTTGCTGTGCGCCACACGCTGGCACGCTGCATTAAACGAGTGCGTCTAATATTTTGAGCTGGCTGGCAGTTTGAATTTCATCTCGCCGACGCATCTTGTTTCTCTCAAGCCCTGACTGTTTTGACATGCGGCCCGATTAAATTATAAACAAGCAGGCCTCCTGATGGTGATGCTGGAGCCACTAATTTCCCTAATTGTTTGCAGTTGTCTGGAGGCCCGGGCCTGAGACCCCCGCCCTCCCTGACTGGCACGGCCTTTATTGAAGGAAGGAGGTAGGAGAGAAGCAAGCGGTTGAAGGGGATGTATGAAGCATGTGAAGAAACAGCAGATAATGCCACAAGTTGGTCCAGATTAGGGCTGCAACTAACGATTGTTTTTATAATCGATTGACTGGATGATTAATTAAACGATTAATAGATTAATTGCATAAATGTCACTTTTTTTTTCAATGACCTTCACAATTAAACTTGAAGTTGTTTTAGGCATGTTTTAAGTAACAATAAAGACAAAATGGATGACCATTTCCTTCAAAAATAATATTTGATTGCAGCTTTCTGTTCTGTTCTGTACTGTTTTAAGTACATAAAACTTGCTAAGGTTTTTAATAAAGGTTCTGAGAATAAAACATAAAAAAGTCCTGTTTGTTCAAATACAAAAATGTGCTGGTGATTGATATTTTTTCTTGTGGGCAAAGTGCTGATATAAATTGTGTCAAAGACTCATTTATTTTCATTAAACAAACTAAACAACAAAATCAAATAAGGAGGAGGCAGACTGTAATGTAATAAAACAGTTCTTTCAAACAGTTGTTCATAATTACTATCTAAATCCAATTTCAAAGCAGTCTCTTGTATAACAATTTACAGTTTGAGCTTGTGTTGAAAGGAGACTGTAAGTTCTCATATGAATGAGCTTATGTGTGTGGTTTCATTGAAGAAATGAGACGACTTTACTATCTAACAGCAACTCAAGTGCTAATACGCTTCTCCAAAATACAATACAAATGACACTTAAAACACTAACTAGCATAATCACCAACTAGTTTAGTGCTCCGTGCTAAGTGGTAACGTCTCATCAACGAAGATCACAAAGAATTCAATTGGCTTCATTTATTCACCTCTGAAGGAGGCACACTGAATCTACCAACACTAAAGACAATCTCTCTGGAAACTTCTTAATATTATCTATTCAGCATCCCAACAGCAGCAACAGCGGCAGTGAACTGTTCCTCTATTGCTCTAATCACTGGCGCGCGCACACGCAGCTTCACATTACACGCGCTAGTACTAGGACCCAAACGGAACTGCTTATAGCTGCCGGTAAAAATCAATTATCAAAGTAAATGGCAACAAATGTATTAATCGATTTAGTCGATTAGTTGTTGCAGCCTTAGTCCAGATATTTCTATTATTTGAAGAAAAAAAAATGTTTTTATGTCCAAAAAGTCATACAAGATTTAACTCATTCACTCCTTGCCATTTTCACCGGAGCAAGGCCCTTCGCTCCCGGCCGTTTTACTGGATTTTGACGGCTTTTGCAAGACCCACAGAAAATTCGGTTCTATTGCTATATAAACATGGAACCAAAAGAAAGATTAGACTCTCTTCTTTCAGCAGGAAAAAAGTAAGTTCATATCGTTTTCCATTCTTTAGAAATCAGCATTAGAAAATAGCTTAGTTTGAGCAATTTTCCAATTTCTGATTAAAAAAACAGGTAAATTGAGCTTTTTGTGAAAGCATACATTTCAAACATAACTTTGACTTTAACACAGCTATTTTTTGCTTTAGTTACATCCCAAACATCTGAATAGTGTTTTCCTTTTACGGAATATTATAAACAAGACGATTAGAGCTTTTGATAGCAAAGTAACAATTTATTTACACATAACTGAGAGATGACGCTGTTGTCGCTGAGATGACGCCGTTGTCGCCGCGACAGCCGGGTAAACTTTTCCCTCATCGCTGCCTGTCTCATAAAGATGGATTTTTTGAGACCCTGCGGGGTCTTCTCGGCGAGCAGCACGGACTCAACGGCATCTTCCGCTGCACTGGCGGTCCCGGTCGTTCTGCTCGGTCGTCCAGCACCTGGCATCCCGGTTGTCCTCTCGGTTGTTCTGCTCGGTCGTCCGCCGCCTGGGAACCTTCCGCCGGCGCTCCGACCTTGCTTACCAAATGCGCTACTGCCCTCCAGTGGCCAGTTTTATTGCTTTAAAATAGATTTACAGCTTTGTGCTTTGGAGCTCAGTTGAATCAGAACCCAGAGATGTCTCTTATGAAAAAAAAAATGTAAAAGAGGTATAAATACGTCTTTGGGACACTGAAACAATTAGGATTGAACGTATAAGTATATATTATATATATATATTATATATATTATATAATATATAATATATATTATATAATATTTATAAGTTTTTGGGAGCAAATGAGTAATGAGTGTTGTTTTTTCCTGAATAGTATAACAGATGACATAGTTAACGTTAATAGTAATCAATGAAATTAACTTCAGAAATGTATGATTTCAAATCTCATATTGAATATATATATATATATATATATATATATATATATATATATATATATATATATATATATATATATATATATATATATATACACATATATATATACGTGTGTGTATGTATATATATACTGTATATACATATATATATATATATGTATACACACACGTATATATATACTGGACTGTCTCAGAAAATTAGAATACACAATATTCTAATTTTTTGAGACAGTCCTGTGTATATATACAGGACTGTCTCAGGAAATTAGAATACACAATATTCTAATTTCCTGACTGTCTCAGGAAATTAGAATACACAATATTCTAATTTCCTGACTGTCTCAGGAAATTAGAATATTGTGTATTCTAATTTCCTGAGACAGTCCTGTATATATACACAGGACTGTCTCAAAAAATTAGAATATTGTGTATTCTAATTTTCTGAGACAGTCCAGTATATATATATACAGGGGTGCACATAAGTGGTCCGCATGCGCGCATGCGTACTGGACGTAGACAAACGCGCTGGCCCTCAACGGCTAGATTTACAGCACCTGGCATCCCGGTTGTCCTCTCGGTTGTTCTGCTCGGTCGTCCGCCGCCTGGGAACCTTCCGCCGGCGCTCCGACCTTGCTTACCAAATGCGCTACTGCCCTCCAGTGGCCAGTTTTATTGCTTTAAAATAGATTTACAGCTTTGTGCTTTGGAGCTCAGTTGAATCAGAACCCAGAGATGTCTCTTATGAAAAAAAAAATGTAAAAGAGGTATAAATACGTCTTTGGGACACTGAAACAATTAGGATTGAACGTATAAGTATATATTATATATATATATTATATATATTATATAATATATAATATATATTATATAATATTTATAAGTTTTTGGGAGCAAATGAGTAATGAGTGTTGTTTTTTCCTGAATAGTATAACAGATGACATAGTTAACGTTAATAGTAATCAATGAAATTAACTTCAGAAATGTATGATTTCAAATCTCATATTGAATATATATATATATATATATATATATACATATATATATACGTGTGTGTATGTATATATATACTGTATATACATATATATATATATATATATGTATACACACACGTATATATATACTGGACTGTCTCAGAAAATTAGAATACACAATATTCTAATTTTTTGAGACAGTCCTGTGTATATATACAGGACTGTCTCAGGAAATTAGAATACACAATATTCTAATTTCATTTTAGAATAAAATTAGAATACACAATATTCTAATTTCCTGAGACAGTCCTGTATATATACACAGGACTGTCTCAAAAAATTAGAATATTGTGTATTCTAATTTTCTGAGACAGTCCAGTATATATATATACAGGGGTGCACATAAGTGGTCCGCATGCGCGCATGCGTACTGGACGTAGACAAACGCGCTGGCCCTCAACGGCTTCCATGCGCTTTTGCGTACCGATGGCTGACCACTGTATTTGCGGCGGACAGGAGAAAATCACTTCTCAAAATGTCAAAGAGGCAGCCCCCGCCGAGTAATTATTTCCGTGTTCCCCTAGCCAGGTACTCCAGACTCACCGCTGTTCCAGCTATTGAGTCTGGCCACCATTAAGCGGATAAAATTTCCAGGGCGGAGCAAGCCACAGCAAACAGACAGCGGAGTGGCCCAATCAGCGACGGACGGGACGAGGGACTTGCGCGCGGAAGTAAACATACGAGTAGAGCGGAGTTTATTCAACATGGCTAGCGTGAGACAGACTGTTGTCAATGACTTGTGTCGATGTGTTTTTGGCAATTTAAAACTGATTTTACCGTGGATTGGAACATATTCTCGGCTCTCCTGTTTGCCATCTGTGTTATGGTGGAGGCGACTTCCGACGCGGAAGAGTGAAGTTGCTCGTTAAGAACACGTCAAACAAACGAATCTGATTTGTCGATTGATTTTGTACTTGCTCGAGAAGCCGTTAATGGGCTGGCAGACTATACTCTCAGTGTTTGGAAAAACACAGGGAGAACAGTCTGGCCGTGCCAGGCAAGTGTTCCCCCACCACCGACAAAAGACAGACGACAGAAACGTCACCGGAGCTACCGGAAAAAAAAGGACTTTTGCTGAAAAGTGGCTGCAGGATGTACCATGGCTAGAAGCAAATGATGCTCGCACGGAAATGTGGTACAAAATTTGCCGTGAGAATCCCGAGTGTCGCTGATAAAAGCAGCGCATTTTATGTAGAGTTAAAGAATTTCAGCCATCCAAACTTTGAAAAGCACGAAAAAACAGCATGTGGCAATTAAGCAAACTATCGATGTCAGACAGCACCCCACTCGCCCTATGGACAAGTGGCGGAATAAAGTTAATGAAGACCAGCGCCATGCACTGACAAACGTGTTTTTGCTCTCATTTCACAAAGCTAAACATGCACGTTCAATGAGCTCTTATGAGGAGGACATCCCACTTTTACAAGGGCTTGGAGTTAATGTGGGAGCCGCATAATGCCCTTTATTTTGAAATAGTGCTTTTATGTTTATTTCTTTACATTTCACTTCAAAGTAATGGCAATTTTGTTGTGCCAGTTGATGATAATCAAGCATTAATTGTTAATATAATTAATTAAAGGTAATTGGTTCTAAGTAAAGCTTGTCATAATTTTATCGGATCAAGCGGGTCGGCTCTATATATATATATATATATATATATACTGGACTGTCTCAGAAAATTAGAATACACAATATTCTAATTTTTTGAGACAGTCCTGTGTATATATACAGGACTGTCTCAGGAAATTAGAATACACAATATTCTAATTTCCTGAGACAGTCAGAACAGAAAATCACATTGTTTGATTTTTAAAGAATTTATTTCCAAATTAGAGTGGAAAATAAGTATTTGCTCACCTACAAACAAGCAAGATTTCTGGTTGTCAAAGAGGTCTAACGAGGCTCCACTCGTTACCTGTAATAATGGCACCTATTTTAACTCATTATCGGTATGAAAGACACCTGTACACAATCTCAGTCAGTCACACTCCAAACTCCACTATGGCCAAGACCAAAGAGCTGTCGAAGGACACCAGAGACAACATTGTAGACATGCACCAGGCTGGGAAGACTGAATCTGCAATAGGTAAAACGCTTGGTGTAAAGAAATCAACTGTGGAAGCAATAAATAGAAAATGAAAGACATACAAGACCACTGATAATCTCCCTCGATCTGGGGCTCCATGCAAGATCTCACCCCGTGGTGTCAAAATGATAACAAGAACGGTGAGCAAAAATCACAGAACCACACGGGGCAACCTAGTGAATGACCTACAGAGAGCTGGGACCACAGTAACAAAAGCTACTATCAGTAACACAATGCGCCGCCAGGGACTCAAATCCTGCTCTGCCAGACGTGTCCCCCTGCTGAAGCCAGTACACGTCCAGGCCCACCTGCAGTTCGCTAGAAAGCATTTGGATGATCCAGAAGAGGACCGGGAGAATGTGTTATGGTCAGATGAAACCAAAATAGAACTTTTTGGTAGACACACAGGTTCTCCTGTTTGGAGGAGAAAGAATACTGAATTGCATCCAAAGAACACCTTACCCACTGTGAAGCATGGGGGTGGAAACATCATGCTTTGGGGCTGTTTTTCTGCAAAGGGGCCAGGACAACTGATCTGTGTAAAGGAAAGAACGAATGGGGCCATGTATCAAAAGATTTTGAGTGAAAATCTCCTTTCATCAGCAAGGGCATTGAAGATGAGACGTGGCTGGGTCTTTCAGCATGACAATGATCCCAAACACACAGCCAGGGCAACAAAGGAGTGGCTTCGTAAGATGCATTTCAAGGTCCTGGAGTGGCCTAGCCAGTCTCCAGATCTCAGCCCCATAGAAAATCTGTGGAGGAAGTTGAAAGTCCAGGTTGCCAAACGACAGCCCTCAGTCTTTGTTTTTAATTATTATTATTATTATTATTTTTTTAATAGCAGTTAGGCTTTAAAAAGCTCAGAATTATCAGACAGGGGGACTTGAGCAATTTCTTTAACCACATCAGGGGCGAGCATCTCGCAGACAATGGCTTTGTAGGCAGGTAGTATTAATGTCTCTGTCACGGTGTCGGAATATTTGGATTGAGCAAATTGGTAACTGGCTTTGAGAGCTTTCTCATTTTCCTTCGTAGTTTTTATATTACAAAAAAAGTTGACTGTTTCTCTGTGTTTTCATGAAGGCGAACAAAATACTCCATCGACTTGTTTTGAAGCGACGGGTGTTTCGTTTGGAGATGACGTTTAAACTTGTTTGGTACCATGGCGCTGTGCTGCCCGTGTCGTGTTCAAAAACTGCTCGGATTTTTAACCATTAGCCACCTTGCTCTTCTCAACAATGTGTTGTAATATAACACAGGGGGAGAATTGACGTTCGTCATATATGGATAAAATAGAAAGGACACTTTCGAGTATATCGACACATGATGAGTCTAACCAAATAAAGTGCAGTAGACGTGTTGGGGTCCACATTGTCGCGGACAGCAAGGTCGTTGATGGCTAGAAATCCGAGCAGTTTTTGAAAGCGACACGAGCAAACTTCGCTCATCTGCACACGACCGAGAACTTTCTACCTACTCCTTCCTTCCTTCCTACTGCAACTCCGCCCGAAGACGTTAAAAAATATATATATATATATATTGTAATAGCCCCGAATGGGGATATACAAAGGAGAGGAGTTGGTGATGACTTTCCCACTTTATTGTGGCAACAATGGAAAATAATAAACAAAATAACAGCGGCATCCGCAACATGCGACCGCTAACTTGCGCTCACGCCGTTCTCCCTCCCTCCTTGCTTGCTTCCTGCTACGTCACCACTCTGCAGTCTGATGGCCCCTTCAAGGGCCAGCACAGTTACGGACATTACAATATACTGTATATACAGTGAGGAGAACAAGTATTTGATACACTGCCAATGGGTTTTCCCACTGAATATATATATATATATATATATATATATAAATGCGACATTAGATAATTTCTCGCGGCACACCTGACGATCTCTCACGGCACACTAGTGTGCCACAGCACACCGGTTGAAAAACATTGCTCTATGGTGCTAGTCACATTATCTGTTTGAATTTTTTTCTTGACCCATTATGAATTTGTTTTTGTTCATTTCATTCAATTTTGTTGTTTGATTATTGCTTTACAACTTTTATAGACAACATTTTACCGGCAAAGTCTTAATTTTAAAATCATATATTTGAAAGTCGATTATATGCAATGACATTTTAAGCCACCAGGGGGGCTATGCCTTAATCTTGGCATATGCTCACAAGGAGCATGAAACCCCTTAATACTGAACTAACTGTGTGATCCATTGACTGCAGTGCCTAAACCACAACACTTTACTACAATGTATTCGTGTAATATTTTTTGTCTGTTTAATTTAAGAAAAAGGCAACAACAACAACAAAAATGATATAACTTAACATTATATTTTTATATTTTGTTTTTCAATACATTTTAAATTCATGGAACAAAATGATTTTGCAGGGTTTTGGTGTGCTGAAATGAATCCATGGCACATCAATAGTATTCCAGTTTATTTTGGATGAAAAAAAATATATATTTCAAATATGAGTAATTTGTGTTTCTATCTTAGTCCTGGAAGAAAATGTTAAATTTCTCAACAAAAGAATTTCTTGATTTGACCACGTCTGCATTATCACAGCATAATGACGTCAAATTTGCAAGAGTTTTTGTGTGTGGGGCCAAGGTGTTTGCATGGGTCCTGCTGGTGTAGTGCAGGGGGAGTGGTTGAAAGTGGAGTTGAATGTTATCCACAACGCCATCAACAGACAGACGGGCACAGTCATATCGCCACTGTCATCACTCAATCGCTTCTAGCGTCAGTTTAGGTGTGTGGGTGTGCGTGCGTGTGTGTGTGTACGTGATCATTGAAGGCTAATTTAGCATGAAATTGCAGATTGTAGGAGAGCAGGTGAGCTAATACACCTTTCTCAGGCTGTGTCAAAACCTGTTCTGCAACAAGTAAACACATCCTAATCAATCGAAACATATAATATATAGTTCCACACTGTATGTACAGTAGAATTAATCATATTCATATTTTGCAATGCGTGATACAACACCAATTGATCAATTTCAATAACAGATGTAATCTAATTTCCCATCTCACTTCTTGCCATCATCTTGCCCAAATGTTTAATCTAATAGGTACAAAAGATGTCTCCCTCAAAAAGAAAGCTACATTTTTCCATTAAAACAAACTAACACCAAACTGTAGATATGAGTTATGTGTTATATGTAATTTTCCCAGTTAATAGATGTTGTAGTAAACCTATAGGCGTACAAAAGTTGACAACTGAATCCATTTGAACTTCCAATTGCTAACAAAAACAGCAGTACATCTCCCAAGTCTGTTCACTGGAGTCTTACCACGTGTATTCTGAGTTAGTTGCCTACACAATATCAATATTACTGAAAATTTGGCGCCGAAAACTTTCGGCCAAAAATAGCTAAAATATAAAAAAGCTAAAATCGAAAGGGTGATATTTTGCAATACTTTGTAGCCCAAAACGTTTTGGATATATGCAATTTAGTTTCCATAGAAGAGCTGAAACTTTTTCTGCCTTTGCACATTGACAATATCCTTCAAATTACAGCCGGCACTTTGTTAACTTTTTGGGACTTGTGTGTTTAGTTCTTGTGTGCTTTGGCTGCTCATGTGTTGCATGCTTCAATCAATGACTGCCTTGGAGACAACGTATTAAATTCCAAATTCCAAATGCTATTGTTACCTGGATAGTGTCTAGATTTCTGATGCATGAAGTAGTAAATTAAAAATCAGCTCAGTCAGTTTTTTACACAAGAAGACCTTTTCGTTAGGTTTCCAATAACGGCGTAGATGTGGTCTAAACATTGGTAGGGACGATATAACAGCATAACCTGCATGTACACTTTTTGCTGGGGACTTGACATTAATAGAACCAACCGATTATTGAACGGGGCTCAGGGCTACATTTCCCACGAATAGGGACCTAATTAATTGATAGGCTAAATGATCAATGCAAAATAAATCTGTATTGACTTATACTAACTTTGATGTGTATTGGTTCAGGTGAAAAAAACGTTCAATTCAAACTTTTGTTTTCAAAAACTACTAGGGAAACATTTTGAACTGCTGGTCCTTTTACTAAAAAAACGGGAGCAATACAAGAATTGGTCAACTTCTGGGGGAACCTGGAGCAGCACTAGACTTTCAAACTATAACATTGTAATATAAAAGTGATTAGAGCAAAAATTAATGAAAAAAAAAATCTGAGATATCCAAGGACCAATCTACATCTGAGGCATACAAGACTACCCCAAGACTCGAACCAAAGTACTCTCATGAAATTCTGATGTGTGATTTCATTTCACAGATTTTTTTTTCATTTCAGTGCTCCATTCTTGTATAGCTCCTCATTTTTTTAAATTAATAAAGGTACCTGAAGTTCAAAATGCTTCCTTCGTAGTTTTTGAAAACAAAAGTTCGAACTGAACGCTGTATCACCTGAACCAATACACATGAAAGTTAGTAGAAGTCAATACAGATTATTTTGCTCTGAAGCCACCGCGTTGCATTACCATAATGCACATAATGCAAACAATGATCCATATGACTGGCCTCACCGTGGTAGTTTTGCAGGTTAGCAAGTTCACACAGTTTAATGTTATGTTAACTCTGATGCATGTCGGACATTCAGTAGCAAAATGTGTGGTGTTTCCTCCACCTTCACAAAATGGTCGTGTTTTTACAGGTGAAGTAAACATTGCAGATGCTTTGCAACAAGCTTCAACTGCTGGAACTACACTGAAAATGGTAATGCGGATTGCTGTCTGTGGTGGTAATCCTTATGAGCTTCCATTCCTCTGGAACCCTTCCGCATCATCAGCAGGCGTCTAAGGGTCTGAGGTGTTTCGCCCCTTAACCTGAACACCTCGCCTTCGTGGGGCAGCAAAGACTATTTAGGCTTCACCTGCGGAAGTGTTCCAGGTGTGGGCTCTCCTAAGCCACAGCCATCTTGAACTGGACTCAGCTGCTTACAGGCAATGTCTCCACTTGCTTTCCTCAGCTGCTTGGCATCCAACACCATTCTCTGGAGAAAGTAGCAAATGGACTTTGCTGGAAACCCTCGACAGCCGAATTCTATGGGAAAGATGGCTGCGTGCCAGCCTTTTAAAGCTGTTTCGTCAATCAGATCTTGGTATTTGGCTTTCTTCAGTTGATGGGACGTGTCCAGCCACTCTTCCCAAGGCACTGTAAGTTCGTCCACTATAATGGTCTCTGTGCCTGTCGGGCCGGAGAGAGGTTGCTGCCACGTCCGGCGAGAAAACAAGCTTCTTCTTCAAATCCACTCAGAAGCACTCTACAAGATGCATGGGAAGCTTTTAGTTGCTGTGTTGATCTTGGGGACCTTGTCTCCTTCCCTCACAAAGGCTACAGTTATTGGCTGTTGCGTCTGCTTATTGTCAGCTTTGACTTGCTGCTGTTCGACCCAGTTTGCGATTTCAGTGAGGACATACATAACTTACAGCGGCTGCAGGTGGCCGAAAAAAAAACTTCTTATATCGCTCCTCTTCAAAGTGGGCGGAGGAGGTGACCTGTCGTCGACATAAATCTGATGATGTGAGTGTTCGTGTGTGTCCGTGTGGCAGGGGTGGTTGGGGGATGTCATCAGCCACTGAAACATACTTTTTAAGGAAATTATGGACCGGCACATTCAGCACGTGAAAAGGGATAAATGTAAGTCTGAACAAAATGAAAATCATTCATTCAATAATGATAGGGTTTATTCTATCTTTAAAACATCTGGGAAGACAATCTGAATTACCTATATAACTGAACTAATTATATAATGCAAATAAGGTTTCTTAAAAGTTGGTGGGGACAACTTGACCATCCTGAAAAGTTGGTAGTGTTATGTCCCTACCGTCCCTATGCAAACATACACTCTTGGGTTCCAGACTCCAATGCATTTCTTCTTGAGTTTGTCAAAAGCTTCTTCTGCCCAACAAGATGGTTTAGGTCAGGTGTGTCCAAACTTTTTGCAAACGGGGCCAGATTTGGTGTGGTAAAAATTGGGGGGGCCGACCTTGGCTGACGTCCTTTATGTCGAATAATATATTTAAGCAAATTTCAGCAATCCATTCTGTGTGCTTTATTATTTTTATTAATTCATAATTTCAACAATCTCGCAACTAACTTTTGTGGCGTTCTCTTTCGACTCTCGGGCTCTTGCAAAATACTGCTGCTGTGAAATTAAACTAGCTTCAAGTTGCTTCAATTTCTCGCTACGGATCTTCCTTGTAATCTTTTCGTACATGTCAGCGTATCTTGTTTGGTAATATCGCCTGACATTGAACTCTTTAAAAACAACAACTGTCTTTTTGTAAATGTGGCAGACAGTTGTTGCGTATTTTAGTGAAGAAACAGTCCAATTTCCACCTATCCTTGAAGCGTCGGCCGTCACAGTCAACGTTCTTTTTTTTTGTTGATTGTCGCCATTTTAGAAAATTGGGAGTAAAGGCCACAGGGGGTAATGTTGCTAATACCCCTTTCCCACTGGCCAAAAAACCCGTGTCAACCCGCTAACAATCGGCTTTTGGTGGCAGTGGGAAAGGTGCAGCGACCCGCCTCGACCCGTGTCAATCAACCCGCCAAGCAACCCGCGTTAAAATCACCTCGGCTCTGATCGCCATGCAGTGTGAAAGCAAAACCCCGGGTCAACAGTCAACACCCTAATCTACGTGGTGATCTAGGCTAGTACGTGATGCGTCATAACAAAAAACAAAAACCATGTGCTCTAGCCCGGATCCACATACGGCGAACAGTCGGTGTAGCAGCGTCAGCAATAGCCATAACAGATGAAACAAAGGCTCTTCTCCTCCTTTTGTGACGTACACGACTCCTTTCAATTTCAAAACAAAATTTACTTCGCCTATGTTGCCTCAGCACAAGCACAGTGTTGATCCTTTGCTGCATTTCGACCATTTGTCGGGCAGTAAAAAGCGTGAAAACAGAGAACACAAACGGAAAGTAGGCTTCCATGTTGCTTTGCATTGTTAACTTCCTTGAACTGAATGAATTCGGTCGCACTTGTCGAAGCGCATCTTAGCGTGGTGACGTCACGCACCTTACACACGGCTGAGGAGGGGTGGGGGTTAGACGGGTGGAGAAAAAAAAAAAAAAGACACAGCTTTTTTCATCAATGGGAAAGGTGCCAAATGCTAATTGCTAGTGGGATGCATTGGCTTGGAAAAACGCGCGTTGACCCACTAGTTTCAGTGGGAAAGGGGTATTAGAGTGCTGCTGCCTTTTTGTGGGTAAATGAGGAGCAGCATTTAGTGTGTAAGATACTTCATATGCTGGTAGCAGTACTGCTGACCAATTTATTAAGTCTGTGTGTGGGCCAGACGTTATTGATTTTATGACATGCTGGGGGCCGGATGAAATTTGTCCACGGGCCGCATTTGGCCCCCGGGCCGGACTTTGGACATGTCTGGTTTAGGTGGAGCCTGTATGTCTGATGAGAATTTTTCATCGTAGAGAATGAACTGGAGGGACTGTCAGGTCACCTTTTGGGGGGAATTTTTATGATAGATATGATTTCTTCCACACGGGTTGCAACACCAATATTTGAAAAGAGAGATTACAGCTTTTAAGAGGCTCTACAACACAGCATCTTTCCAAATAAGGCTTTGATACATATAGAGTTTGTAGACAACCACATAAAGTGGTACTTCGACATACGATCGCTTAGTTGGACACATGATCTTTTCGACATCCGATGTAAAATTTGACTTGCCATTTGTTTCTACATTCGACGACATGCTCAAAATACGACGATTTATGACAGCACCGCAGTTTCTTTGTTTTGCCGGAAGATGGACACATGGTGGATTTTCTTGTGAGAGAAAACAAGTTTCCAAGGATAGTGCAGGTGGTGAAAAAGGATAAAGTTGACGCTTAACATTGAAATGAAGAGGGAAATGATAAAAAATACGAACGTGGTGTGCGCATCGGTGAACTGGCTTGACAATATGGCCGTAGATTGTCGATCTCGACGGTCCTCCTCTTACCTCTGTATAATATAAATATATTATAAATGTAATGTAAATGTAATATATATTAACAATTATTATGATTGTAAAATCGCCCAAAAATCGCCAGCTTTGTCAGATTTTTTATCTTTTATTTCAGAACGTGTACAACACAACATGTCTACTGTCCTGAACATGAAAAGTGAAAGTAAAAAGTCCTCTCTCTCTCTCTGTCAAGTCAGCCATGCGGTGCGTTCAGGTACACCATGCAAAACACATCAAGCCACATTAGAACCTGATTTGTTGCATTATTATAGGTATTATTATTATTAATATTATATTTTTTTGTTATTCCAATTTTTATTTATAATTTATTTGTTTTGCTCTATGTATTTGCTACTTGCAATAGTACCATTAGTATTTATTAAGGATTTAGCATAGGTTTTCGGGCTGTGGAGCGAATTAATGGAATTATAATGTATTCTTATTGCAAAATCCTGCTCGACATACGACCCTTTCAACTTACAAACAAGGTCCTGGAACGGATTAACTTCGAATGTAGAGGTACCACTGTACTTGCATTATTCGCATCTTACCCTTGTATCTTGTTTTTTCTCAGTGTCATTTCTCACCATTGCAAATAAAGCATGTTTCGTTCTGCCCTGTCAGCTCTTTAACTATTTCAACGGAAAGAACTCATTATGTGACAGCTGTGCTGATGAATATTGAATACACTATGCACCCATGTTAATGTGCGTGTGTGTTTTGCCAATGTACAACTGTGTGATAACGTCTGCATAACGACAATTTTCTCTTGGAGATAACTACATAGAAAGAAGCCTAGTCTTGATTTTAGTTGATGAAATCACACAGATGATGGGGGACTTATGTTGGCAGGCGCTCATTACTTATTTTCATGGTAGTAAATATTTGAATTGGTCTTGTTTGTCTTTACTCTTAATGAATGGCTTAGGAGGCTGAGGCAGGGTAAGGCCTATGTGCTGCAAATCTGCGGAATGATCGTGTGGATGTATTAAGATAAACATGCGCATGACAATAAGTGACCCGTGGTCGTTCAAGCCACACGGCCGACTCAATAGGCTCCTGATGCGGTTAATGCCTGATGAGAGTTCATCTTAACATTCATAAATGCTAGTTACTTATCCACCATTGGGTGTCTTGTTTTCAGGCATTTATTCTGAGGTGAGTGTGTGTGGGGTGGAGTGTTTATCTATTTCTTAAAAAAAAATTTTTGAGTATTGGCAGCTGGGCAGCACAGTGGGTTAGTGATTAGCATACAGTATACAGGGAGCCCTCAAGTTCCGAAAGAGTTCTGCTCTTATGCTGGCAACAAAACCCGAATTTCTGTGTAAGTTGGATTTCACTTTACAAAATTTACTTAAAAAAATACTTTGGATAAAACAAAGTAAAATACCTTCAAATAAAAAATAAGATGTACTTACTATTATTGGTGAGAGGTGGATGCAAAGCGAGGGTTTTTATTGGTTTATTTGCATCCGAAAGCACGGAACACAACTACTGCAGCCAACGAAACGAAAACGAAAACCAACTCGTCCACTCATCCCTCTCACACTATTCAAATATGCATTGTCTTTAAAGGGTACTACGGACAGAAAGACATGTAATTCTTAAAAGACAGATGTTAGTATGAGTTATAATAATTTGGTATTAAAACCCTTCTTAATGTTTTCATTTTAATAAAATTTGTCAAATTAGTTTAACTAGTAGGTCTCCATTTTTGTTGATGACGCAATGCACTCTGGGCAGTGACGTCACTGGGCAGTGCTGCCGGGCTACCACAGTGTCACTCTATAGCGACATAAACATGTCGTTGGTTCTGCCTTTCCAATTTGAACAGCACCGGAAAAGTGATGAGCAGGACAGTACTGTCGTTATTTCACAAAACTAGCAGCAAAAGCAAATAATTGAAGGTCTCCAGCGGGATTCGAACCCACCTTTTCCATGCTACAGACGAGCACGTAGACCACAGGACTAGAGTCGTGATTTTCCTTATTAAGAAATCGTAACCCACATGCGTTGTCTGTACGGTAAAAGTTGAAAGGGAAACGCAATTGCCTTGACCACACAATTAGAAAAGGTGGTTCACTTCAGACAGCAAGCAGACAACAATAACAAAGGGATTGCGTAAAAGGGTTTTTTGAACACACACAAAAAACAAACAAGTCATCGTGAAGAGGGAGACACAAAAAGTTCGGGATGAACAAAAAATTAATAAACAGGGAAAACCGCGGTAAGAGTCAGACAAATGAAAAAGAACAAGGCAATGATGCAACTAGCAACAAAGGGATGGAGAAACTGTCAAATGTCAGCAAGTCAATATCTCGGCAAGCCGCCTAGCATCGGTTTAAAGACACTGCTGATGAGCTGGAATTGGATGAAGGTAAGACATTGGGAACTCATCCCGCGGCTCTGTCATAAAAAAGTCTGACCAATAGCAGAATGTGACCAAATAATGCCAGTTGACTTACTAGCTTCGCTTGCTAGCTAGCACAGCTATTCTACGACGTGACACTGTGAAAAACAATCCGACCAGCAGCAGAATGTGACAAAATCATGCCAGTTGTCATACTAGCTTCGCTAGTATAGAGCACAGCTATTCTCCCGGTACAACCAAACCACGTCATCACCCCCAGTGTGCATTGCATGCGTAAAACATGGCGCCCTTCGTAAGTCAAAACATTTACGAAATATGATTTTTAAATCAATGGCAATAATATATGTGTTTATAATAACATATTTTAGTAAAAGAGAACAATTGTGGCTTATTAGAGCCTACAAGTCTTTAAGTCCGAGGTTCCCTTTAAGGACAGCATAGAAAACACAACACTCAAGAAATCAACATTGCAACCTGAAACATGCATACACCCGTTTCGTTACCTTACTGTCTTAATTTTTACGTTGCATGAACTGGAAGTTTCCGTGGACTTTGTTGGCAACATAAAGTCTGTCTGAATACAAAACTGCATTTAGTGACGAGCCAGGCGTTTTCATGCGACGGTTTATCTTTGATCCGAACGTAGCATACTGTATATTGACGTAACATCATACAGATGTTCGTCAGTGTCTCTCCTTTCTCCGTTCTTTTTATGATGTTCAGCTTTTACCATGGAAACATTGTTTCTTTTGACTAGACCTAGAATAGCCTGCTTTCTTCGGAAAAGTGGTTAAAGATGGATGGATTGATGGATGGACCTGTCCTGTCTACACTGCAAATTTATAACGTCTTAATCAGTTAACTTTTCTTAAATCAACTCAAAGAATTTTCTCCATCCTGTTTTGAGTGTTAAAGACTAATCAATGCATCAGATTATTTCACTTACTTTAAGTAAATATTACTACTTGTTCTAAATTAGCCCGTACATCTAAAATTCTGTCATTTTTCACCTGAATTAAAAAATATTTGCTATCAAAAAATGTTTTGAACAATATCTATTCTTGAATTAAGAACATTCCGGCCAAACAAGCTTTTTTAAAAGATTAAATATACTAATTTATTGTTTAAAAGAAGTCTGTTAATCTTATTTCCAGATAGCTATTTTTCTTATTTCAAGAAATCTATGAGTAAAATTTACTTGAAGCACTGGGCAAATATTTTCACTTATATCTAGTAGAATTACACTGAAAACAATGGATTTTAAGTAGTTTTATGGAGGTGTGTTTTTGCAGTGTGGTCGTCAAAGTGATATAGTGGGGCTTAAAAAAATCAGCTTTCACCTTTCTATGTGGAGTTTGCATCTCTTCCGTGACTTGTGGTACTCAACCTCAGGTACTGTGCGATCCTCCTTAATTAAAAAAATATATATACCATGAATGCTAGGTTCACTTAAAGTTCGGAATTATCTACTCTAGGCCAGGATGAAAATAAAAAGATATAAGTCACACCTGAGTAAAAGTTGCAGGCCCAACCAAACTATGAAAAAGAAGGGCAGCTTATAGTCCAGAAAATATGATATTAGGAATGTTGTCGGGCATTCCACTGTTTCAGTTACTCTATCTAGTCAGTCTTGGCTGTGTTGTCCAAGCAGCTCCTCTGTCAGGAAGCATCAGAGCAGCTCTTAGATGAGGCTTTCACCCAGGGACGGCCCGAGGCAGCGGCGGCCACCGCACACCTGCTGCCCGCTTGCCCAAGGGAAGCTTGTCCTAGCCTGTGGTGACAGGGCTTAAGATGCTGTCAGTTGATTAAATGAGTTGCTTCTATAACTACTGTTTTATATGTCAGAAAATATACATATGGAAAAAAAAAAAATACAGATCCATCATCATTACTGGCTGTGATGTGATGCTTCATATGTTGTGATAGAGTAGAGACCTATTAATTTCGGAATAATTTGCACGACACAAACTGATTTGTTTAACTGTTAGCTCATATTTTACTGTATTTAGAGTAAAGTCCTTACACCTACTGTAAAGACTCAAATTTAGGCGCTCAGTAGATATGTAAATAGCAATGCAGTGCTACTTTGACTTGCACATTTTAAGTCATACTGTGATCAAGCTCAAAACTAATTCTTTTCATATATTGAATCTATTTTCCAAAATTAGATTGAGTGGAATAACATTCATTCCATTCAATGTTTTAATTAAAGCAACACCAGGTAACTTTTCAATGTTGGTCGATTTCAGCGATGCAGGTGGACAAAAGCGGTTTTGTCTTAAGGAGGACTGTGGCGCACAGTGTTGTAAAATCCTGATCCCGGTCGCCTGCAGATGGATTGAATGACATTTCTGTTTCCAGCGGCTGTGTAAAAGATGAATAGTTATAAAGTAATGAATCCATTTGTGGCTTAGCATAGCATATGACGATGTTGAAAATAAGAAATGTTGGATTTTGTACAGTACAACTCGTCTGCACTGACGAGTTCGTTCCTTCTATCCTGGTAGCCTCTCTTTTTCTTATTTTTTTTCTTCATCTTTCCTCAAACCATTTCGTCTCTTTTGTTGCACTGCCATCTTTGCAGAATACGTGCGAAAGCGTATTCTTCTGTCTTTATAACGAATGGGGAAAGAGTAAGTGTTGTATGCCGTAAAGCAGTGGTCCCCAACCACTGGGCCGCGGACCGGTACAAGTCTGTGGCGGATTTGCTACCGGACAGCAGAGAAATAAATAATTTATTAACGACTGCAATCTGGCCTGTGGCTCATGACACATCAATATTCCGGTCTATTCTATAGACCAGGGGTCCCCAAACTTTTTCCTGTGAGGGCGACATAACTTCTCCCATCTCTGATGAGGGCCGGGGTCAGTTTGTAACAGAAAAAGTGTGACGATTGCAGGAGTGCCTAAATGTAGAAATGTATTGTTTTTCAGAAAGCCACAATCAAATAACCCTTTCTGGATTCTTCACGGTACAAAAGTAAATAACATAACATAACATAACATAACATAACATAACATAACATAACATAACATAACATAACATAACATAACATAACATAGCATAGCATAGCATAGCATAGCATAGCATAGCATAGCATAACATAACATAACATAACATAACATAACATAACATAACATAACATAACATAACATAACATAACATAACATAACATAACATAACATAACATAATAACACTATCAATTAAATAGATAATAACCAAATAACCCTCTCTGGGTTCTTCACAGAAAAAAGCCAGAAAATAAATAACACTATTGAAAAAAAATAAATAAATAAAATGCTCTCTGGTATTCTTCAGGGGGCCGGACCAAATGTGGAGGCAGGCCGTTTGGGGACCCCTGCTATAGACTAATCCAAGTAAAGACTTGCATAGGTCGCCAACTAGTGGTTGGCTGCAATTACTAACGTGTTTGAACACCTGAACCAGCCCAGCGCGGGTCAATGTAAACAGTAACTTTAGCTGCCGTTGGCTGTGTTCTGCGACGTCTTTGAACAGCTTTTTTACGGGGAAAAGGCCACCTGCTGAGCCAGAAGAGGAGTCTACAACCAAATCCATTCTGCAAAAAGCTAGCAAACAAGGCAACAAAAGCGAATGCACTGAGAGCATCATACTCCATGGCGAACCGGATTCCTAAAGCTAAGAAACCTTTCACGATTGAATAATTCATTATGCTTGCCACCACAGATATTTACCGACAAATTTTAGGACAGGCCGCTGTTAAAATAAGGTTGATTCAGTGTATATTGAGTGACATTTTCCCTGCACTTAATATTCGTTTTTAGCCTCGACATGTTATTTTATATTTAATGTCATTTTCTGCCACACATTGGTCCGTTAAAAAAAGGCCCACATTACACCGGTCCATGATCCAAAAAAGGTTGGGACCACTGCTGTAAAGCGTACTGCAGTCTGTCCCTATCCTGACGCAATAGTCATCATACGTATTTGTATGGATTTCGCACAAGGCCATAAATGTAAAACTATCAATTGAAAACTGTAAATGTTGCAGCAACTTGTAACCATGTAAAAAACTCTTATTGGAAATTCATCACAATGGTTGTTCTAAAGAAATGATATGCTTATTAAACATCAACACTTGAGCATGTTATTTTTTTCTGTGATAGGTACTGTATATAATTTCTGGAAATTATTCATATCCAATCTCTGCCGTGCCCGTACAGTTTGGTTCGTGTCGATAAACTTAAAGTAATAAGTTCTAAAAGACGTAAATGAAGGGATTCTTGTCGAATACATCAACCATCTAATGTAATTTGTAATTTGTTTTAAAAAAGAGTATTCATTATATACAGTATGATATATATATTGGTGCATTATGACCAAGGTGAATCTTTAAACTAATTTTATCTCCAGTATTGCCGCCTGTACTTTTCTCATTGTTTGCACTGTGTAGCCTTCTTGATTTAATCTTTTGATAGTGGAAATCATTACATTTTCGCTCATGCATCTTTCATGTCCCAGTCCAGATTAGTTATTCCTAGGTTTAGAGAAATGCTGAGTGTGATTTATTTTTAATCACAGCAGCTGTTTGCCTTCTCATATTGAAGATCTAGGCTGACAAAGAGCCAGATTGGAGGAGACGCTTGTGACCCGGTGCAACACGAGACATTGTTTATTCACATCACATTCAACTTTTTCCATGTAAAATTGTGTGTTTGTTTCAGTGCAGCCTTCAATGACCTTCATTAAAAGGCAGAGCTTCTACCAAAATGCTTCTATTCTATTACCATCCACTGGCAAGGTAGTATTCGTTGTGAATGTTTGGCTTTCTACAATAGCTCTTAGGGCTGGAGTGGGACTCAATTTCAGCCCGGGAATTTCATGCCTCACACCAGCCCAAATTATATTATTTAAAATAGGAATGTCCCGATTGCATGTTTTTGCACGGAGTCACCTGATTTTGAGAAACTACCAATAAAGAGTCCCGATCTGATACCGAAATTAAAAAATATATACAGTGGGGCATATAAGTATTTAGTTAACCACCAATTGTGCATGTTCTCCTACTTGAAAAGATTAGAGAGGCCTGTAATTGTCAACATGGGTAAACCTCAACCATGAGAGACAGAATGAAGAAAAAAAAAAACAGAAAATGACATTGTTTGGTTTTTTAAAAAAAATACTTCCAAATTAGAGTGGAAAATAAGTATTTGGTCACCTACAAACAAGCAAGATTTCTGGCTGTCAAAGAGGTCTAACTTCTTCTAATGAGGTCTAACGAGGCTCCACTCATTACCTGTATTAATGGCATCTGTTTTAACTAATTATCGGTATAAAAGACACTTGTCCACAACTCAGTCACACTCCAAACTCCACTATGGCCAAGACCAAAGAGCTGTCGAAGGACACCAGAGAAAAAATTGTAGACCTGCACCAGGCTGGGAAGACTGAATCTGCAATAGGTAAAACACTTGGTGTAAAGAAATCAACTGTGGGAGCAAGTATTAGAAAATGGAAGACATACAAGACCACTGATAATCTCCCTCTATCTGGGGCTCCATGCAAGATCTCTCCCCGCGGCATCAAAATGATAACAAGAAAGGTGAGCAAAAATCCGAGAACCACACGGGGGGACCTAGTGAATGACCTGCAGAGAGCTGGGAACACAGTAACAAAGGCTGCTATCAGTAACACAATGCGCCACCAGGGACTCAAATCCTGCACTGCCAGACGTGCCCCCCTGCTGAGGAAAGTACACGTCCAGGCCCATCTGCTGTTCGCTAGAGAGCATTTGGATGATCCAGAAGAGGACTGGGAGTATGTCTTATGTTCAGATGAAACCAAAATAGAACTTTTAGGTAGAAACACAGGTTCTCGTGTTTGGAGGAGAAAGAAAACTGAATTGCATCCGAAGAACACCATACCCACTTTGAAGCCTAGGGTGGAAACATCATGCATTGGGGCTGTTTTTCTGCAAAGCGACCAGGACGACTGATCTGTGTAAAGGAAAGAATGAATGGGGCCATTTATCGAGAGATTTTGAGTGAAAATCTCCTTCCATCACCAAGGGCATTGAAGATGAGACGTGGCTGGGTCTTTCAGCATGACAATGATCCCAAACACACAGCCAAGGTAAGAAGCATTTCAAGGTCCTGGAGTGACCCAGCCAATCTCTTGACCTCAACCCCATAGAAAATCTTTGGAGGGAGTTGAAAGTCCGTGTTGCCCAACGACAGCCCCAAAACATTACTGCTGTAGAGATCTGCATGGAGGAATGGGCCAAAATACCAGCAACAGTGTGTGAAAAGCTGTGAAGATTTACAGAAAACGTTTGGCCTCTGTTATTGCCAACAAAGGGTACATAACAAAGTATTGAGATGAACTTTTGGTATTGAATTGACCAAATACTTATTTTCCTCCATGATTTGCAAATAAATTCTTTAAAAATCAAACAATGTAATTTTCTGGGGGGGTTTCCACATTCTGTCTCTCATGGTTGAGGTTTACCCATGTTGACAATTACAGGCCTCTCTAATATTTTCAAGTGGGAGAACTTGCACAATTAGTGGTTGACTAAATACTTATTTGCCCCAATGTATATATTTACATAAAAGTTCCAAACATGTTACAGTCCTGTATTTCCTCATCCTCTTTTTCTGGGAGAGTTGCAGAGGATTAAAGGTGTATATATTTTTGTTTCTTTTGGGAATGCCATTGTATTTCTGGATTATTTTGGGTTTTTTTTTAGCTCTTAAAAAATACAAAAACATATAAGTGTACTGCTAAAATCAGTGAGTTTCCTTGTGCACTGCCCGACAGCTAGCTAACATTAAATGTCCTCCAATAAAACACAAGGCTTGGTCTTGGTTCTTGTTTTAAATAAGGTAATTTGTTTATAAAACTGTAACAAAGAAACATGCATGCATTCAACACAACTGCACAATACATGATGGTATACAAATGCCATGTAGACACCACACTTCACTTGAGCTACAAGCTATGAGTAAAGGTGATCTTCCATACAGCAGGACTTATTAACCTGTGTTGTCAGTAACGCGTTACTAAGTAATCTGATTATATTCTTTAAGTAACGAACAATTTAACACATTCATTTTTCCAAACCAGTAATCTGATTAAAGTTAGTTTCCTTAGTGCCTGTGCGTTACTATTTTGTGATTGCCTCATAATGTATGTAGAATGAAGAATACTGTAGTCATATACGAAAAGCAAGTTTCTCTTGAGTTTGGGAGTGACATCAAATGTCATGTTTTCCCATTGGAGGACAAAAAAAACGGGTCACGAGTATTACCATGCCGTGAGCGCTGAGAGACTCCGGCCATCACGACTTTGGCTAGCTACCTTGTCAGGACGCGAACAATCAATGAAAGAGGCAGGAGACAAACGGCTGCATTTGCTCACTGGAAATACAGCCATTACTTCACATTTTTGTCCAGTAAAGATGACAAAAATATCTCCATGTGTTGCAAACTTTGCGCTTTAAATTCAAGGAACCACTTGGAATTACAGCACAGCGCTATTCAACACGAAGCAAAGTCTACAGGTACACAAGAGCACCTCTACAGTTTGTAACCAGCCTTTACGTACATTTTATAGTTACAGTTTGTAACCATAGGCTGAGTTTGACATTTGTCATCATTTGTGCGTTTTCTCTACTATTTACAATGTAAATTCTCACTGAATATATCAAAACTATGAATGAAAATGTGGAATTATGTACTTGGCATAAAAAAAGTGAAATAACTGAAAACAGGTTTTATATTCTACTTTCTTCAAAGTATCCACCCTTTGCTCTTATTACTTTTATGCACAATTATGACACTCCTTCAATGAGCTTCAAGATGCAGATAACTGAAAAGGTTCTCACTTCACAGGTATGCCTTATCAGTGTTTATAAGTGGAATTTGTTGCCTTTTCAATGGGGTTGGGACCATCCTTTGTATTGCATTGAATGAGGTGTGTCCTAACTTTTGGCCTGTACTGTATATATATAAATATGTATACTTCTTGACACTGTTCTTCTTCAATCGTCGGTTCTAGCTCAGTTGTTGTTGGAGCTTTTGAAAGATTAGGTTTAGAGAAATTCTAAATATCCATCTTGCCTCCTCCGGTGTAGTTTTGGCTAAGCAAAGCAAAGGACCGTCTCTAAGATGCTAGTCACATGAGCTGTTCGAAAAATAATTTGGACCAATTATGAAATACTTTGAAGGATTCGTGTTCATTTTGTTCATTTTTTACGTTTGTTTATTTGCTTTACAACTTTTATAGATGACATTTTAACGGCCATGTCTTTATTTTAAAAGGGAAGTTCAGAATTTTTGACATTAGGTGTTGAGGTGGTAAAGAGAGAAAAATTGGTAAAAAGCAACTGATGAATGACTTTTAAAGTAACTTAGTTACTTTGATAATAAAGTAATCAGTAAAGTAACTAGATTACTTTTTTAGGTGTAATCAGTAATCAAATTACTTTTTCAAGTAATCTGTGACAACATTGTTATTAACAAATTCCGGGCCAAAGAAGAATGGTCTACAATTCCAGCAGGGCATTGTAAGTATCTCACTGATGGATACCGGAAGCGGTTGTTCGCAGTTATTTTGCCGAAAGATTGTGCTACCAAGTATTAGGCTGAGGGTGCCAGTACTTTTGTGCGGCCCATTTTTTGAGTTTTGTGTAAAATGATAATTATTTAATTCTTCATTCTCTTTTGTGTTTTTTCATTGCAAGCAAAATTAATGAAGGTATTACTACCAAAGCATTTGTAATTGCAACGTTTTCTGGGAGAAATTGAGCATTATCTGACAGAATTGCAAGGGTGCCAAAACTTTTGGCCAGCACTGTAATAGACAAACTGCACGGAATTTGTTTAAATCAACTCCAACCACTAATTAAACTCCACTAACTCGATGATTAAGCCTTATGTGAAAAATTCAATTACATGCGATGACATTTTTCTGTTTTTATTCTTATGATGAGGCAGCAAAGGGAGAAAACCTGGTAAAAAGTAACTGATAAATTACTTTTAAAGTAACTTAGTTACCATAATAATAAAGTAATCAGTAAAGTAACTAGACTACTTTTTTGAGGCGTAATCAGTAATTTAATTACTTTTTCAAGTAATCTGTGACATCACTGGTAATTGACACAATTTATATGAGTGCTTTGCCCACAAGAAAAAAATGTCAATCAGCAGCACTTTTTTTTTTTTTTTTTGAATGACCAGGACTTTTGTCTGATTTGTGTACTGAGAAATTATCTTTATGTATTATATTCAGAACCTTTATTAAAAAGTGTAACACGTTTTATGTATTAACAACAGTACAGTATTAAACTACATTATAGTTAAGTCAGGAAGCTGTTAAAAGAAAAAAAAAAAAAAAAAAAAAAAGAAGAAAATAGTGATCATTTTGTCTACATTGTTATTTGCAACATGCCTAAAACTTAGTTAAACTGTGAAGGTAACTGAAAAAAAGTGACATTTATCCGATTAATCGTTTAATTAATCGTCTGATTAATTGCTTATAAAAATAATCATTAGTTGCAGCCTTACTCAGTGGAGAGTGTTTTATGACTGCCCCTTATTTTAATTTACATGTATGACTATTTGCGGGATTAAGCTTTGGCTCGATGATCCAGGAGTGCATGCTTACATCTCCTGTGGCCACAGCAGGAGGCCACAGGTGTGTGAGCAGCCTCCGTATCGGGCCTCCCCTCTGGTGCTGCATTGTGAGTAATAATAGCAACAGCAGATGTGTCCCCGCCCCCATATTCACCCCTAATGTTCTCTAATCATCCTTCTTTCAGGCCTAATAGTCCACAGTGGTGCCCTCACAGCTGCCTCAGGAGCCCTGGGTACCAACACACCTGTCAATCTCGCCCTCATGGGGATGCACAAACCCGCTAATTGTATCTGACTTTGAACATCAAAAGTGTCACTTGTCCTTTTTGTTGATCCAACCTGGTGTCGGTAGCAGAAATTGTGCGTTAGTCATGCTCAGTTTTCAGAAGACAATTGCGGCCGTATTAGTACAAAGGCCATTTTTCAGGCAGTAATAACAAAATGTGGTAACATTTTATTTGAATGCTTCTCATGACAATGTCATAAGACTGTCACAATCATGACACTTGTAAACGACATGAATGAATGCGGCGTTTCCTGGGATATGCCTCACCAGGGAGGCATCTGGGGGGCATTGAAGGAATCTGACCTTTTAGCCAGGTTGCCGGAATCACGCCAGCCAAACCGCCGGACCCGCGCTGGCACGGCTCCAACAACCCGGGCTGGCGAGATCCCAGCAACCCGGCCAACCAGGTCAAACTTCATGCGTTCACCTTAATCTTAACCACTAGTACTGACTCCATTTTGAAAGCTAGAAAAAGGTTTCGAAACACAAGTAGACAATTTTTTCAGGTCGACAGCGATCAAACAGCACAGCAAACAGAAACAGACAAAGGCGAGGAGGCAGACTCGTTCCAAGGTCACCATATCACAAGTCATAAAAACGTTCCCAGTCTTTGAAGGCTCTCGTGGGGCGGGCTCCGGGCAGAAGAAGGGAGTGTTTGGGCATTGTTTAGGATTATTGTCTGTTTGTGGATTGGACAGGAGGATTCGGGAGTTACTGTTGTCAGGGCAACGAGGGTTGTGGATTTTGCCACCTCAGCGCAACGTGAGTGCTGAGAGTTCACTTCTCGGTCACGGGCAAGGGCGTAGGTTTGGTCTCAACAATGGTAGGGACGATATAACAGTATAACCTGCATGTACACTTTTTGCTGGGAACGGGACATTCGTAATTATCAATGCAAAATAAATCTGTATTGATTTATACTAACTTTCATGTGTATTGGTTCAGCCTAGACTGTTCAATTCAAACCTTTGTATTCAAAAACTACTAAAGAAACATTTTGAAAACTTCCAGAAAAAATGTCCAGATTTTAAGAGCAAATTTAAATTGCATTATTTGAACAAAACTTAAATTATATTAACATACAAAATAAATTCAAGCTTGTTAAAAAATAAATTAAAAAAAATAATAAAAAGTCAACATTTGTCTTAAGACCACTTAACATTGTCTAAATAAAGAAATTAAATAAAACTGGAAAAAATTCTTTGTCAGGGAATAACAAAAAAATTAAAAATAAAAATGGATCTGTCCTTCAGGTAAAACACTGCTGCTTTTGTCCACAAGCACAACCAAACTGAAAAAAAAAAAAAAAAAAAAAAGTCCTGTGGGCTGAAGACCACCTAAATACAATAAAAAGCAAAATTGAGAAGAAGGGGGTAGACCTTGGTTCACTACATTACTCACAGTTAATTTAACGTTAACAGTAGAAAACACATACAGGAGGACCCTTCTCTCTAAACAACTTCCTACTCGAGTTTTGCAGGTTAGCAAGTTCAAAAGGTTTAATGTTATGCTAGCTCTGATACAGGTCAGACTTTCAGTAGCATAATTAGTGGTGTGTTCCCCACTTCCACAACAGTGATGTCTTTTTACATTTCTTACAGTCGCTACTACTGGCTGAAAAAAAAACTTCTAATATCCCTGATATCTAATATGTGTGTGTGTGTTTTGTTTGTTGGGGGCGTCAAGTCATCAGCCAATCAAATAAACGTTTAGGAGGGGAAAAAATTGACCGGCACATTCAGAAATTGAAAAGAGGTACATGTAAGTCTGCACATAATAAAAATAATTCACTTAATAATGGTGGGGTCAATTACAACAATTAGAACATATGGGAAGACAATCTAAATGACATATAACTAGAGTCATTACATAACGCAAATAAGGTTGCTTAAAAGTAGGTGGGGACAATTTGAGCATCCTGAAAAGTTGGTAGTGTTTTATCCCTACCGTCCCTATGCAAACCTACACCCTTGGTCAAGGGTTCCTCCTTACCGGATGTTCCTTGTCCAAACAAGATGTCCCGCCATCTGTTCTGGACTGTCCGGAAGAACTGATTGCGGGAGTTGGTGGTGCAGACGTGGGCTTGTAGATGTCATGCCTCATCAGCGTCAATCTTGCTCAGTCAGTTGCATGACGCTCACGTTGGCCTTCCTTGATAAGAAGGTATCTTTTATGTATCTCTTATGTATGTATGTATGTATGTATGTATGTATCTCTTATGTATCTCTTATGCCCTATGTCAAATTTATTCTGCTTGTTTTCCTTAGACGATGATATAAGTTTTATGTATTTTATATTGGGTGTGTTAGAGTAATACAAGCAGTTCATCAGTGAATACGAGAAAAGAGACTCTTCCTTTCAGCATCCTAATCAGATGCCCGAGCCACCTCATCTGGTGTTAAACAG
The DNA here is from genome assembly GCF_030265065.1 of Corythoichthys intestinalis. Classification (NCBI taxonomy): domain Eukaryota; kingdom Metazoa; phylum Chordata; class Actinopteri; order Syngnathiformes; family Syngnathidae; genus Corythoichthys; species Corythoichthys intestinalis. The sequence continues at coordinate 51,482,625 of NC_080406.1, forward strand.
CGATTCAGCAAAGATAACTCTGGTCAAAATATTTGTTGCAGTGATGCAGACTTGTACTTACATAATTGCTGACCATATTTTTTTTCCTGTAAGCTCTATTATTTTGTGCAATGCAAATGTTTTGCAAAGCTATTTTTTATACAGACTCTACTATTTTCTGTTTAATGGTTTATTTTACATTTGCCTTTGATCCGTTGACCTCCATCATCCTGACCGGGAAGCAGTGGGAGGATGTGATCACTTCAACCTTAAACCTTAATGTGCCTCCTCTCAACACAAGGTCAAATTCATTTCCCTCAGAGACTTCCCAGAAGGCTTCACTGGGGCAGATGCTACACACACATCAATACGCTGACGACCACAAGAGCCACTGGGTGGTCTTGCGGTATGACAGTACTGTCTGTCTTTGTACTGTATTTGCCGTAGCCCACTCCCATCAAACCTGCTGTTTAACACTGTAGGGCTGATATATGGGTGCCCCGCACCCACTTATTCGCTGTGTGTATGTGTGTGTGTGTGGGGGGGGTTACGCGTGCGCTCACAGTTTTAAGTCTGCTAATGACTACCAGCTACCACAGGACCTGAGGCAGAAGAAGGGAGGGTTTGAAGCCCACCAATTGAGCGAATAATGACTTGAATCGGGAGATTTAGGGATGGTGTGAAAGGAGGAGGAGAAGAAGGGGTCGTTTGGAGCAGAATGAAAACCAGAGGTGCTTATTGTCACCGCCGCAGCGGGCCCAAGGATTTGAGCCTGATGACGGAGGCTGCGGTGTGAGCACAGGGCAAAATATGCCGATCTTCCCAGAATATTCTTACAAGCACATTTACACAATTGTTGTTTTCAAGATGCTAAAGAAGTCGTTTTATTAAACAGGAAATCTATTCCTTGCGGAATACTGCCTTCTTTATACAAGGATGTACAAGAAGTAATGCAATGTAATTAGGAAAAATCATGTATTGTTATTGTTAAATTTCAAAAAGTTTTGGTCCTTCCACTGACCTGGAAAAATGTAAATATATAAGAGGGCAAAATCTTTCATGTTTTATCTGGAAATCCAAAATGTAGCGTGCCCAACAAGTGTGTTATACCATCAGCCAATGTAAGGCTTACACGCTGTCTGACACAAATAGCATTTTTGATTACCAAATTTTGTTTTTGTAGCATGCTAAAACACTAAACTTTGAGGTAAACGAGCTAACCACTCTTCCAAATTTTACAGTAAAAGTCAAATTGAATTGAATATCAAACACCTTGAAGCAAGCACGCTTTGCCTCTTATTTGGAAAAGTGTATGTGAGAACAGGCACTTAGAAATTGGCCTTCTTGAAATTTGTTCATATATTGTTAAGTGTGTGTTTTTGTGTTTTAGGCATTTAAGCATGTGCTAAGAAAGCAAAAAAAACATTGTTTTTATATGGCCTCTGTGTTTTTCTGGATTTACCTCCTGGCCTGGATCCTCTACTCTGTGATAAGAACACTCACTGTATTGACAATTTCTTTTTTTTTTGTTTGTTTTTTGTTACCTGTCCTGTTAAGCTGCTGGACACGTAGAATGGGAATCTGAGTGTCCTATTGGTCTGAACAGTTTTAATGTATAACATGGATGTATGATATACTCCAATTGTGATGATTATTCATTGTGTTTCAATTATTAGAAGAAAGCAGCGACCAGGAAGGCGTTATGGTGGGACAGAAAGGAAAATAGTAAAGGAGAGAGAGACAGAAGAGAAGAACAAACAACAACAACAAGAAATACATTCAATGCCTACACTAAATATGAATATAGAAAGGGGGGGGGGGGGGGTCAGAAAGTGATGTGATTAGGTGGGGTAGAGCGTACACAAATCAGTGATGTGAGGTGTAGAACCCAGTTTTATGTGAATCATTTGTAAGTGTGGATATGTTGACATCTTTATCTATGCTGCCTGATCACTGATCGTGGCACCGATTGTTTCTCTACTTCAGTGTGTCTAATTGCGCCCAGTCATGCGTAAATCGCATCAGACGTGTGATAGTCCTTTAGATAAGTGGAAATGCTGTGCGGGGCCGCCCCCAGCCCATCGACGCAGCTCGTCCCCCCTCCTGCAGCTCCAGCAAGGGGGCTGCCATCATCCCCCCAGGATCCAGGGTGCCATAGTTTGGCAGGGGGTGCAACGTATACTCTGGAGCAACTTATGTGTGAAATTATTACATTACATTACATAATTATATCAATTCATGTCATTTGGAGTAGGGGTGAACGATATTGGAAAAAACTTACATCGCGACTTTTTGGGAGATAGGGATATATTGCGATATACAGTATATTGCAACATTGAAACTAGAAGAATTTTCACCTGATTACTTTATTAGCTCTGTTTGGGAAGACTGGTTGACTCGCCATGTTTTTATATTGCATTCAGTATTTTATTAGATTCCCTAAGTTTCTCCCTTGCTTTTCTCATTTATCCTTGTATTCCTGTTCTTTTTTAATTTAGATTCTTTTAAGAATTTATCATACTTTTCATTAAAAATATTTTAATCTTAGTTTCTGTAATTGTTATTGTTGCATTATAAATTTAAGGTGCTTAAATGCAATTTAACTTTATTTATTAATACATTTATTATTCATTTATTTGACCCTATAAACTCTGCGTTGTACAATCGGGGACACCGGCGTCCCATTGATTTCTGTGGGCCACAACGTCTGTATTATATTTGAAATATGGTATCACAACAACAAGATGGTGTTGAACACCAGGAGAAGCCCATCCAGCCCATAGGAGGTCAGTACAAGCAGTAAATTATGACGAGTCTTGTAAGGAGTCTCCAGAAAGACGGGACATGGATTCAAAGAGAAAGGAAGCTGAGTTGATATACAATACAGTGATATGAAATGGAATTGGAATTTCTCACATTTCTGCATGAAATCCCCAGCAAATGTGATCTGATCTTTGTCAAATTCACAAACATGTAAAAACAGTGTCTGCTTTAATTAAAACCACCCAAACATTTATAGGTTTTCATAATTTAATGAGGATAGCATGAAAACAATGGCAGAAGGGGGAAAAATAAGTAAGTGGACCCTCTGCCTAAGGAGACTTAAAGAGCAATTGAAACCAATTTTGACCAAACAATTTAAGTCAGGTGTGTGCTCAATCACTAATGAGTGGTTTAAAGCTGCCATGCCCACTATAAAACACACACCTGGTAAGAATTGTCTTGATGAGAAGCATTGTCTGATGTGCATCATGGCTCGGTCAAAAGAGTTGTCTGAAGACCTGCGATCAAGGATTGTTGATTTGTATAAAGCTGGGAAAGGATACAGAACCATCTCTAAAAGTCTGGATGTTCATCAATCGACAATCAGAGAAGTTGTCTAGAAATGAAGAGAGTTTGGCATTGTTGCTTCTCTCCTAAAGAGTGGCCGTCCGCCAGATGACGCCAAAAGTTCAACGCAGAATACTCAGAGAGGTAAAAAAGAACCCTAGAGTGTCTACAAAAGACTTACAGAAATCACTGGCACAGTTTAATATCTCTGCGCACACATCAACCAAATGTAAAACTATGGCCAAGAATGGTGTTAATGGGAGGACTTCCCGGAGGAAGCCACTGCTGTCTAAAAAAAAAAACATTGTTGCTCGTTTAATGTTCGCAAAAGGTACTTAGACACTCCACAGACGTTTTGGCAAAATATTTTGTGGACTGATGAAACCAAAGTACAAATCTTTGGGAATAACACACAACGTCATGTGTGGAGGATAAATGTAATAGCTCACCAACACCAACACGTCATCTCCACCGTGAAGCTTGGTGGAGGGAGCATCATGATTTGGGGCTGTTTTGCTACCTCAGGGCCTAGACAACTTGCAATCATTAATGGAAGAATGCATTCTAAAGTTTTTCCGGATGTTTTGCAGGAAAACCTGTGACTGTCTGTCAGACAGTTAAAGCTAAAAAGAGGATGGATGCTGTAATAAAGCAATGATCCAAAACAAAGAAGTAAATCAACTTTAGAATGGTTCCACAAGAGCAAAATACACATTCTGGAGTGGCCAAGTCAAAGTCCAGACTTGAACCCCATTGAGATGCTGTGGCATGACCTAAAGACTGCAATGCATGCCAGACATCCCAGAAATCTGACTGAACTACAGCATTATTGTAGAGAAGAATGGGCCAAGATTAGCCCTGATCGATGTGCCAGACCTATCTGCAGCTACAGGAAGTGTCTGGTTGAAGTTATTGCTGCCAAATGGGGGGAGGGGGGTGCACAAAATATTAAATGTGATGGTTCACTTACGTACTTTTTCCCCTTCTGTCAATGTTTGTATACTATCCTCATTAAAATATGAAAACCTTTAAATGTTTGGGTGCTTTTAGTTAAAGCAGACACTGTTTTTTCATCTGTGTGATTTTGACAAAGATCAGATTACATTTGATGGTGATTTTGTGCAGAAATGTGAGAAATTCCAAAAGGTTCAGATACTTTTTCAAACCATTGTATAAAAGGAATACAGGAAGCCATGTCTCTGCACACTTGCTGGTTTTATGAAGCAAACCAGAAGTTTACGTGTTCAAAAAAAAAGATATGCACGTGCGCACATAGCGATGGCGATATTCAAACGATATATTGTGCAGGCCTAATTTGGAGTGACACTGATGGTATGGTAAACTTATTAGCTTGTTCTTTATGCTTTAGTTATCTGAATGACTCAATAACTATGTTCGGTTAACATACCGGGCACGTTTCCAGTTCATTGTTTATGTGTCATGTAACATTAGCAAACCATACACTTATTCAGCCTGTTGTTCTCTATTCCATTTTTATTTTAAATTGCCTTTAAAGATGACATTGGGATTGGATTTTATCTGATAAATTTGCCCTAAAATTGCGACTTATACTCTGGTGTGACTTATAGTCCGAAAAATACGATACATAAAATGGAACAGATGGGACAAAATATCCTCAGTTTTGAAGATGCTATAGCATTTTTTTTCATTGATTGAATGTAATATAAGAGTCTACTAACTTTAAAGTGCTGCGTTGCTGCCCGCTTCCATTTTAATGCGAGTGAAAAAGGTGAATCAGATGGTTTGCATTGGAGCGGCTGCATTTATTCCAATCATGAGAAGGACCCCAGACAATATACAGACATTTCCATTTTAATATCTCTTTTCATGCAATTTTGCATAATATTTATTATTGGTTGGGGTCCCATGTTGTATATTGATGGGAAAATAAGGAGTGCATTTGTTCTGATGAAGTTTATTCTTGAATTTCACAAAGCATTTACTGAAAACCCATGCGGTAATTCCCTTTTGTTTTCCAGAACAAAGGAGAGCATGCAAAACATTTGCAGTTATATTTGGGTTTAGGCCACTTATTAGCCTTTTCTTGCATAATGTTGTGCCTTTCAAATGGATTAGTTTCAGCATTTCAAATTACTGGAAGAGGTTGTTGCTGTGTGCTGGCCAGATTGTACCTATGCTGTTATTTGCAACCCTGGAAATGCTATTTAGTTAAAACCCTTTCTTTTTTTAATTTTAGTATCTCAACACAAGAAGCTGCATTGTCATCTACAATTTCCAGTAATTTTAGCCCCAGAAACATCTTGGGGTGTATTTTTCAACTCTGGTTTGCTCTGATTGCACGCATGTACAAATGGAGCAACATTTGGTTCCTGTGGCCGTGGCGGCCTTGTGTCCCTTGCTTGCTTTCCTTGGTCGTCTCCAGTTTTCAGACAACGCACATTATTGCTCGCGACACAAAACGGCGAAAGAGAAGCATAGTTTTGCTGAAAGAAAAAGAGCAATTGAGAACAGACCTAATTAAAATGGCAGCAGCGTCTCATGGAAATTAAAAGTAGTTCATGTGTCATCCTTTAGAAATATTTTGGAAACCAAATGTTTTCCGCAAAAATTCTCCTGTCACTCAGTTTGGGCAAGGGTAGTTAGTAGACAAAAATCTTTCACCTCATTATAAGTAGCATTTTATTGCTTCCAGGGATTACAAATCGTTAAACTGTCAGCGCAGTAAGGCTTCGGAGGATTCGTTCTGCCTATATGTCTTGCTTATTTGCAACTCTTTTCCAAAATATTAAAAGCCATCATGGATGACAACATACAAGACCTGTTCATGGTATTGTGATATTTGCTTTATCTTGCGGGGTGGCACTAGGCTGAAGAACTTTCGCTTTGTTCTGTTGGTATTAACAGAGTTAAATTCACTGGCACTTTCAGTTTTAATAAAGAAAACATAAGTTTAAATAGAAGACATTCAGAATACTTTATTTGTCATTATTTTTTATTTTGCCAAGTGAAGGAAATAGTATATTTACCTGTATTGACTGGTTGTATTACTCTAACACATCCAATATGAAATAAATAGCATTTAAATCATACAACCCCTAGCAAAAAGTATGGAATCACCAGTCTCGGACGAGCACTCACTCAGACATTTTATCATGTAGAACAAACTCAGATGAAAAGCTTGGAAAAATAATAAATTTGTTCAACAGTGCAACACTTAAGCATTCAGAAAAATTAAAAGAAATGAATAAAAAACATTGTGGTGGTCAGTAAATGTTACTTTTATAGAGCAAGTCAAGGAAATATATATGGAATCACTCCATTCTGAGGGGGAAAAAATGGAATCATGAGAAACAAACAAAGAAATAACAATCAAAACACATCTCTAGTATTTAATAGCACCACCTCTGGCTTTTATGACAGCTTGCAGTCTCTGAGGCATGGACTTGATGAGTATTCATCAATTTGGTGCAAACTCTCTTTGATTGCAGTTGCCAGATCATCCTTGCCGGTCGGAGCCTTGCAGTGGACCATTTTTTTCAATTTCCACCATAGGTTTTCAGTAGGGTTGAGATCTGGGCTATTTGAAGGCCATGACATTGACTGGATGAGCCTTTCTCCAAGGAATGCTTTAACAATTTTAGCTCTGTGGCATCATGCATTGTCATCTTGGAACATGACAAACATATTTTCAATTGAAGAGATAAAAAGCTGTCTAAAATTTCAATGTAAACGTGTGCATTTATTGAAGATTTACCCATAGCCATCTCCACAGTGACTGCAAGCTGTCATAAAAGCCAGAGGTGGTGCTACTAAATACTAGAGATGTGTTTTGATTGTTATTTCTTTGTTTCTCATGATTCCATATTTTTTCCTCAGAATGGAGTGATTCCAGTCATATTTCCCTGCACTTGCGCCATAAAAGTAACATTTACTGACCACCACAATGTTTTGTATTCATTTCTTTTAGTGTTTCTGAATGGTAAAGAGTTGCACTTTTGAACTAATTCATTATTTTTTCAAGCTTTTGATAAGAGTTTGTTCTATATGATAAAATGTCTGAGTGAGTGCTCGTCCGAGACCCTTTTCCTTTTTCCTAGGGGTTGTAGTATAAGAAAACAAATAGAATATATTTGAAGTATGATTGGTTGGAATTAATGTGATTGGAATTTGCAGCGCCAAGGCAACAGGCTGATAAAGGAGATAACAACTCCAGTTTGATGCCTGCTGACTAAGGAAGTCGATCTGGGTATCGTTCTGACTGGGAGATCCAACTGTGCGTTATGCAGTTGACTGAGCGAGCTCGACGCTGACGGAGCGAGGGAATGGCAAATCCCCTACTTCTCACCAACAAGCCCATGTCTTGTAACCAACAATGGACAGTCCAGAACAATGGAAGGACATCCTCTCCTTCCACAACAAACATCTGGTAGCGGAGGAACCCCTTGGACATTCAGCACTCACGTGCCACGGAGGCTGGCAAAATCCTCTTCGTCTGGGTCTGTTTGCTGTTTTTGCCTTGCTGTCTGATTGCTGTCGACTTGGGATAAATTGTAAACTTGTGTTTCGAAGCCTTTTTCCGGCTTTAAAATGGAGTCAGTACAAGGTGTTAGAACTAATGTGAGTTTGGCTTTTTGCCCAAGTTGTTAGGGTCGCGCCTGCCGGGGTCGTTGGAATTGGGCTAGCGTGGTTCTGGTGATTTGGCTGGCGTAATTCCAGCAATCTGGCTAAAAGGTCAAATTCTGACACCAAGAAATCATAACTGACATCGGAAAATTGCGTTTGAGAGAAAATAATCATAATAATAATTATTGCTATAATAATAAAAATAATAATAATTGAACTGCTTTTAATTTGTCGCATGCACCGTTAAGGGATTCGAGGATACGTAGATTAGGTTTCCCTGAGACCTAGGTGATGTGTGTTGTTTGAATCGCAGCCGTAAAATTAAATTTGTCCACAGACAAGGTTCGTAGTCGTCAAAAAGAGGGTTGTATTTACACAGCTACAAAAAAAAAAATCCGACCTCAGAATTTTGTGGTCACAGATATAAATGCCTATATACGAACACGAATGCTTAAATATGAGAGCGAATATTTTGTATATGAAAACAAAATACTAGTAAAAATCTTTTTGACATCTATATTACGCGATATGTTCAAGTCATCAGCTAATCAGATGTGTGTTTCCTTAAGTCTGTTAAGCTTATTTTCAGTTAAATGAAAGTCTAGATTTTTTTTTTTTTCAAGAAATGTAAGGGCACTTTCATTTTTCATTAGACCAAGAGGAGCAGCGTCCAATTGGAGAGCTTCCTCGCAGCAACACTTGTAAATGACTTGTTGAAAAGGTTCAGTATTTACACTGCACCAACTGAACTTTCCGAGTAGCAACACGTGGACAAAAGGTGCACTCATTAGCCACGTTCACATGCTGACTTTTATTCATACCGATTCAAATCATTCCGAATGGAAATTTCAGATCAGCTGTTTACATGTCACTTCATCTATTCTGATCCAGCGTTTACATGTGACTGCCTTTATTCCGAAAGGACGTTTGACAACTGCCGTCTGACATGCGCACATTAATCAAAACAAAGCGTCACGGTGCAAAACATGGAGATCGATCGTCGGAGTGCTGCTGTTTTAACTTTAACCCACTTGTTGTGTTTGTGGGGTCGTATCCGCTTCTGCTGTTTTGCTCTTTTGCCTTGTAGTAGCCGGTTTTCCACCGATTTCTAATCTGGTCAACGCTCCGGTCAACGCAACCAGACACCATTCCGCTTCCCTGTTTACATGATATAATTTTACTTCTAATCGGTTTGGGAAAAGGAATATTCCACCCCTGTGAATCGGAATGAAATTCCATTCGGTTTGGGCCTGTTCATTCCGAATGAGGTGTTTATATGGAACAAATTTATTCGGTTTGAACAAATATTCCGATTGTAATTGGAATATTTGGCTCCATGTAAACGTGGCAAATGATTGGACAAATAGAAGAGGAAATACCTCCATCCTGGGATGGGAATGAAGCATAAATTAATTCACCGCTTGGCCAGCGGTGGGGTCGCTCGCTTCCGAGTCTATGCCAAGCAAACATGAGTATATAAAAAATGCATAGGGTAAAATTAAACCATGAAAGAGAACCGCGTGGTACCCCAAGTCACACAGGTGTACAATCGCTCTTACTTTTGTGACTTTTTGGACTGCCTAATTGTAGCCACTTCCAGGGGAGCAAGACTCACGAAACGGCAGCCCCAAGAGGCTCCGCCTCTGTCGACTACTGTCACTCTAACACAGGAATGTGAAAAAAAACACATACTGTTCAGAAACAGCATGCAAAATACAACCACCACATTAGGACATTTGGACTCGTTTCTGTGTATGAAATGAATCAACAACATTTTGCCATGGTTCATCGTCTGTCATCTTGCCATTGTTGATTTTGAATAGCATGCGTGCTGTACTTCCAAGGATGCCCTGCGTGTAGCGTCACAGCCTGAAGCATCACAGCTCCAGGCTGTGATGCTGCACATAAAGAAGCAAAAGCGCACACTGCTCCTGCTGTATTCACAAGCAAAGCAAGGTGCGCTTATAGCGGACCGAGACCAGAGTTCGTTTGTGTGGACCGAGTTCGGATGCGTGTTCACATCAACAAAACGAAGCGGACTATCTGGGAAAAAGAACTCTGATTTATAATTATATATTAATCTGATTTAAAACGGACCACACTCTAGTGTGAAAGCACCCTCAGTCAGTATAATTTACTTAAAGCACTGGAAGATAATTTCACTTATTTCTAGTAGATTTACACTGAAAACAAGGGAATTTAACTAGTTTTAAGGAGCTGTTTTTGCAATGTATTAAGCTGGATGATATCGTCGACGCTCGCATCACTGATTTAAAGTGCTAAGTGTCTTCTCACTTGTTCTCAAAGATACGATGAAGTTTACTGTTTTATTGCTTTTATGTATAGTATACAAGTGTAACAATATGCATTTGTATTTGGAGTGTTTTTTCCACTTGTGACAATTATAGACATTTAGAACAATAAATATGTGACAAATTTCCAGAAAATTGGAGTGTGAAAACCAGAGAAACCCTTTTCGAGGACACGATGTAGTGATTTACTGTGCATCTCCGCAGGTGTAACTCATCCCATTGTGTCGAAAACGCAGTAGGAGCTGATTGTCTCCCCTATTCATGTCAGCTGCAGATCATCATCAGCACTTAGGGGCTATTGTTTGAACCTTCAACGACAAGTTTTTTTCCTCCCCACCATGCGGAAATTTGTCTGAAAAGGTAGATGATTTAGATGATTTCTCACAACAAATGTTAACTTTATGTCTACCAAATGGCCCTTGATTGACACATCCCACGGGACTAGGCTGTGCCTGTCTTACAGTGTGAACCACAGCCCATCTTGAGTCAGTTTAGTTAAGGTAGTTTCGCCCATTTCAGAGAAACCTCCGTGACCCATCAATTTTCAACCACAAAGCCACAGACTCCACTCGGAGCCAAATTGACTCTGTCTTGACGACGCGAGAGAGGCAATAAGTAGGTTTGAAAGTTCAGATCCCTTAAGTGTCGCTATTGAGGCAACGCTGTTAAATAAGGAACATGTCAATAAGGCTCACCGAATAGAAACCAGCAGGGGTTACCTATCTTTTCAAGGCACTTTGAATCACAGAGAGATCCTGCATAGTTTCCTCATCAGAGTCGTAACACTAGATGCACCATTAAACCGCCGTTATACTAAACCCAAGTGAAATGGGATATTGCTGCAACTCTGTGTATTTTTAACCAACAAAGACTTCCCTCAATCAGATTATGTTTACACAGGACTATCTTTGACATACAATATAGTAGCGATGTGACTGAAAATTCAGCGCTGAAAACTTTCAGCCGAAAATAGCTAAAGTAGCATTTTCGGTTTCGGTTTTCGGTTAAAAGGCAGAAAGTTTGCCATCGAAACGTGTGAAGAACCTTAGTCCGCTTGTGTTGACATCATCAAAAGACGGCGAGCTAACATGGTTGGCTCACAGCCAACATGTTCGCTGTTTGGAAGAATTTTTTAGGTATCAAAGACAGAGGTCGACCGACATAGTACTTTCAAATGCCGATACCGATATCGAAACACATTTTCAGCCGATTGACGACTTTATAAGCTGATATTTGAGATGATATACCGTATTGGCCCGAGTATAAGACAGTGTTTTTTTGCATTGAAATAAGACTGAAAAAGAGGGGGTCATTTTATATTCACAGTCTAGATATTATATCCATTCACGACGCTAGATGGCGCCAGATATCAATGAAGTGATGTTCTGTCATGACAGATCTCAGCTACTCTCCCCATTCACGGCGCTAGATGGCGCCAAATATCATTGAAGCGATGTTCTATCATGACAGAGCTCAGTTTCTCTCAAGTTTAACCAGTTTGCAATTTTTTATTGCAATGTTTTTCCTTATTCAGATTTGTTTCAAGACCACAGTTACAGTTAGACTTCACTTTGATGGTTAATGCAATTATTGCAATTTAGTTGTTTTATCACAATAGATTGGTTTATTTACATTTCAAAAACCAGAAGCCATTCATTTACGAATGTGATTACACTTTAGTTTACATATTTAAATGTTCAGATATTAAGATTTGAATGAGGCAAAATAACATGTTTTTTCTCTCAAATATATTGTTATAATCATTTGTTTCGGATGTACTGTAATTATTTTCTGTATAAAAATTAATTTGGTGTTCAAAAAGTCTTTTTTCAAAATTGAGTCTTGAAAAAGAGGGGGTCGTCTTATAATCAGGGCCGTCTTATATTCGGGCCAATACGGTACTTGTTTTTTTTCAACTACGTTGATTATGAAAGGCAATTTTTAGAAAAAAATCTTCAACCGCTTCAAATTTACAATGATGAACTAAGACTTAAACGATTAGTTCAGTCTAGTGCTACCAAACCAACGAACGCACCACTTCTTTTTATGAATATACACACTCAGCAAGAAAAGTACATTATTTTCAAATAATTACACTCACCAGGATGTCACAACGAGATGCAAACAAGTGCTAGTGAGAGCTAAAGAAGATGCTCGTCATGCTAAGGCTAATGCTAGCGCGAATGCTATGCTAACGCTACAAGTTACATTTAAAGTGTAAGGATCACTTAGTAAACGCCTTAAAAGGCTAAAGCAACACTGCATATTGTCTCATGGAAAATTAAAAAAAAAACAATATTTACAAAACAGGCAACCCTGAAGCTTCCAGTAGCAGCCTGCCATCAAGCTGCTGCGGGGTCCTACAGCCAGTCAGCGGCAGCCACAGATGCCAACACTGATGCCTGATCAAAAATATTTTTTATTACTGGCTTATTTTTGTTAATCGGCCGATGGCCGATGTTGGAAAAAAGTCCATAGATCAGGCCGATATATCAGTCTACCTCAAGTCAAAGAAATATATCAATTATTAAATGAAGGAAAATAAAACAAATTTACTTCATTGCTGTGAAACGCTTTTTCTAAAGTTGCCTTCCATTGATGTCCCACGTCACATCGAGTAGTACAGTACATTTGAGCCCGTACAGTACGTGAATAGGTTGGAGTTTACAGTACATTTGAGCCTGTACGGGAATAGGTTGGAGTTTATCTGTTTACTGTTCTCTTGAATAAAGTAGTATTTTAAGGAATACATGTGCATTTGCTGTGGTTTTGCACAATGCGTTTATAGCACGACCACTTCCTCTTTTTGTCACTTTTTTCCCGCGACTTCCACACCCCCTCTGCCAATCGCCATTTAATCTGGCTGGGAGGTACTTCGCTTGGTTTCGTCGCTGATAGAACTCGGCCCTCTTGCCTCTCAATTGATTCCACTTGTTGCACAAGAAAATGCCGAGTCTTATTTTAAGGAGTATGAGGGATTGTCATAGCCTTGTAAACACCTTTACTAGTTTCAGTGAAAACGAAATAGCTTTTTGGTGTCGTTGTGAATTATAGTTCCACATAAACGTCATCGAGATCTCATTTATCTTAGCAATTGGAGGTGTGAGACACATTTTTCGAGTGTCTCAAACTTGCCGCGAGTACCAGTTTCTGATGGGGTGCAAAATCTGACAGAACACCTGGATATCACCCTCTCATGGGTTTTCAGAATCGGCAACTTTCAAACTAAATGTCTCTAGCCTCCAGGGTTGTAGAACCAATGCCAAGGCAAAGGCCATTAATCGGAAAATAATGAAATAAAATAAAAAATAATAATAAAAATAAAGAATGAATTATATGCACGCGTATTCTTCGGCCTTTCGGTTTTCGGTTTTTCCAATATTCGGTTTGCAGTTTCGCCCAAGAATTTTGCTTTCAGTGCATAGCTACGAAATAGTTGTTGGACAGTTGTTCTCAACACAACAAAGCGAAAGAAGGGATTGTTACACTTCACACCCTGGTTTTGTTATAGTGGAACTCCCTGAGACGTCTCTGTCGTGGTAATTATATTGCCTCCTAGGCTACAATATTCTCACGTCAGCTTCATCGCACCCTTTTGTGCAACAGCTCATCACCCTGATCCTGGCTGCCTACCTACAGTACTGGCAGACTGACTTGCTGGCAGACTATTTGGTTTACAGACTGACTGACTGACTGACTTTTCAAATGTTTAATTTTTTTTCAAATGGTATATGCACTTTCTTCTTTCATTATCGCTTTAATTAAGAACAGAGCTGGAGTCTGTTGTGTAAATAAAATGCTCTTAATTCCAAGTGATTGTTCTTTGTGTATTAACAGAGTTAAATTTACTGGCACTTTCAGTTCTAATAAAGAAAAAAATAAGTTTAACATCTAAGACATTACAAATGACTTTATTTGTCATTATTTTCATTTTACCAATTAATCGTAATCGACATCCAAAAATCGGATTTGAGAAAAACTAATCATAATATTAATTATTATAAAAATAATTGAACTTCTTTTGATTTGGCGCATACGACATTAGTGGATTCAAAGATAGATTAGTTTTCCCTGAGACCTTTGTGATGTGTGTCGTTTGAGTCACAGCCTTAAACAGGCAAGATTTGTAGTCGTCGAAAAGAGAGTTGTTTTCACACATGTACAAAAAAATCTAACGTCAGAATTTTGTGGTTACAGATACAAATGCCTTAATATGAATACGAATGCGTAAATATTAATACGAATCTTTTATATACGAACACGAATGTGTGAATGCTAGTACAAATCTTTTTGACAGCTATCTCACAGACTTATTACCTTTTTTCATGTTTGAGTTTGCTTCACTACAGTGATCCCTCGTTTTTTGCGGTTAATACCCGCCGCGATATGTGAAAAAACGCATTTATTTATTTATTCAATGTGTTCAATGGTTTTATTCAGATTTATCATTGGAAAGAGATACATATAATAGTAAGACATGTTTTTTCACTTTTTTTCCCCCCCAAAGTATAAGAAGGAAAAAATATATATATACAGTGTATAGCTTTATACAGTGTATCACAAATGTGAGTACACCCTTGCATTTCTGCAGATATTTAAGTATATCTTTTCATGGGACAACACTGACAAAATGAAACTTTGACACAATGAAAAGTAGTCTGTGTGCAGCTTATGTAATGGAGTTAATTTATTTTCCCCTCAAAATAACCCAAACTATAGCCATCAATATCTAAATCCCTCGCAACAAAAGTGAGTACACCTCATGGGAACTACATACATCCCTAAATGTCCAAATTGAGTACTGGTGTCTTTTTCCCTCCAAAATGTCATGTGACAAGAAGAATCAAGAAGAATCATTTTGAACAGGAGGGCATTTAAAAAAAAAATTAAACAGCAAAACCCTATCAGGAGGTGAGAGCATGAAAGAGCAGAATTAAAGACGCCATGACTTTAACGAGATATTATCGCGTACTTACCTTGTTTCGATCCAAAAACTCCCTGTAGCATGTATCACTGAGTGTCAAGACACAGCTGTGAATAGCCACAGCTGGATTTTTGGGGATTTTATGAGTAAAACATGGTAATATAACAAGGGTCGCGATGCAGAAATCGCTGACATCAAGGAGTGGTCGAGATTTTCTTTTTCATATATTTACCATTTTTTAAAAAATGGTTCAATTTTTCCTTGTTTGGATCGATTATTTATCATCTAACATATTGGAGAAAATCCGACAGTAACAAAAAAATACAATTAGGCGATAGTTATGAGGTAGATATCCTTGACTTTTTTACAGACACCATTTTTTTCATTTTGACGTAATTTGTTTAAAAGTTTAAAATATGCGAGTCAATAATGTTTTAAAGTCGTCTTTTTTTAAAAAAGAAATATTAGACACCAATTAATGATCCTAAGCTAAAAATGACAGACATTTTAAATAATAAATACAATTACTTACCTTCTTTTTAAGGCTGGGTTGAATCAAAAGCTGTTGGACGGTGGCTGTAAACGGGGGTTTCCAGGGTAAAACGGACAAACTAAAAATAGTTCGGGGGCTTTATGCGCAATGAATCTGCTATGGCAGCATACAGACATATTGTTCTATCAAATACAACAGTTGTTTTGGCTTAAAATTCAGCAGTTTCTTTTAAAGAGGAGTGCAAGAGCAGAAGCTGCTTTTTCAGTGTTGTCTGTGTTTTCCGCCATATATTTTTTTAGGGCTGTCAAACAATTACAATTTTTAATTGAGTTAATTACAGCTGAAAAATTAATTAATCGTAATTAATCGTAATTAATTGCAATTCCAACCATCTATAAAATATGCCATATTTTTCTGTAAATTATTGTTGGAATGGAATGATAAGACACAAGATGGATATATACATTCAGCATACGGTACATAAGTACTGTATTTGTTTATTATAACAATTAATCAACGAGATGGCATTAACGTTATTAACATTCTGTTAAAGCGTTCCATGGATAGAAAGACTTGTAGCTCTTAAAAGATAAAGGTTAGTACAAGGAATAGAAATTTTATATAAAAACCCCTCTTAATGTTTTCGTTTTAATAAAATTTGTAAAATTTTCAATCAAAAAATAAACTAGTAGCCCGCCATTGTTGATGTCAATAATTACACAATGCTCATGGGTGCTTAAGCCCATAAAATCAGTCGCACCCAAGCGCCAGCAGAGGGCGACAAAACTCCAAAAAACACAAGTAACAAGTTGGCATTGCACCGTGCTGTCATTTTAATCTGTTTGAGCGGGGCATGTGCGTTAATTGCGTCAAATATTTTAACATGATTGATTTAAAAAACTAATTACCGCCCGTTAACACGATAATTTTGACAGCCCTAATGTTTTATTAATAAATGGTTTTTAAGGACTTCATTTGTAAAAATTATGATAAGTTTTCAACATGTTACTGTCCCACCGATTTATTTTTAAACAAAGAGTAAAGTACGTAATGTAGTAGAAAAATGCATGGCTTTATTAAATTCTCCTGTTACCTTCCTTGGCTGTAACTCTTGGAGTGACATGTGATAATTACAAACTGCTCAGGATCACTTTTAACATGTGGCGTTTATTGCCGCGAGCACAACACATTCGGCTGCCTCGAACGTCGCCACACACACATTCATTCCAGCGCACGCTTCTTTACCCCCCAACCCCCCCCCCCCCCCCCCCCCCCCGCCCGTGCAATGCGCACACAGAGCCTGTCTGTTCCAGGCCAGCACTTCATTGAGTGAGTCTACTCAAATCCTCTCACTTATAGAAAATGAGTTGCCACAGCAACTGTTTAACAAGTTAAACAATGATTGACACATGCAGCGCTTTTGAAGCCCGTGACTCTGGCAAGATCAGACACAAACATCTGTCAGCATCGTTAACATCGCATGTGCACTGCCTGCCTGGGGAACAAAGAGCTAAATTGAAAAAAATCTGCGATGGACTGAAGGCGCGAAATTTGAAACGCGAAGTAGCGAGGGATCACTGTATATGCACTTTTTTCTTTCATTATCGCTTTAATTAAGAACAGAGGGTTATTTTGTTTTGAGAGAGTTCAATTCACTTTCAATTTCACTTTCAATTCTAAGAAAGAAAAATTAAGTTTAAATAGCAGAGATTCCAAATACTTTATCATTTTTTATTTTGGCAAAAAATCGTAATCGAGATCTGAAAATCGGGTTTGAGAGAATATAATCAGGATTTTCTTGTTGGGCAAAATTGAACAGCCCTAGTCTAATCCATTTGAATTGGGAGGGTTGGCAAATGAATGGTAGGCAATGAGTTAACATTACCGTAAGATTTTATGTGTTCTATTATGCTTTCAAAGCAGGAAAATATTGAATTTACCTTCAGCGCCATCAGTATATTTAGATGACAATGCAATACTAAAATGCAGATTTTTGCTGTTTTTGATTCATTTTTCTGGTTTACCCAAACCAAAGCATTTCGCCGTTGGCTGCAAATGAATCTAAATAAAAGGATTCTGGTTAAAAAAAAAAAAAAAGACTTGATTTGAATTCACAAATTTTATTCACTTCAACACTGAATGAACATTTTGAAATGAGCAATTTCATCGGAACTGTATTCAACCCTGATTCCTGTCTTACAGAAAAGAACAATATCTGATCCATGTTGATGTGATAATTAGAAGGCAGATCAGATCGTCTGTTGGAGTGTACGGTCATGAGAAAAACAATCCATTCTCTTATAATGTTTTGAACATATGTGTACACCACGGCACCAGACGATAAACACTAAACACGTTTCACTTCTTAAATACTCTTTAAAAAAAAAAAAAAAAAGATCGGATTTAGCTGGCACAATGCAACAAACTGATTTCACAGAGTTGACACAAAAAAATTGAGGAAAACGCTCCTCTGCTGCTCTATACTGGCTCAAACACTTAAAAGTCACTCTGAAAAATTAAAAACAAACATACATTGATAACAATTTCTCCCATTCTGGGTATTTACAGACATTACACACTAGAAATAAAACTGCCATGTTGCTGCATGGCTCGAAAAAGTAGATTGTCATCAACTGCAGCAAAGTTGAGCACAAATTCTCCTTTTTTTAAGTTCTCCTCTAGACGTTTTCCCTGCAACTAAATAACACAGCATGACAGGGATTGTTTTTTTTTTTAATCAGGGATTTTTTCCCCTCCCGAATATCACTCAGTAACTGCTTCATTTTAAAGTACTCCCTCTCTTTTTCGTCTTATCAAAATAACTGCCCTTGTTTAAAGCCAGAGACATCAAAAATTAGAAGTAGCACTTAGCAATCCGAACCATAATGACAACAATAATAACAATAATAATAATCATAGATAAAGATAGCAATAAATAGGGTTGGTGAGGTTTAAGTGCGGGGAGGTGTGGTTAGACACAAGACCGTGGGCACCAATTAGAGAGGGGAAAAAAGGGCGTGGGGAGGGGGTGTGTGTTGAAGGAAGGGATAGACTACCGCTTGTAAAGTGAGTGATTGCTTGCCTGCTGAATCTTTGCACGATTCCCACTTCCTTTTTTGCGGGGCTTCCTGCCACACATGATGATGTTGCCGGGAAAGGTCTGAGGCATGGAGTTGAATGTCCTTTTGCACACATCATTATTGAGTTGGCCTCCCTGCCAAACTGTCCACAGTGTCCTCTTGAGGTCTCACAGTTAGTGGGACTAACAAGTGGGAATGGAGCTGGATAGGTAAGGTAGGCTAGGCACGGGTACACCACATCCATGAAATAGTCATAAGTGCTAGATTGAACTGGTAGTGATTCTTAAGTGTACGTGGGATGTTTGTTTGGTCTTCCCCATCAAGGAAAAGCAATAGCAACACAAGCGTCCATCCTGAGGTTTTACGAGGTGTCAAGAAGTCCGAGTCTGTCAGAATCTCTCCTCGACTCCAAGGGTCTTCCGTCACTGTGCTGCTCAGACTCAAGAAAGAGATGACGTCAACTGTCTTTGGCCAGAGCTGATCCTACCCTGCCAACCCATTTTTAGAAGCACTCGAGTTGTTCTTGAGTATGTCGACCACATCAGCAGCTTTAGTTGCGCTATTGAGATGTTTCACATTTACACAGAGCCCTACAATGGCGTCTCAGGGCCAAAGTAAATAGTCCACGATTGTCATCATGAAATGTTTCTGGCCAGTGGTTTATGTTTCATTTATTTACTTCAGCTGTACACTTATACCGTACTCCATTTATCAATAAACTATCAGTTTGATTGTCTTTTCAATCTCTTATCCTTTCGCTATTTCTTTGTTGTGTTTTGATTGTCTCTACCTCTGGTAGTCAGGCTGCTCTCGTGGGCTAGATGAGGCGCTTCCTGGAGCCAGAGGGCCACTTGTTCGGGAGAGACCCTTGTCCTTGCCCTCCTCCTGGGCCAAGTTGTTCCCAGAGTTCCCCTGGCTAGAGTTGGAAGAAGCCTGAGGCTGGCTTAGTCCTGCTGTGCTCCCAGCACCACTCGCTTCAGACTGGTAGATTTCCTCCGCCCCATCCTCGCTGGACTCTGGATCTTCGGAACCCGAGAGCAACTCCTCCTCGCGATATTCGCTGACATCCACGCCTCCGCTGGCGGTGGCTCCCTCACTAAGCTCTTTGAGGCGGCCGTGATGCTTGACGTGATACCGCTGGTTCTGGAAGAATTTGATGATGGTGTGCTTGGGCAGGTCTAGCTGTGCCGACAAGGTGTGGATGGCCTCTTGGTCTGGATACAGGCCAACATCCTGGATGAAGCTTTGCAGTATGCCGAGTGCCTCCAGAGAGATCTAAAATGGATTGGCAGAAGATATTTAGCCCAGCCACAGTAGCTTTCATAGAATGAAAGCTTCTTAGTGCCACAACATGGATACCCAAACTGTGGCATGCCATTGACGTTGTCTGCGAGAATGAAGATGATGCCTTTATTGGGTGTGTGAATGTGTGCTATTGTAGCCTTTTGCTTCTAACAACGTCACAGATAAACAGAGCAGTCAATCATTCAATCAACAGATCTTTGCACTATGCAGTTGCATTTGTCATACACAACACTGTTACATTTATTATTTTACTCCCCAAGCTTGACTACATTATTACAGCTTCTGACTGGTTTATAGTCAATCCTTGTTCTCCTCGACCTCACAGCTGCCTTTGACGCCATTTCTCACACAGTCCTTCTCAACCGGCTCTCCTCCATTGGTATCACCCACACACCACTTTCTTGGTTCACCTTCTACCTGTCTGAAGTTGTCAAATTTGGCCCCTACAAACCCAAATCCCTCCCTGTCTCCGCTGGCGTGCCCCAGGGCTCTGTCCTAGGGCCACTCCTTTTTATCATTAACATTCATCCACTCGGCTCCATATTCCGTAAATACAACATTCACTTTCACTGCTAAGCGGATGACACCCAGCTCTACATTTCTTCAAAACAAACTTCCTCCCTCAGATTCTCCTCTCTAATCCTCTGCCTAAAATACATTAACTCATGGTTCTCCTCTAAGTTCTTACTACGCAATAGCTCATA
Organism: Corythoichthys intestinalis; assembly: GCF_030265065.1. Taxonomy (NCBI): domain Eukaryota; kingdom Metazoa; phylum Chordata; class Actinopteri; order Syngnathiformes; family Syngnathidae; genus Corythoichthys; species Corythoichthys intestinalis. The sequence continues at coordinate 51,503,357 of NC_080406.1, forward strand.
ACCAGAAGGTCTCTTGTAGGCACCTCCGCCATGTTCACTAATGACAATAACTTCTCTATTACAATCAAAAATGGATCCATCTCTACTTGTAATCAGGTTAAGAGTCGACAGCACGGTGTCCTCCCATGCTCATATTAACGACATTACCAGATCCGCCGACTTCCACCTTTGTAGTATTTCTTGCCTCCTCCCTTCTCACCCCCCACACTGCTTCCACTCTCGTTTGCAGTCTAATCACCTCCCGGCTTGACTATTGTAACTCTCTGCTCTTTGGTCTCCCAAATAAGTCCCTCCAGAAACTGCAGCTCCTCAATAACTCATGAGTTAATGCCTAAAAGACATTAACTCATGGTTCTCCTCTAAGTTCTTAGTACGCAATAGCTCATAATCAGAAGGTCTCTTGTAGGCACCTCCGCCATGTTGACTAATGACAATAACTTCTCTATTACAATCACCAATGTACGCATCTCTCCTTGCAATCAGGTTAAGAGTCGACAGCACGGTGTCCTCCCACTCTCATATTAACGATATCACCAGATCCGCCTACTTCCACCTTTGTAATATTTCTTGCCTCCTCCCTTCTCTCACACCCCACACTGCTTCCACTCTCGTTTGCAGTCTAATCACCTCCCGGCTTGACTATTGTAACTCACTGCTCTTTGGTCTCCCAAATAAGTCCCTCCAGGAACTGAAGCGCCTCCAAAACTCAAAGCACACCTCATCACTCGAACCCTCAACACAATGCATCACCCCCATTCCTCGTCAACTCCACTGGCTCCCAGTTAAACAAAGAACTTACGACAATATCCTAATATTAACACTCCCCCCCGTTCACTTCACTCTTTTTCTACCCTCCACCTTTCTGTCCCGTGTGTCCTGTCACCACCTTCGGTTTCAGAGTGTTTAGTCACTGTGCCCCCCAGCTCTGGAACTCCTTACACCCTGCCCTTTGGAACATATCAGCTCGTTCTCTTTTCAAATCCCGACTCCAAACACATCTGTTCAATCTTTCTTACCCACATTGATCTTTAGCTCTGTTTTGGCTCAACACTTTTATCCTGCTTTTAATATGTGTTTGTTAATTGTAATGTATCTCCTGTACAGTGTCCGTAAGTGTTTTGAAAGGTGTTTGAAATTAAAAGCATTATTTTTATTATTCTAAAAGACCTATCTAGACTATACCTTTGTGCGCAATCTGGGCTTCTTGCTGTTGCCAGAGCTACCAGTGTTGCTCTGTGCACCTCCTGCAGCCGTTACCACAGTCTGCGTGCCCTCCTCGTTAACAGGGGCCGATAAAAGCTCCTCTCGCATGGGTGATGAACGGTGCTCCTTCATCTGGGTTGGGGGTGGTCTGTGGAGTGCCTGTCGAGAAAGGCAAAAGAGCTAATTAATGGGGCGCAATGACCCCTGATCAAGACTACAGCCTGGGTAAAAGTACTAAAGTCAGTGCCTTAAACAGCTAGACTTCATTTCACATGTTTGGCCATATTTTCACACCACACTGTAAGAGCTTGTCATTGGAGCACACAGCAGCTAGGCCTTTCAGGGTGAGTGAGGGCGTTCACAGTCCACAGTTTGTCACGCACTATTAAACTGCTAGACGAATGGACAGTCTAACTACCATTTATCCATTATACCTTTGACCTAATGTGATGCAGGCTGACAGTTCTAGTAAAACACCAACTCTACATGTCTCTCAATTATTAAATTGTTAACTTATTCATAGTGACAAAGTGTATCTTACATAGATGATTAAATCACATCAATTTAACGCGGTGAGTCTGTGAGAGGAATTGGATGAAAATGTTATTAATTTTGTATATTCAAAAAAATTTAAATAAGGAGATTGAATTTGACATGGAAATTGATAGTCACTTTAAATACCTTTGAGCTGACCTTGATATAGGAGCGACTAAACCAGGGGTATCCAACTCCGGTCCTTGAGAGCCTCTATCCAGCTTGTTTGTCATGTCTCCGTCCTCCAACACACCTGACTCAAATAATCAGGATCGTTATCAGGCTCCTGCAGAGCTTGCTGATGAGCTGATCATTTGATCCAAATGTGGTAAAGGAGGGAGACATGGAAAACAAGCTGGATAGACGCTCTCGAGGACTGGAGTTGGATACCCCTGGTTTAGTTGAGTGAACCAGGGCTCATGACTACAGTGTAAAACAAAAGTGAGTACACCCCTCGCATTTATGCAAATATTTAAGTATATCTTTCCATGGGTCAACTTTGACAAAATGACACTTTGACACAATGAAAAGTAGTCTATGTGCAGCTTATATAATAGATTTAGTTTATTTTCCCCTCAAAATAACTCAAAATATAGCCGTTAATATCTAAACCCCTGGAAACAAAAGTGAGTCCACCCCTTAGAAACTACATACATCCCTAAATGTCCAAATTGGGTACTGCTTGTCATTTTCCCTCCAAAATGTCAAGTGACTCGTTACAGGAGTGCTGTCAGCATTGCTGCAGAGATTGAAGAGGTGGGGGGGTCAGCCTGTTAATCCTCAGACCATACGCCACACTCTACATCAAATTGGTGTGCATGGCTGTCACCCCAGGAGGAAGCCTCCTCTCTACACAAGAAAGCCCGCAAACAGTTTGCTGAAGACATATCAACAAAGCACATGGATTACTAGAACCATGTCCTATGGTCTGATGAGATGGGCGGGCTTTCTTGTGTACTGTCGCTTCAATCTCCGCAGCAATGCTGACAGCACTCCTGTAAGGAGTCACATGACATTTTGGAGGGAAAATGACAAGCAGTGCTCAATTTGGAAACTTAGGGATGTTCGTAGTTTCTAAGGGGTGTACTCACTTTTGTTGCCAGGGGTTTAGATAATAATGGCTATATTTTGAGTTATTTTGAGGGTAAAATAAATATATAAATTCTATTATATAAGCTACACACAAACTACTTTTCATTGTGTCAAAGTGTCATTTTGTCAGGTTTGTCCCATGAAAAGATACACTTAAATATCTGCAGAAATGCGAGGGGTGTACTCACTTATGTGATACACTGTACATTTCACAAAGGAAACTAGATTTGCTGACTTTGTTCTTTTAGATTTATAGTTCTTTTTTCCTCTCATTTCGGGAACTGGAGGTATAAAAAGAGGGAATAAAATAGGAGGAGGCAGAGATGCAGAGTTCCTGGCATTATCCAGTTTGAGCTGGCTGAGCTTGACAGAGTCCTTCTTCAACTAATCACTCATGATGCATTAGACGTGAGCAGGGATGGAGGAGTGACTGGGTAAAGTTTTTAAAGGAATTTCTCAACAACTAAATATGTCACTTTCCGTTAAAGAAGGCGAGTATGGCCAGGGAGGGAAAATATAAACATACCAAATTCCTGTAAGCTGACCATTCCCCCCTGCGATTGAAACTGGAGCCTGCCCTCACCATTATTGAAGTAATACCCTGTCATTATTGAAGAGAGAATGACTATTATCTTTACGTGACTCCTTTAATTTTAATGCGCCGCAGATTTATAGCTGGGCATTCCAGTGGTGGCGGACCCCGCCCTGCTCTTTAAGTGACACGACCACAACACGCTGCCACCTTCTGACAAACAAGCCAAGTCTCACAGCACTCGATCCCCGAGCTGTCGGAATGGCAAAAGCATTCACAATCCCAGCCTCATTTTGTCCGCGTGCAGCTCTCAAGGCTGCAGGCAAATTCTTCCATTCTGCCTTACAGAATTTTTGCATATACAGTGGTATTGCTACTTACGAATGTCTGTAGATACGGAATTTTCAGGTTAACTGGAAAATATTGCCTCTTGTTATGGAAGAAATTTCATGACACAAAAGGCAAGAATACAGTTTGGGCTGCTGCTTGGAGCTCCCAGAGTATACTGAACGTAACATACTTATAGCTGCTCTGCCATTGGCTTGCCTGGCTTTCCTGGCATCCATTTGGCTAAGAGGGACCTACACTGTATATGTACAGTGGGGCAAATAAGTATTTAGTCAACCACCAATTGTGCAAGTTCTCCTACTTAAAAAGATTAGAGAGGCCTGTAATTGTCAACATGGTTAAACCTCAACCATGAGAGACAGAATGTGGAAAAAAATTTAAAAAATCACATTGTTTGATTTTTAAAGAATTTATTTCCAAATTAGAGTGGAAAATAAGTATTTGGTCACCTACAAACAAGCAAGATTTCTGGCTGTCAAAGAGGTCTAACTTCTTCTACGAGGTCCAAAGATGCTCCACTCGTTACCTGTATTAATAGCACCTGTTTTAAATCATTATCAGTCTAAAAGACACCAGTCCACAATCTCAGTCAGTCACACTCCAAACTCCACTATGGCCAAGACCAAAGAGCTGTCAAAGGACACCAGAGGCAAAATTGTAGACCTGCACCAGGCTGGAAAGACTGAATCTGCAATAGGTAAAACAGTTGGTGTAAAGCAATCAACTGTGGGAGCAATTATTAGAAAATGGCAGACATACAAGACCACTGATAATCTCCCTCGATCTGGGGCTCCATGTAAGATCTCACCCCGCCGTGTCAAAATGATAACAAGAACGGTGAGCAAAAATCCCAGAACCAAACGGGGGACCTAGTGAATGACCTACAGAGAGCTGGGACCACAGTAACAAAGGCTACTATCAGTAACACAATGTGCCGCCAAAAACTCAAATCCTGCACTGCCAGACGTGTCCCCCCGCTGAAGAAGGCACATGTCCAGGCCCGTCTGCGGTTCGCTAGAGAGCATTTGGATGACCCAGAAGAGGACTGGAAGAATGTGTTATGGTCAGATGAAACCAAAATAGAACTTTTTGGTAGAAACACAAGTTCTCGTGTGTGGAGGAGAACGAATACTGAATTGCATCTGAAGAACACCATACCCACTGTGAAGCATGACGATGGAAACATCATGCTTTGGGGCTGTTTTTCTGCAAAGGGACCAGGACGACTGATCTGTGTAAAGGAAAGAATGAATGGGGCCATGTATCGAAAGATTTTGAGTGAAAATCTCCTTCCATCAGCAAGGGCATTGAAGATAAGACGTGGCTGGGTCTTTCAGCATGACAATGATCCCAAGCATACAGCCACAGCCCCATAACATCATTGCTCTAGAGCAGATATGCATGGAGGAATGGGCCAAAATACCAGCAACAGTGTGTGAAAAGCTTGTGAAGAGTTACAGAAAACATTTGGCCTCCATTATTGCCAACAAAGGGTACATAACAAAGTATTGAGATGAACTTTTGGTATTGACCAAATACTTATTTTCCACCATGATTTGCAAATAAATTCTTTAAAAATCAAACAATGTGATTTTCTGTTTTTTTTTTTTTTTCCCGCCACATTCTGTCTCTCATGTTTGAGGTTTACCCATGCTGACAAATACCGGCCTCTCTAATATTTTCAAGTGGGAGAACTTGCACAATTAGTGGTTGACTAAATACTTATTTGCCCCACTGTATGTATGTATTCCAGTGTCGTCTTCATCCGCCCCTCATGTTCTGACAGCTTTACATGAGTGTATGAACTTTTATTCTTCACTCTATTCTTGGTTATTTTCATTATGCACATCTCTGATTGTATGCTTATTGAGAAATAATCTCATTCGAACATGCATTTGTTAAATGTTTTGATGCATTTTTATGCATTATGAAAGATTAATGTCTTAATTTTAGGGAGCTTGGAATGGATTAGGGCAATTACATAGAAACACATCTCTACTTACAGAAAGTTACAAAACTACTTCCAGAACCAAATAATTTCGTATGTAGAGGTACCACTGTATTTCTATCTTGAACCTTTCACTAGAGATGGGAATTTCGACAAATTTCCGTGTCATCTCCATGTCAGTCGACCCAGGAACTGGCTTTCAGACATAAGGGCTACCTGTTTAAATCCCGGGACTTATGCTGCATTTAACCGACTAGTAAAATACAAAACGTTTAATTATGAGTAGGCGTAGTAGAGTAGTAGAGTATTAAACTACCTTTAACTCTCTAGTTTCTTGCCCCCCCCCCCACACACACACACACAGTATGCATGGCTTTAAAAAAAAAAAAAAAATCAACTTTCCCGTGAATTGAGGCAAATTATGACTAAGAACGATAAAAGAATTATAAAACATCAAATATTCATCTCGTCTTTAATGAGCCCTCATCCTCACCCTGTGAGATGTAGGGCTGGGACAAGCACACGTGTGATCACTAGAGACACCATTAACACAGAGATAAATTTGTAATGAAGAGAAAAATCACTTTTCTGTTAGTTTTGTGCTTGACTTAAGACATCATGTTATCAGGGAGTGTGTTTTTTTGTTTGCTCATTTACTCACTTTTATTTATCTATGTGCGTGTGTGTAAGGAATAGATGAAGTCACGGCACTTCTCTCTGATACCGTGAAATGATTCTTAGATGAAAAGCCAGTATATATGTTGTGTTATTGAGACCAACCAGTGTTTATAATTGTAATTTTTGCTTTAATCCAAAGGCCTCGTGTGTGTCAGCAGCATTAATTCAGTTTTTCTCTAATTAATGTATGTGTTAATTGTGACATACCCAAAAAAAAAGAAAAAAGAAAAAAGAAAAAACAAGTTTCAAAAAGGTCACCAGGGAGCTGAAATCCACTTGCTTAAAAGTCCAGTTTTAGCTGAGTTGAACAACAATTAAGAATTTGATCATTTTTCATTAAGTCACATCAAACTGTAACCCCTCACAAAGATCTAGTTTGTTTGGGATGCACTGCATTTATTGGCCAGGGTTTTACTTGTTTATTTATCAAGACTGTTTATATTTACAGTGGGGCAAATAAGTATTTAGTCAAACACTATTTGTGCAAATTCTCCCATTTGAAAATATGAGAGAGGCCTGTAATTGTCAACATTGGTAAACCTCAACCATGAGAGACGGAATGTGGAAGAAAAAAAACAGAAAATCACATTGTTTGATTTTTAAAGAATTTATTTGCAAATCATGGTGGAAAATAAGTATTTGGTCAATACCAAAAGTTCATCTCAATACTTTGTTATGTACCCTTTGTTGGCAATAACAGAGGCCAAACATTTTCTGTAACTTTTCACAAGCTTTTCACACACTGTTGCTGGTATTTTGGCCCATTCATCCATGCAGATCTCCACTAGAGCAGTGATGTTTTGGGACTGTCGTTGGGCAACACAGACTTTCAACTCCCTCCACAGATTTTCTATGGGGTTGAGATCTGGAGACTGACTAGGCCACTTCAGGACCTTGAAATGCTTCTTACGAAGCCACTCCTTTGTTGCCCTGGCTGTGTGTTTGGGATCATTGTCACACTGAAAGAGCCAGCCACATCCCATCTTCATTGCCCTTGCTGATGGAAGGAGATTTTCACTCAAAATCTCTCAATTCATGGCCCCATTCATTCTTTCCTTTACACAGATAAGTCGTCCTGGTCCCTTTGCAGAAAAATAGCCCCAAAGCATGATGTTTCCACACCCATGCTTCACGGTGGGTATGGTGCAATTGAGTATTCTTTCTCCCCCAAACACGAGAACCTGTGTTTCTACGAAAAAGTTCTATTTTGATTTCATCTGACCATAACACAATCTCCCAGTCCTCTTCTGGATCATCCAAATGCTCTCTAGCGAACCGCAGACGGGCCTGGACGTTTACTGGCTTCAGCAGGGGGACACGTCTGGCTGTGCAGGATTTGAGTCCCTGGCGGCGCGTTGTGTTAATGATAGTAGCCTTTGTTACTTTGGTCCCAACTCTCTGTAGGTCATTCACTCGGTCCCCCCGTGTGGTTCTGGGATTTTTGCTCACCGTTCTTGTTATCATTTTGACGCCACGGGGTGAGATCTTGCATGGAGCCCCAGATCGAGGGAGATTATCAGTGGTCTTGTATGTCTTCCATTCTCTAATAATTGCTCCCACAGTTGATTACACTAAGCGAAGAGTGAAGAGTTACAGAAAACGTTTGGCCTCCGTTATTGCCGACAAAGGGTACATAACAATGTATTGAGATGAACTTTTGGTATTGACCAAATACTTATTTTCCACCATGATTTGCAAATAATTTCTTTAAAAATCAAACAATGTGATTTTCTGGGTTTTTTTCTCCACATTTTGTCGCTCATGGTTGAGGTTTACCCATGTTGACAATTGCAGACCTCTCTAACCTTTTCAAGAGGGAGAACTTGCACAATTGGTGTTTGACTAAATACTTATTTGCCCCCACTGTATAATGTAAGCTTATCTCTACTGAGCACAGCTAGCGCCTCTGCATCACAGGTCAATGGTTCTGGGTTTGAAACTCAGCTCGGGCCTTTTCAAGCTTTTAATTTTTTTTTTTTTTTTTTTAATTGTCATTGTCATTGTCATCATCAACATCATCAGATCTTTAACAGGTTCCGAGTATGGACATTATCGGAGTGTAATTTGTTTACCCGAAGGAAAGAGAAGATGAAGACAGACAAGACAAGGAAGACGGGAAAAGCAGAAGCTTATCGGAAACCCGTCCCCCTTCCACCTGGGTCGCACAAGCAGCATGTTATGTATCAGTCCAGTCCACATTTCGTTCAGATTTTGTTGAGGGGCATGTCCTGATATGTCTTATTTATTTGACCCTGACATTTAAGCGTCCTTTACTGTGAGAACATCTTATCTGTGATGTGTGTGCATTTTACAGCTGAGTTTGGCCCATGTACTGGTTTATTATATCTCGTTTATACTTTTTTTTTTGAAGTAACTTAATGAATTAATATTCGTTAGCGCTGCATCACATGTATTCCACAGGCGAACCCCAGTGTTTACAATCGAGAAAGATTTCATTGTAGTCCTAATGGTCTGGTAGGAAAACATTCTGCTTACTCTCAGATCATAGGAGGATTCTTTTATTTGGAATAATACTTGCAGGTTAGTCGGGAGACTGTTTGTGTTGTATAGGATGAATAGTTTCGGTCCCAGGACGGAGCCTTGGGGCACGCCACATGTAATTAGACGTGTTGACGATCTGCACCCATCATATGTAACATATTGCGAGCGCCTTTCCAGGTAGCTTCTTACCCAGTTTAGAACGATACCTCGCATTCCAAGTCTCTCTAGTTTGTCCAGTAGGATGTTGTGGTTTACTGTATCAAAGGCTTTTTTTAAGTCCAGGAAAATGCCCACAGAGTATTTTTTTTGGTCAACAGCATCTGTGATCAGTTCTACAGACTCAGCTAGGGCCTGCGCCGTGGAGTGGTTTTTCCTAAAGCCGTATTGGCTATCGTATAGTAAATGATGTTTTGTTATGTATTTGTCAAGTCGATTATTAAAGAGCTTTTCAAGAATTTACGAAAGTTGGGGCAGGATGGAGATAGGTCTGTAGTTGTTGAAGTCATGTGGGTTCCCACCTTTGAATATTGGGATAACTTTAGCTATTTTCATTTCATCAGGGAAGATTCCAGTCTCAAAAGATGTATTAAAAATCTGAGTTATGGGGAGCAGAATTTCATTATGAATGCTTTTAATGAGTTTCATGTCAATTTCCTAAAAGTCAGTGGAATCTTTATTGTCACACTGCATAATTAGACTCTTTACTTCAGTTGTCAGTATTGGTGCCAAAAACATGGATTTTAGAATGGGGTCAGGGCGCATATGTGTAGTTACAGGAGGAATTTTCTCAGCTAGGTTAGTACCAACTGTTACAAAGAAGTCATTGAATTTATTAGCAATCTCTTCTTTGTTTCTCATTTCACTGTTATCTCCATAGAAGAACTCAGCGCTTTCCCAGGTATTTCAGCCAAAGCCAACGTTCCAAAAGATACATTTTAGGTTATTTGAACAGTCTCAATTGTCCATAGGTGTGAGTATGAAATGCCGTTTTTCTAAATATACCATGAAGTTGGTTACCGACCAAACCAATATTCAACTGAGATAGGCTTCAAGTCACCCACAACTGTAATGTGGACAGGCACAATAGAAAACATAAATTAACTTGTGTAAAAAAAAATAAATAAAATTTTTAAAAAAGCCCCTTTCAAAAGCATTTTTGCATACGTCTGGTGTGACATCTCACAGCAACAACACAGGTGGGCGAAAAGGGTTTCTGGTGTTGGCCCGTCTCAGTATCGAGGCCTATGTTACAGCTGACAAACCTTGGAATATTGGCAGGACAACTTCATCTGACCAATCCCTGTTGTTTTTCATTAATGTCAAGCAGTGCATTTACATAATAGCTGTGCCGTAATTGGGGATTAACCTGACCTAATCCTACTCACCAGTGTTGATTTAATCAACAATGACGATAAAAAAAATATTTTGTCGTAGATTTTTTCATGACGAGCAAAACACATGGTTCGGGAGACTAGAACATCACAAGACAAATGCCAGTTTTCGTCAGACGAGACGAAAATGCGACATAGTTTCTGTCATATGTTCACAATGCAAGACATTTTCATATTTTACATGGAATATGTCAGCTCGCATCTTGGCAGTGTTTGGGTCGTGTCACTCACATACCTGTCAAGTTGTACGGTTTCGGCGTATTTTGTACAAGTGAGCACTGATTTTTAAATGTGTACGCCATACGTTCAAAATCTGTACTTTTTTCGTGAATTATGTGTTTGTTTTGTAACCGTTTCGGCAACGAGACAATGTGCATTACTATGCGTTGCTATGTTGGTTGAATGACGCGTGAAAAGTCAGAGATACGGAGAAAGAAGAGTGGGAGTGGGAAGGAGGGAAGACTGTTGTGACGCTGTTGCAAACGCGATGCTAGGCTAGGTGGCTCCAATATTTCCTGACTGTAGCCGACAGCCTACAATCTACGCCCACTTGATGCTATACTAGATATCATATGTATATAGAACTAGACGCGAAATGACAGACTCGGCGGCGTTAGTAAACAACCGCCATCTTAAAGCAGTACACTTCTCAGAAAGGCTCTGTTGTAATGAACCTTCCTAGCGAACCTAAGTAACTTTTTATCTAAAATATTCATAAATCGGCAAAATCTTGACTTGAATCTATCTTTAAATAAAATTTTCTCATGTCGAAAGTAGACAGAAGCGAACTAATGCAAAAACAGGAGCAATCTTAACAACTTTAACAGTTGATTCACAACATTAAATGACTTCCAAACATAGCAAAAGTTACTATGTTTTTTCATTTTTTTTATTTTTATTTTTTGAAAAAATGAAAAAAAAACATGAAAAGCAACACCAGTTACTTTGCCAAGTAACTCATTACTCTTACATTCAGGTAACTGAGTTACTAACTCAATTACTTTTTGGGAGAATTAATTATTAACTGTAATTAATTACTATTTTAAAGTAAGATTAACAACACTGCTCATCAAGACGCAGTCTGCAGAATAAAAAGTGACGAAAGCGGAGATTTTATTCTGCTAATTTGTTGCCGAACACAATTTGCCTGCAACTATTGCTGATCACTTCTCAGAATTAGCAAAAGAAATGTTCCCAGATTGCATGGGTAAGTTAATTTTATCAATTGACCTTTTTAATTTATAAGTGAACACACTACCGAACTACCTTCAAGTTAAACTGAATTGTGAGCTGAAGTGCTATGAAGTCAAATCCCGACAAAATTTGTATGAGATTTTGTTGACTAAAACTGGACGAAGACTAAAACATTTTGAAATTACTAAAATATGACTAAAACTAATGAGTATTTTCATCCATAAGACTAAAACAAAAATATAAAAGGGCTGAAAAACTAGACTGCAACTCACAATACTAGCACTTTCAATTTCTAATTATACATGCCATTAATATTACACAAAAAGTTTATACAAGAGTTTGCAATTGTAGAGCGTAAATTGTTTGATACAGATCAGAATCATCTAAATTTGTCAAAGCATCCCACATTGAGTATAATAAAACAGTTTTTTTAATCACAAATTTGGGACATTTCTCCATCAACATTTTACACCAGATTTACACTATTACAATTCCGAAATGTTCCGGAAATTGATACGATTTAGGGTTTTATTTTCATTTTTCCATAAATTCAGTTTAACCAAAAACTTAGTTCTTGACAAAAACAAAAAACATTCATATCCAATGACCCTTTCCTCAACGTGGCTCCTTCAATTTACATTGTCACTCATTAGCAACCATGAAAATGTTTCCATTTTTCCTATTGATTTCCAACTTGGACCAACAAAAACCATCACTGGTTGCGCAACATTAAGTTATCCATTATCAACTGGAAGTGTCCCACAAGTGGCCTGAAAATACTCCCACATCAACGCAAAAGTGACCTGAAATCAATAGGAATTGCCCTGAACATACCACAAACTCAAAAGGAGGTGATTTAAAATTACCCCAAAATCAACAGGAAGTGACCAGAATTACCCAAAAATCCCTTTATACGATATTATTCTTCATCAGTTTATGCACTTGCAGTTTAGCGACCAACATGACAGTATTCACACGCATGCTTCAGAAATGGCATTTTTCTAGTTAGCTGATAACACAGCAAAAGTGAGTGAGGAAATTTTACATCTCATCTATTAAACTCACACAGAGACACACACAGAGGGACATCATGTACCCATGAATTGTTTTTTTTCTTTTCTAGTCCTGGACTCCTGGGGTCCAGACTGCCGCTACATAAACCAAAAGGCACACACACATAAACACACAGTGTCTTGCAGCAGAAATCAATTTAGCAAAAACAATAAAGAAATTATTTATAAGGGCAGGCTGTGCCAAATTAGCTGTGGGACGCACTTAACTGCAAACGCCATATGAATAAAAGCTGTACACCAAGCATGGGGGGCATGTCACTCATGAAGAAATGCGAGGCTACTGGGGCGGGGTGGATTCAAACACACAGACGCACACGCAAACACCTACACACCTTCATCTGCACACCTAATAGACACACACTCCCAAAGCCCCCAGACATGAAGCAGTGTTATTTTCGTCAACAATGACGATAACGAAAATATTTCATCGACGAACAATTCTTTTCATAACGATGACGTGACGAGCTAAAACGTGGCTTTGGAGACTATAACATAACAAGACAAATGCCTGTTTTCATCTCACGAGACGACAACGAGACGAAAATGCGACATAGTTTCTGTCATATGCAGGGGTGAAAGTGAGCCAGAACGGTCAGGAACGCAGTTCCGGTATAAGATTCAGGGCCGGAATTCTGTTCCGGTACACAGTGCTTTGATTCCAAAAATATACTTATTCATTTCCCTATGATTTAAAAAAAGTCAATGTATGCGCAATCTTCAAAATATATTCCATTTCACTCTGCATGATATAAGTCATTTGTACTTATTTCATTGGATGTATGTTACTTGTATCTTTATTATTTAAAAAAAAAAAAAAAAAAAAAAAAAAGCAAAAGTAAATGTTTACATTAACTTCAATTTTAATATACATCCTATGTTCTTAAGTAGTTAAAATAGAGATTTGGCATTTAGTATGTGAGGAAATGAGGGAAAATAAAAATTAGGAGATGGAGGTTGGGGTTATTGCTGTTTATTAACTTTTATTTTGCAAATCATTGAAAAACTACAATTTTGAACGAAAATCAGTTTTTGTATGTGTTATAGAAATAACTGTTCCAAAACAGTTTTCTTTGCATTTCAGTAGTTTTAGGAGGTTTGACCCCCCCCCCCCCCCCCCCCCCCAATAAAAATAAATAAATGAATAAATAAACAAAATTTCTGGCTCCGTGGCGACCTTCACGTCGGGGAATTCTGGCAAGAAATTCTAGCCACTTTCAACCCTGGTCATATGCTCACAATGTGTGACATTTTCATGTTTTATGCGGAGTACGTCAGCTTGCATCGTAGCAGTGTTGGGGTCATGTCACTCATGTGAGATGTGCTGAGCCTCTCCCTCACCCTCCTCACTTTAGGATGTGTCTAAAGCTAGGCTGCGCTCCATCTTGCTTGTTTGGATACACGGCAAGATTTGTTTTCCTATCTTAACAAGAGAGAATATGCAATGCTGCTTTAGGCTTTAAAGATCTGTGCTGAGTGATCATCAGATGCTAAATGTAACCCAAAGCATTAGCATAGCATTCTCATTAGCATTAGCTTCAGAATGGTGAGCATCCTCTTAAAACACTGGTGAGTCTTAAGCAGAGCCATTTGGCTTCTCTGGTCAGTAAGTCTTGAGGAGAGCCAGTTGGCGAAATGACTTTAAGCTAATAGCCCACTTCGGCTGTTTTGTATGGTAAATAAACAATTACTGGGAAATAGAAGAAGAACAAAAAAATCCCACACTTTGCAGTTTTGAACACCCGGACAACATTTTTTACATACAGTTTGTGGATTTAATGTGGGTTTAATTGAAAATAATGTACCGTAATTTTCGGACTCTGAGCCACTAATGTTTCCCTCCGCTTTGAACCCTGCGGCTTATAGTCCAGTGCATCTCATATATGGACTTTGTAGGCCGATAAGGTGTATGTCTTTAGTAGGGTTGTTAAAATTATTGATTTGTGTTGATACTGAAATGTTGTATTGGGATACAATATTTGATTACTCAGTTATTTATTGGTTTTTGGGCTACCACAGGTTGAGAGAATTTTGTTGTCATGGGGTAAATGTGATTCTCCACGACTCTCGATAGTAATTAAGGATTTGTTCTATTTTTCTATCTAATTCGTTGACTTTGAATATTGAATAAATGTTCATTCACTTGCTTTAGTCTACTAGTGATAAACTCCTTTAAATATTTGTAATTTTTCATGAGCTACAAGAGTGGACATCTATCATCGTCCAATAGCACTGAAAGGTTTCTTATAAAAAACTTTTTTTTTAAATTATGTAGTATCGAAAATGGAATTTAGTTTTTTTTTGTTTTTTTTTAAATATGGATATCAAGTTGAAAATATTATTGTATCACGACAACAGTAGTCGTTAGGTGTGACTATCCCTTTGACTTTTCCTCCACTGCGGCTTATACATGAACAAAAAGCTTTCTTGACAAATTTGGTAGGTGCGGCTTATAGTCTGGTGCGGCTTATCTATCCAAAAAAAAAAACATTTGTTTTCGTGTCATATTTGTTGGGTGTGGCTTATAATCAGGCCCGCCTTACAGTCCGAAAATTATGGTACTGCTTTTTCTGCTTAGTGTGTACTGTATTATCATCTCCAAGTTGGATTTGTCCTTTTAGATGCTACAATATGTGCTCGTCCATGTTCATTCGAAACTGTTGGAAACCTTTATTTATTTTTGGACTAAAACTAAACTTACAGACAAAAACATTTTGAGTAACTGTCGACTAAAACGAGACAAAATTTATATGAAATTTGAAATGACTAAAATTTGACTAAGTATTTTTGTCCAAAAGACTACAACTAAAACAAAAATTAAAAGGGCTGCCAAAAACAACACTGAAATGAGGCAAAAGCTGGACACAAATCTACATGCATGTGAGGATTTGTGTTTGTGTCTAGTGTACATCCATTTTTAATCTAGCATTGTGTGCTTGTCCCATTGTCCGAGGACAAAGGAGGCATTCTCTGCTATCAATGTGTGTGCGACACATGGGATGCATGTGTGGTGGGTTTGTGGTCACCTCCCACGAAGACGTAGACGCACGTCTCGTATACAGTATATTTAGATGTATTAAATATACACTAGCACCCACCTCATTTACCATTAATAAGTTAGCAGCTCTCCACCACATGTGGCCGCGGGTGAGGAGGCTTTGGAGGTTCTAAAACGGCAACTGTATTTCAAGAGAGCGGAGGAATGTCGTCACGATGCCACCGCAGCTTCCTTCCTTCCTGTCCCGCTATTAGTCTTTAATACAAAGCTAGCCATTTGCTGGCTGAGTCATGACATGTGGTGAGGGGGTAACGATTTTACTCCGGCAATGTGGGGGCAACCACTTTCGGCCTTTTGTTGATGTGGTTCACAGTGAGTAGATTTCAGGTATCTGTACACTACTTGAGTATTTCTCTTCCCAACAACTTTTTACTTTTACTCATATATTTGAAAACAGATTATCTGTCAAAATACGTCACTGATGGAAAAATAGTTTTAAATACAGCGAGGTTAGGTCAATTAAGGGTGAAGTCGTGATTGATGGAGATATGATTGAATGATAAACATATATTTGGAAATTTGACATATACCAGAATATTTCTTTAATGCCACTGGCCGATATGAAAAAAATCCATTTAAAACTGAGTTATTTCGGCTCAGGTGCAGCCACGCCTCTCTCCTGCCTGCTGTCTCCTGCACTAGTATTCAACCCGTCCTCTGATTGGTTAAATAGTAATGTTAAATGGAGTTACACATGTATTGCACCTTTCCACCTTTTTAAGGCCCTCAAAGGCGCTTCACACTATATCTTCATCTACCTACTAGTGACCAGTATTGTTAATAACGGCGTTCGAGTATAACGGTGTTACTAACGGCGTTATTATTTTTTTTCATTAGTGAGTAATCTAATTAATTGCTTTTCTCATGTTTGCAACGCCGTTACCCTTAATGAGGTGTGCATTAGTGCGTTACTGCAATTTGGTTGAGTATTGCAAACGCAATGCTAGGTGGCTCCAATAGTACCTGACTGCAGCCGACAGCCTACAGCCTACATGATGCTACGGTAGATATCACATGTATATAGAACTAGATGCGAAATGACAGACTTGCCTGCGTTAGTAAACAGCCACCATATTAAAGCGGTAGACTTCTCAGGAAGGCTCTGTTGTAGCGAACCTTCCAAGCGAACCTAAGTAACTTTTCATCTAAAATACTCCTAAATTGGCAAAATCTTGATTTTAATCTATCTTTAAATGATGAAACAATTTTAAACCTTTCACATGTCCAAAATAGACAGAAGGGAACTAATGCAATAATGGGAGCAATTTTAACAACTTTAACGGTTGATTCACAATATTAAATGATGTCCAAACATAGCAAAGGTTAAAATCTAGTTATCGCAATAAAAGCAATACCCCTGTGTCTAGTTAAGTTTAGGGTGAAGAATTGGGCTAGGGCCTATTGTCCCAAAAACCCTTTGAACTTCACACAGTGTGACATATGTTTTGTTTTGTTTTTTGCATGAAAAAAAGCAGTTCAATTGAATCAGTTAATATAAACATATTTGATGTGAAAGACGTTATACAATGGATCATTTAATAATGTGTAAAACACGAAAAGTAACGGCAGTTACTTTGCCAAGTAACTAATTACTCTTATATTGAGGTATCTGAGTTACTAACTCAATTACTTTTTGGGAGGAGTAATTTCCAACTGTAATTTATTACTTTTTAAAAGTAAGATTAACAACACTGCTGGTGACGCAGCACCAGGAGCAACGTGGGGTTTAGTATCTTGCTCAAGGATACTTAGACAAGGTCATCGGAGTGCAGAATCAAACCAACTAGTCCCATGTAGAATCTTCCACACTTTCCTTATTATTTCTAAAATATTTTATTAATGTCTGGGGATGTCGCTACTCACACCAGCTGTGATAACACATAACATTTTTGCCACACACATAGCCACAACAAAATGTTCCCACAACAAATAGATGCTAGAATGTCAGGGACAATGACAAAGCCATAACCTTGTACGCCCTAAAACTCAGACCACCAATCTTGTGCACGAGAGCTGCTTGACTGGACGCTGAGCTATTGTAAACCCAAATTGTTGATTGTGTTATTGTAAAGTTTGTGGCCATGTGATGTATCTAACTGTACCATGTCTGATTGTGCGTCTTTAGGGGGGGGACGGGAAAATGATAAGCTTATGCTTCCTCCCGTCTGCCTTTGTCTTTTTTTTTCGGTTCTTTCTTCCTTCGGGCA
The DNA here is from genome assembly GCF_030265065.1 of Corythoichthys intestinalis. Taxonomy (NCBI): domain Eukaryota; kingdom Metazoa; phylum Chordata; class Actinopteri; order Syngnathiformes; family Syngnathidae; genus Corythoichthys; species Corythoichthys intestinalis. Next base: position 51,521,114 of record NC_080406.1, read on the forward strand.
AATCATATCACATTTTGTAATTGTCAATGATTGTCAATGATACCGATGATGATGACAATAAATATTTCATTCATTCATTCATTCATTCATTCATTCATGTTAAATTAATATTCTTTTGCACATATTTATCGTTTAGCACCTTCAACTGGTTTGATAGCGTTAATAAATGTAATATTCTTAGCAAATACTGTGTTTTGGTTGTTGGGTAGTACTAAGTATACTTCATGTGCTGGATTTTGTGGGTCAGTCGTTATTGTTTTTTTGTTTTGTCTTGTCTTTTTTGGGGGGGGGGGGGGGGGGGTCTTGTCGCCCAGGGCACCATGTAGGCTAGGAACGCCACTGCTCAAAAATTTCAATTTTTAGTCACTGCCTCTGGTAGGTCTTGCTGATCGGCTGAAGAGTAACCAAAGAAAAGAAGAAAGAAAAATCCAAACACAAACAAGTTAATCATTTGAGGCTGAACTGGGCGGTCAAATTCAGAATTTAACGACATGATTCGTGTTTACTTAAATGGTTTTCACTGTAATTTATTTCTTTAATGGCGGGAAAGCCACTTTAATCTTCGAGGTAATTAACTGCTTGCCTTCCTATTGTTTGGTTTTCTCATTTTTTGTGTGTGACATTCTTCTATTTGGCAGAATTGATTTATGCATTAAAAAAAAAAAAAACAGCTCATCCATAAAGGTAATTGTTTGGCCTTGAGTTTAATTTATTAAAAAAAAAAAAATAGATTTTTAGAGATATTAAATCCATAGACTTGCTACTCACTAGTCATGGTGCTTGATGTCAGACCTAGAGTGTAAACATGTACACGTTCCCTCTTTTAGGCCTCCTCAAAATGTAATGTGGCATTTCCTGTTGTGCCACCCAGCAACAATGTTTATTCCCCACTCAGCTGGGACAAATACTGATGAAAAAGTAACAATAGCCACATTTCTCCCAAAAGTTAGATTATGTAGTAAATCCTTCAAATAAAAGATTATATTCAAATGTGTTCTGCATGACAAACCCTGACCAGAAATTTCCTTGGCCTTTAAATGTACTTAGTAGCCGAATCATCTTTTGCTTTTAATTGAAACTAATACCTAATTAAAAAGAATGCGCAAATAAAATACCTCAAAAATGGACTCTAAGGACTTGTTTAAATAACTCTAGCAATAAGCACATTTTTTTTCACATTGATGTCTTGTGCAGGGACTTATATGATTTCGCAAAAACGAATGAATGAAAATCTTCCATGTGGCCATGAGGGCGTGAACGTGTGTGCCCTTTAAGGACATGTTTAAGTTATAGTCAAAAGACATTTGAAGGCAGTTTTTCTACCTGTGTGTCTTGTGGAAGGTGAAGGACAGTGTGTAGCCTCTCGCTGTGATGGTGCCGAGACTCTTCCTCATATGCCAGGTCCCGGTCGGTCTGCGGAAGCGCCAGGAACCGCCGGATGGTGCACAGGTTCTCCCACAGGGTTCGGTTCTCCGGGCTGGGGTTTTCTTTCCAGCGGAGCAGCTCGCACAGCCAACCCTGTGATGACAGTGTTAAAGCTGTTGCTCGATGATTTATTTTGAGGCATTGGTGTCTATATATTGAAATAACTACTTAATTGTTTGATGTGTTGGACTGTAGCGACAGATTGGTTTTGGTGGAGGCCTACGTCATGGGAGAAGGTAAGTACAAAAAGTAGACAAAAGTTACATTGTTTTTCTTTGGAGTCTGCAGGGTGTGTAAGGTAGGTGTATATCCAGAAAGGGAGATAGAGAAGATTCAATTATGTCTGCGAGACTGGCTCTGTTTGTGACACCAGCTGGTGCGTTCAAGCCGCCACCTCAGGCATCGTGCGACGCTAATAGCCTGATCATCTCTTGCTGCTGCTCATACCATACTGGTGGCCAGCTGCAGCAGATGGGTGCACTGAACTGTGACCCTCCTACCCACTAACCAACTCCCATCTTGACCTGGGGGACTTCGCTAATCATGCACACACACAAGCACAAGCATGCAAGTACTGTATAGAAAGTGCATATCAGCCCTTGATGGTCTTAGGCATGCTAGCAGCCACACGCTACTGACCTACTGGTTGAATAGCTTGATTCCTGATGATGCAATCCATGGAGTTGGACAAACCTTTTTTTGGAAGAGCAACCGTTATATGCCATAGGCCAGTGGTCCCCAACCTTTTTTGCACAACAGAGCGGTGTGTTGTAGGCCTTTTTTTTCACGGACCGGCAATGCATGGCAGAAAATTACAGTAAATATAAAAATGGGCCGAAAAACGAACATTATGTGCAGGGAAAATTTAATTCGCCATACGCTGAGTCAACCTTTTTAACAGCAGCCATAATGAGTTCTTGTCCAATCGTGAAAGGTTTTTAGGCTTTAGCAATACAGTTCGCTATGAGATACGATGCTGTCAGTGCATTTGGTTTTGTTGCCTCATTTGCTAGCTTTTAGCCACATCTTATGCAGAATGGACTTCATTGTAGGCTCCTTTTCTTGCTCAGCAGGAGGCCTTATCACTGTAAAAAAGTTGTCCAAAGACAACGGATTTAGAGTCATCTTCGCTAACGTGTGAGCTTATTATTTCCAGGAACAAATTTGATGCGCCTACGTCATTATCAAGGACGAGTGCACATAGATCTAAAAAATAGATGTTGGCTGCTAGCTCCAATGGATTTCAATGACAACGTCCTATCCAGTTTTATTATTTTATACTAGGGCTGTCAAAATCATCGCGTTCGGGCGGTAATTAATTTTTTAAATTGATCACGTTAAAATATTTGACGCAATTAACGCACATGCCCCGCTCAAACAGATTAAAATGACAGCACAGTGCAATGCCAACTTGTTACTTGTGTTTTTTGGAGTTTTGTCGCCATCTGCTGGCGCTTGGGTGCGACTGATTTTATGGGCTTAAGCACCCATGAGCATTGTGTAATTATTGACATCAACAATGGCGGGCTACTAGTTTATTCTCTGATTGAAAATTTTACAAATTTTACTTAAACGAAATAATTTTTAATATAAAATTTCTATAACTTGTACTAACCTTTATCTTTTAAGAACTACAAGTCTTTCTATCCATGGATTGCTTTAACAGAATGTTAATAATGTTAATGCCATCTTGTTGATTTATTGTTATAATAAACAAATACAGTACTTATGTACCGTATGTTGAATGTATATATCCATCTTGTGTCTTATCTTTCCATTCCAACAATAATTTACAGAAAAATATGGCATATTTTATAGATGGTTTAAATTGCGATTAATTACGATTAATTACGATTAATTAATTTTTAAGCTGTAATTAACTCGATTAATAATTTTAATCGTTTGACAGCCCTATTTTATACTAATCCGAGCAAAACAACAGGAAGTACCCCGTCTGCCATTGCTGATGTGTGCCGCCCAATGCACACAGTCAACAGCAGCTAACGTTACTGTTTGCTTTGACTGACGCTGGGCTGCTATAGATGTGAAAACACCCCAGTAATGGCGGCCAACCATTAGAGTACACAAATCTCTACTGGGATTAGTCAATAGAGTGGAAAGGTATATTGATTTGTCAAGTGACACAGGCCAAATTGCTGTCGTTGACAAATGATTTCTTTGTGGCCCGGGAGCAAATGCACCACCGACCAGTAGCGGTCCCTGGCCCGGTAGTTTGGGATCACTGTCATAGACTACTAATTTTGGGCACAGAACTGCCATTAAAAAATTGACATCAGCTACTTAACCTTATTTTAGTTAACATGAAATGGTTGAAGCGGAGATTTCGTTCTCTTTTGTAGTAGATCTTTCCAAACAAAGTACCTACTTTGCGAACAAAGTACCTTCTTTGCTTTGCAATTGATAGCATTGTGCTTCACTTGATTGGCTTCCGTGCAGGTGATATGAGCTACGGTGACCACCTGTCCGATTTTAGGACAGACACTCAGCCTTTTCAATGATGTGTCCGACATCCGGCACAACACATTAGCCGGACGCTATTTGTCTAGCTTTTAAAGAAAATGGGCCGCTGTGCAGTTTGTGTGACGCAACTCAGCCCTACGGTTGTCACAACTGGTCTGTGATTGGCCAAGAGTGGCTTCAGTTAATAACGTCCTATATCATTGGTTCAATAAAACGGAAACAAAGCTTTAGGTGTGGCTATCTGATGACATCATTTCCTCGCTGGGATTTTATAACAGGGCTAGCAAACATGCCAAAACGTTGGACATCTTTTAAAATTGAATGGGCGAAAGAGCACGATTTCCTCGCCAAAAGTAGTCGAGACACATTCCGCGGTTTCTGCACACTTTTCCGGTGTGACGTAGACGTGAGCAGCTGGGGCAAAGCGACCATAGAACATCACGTGGAAAGAGTGAAACATAAAAGAATGAGGCAAGCAACAGATGTGTCTACATTGAAAACATTTTTTCGAGACCACCATCGCTTCTGGATAGCAAAACTGCTGCTGACCTTTGTACAGTTGCTCCACTTATAAAGGGTTCACTTCTTTTGAGCAGTTCAATTCGGACATTGTTTATACACAAAACATCTTTTTCTGAAGCATTTTGTTTGTTACAAATGTTCCTCGTCAATACCGTTACTCTGCCAAAATATCCTACTATCCTATTTGACTCACTAAGTACTACAGTGTGCTTTTAAGATCGTTTTGTTTAGATGTATACAGGAAGAGCGTATTAAAAAATGCATTAAAAAATACTTAAATGTAATAATATCAAATAAGGATGGTGTAAATACATATACTATATGACTAATGTCAACAGTGCTTTAAAGCTACCATAAGAAAACACAGTGCTTAAAGTGCCTATAACAGCAAAAAGCATGTTTATTTCATATTTCACGCAGTATTTTATGCTCCTGAATGAAATGGAACGGTTGCATGTGTGTGAAAGTGATCGTTTTATTCAATTTTTTTTCATCCAGCACCATGAAAATGAGTGACTTCCGGCTTCACTCCCGAATTGAGGACGAATGCGACTGTGACGTCACCCGGGTCAGGATCTCACAATATAGCATTGCTTTAAAGCATGCAGATGGACTGCTGATTGAAATGATTTTGCGGATTGATTTGTGTATTTTTCGCATCACGTCAGCCAAATGTGCTGCAGGGTTTTGTTGCTGCACCAGGGAGAGGTGTGTGAGCCTTTTTGGGTATCAGAAAGTTCCTGTTTTATGTGTGTGCTGTGTTTTTATATGTCACCCAAACTTGTAAATCGAGCACGTAGCACAAAATACTACTGTATATGCTGCCTCATTTGTTCCCTTACCTGACTCTTGTTGGCAGCCACTTTGGCAAACAGCGCTTGGGAAACCTTTGCTCGCTTCATCTCCTGCTGGATTTCGTCATAGATCCCTGATGTGATGTTAACCAGCGATTCCAACTTGATGGGTAGGTCAGGCACAGGGCCTGTTGGCTTTGGCTGAAAAGGGTGTTATGTAACAATAACACAGTGAGTGCGGGTTGGAGGTAATTCTAATCGCTGAAACTATAAAATGGTATATTAACAAATTCAGTATCCATGCTGGAATTGGGATTTGTGCACACAACAAAGGATCGTTTTATTGGAGGATGCCTGCTTTTTCGTTTGTTTTGTTGTGTTTGTTTGGTCATTGTTCTAGTTTGTTTTCAGATAGAAATTTTGCCATTTGAGTTGTATGTTTGGATTTTGTAATTTAAAGGTCAAATGGTACGCAGAGATCTTAATAGGTTGGAAGGATAACTCTAAAAATAATGCTTAATGTAATGGTAAATGGAGAGTACATATATAGCGCATTTATCTACATTGTTACCATGCCCAAAGCACTTTACATTAGCACATATTCACACACCAATCGTCCTGTTGCCATGATAGGCGCTGCCAAACCATTGGGGGGAAATTAGGGTTCCATGCCTTGCCCAGAGGCACCTTGACAGTGGGCAGTTGTAGCCAGGGATTAATCCACTGACCTTTCTGTCCCAGGACTACTGGAGATACCAACTGCGCCACAGCCGCCCTTACAAAGCCATGATTTGCTTTGCTCTCTATAGTCAATGTTAAATGTTAACTGTTTGGCAGTTTCGCGGATTGTTTTGGAACAACTTTTATGGTGGTATCATACAGTACAGTGGTATGAAAAAGTATTTGAACCTTTTGGAATTTCTCACATTTCCGCATAAAATCAATATCAATGATCTGATCTTTGTCAAAATTACACAAATGTAAAAAAACAACAACAACAACAACTAACTAACTAACTAACTAAAACCACCCAAACATTTATAGGTTTTCATATTTTAATGTGGATAGCGTCCAAACAATGACATAAGGGGGGAAAAAATAAGTAAGTACCTGTGCCTCTGTAAAGTCCTTTGAGACATCTGTTGTGATTGAGGGCTATACAAATAAAATTGAATTGAATTGAATTGAATTGAATTGAATTAAGTAAACCCACTGCCTAAGGACACTTAAAAAGCAATTGAAATCAATTTTTACCAAACAATTTAAGTCAGGTGTGCCCAATCACACACACCTGGTAAGAATTGTCTTGATGAGAAGCATTGTCTGATGTGCATCATGGCTCGGTCAACAGAGCGTCTGAAGACCTGCGATCAAGGATTGTGGATTTGTATAAAGCTGGGAAAGGATACAAAACCATCTCTAAAAGTCTGGATGTTCATTAATCGACAGTCAGAGAGGTTTTCTACAAATGGAAAGAGTTTGGCACTGTGGCTTCTCTCCCAAGGAGTGGCCGTCCAGCAAAGATGACGCCAAAAGTTCAGCGCAGAATACTCAGAGAGGTAAAAAAGAACCCTAGAGTGTCTGCTAAAGACTTACAGAAATCACTGGCACAGTCCAATATCTCTGTGCACACATCAACTATATGTAAAACAATGACTAAGAATGGGAGGACTCCACGGAGGAATCCACTGCTGTCTAAAAAAAAAAAAACATTGTTGCTCGTTTAATGTTCGCAAAAAAAGGCACTTGGACACTTTGGGACAGTTTTGGCAAAATATTTCGTGGACTGATGAAAACAAAGTTGAATTGTTTGGGAGTAACACACAATGTCATGTGTGGAGGAAAAATGGAACAGCTCACCAACATCAACACCTCATCCCCAACGTGAAGTATGGTGGAGGGAGCGTCATGATTTGGAGCTGTTTTGCTATATCAGGGCCTGGACTTCTAATCATTAATGGAAGAATGAATTCAAAAGTTTATCAGGATGTTTTGCAGAAAAACCTGCAGCTGTCTGTCAGACAGTTGAAGCTAAAAAAGAGGATGGATGCCGCAACAAGACAATGATCCAAAACACAGAAGTAAATCACCTTCACAATGGTTTCAGAAGAACAAAATACACGTTCTGGGTGGCCAAGTCAAAGTCTAGACTTGAACCCCATTGAGATGCTGTGGCATGACCTAAAGACAGCGATTCATGCCAGACATCCCAGGAATCTGACTGAACTACAGCAGATTTGTAGAGAAGAATGGGCTAAGATTAGTCCTGATCGATGTGCCAGACTGATCTGCAGCTACAGGAAACAAAATATGGTTAAAGATATTGCTACCAAAAGGGGGGCCACAAAATATTAAATGTGATGGTTCACTTACTATTTTCCCTCCTTCTGTCTTTCTTTGCATATTATTGTCATTAAAATATGAAAACTTATAAAAGTTTGGGTGGTTTTTGTTAAAGCAGACACTTTTTTCATCTGTGTGATTTTGACAAAGATCAGATCACATTTGATAGTGATTTTATGCAGAAATGTGAGAAATTCCAAAAGGTTCAGATACTTTTTCATACAACTGTATCTACATGTCAACAGTTTACATATCATACTCATTTCGCTTTTTTGCCTCTATTATGGCCAGGCTTTTTGTTTGCTTCAATGTGTGTCAAGCTCTTAGACCGCTCGCGTTGTTTTGAAGTCGCTCACAGAGACATGTACAGACGAAACTAGCTTACATTCCAGATACAGCGATAATTTGCCTTAGACATAATAAATAATAGCCCACACGGCATCTGAGTTAAAAGGCCTTATCACTAAAAATGCTCTATTACATCCTTTATGTTTAAAATAGGCTCGTATGATAGCTTTGAAGTTGTTGTTCCATTATACGTGGAATTTGTTTGAAAAAAAACCTGTAGACATTATTCACATTATTTACGCGATGTGCAAGATTGCAGAGAACTCACCGAGTTGGCTATCTTATTCTTGTTCTTCCAAATGGAGGCCCACGTATCAGGTGTTATCTGCTCATCCAAGCTCCTCTCCCACACTTTCTAAGGACACACACAGGACACACAACATGTTAAATTTGAGCGTGTCCAATGCCATACAATAGTGATTTAACCTTTAAGTGTGTTCTACCTGCGAGAGGCGTGGTGTGCCAGGATTGGACGAGTTAGAGGGAGGAAGGCCCACAGTAGGGTTCATGGTGCGCTCCCTCTCCTCTTGGTAGATGCGGTCACGCTCACCCTCGGGCAGGTTGAGGAAGTTCTGCATGGCCTTCAGGTTGACCAGCAGTGACTGAGAGGCTGTACGTGGGTCTTCCTCCTTCCTCAGGATCTCAGACAGCAGTCCCTGAATTGCAACACCATTTTGTTAATGTTTGTTAAAATTGTTGAAGTTCTTTTGAACCATATCAAAATCCACTCAAATTAGTAGATCTGTGGTATGAGATTATACTCTTCAAAATAGCACATCTATCCCAGACGTTCAGGCCCACCCCTTCAGCTACAGCAGTATGGCCACACACAAATAATGTTTACCGTGAGGACACCAGTGAATTAGCTAGCCTGACTAGCATGTGCGTCTGAAAAGCAATTTACTTGAGTAACCTTTTGAGAAAAATGTACTTCTATGAGTAGTTTTACAAAGCCATACTTTTTACTTCACTTGAGTAGATTTGTGAAGAAGAAACGCTACTCTTACTATGCTATCTTGGGCTACATTAGTTGTCATATTTTCCCTTTTTATTCTACATATTAGATTTTTCGCCAGAGACGCCAACAGTGGCTCTACCAGTTTCACCAATGAGATGTCACAACAATAATCGCATGACTCCATTATACCAATCAGACTCAAGCTGGCCGTTCTATGATCACGCCAACCTGTTCAACCACGTCTTTAAACTACCGTCTACCATGTATTGACTGTGCGTCCTTGGTTGGTTGAAGGGGACGGGACTTGATAAGCATATGCTTCTCCCGTCAGCCCTTGTCTTTATTGTCTTCGGTTTTGTTTCTTCGGGTTAATCATATCACAAAGCTTGTAATTGAAATGATACCGAAGATGATGACAATAAATAAATAAAGCACCTTAAAATTTTAAATACACCATAGAGTGCCGCCATCAACATGACTCGAAGTCGAAAGAGCGGATTTAATCTCTCTCCCAGTTTCTATATGGCGCCAATTGGCCACGGAAAACTGGAGATATGATCCCTATAGTTTCAGAATACAAAATATGTTTTTTCCACTAGAGGGCACTCGTGCTCTTTGGACGAATAATGCCTCATTTCTGTAGATTTTTTTTCTCTTTTCATAATTCAATGGTTAGTATAATAACAGTTCATACAAACAACTTTGTGTTGACAAAAAACATTTAAAAATAAAATTCAAATAACTTAAGCAGTTAAACATAATGTTACTCATTACTATTTTTTTCGCCAAATACTTTTTTACTTGAACTTGAGTAGTGTTTGGATGACTACGTTTACTTGAGTAATATTATTTTTAAGTAACGCTACTCTCACTTGAGTAAAATATTTGGCATTCTTTCTGTACCGATCGCTTATCCAAACTCAATGGGGAGCGGCTTGTTTCAATGAATGGGGAATGTGGTTATGGCGACGCCTGGGATCAAGACAGAAACGGTAAAAGGATTTTTTTTAAACTGATTTTGAGGACATTTGTTGACCGATGGCTTAAAACATATACCATAATTTTTGGACAATAAGGCGCACCTGACTATAAGCCACCACCCACCAAATCTGACATGAAAACGGCATTTGTTCATAGATAAGCCGCATTGGACTTTCAGCCGCAGCTGTCCTCACTGTATTATTGGATATTTACACCAAAATATATTGAACAGTCACACTTTGACAGTGGCCTTATACGACTGTCATAAGACCAAATGAACCAACATTAAATTTTGAGCCAATTGGCTACAAAGCTTCATTGCTTCAAGAAGCTTCATTTAGCCCTCACTGCTTCCTTGGGGGAGACAGTCAACATCGCTGCCACCTGCTGTCAACACTGCTGTTGTCTAACATGCTTCCTAGCATGCACTGCAGCGCTCCAGATGTAAATAACAATCAAAATTCATGTTCTGTGCTAATTATGTCTTCAGTTACTGTTCCAGTTGTTTCATTAATTGCTTGTTATGGGATTTGGTAACACTTTCTTTGACAGTGGCGACATAAGACTGGCATTAGACAATCATAATTATATCAATCATAACTGTCATGTGCATTAATGAATTGTTGTAACACATGTCATTTAGTGTTAACTGGCCAATTATCTCACTTTTTAATGGATGAAAAAGATCCGAGCTGGACATAAATGGAGTTAGTGACATAATTTGCCGGATGACATTCAATGACTTCGGTCATACGCATTCATTCATGCCCATGATAGTGTCATGTTATAATGACATACCGCACGCATGCTATTTTTAGACCGTGACGTCACATCGTAAAGCGGAAGTAAAGCCGAAGTGGGACATTATAGACCCGCCCTCGCATAGAAACAATGTAATTTGTGGTACTTTTCTCCGGTAATCTTTCAAAAACGAACATGCCAATCACACATTGCTTTTTTGGAACTTGTAGAAACAACTCTAGACATTACGACATATGAAGGATGTTTTCTTCATACGTTTCTGGAAACCAAAAACTCGGGAGGAAAAATGTGAAGACCGAATCAACTTGCGCGGACTTTAACACCAGCTTGGTGAATCCATTCACATTTCATATGCAGTAAAAATTTTGTTGGGTTGGCATGGTCTTTCAGAGGACAAAGAGGTAAGCCATTTTTATATTTTTAACTTATTTTTTAGCGTAACGTTGTGCCGTACTGCTTCTGTCTGACAATGAATGACCTGAAAAGAATTACAATGGTATCTGACTGCCACTGTTACCGTTTCTGTTATTAAAAAAAATAAAAATAAATAAACTTTAGTAAGAGGGGAAGTGTAAATAAATTATAGAATTAAGATTTGTTATCAATGAAAAAATTAAAAGGGTTCGTTGGCTGTCACTGAGTAGCATTTGCGATCGCTACACAAAGCTAACTAAAGTACCCCCAAGAATGGTCAGAGACATAGGACAACCAGAGGATATATATGAAAGACAGTGCTGATGGTAAAGGATAGCTTGTTGAAACAGGAGAATGTCATTGTCAGTCACGTCGATAAAAAAGCTAAGGCTATGCTTAGGTCGGCTCATTTTTTTCCCGTCTTTTTCAGCCTTCGACACTCAAGCCATCTTTTTAACTGAACATTTTTAAGTTCTTTCACATCTTTGCCAGTGAATTTGGCACCGGGGACATCATTTTCGGAGAGAATTGGTAGGTTTAGCTCTGTACACATCTCCTTCGTAGACGATTTCCATTCATTTCCTATTAGGGACAAACGGTGGCATGTCCCTCCTAAGCAACAGTAGCTAATGTCATGAATATTAATGAGCGGAAGTGACGTGTTGCTTGCGGTACACCATTATGACGGTCTTTTGGCACCACTGTCAAATAAAGTGTTACCTGTTAACCCAAAATAAATCAACAAATAAGCCGCACTGGACTATAAGCCGCAGGATACAAAATGAAGGAAAAAAGTAGCAGATTATAGTCCAAAAATAACGGTAAACATATTTTTTTACTGCACTAGCCCACCAAAGTTTGACGACAGTGCAATTTATAGTTTATGAATGAAGCCGGACGGAAAAACAGAGACATGCAAAATCTGGTGAATTATTGCATGATGGTTAATGTTCTAGGGATTTGTTATCTAAAGGTGCCATTCACGGCTTCTTTTAAGTGAATCCTATGTGCCATCTTTAAATTTTTCTATCGACGCATGCTGTAAAGTGTTTAGCTCAGCCTTGAGTGCATCAGGTGCTTGTGCCTCTACAGTGGAAACATGAGGGCTAATGACCTGGAAGCTACCCCACCACGCTTTTGGCAATCCTGCTGAAAATACCTCGAAAGTGGGTGTCCACAAATGAGCCCAACCCTGCGTGAAGAAATAAGCGTCTATAATTTGAATGGATCTGAATTAAGTACAGCAATTATCTCTTCACGCCCACAGTTGATGTGACTGTGCTCTTTGTGTGTACATAATGCATAGGAAATTTCTTCACTATCCCAACTTCGTTTGACTTTGTAATGACAATCATAGTTTCCTTACTTGAGTGCGATTGAAGGCGACTCGGGCAAACACGGCCTGGGATACGCTGGCTCTCTTCAACTCATCTCGAACCTGCTGGTAGATTTCAGAGGAAACCTCAGAGGCTGAGGGATTGCTTCCTGGATGGTCGCCGCCGACTTTGGAGGGTCCACGTGGAATGGGCGGGTGGTTGAGAAACTGTTGGTTGATGGCTTGCGGGTGCTGATGTGCCAGCAACCGGCTGACGGCTATCTGCTGGTTGATAAGGTGGGCCATGGCGAGCTGCTGGCGCACCAGCTGGGGGGAGAGTTGAGGTGAGAGCAGCCCACCTGGGCCCAGCAGGGGTTGGAGGGCGCCAGGCGGGTGGGGTGGTGGTGGCGCGGGCACCTGGCCCGTATGGAGAGGGGGGCTGTGGTGGAGGGGGCCGTGGGGTGAAGGCTGTTGCTGTGGGTGAGGAGGTTGCTGAGGAGGCTGCGACGGTGCCTGCGATTCTCCAGATCCCGCTTTCAAAAGGGGGCTGCCGCCAAGATGACCGAGCTGCGCCAGGCCAGCCAAGTGAGGAGGCGGTCTCTGGCCCAGCATGCAGAAGTCAGCCATGTTGTCCCGTTCAACTGTACAGCAGACCAGATTGTCATTTATTTACCCCAAAATATTGTTTGTGTTCAAAAAGAAAAGAATGCTTACTTTTGATGTCAGCGGGATCTCGTCCTGACCACATCTTCTCCAAATAATCCACTGCTCAAAGCAAACACAACAAGTAAAACAAATGTCCATTTAATGCATGTGCAGCAATATGTACTATTCAAAAATAAACCTATTATCTCTTGGAAAATATCTCCAAACTGTATTTAACCCCTTGATTTGTTGTATCCCTTTAACATATCCAATCAGAATGATGTCCTTTGTATTCTCTAATGCCTATTCTGCTGCTTGAGGCTATATATTTAATGAAATACATATCAGTTATTTTTCTCAGTTACAGTTTTTGGGGGTCATGTTTGACACCATCAGAATTGCTGTACGAAAACAATACTGCGATTTTCCCATATAAATTAAGCCATAGACTTCACTATCAGTTGACGATACAGCTCCCACAGACATTGCGCAACGGCTTCCCGTAGGAGGCCGGGCCACGGAGAGCATCCTGGAAGCCTTCACTGCGATAAACTTAAACATGCTGCATTTTAATGCCGGATTTAGGTGGAAACAGGACAAAGGTTTCCATGCATGAAAGCAAGCAGGAGTGATTTGGTTGAGGATTCAAGGTAATTATTATATAAAATAGCACAATGCATGCACTTTGAAACGCTGTGAAAAAAAAAAATGAATGAAAAAAATTTGCGTAACTTCAGGTTGAAATATTTACCTAAAATGAATGATAACTGCCCGTTTTTTGTTTTTAACCAAGAATCTAGACTGTTTTCTGTTCATATCGATAGAAATTCTGGGATTTTTGCATTTATTTACAAGAATTTTCAATTTAAAAAGCTCTCCGTTTTGTGATGGCCGCCACGTTGGATTTTGTTTCCATACACAATAGCGTAACTTTACATTCAAATAATCAGGTAATTTTCGTCCAACTGCCTGTTATTTGTTCCAAAAACTAGTAATTTAGACATTTCTGCGCCCATAAATCTTTTTTTTTTTTTTTTAATTGTCTTTTAAGTGTTGTATTTTATGTAAACTTTTCAATCTAAAAACGACGAGGGCCGAAAGTGACATCGGAATTCAACCTAAATAAGTTGTGATTTTAAGTAGAAAAATGCCAAATTTGCTTTTGCTGAGTAAAATTAAGATGATTCTGCATGTTTTCCTCAAGTATTGAGTTTCTGATGCGATAATTGAGTGATTTATTAGCTATGGACTACTTATGTCAAAATTGCACTAAATTAAAAAAAACAAGTTGCTATTTCGGGCAAAAAGAATGTGATATGTTAAATATTGCTATTGATCCTGAAAATATTGATGATTATCTCTGCATTTGGTGGTGTTTGTGCATCTACCGTGACATCTGAGAATTTTATAGCCATTTTAAGTTTTGTGAAACTTCTATAACAAATAATTAATCGGGATATAATTAGGATTTTTTTTTTTTTTTTTTTGATGCCGCTGCTCATGTTGACTCATATATGCCGAGAGGAGGTGCCCGTTTTGGTTTTGAAAATATCTGAATTTTAGGTTTTTGAAAATAGGCCCCCTACAGATCGGCCCCGCGCCCAGTTTCCCGTCAACTGATAGTGAAGTCTATGATTAAGCAAAAAATAAAAACTGCAGTACAAGAAGTTTTAAGAAGACCTTAAAGGGATTAGGTCATAGTAATTTGAATTCACCTAATCAATTTGTTTGAGTTGATGTTGCAAGGGTGTTTATTGGCCGTTAAAGCCAAACTGTCAACCTTACCTTTGATTTTCTTGTACTTCTTGTACCAGCGACCAAACTCCTGGCATTTAGCGGTGGAAACGTTGGCATAGTAGGAGCTGTTCACGATGGACGAGATCATACTCTGTGAGAAAGAAAAGACACGGATAAAGATAATTAATAGCCAGAGCGATACCAAATGTTTACAGTCAACCAAACATAAAAAATGCAATGTGACACACACACACAATTGAAACAGACAGTCAGTAATCATGACTGGAAGCCACACGTGGAAATTTGAGCTAGCAGTGAACAGCTAGAGAATCTCCACTCAAACACACACACACATATGCTTGCAATTGATCCACTTGCTGCCATCAACGCCCCCACCAGAGCTCCATTAAAGGCCATAAATCTCCCGCAGCAGCCATTATGATGCGGCGAGAGCGCTAAACATGCAGCTGGGGAGTTAAAACACGCCAGAGTTTGATTAAAATGTAGCAACAGTTATTAATCATATTTATTTTCTAGCTTTCTAATTGTGCAGGGTGTGAAGACAGACAACCTTTCACGCTTGACTCTAGGTTGTATTTTGTTAATGTTTTTTTTCTAACCTGTGACAGAGGACACTCTTTAGCTAGAGTGCTTTGGTTCATTTCCTTGAGGAGCTCCTTGAGAGCATTCCGGACAGTCGCGTGGTTCCATTGTTCACAGGGGAGGTCTTCAAGCTTGGAAAAACTACAATAGGAAAAAAGACAGTCAGAGGTTGCTGGTATGAAAACTTTCTGATATATGAATGGCTATCATCTAGTCACATGGGACTACAGTGGTATGAAAAAGTATCTGAACCATTTGGAATTTTTCACATTCCTCATAAAATCACCATCAAATGTGATCTGATCTTTGTCAAAATCACACAGATGAAAAAAACAGTGTCTGCTTTATTTAAAACCACCCAAAGATTTATAGGTTTTCATATTTTAATGAAGATAGTATGCAAACAATGACCGAAAGGGGGAAATAAAAGTAAGTCAACCCTCACATTTAACATTTTATGATAGGCTCCAGCACCTCTGACCATTGTAAGGATAAGCGGCATGGAAAATGAATGAGTGCCCCCCCCTTTGGCAGCAATAACTTAAACCAGACGCTTACTGTAGCTGCAGATCAGTCTGGCAGATCGATCAGGACTAATCTTGGCCCATTCTTCTCTACAAAACTGCTGTAGTTCAGTCAGGTTCCTGGGATGTCTGGCATGAATCGCTGTCTTTAGGTCATGCCACAGCATCTCAATGGGGTTCAAGTCTGGACATTGACTTGGCCACTCCAGAACGTGTATTTTGTTCCTCTGAAACTATTCTGAAGTTGATTTTCTTCTGTGTTTTGGATCATTGTCTTGTTGCTGAATTCATTCTCTCTTTAGCTTCAACTGTTTGACAGATGGCCTCAGGTTTTCCTGCAAAACATCCTGAAAAACTTTTGAATTCATTCTTCCATTAATGATTGAAGTTGTCCAGGCCCTCAGGTAGCAAAACAGCCCCAAATCATGATGCTCCATCCACAATGCTTCACGTTGGGGATGAGGTGGTGATGTTGGTGAGCTGTTCTATGTTTCCTACACACATGACGTTGTGAGTTACTCCCAAACAATTCAACTTTGGTTCTATCAGTCCACAAAATATTTTGCCAAAACTATTGAGGGGTGTCCAAGTGCCTTTTTGCGAACATTAAACGATTAACGGTGTTTTTTTTTTAGACAGCAATGACTTCCTCTGTGTAGTCCTCCCATGAACACCAATCTTGGCCATAGTTTTACGTATAGTTTATGTGGGCACATAAATATTGGACTGTGCCAGTGTTTTCTGTAATTCTTTAGCAGACAGACTAGGGTTCTTTTTTTTTTACCTCTCTGAGTATTATGCGCTGAACTTTTGGTGTCATCTCTGGTGGATGGCCACTCCTTGGGAGAGAAGCAACAGTGCCAAACTCTCTCCATTTGTAGACAACTTCTCTGACCTTTCTATCCTTTCCCAGCTTTGTACAAATCAACAATCCTTGATCGCAGGTCTTCAGACAGCTCTTTTGACTGAGCCATGATGCACATCAGACAATGCTTCTCATCTAGACATTTCTTACCAGGTGCGTGTTTTATAGTGGGCAGGGCAGCTTTAAAACACTCATCAGTGATTGAGCACTCACCTGACTTAAATTGTTTGGTAAAATTTGGTTTCAATTGCTCTTTAAGTCTCTTTAGGCAGTGGGTTCACGTACTTATTTTTCCCCCCTTCTTTCCTTGTTTGCATAATATCCTCATTAAAATATGAAAACCTATAAATGTTTGGGTGGTTTTAGTTAAAGCAGACACTGTTTTTACATCTGTGCGATTTTGACAAATATCAGATCACATTGGATGTTGATTTTATGCAGCAGTATGAGAAATTCCAAAAGGTTCAGCTGCTTTTTCATACCACTCTAAGTGTACCAGCAAGCGTCAAAGGACAGAGATGCTATGCTGTACAGGAATTGTTACAAAGAATTTAAGAGGAAAATTGAGTCCTTGTAATGAAGAATTTGATCCAAACAAGCAGCAGCTTGTGTCTGTTGTCATTCATTTTCGGCAACAGTTTTTCAAGGATAAGCAGTACGCCATATATCTTTTACCGTTAACACTGTGTGGACATTCAAAATACTAGCGCACCTACGCCTGGCTGATTACAAAGTCCCGCCCAATAAGCCACAGCATTATGGCCAAACACAAATAACCGTTTTGATTCAAGTCACATTTATTCTTTTTGATCCTTGACAAGCCATTCCCATTAGTATCCCTGAGTAAATGCATTCATCAAATCAATGAATGGATGTGCCAGAATTTTCTCCAGTTAAATGTGGAGAAGACAGAGGTGATCATTTTTGGGCCAAAAAAAGAAAGGTCAAAAATAAGCAGGCAACTTAGCTCAATGTCACTTACAGCTACAAATCAAGTCAGAAACATTGGCGTAATTATTGACTCAGACCTAAAATTTGATGGCCATCTAAAGTCCGTCACTAAATCCGCTTATTACCACCTAAAAAACATAACCAGAATTAAGGGCTTCTGACTCAACAAGACATGGATAAACTTATGCATGCATTCATTTTCAGCAGATTGGACTATTGCAACGGTATATTTACGGGTCTTGATAAAAAATCAGTCAGGAAGCTGCAGCTAATACAGAATGCTGCAGCCAGAGTCCTCACAAATACAAGGAAGCTGGACCACATTACACCGGTTTTGAAATCGCTACACTGGCTTCCAGTGAGTCAAAGGATAGACTATAAAATACTTCTGCCCGTCTACAAAACACTTAATGGCCTTGGACCAAAATACATGCTTGACTTGTTAGATTCCTATGAGACATCTAGACCCCTAAGGTCGTCTGGAACCGGTCTTCTGCATGTTCCAAGAACAAGAACGAAGCAGGGTAAGGCAGCATTTGGTTATTATGCTCCTCACCTCTGGAACAAGTTACCTGAACGTCTAAAGTATGCTCAAACTGTTAGCTCTTTTAAATCAGGGCTAAAAACGCTTTTGTTTAGCACTGCATATCCATAACTGTCTATATATTTCAATCTACTTGCTTTCTATTTCTCTTGTGCCTATCTCCATTGCTGATTTCAATTATTAGTAGTAGTAGTAGTTTTTGTTTTATTTATTTATTTGTTTTTTTTTTTTTTTTATTCTATTTGTTATTAAATGCAATTTTTATGTATAATTTTATTTCCGATTTTGATTGTCTTGGTTTTTACGTTGTATTGATTTAAATGTGATTTTTATGATCTTCATGTGAAGTAAAGCACTTTGAATTGCCTTGTGTTGAATTGTGCTATATAAATAAATTTGCCTTGCCTTTTAGCAATTTGGATTAATTTCAGTTCATTTATTTCAATGCCAATCACTTATACCACAGGTGTCAAACCAATTCCAGAAAGGGCCAAGTGGGTGCTGGATTTTGTTCCAACCGATTCCGTGGAGAGAGTTAAACCAATGAACTTCCTGCTGAAACAAGCAGCACCTGACAAAGTTCAACTGATTACACATGTAAAAGATCTGATTGGTGAAAAGGTGTCCTCTTCATTGGTTGGAAAGCAAACCTCCACCCACTTGGCCCTTCTGGAATCGGTTTGACACCTGTGACTTATACAAAATGTAAAGTTCCCATGGTGATGGCACCACTAATAGAGCCTAGTTCGGGCCTAAAAAATCCAGCCCGACCCGACACGGCCCGCTGGTATTGAGGCCCGACCCGGCCCGAGCTCGATCACTTAACTAGATTTGCAGGCCCGAGCCCAAAAAACCCGATTTTTTTTTTTTTTTTTTTTTTTTTTTTTTTGAGTGACGCGGAAAAAACACAGCAGCAGCAATTTATTTTCATTTCTTCGAGTTGGCAGAAAAAAAACGCAAATTTTCTTAATGTTTAAATAATCTACATATTTTTTTTAGAATTATCAAAGCATTCACACAACGAAATAACGCTGGGAAAGTTTGTTAAACATATTTCTGAGTGTGTGGGATATTGTTCTCACATGGACGCGCCTCTCTGACAAGGAGATGGAACAGGAGAGGGGGGCGCCTCGGCCGTGCGCAAACGGTAGAGGGGGAGGACAAGAAGGAAAAGCGGCCGGCGCCACGGCGTTCGTGCACACGCACAAGCAAAAGCGCAATACAGAGAGACTGCTCTCCATTTTTTTTTTTTTTTTTTTTTTTTTTTTTTTGGAGTGACGCGGAAAAAACGTAGCAGCAGCAATTTATTTTCATTTCTTCGAGTTGGCAGAAAAAAACGCAAGTTTTCTTAATGTTTAAATAATCTACATATTTTTTTGAGAATTATCAAAGCATTCACACAACAAAATAACGCTGGGAAGGTTTGTTAAACATATTTCTGAGTGTGTGGGATATTGTTCTCACATGGACGCGCTTCTCTGACAAGGAGAGGGAACAGGAGAGGGGGGCGCCTCGGCCGTGCGCAAACGGTAGCGAGGGAGGACAAGAAGGATAAGCGGCCGGCGCCACGGCGTTCGTGCACACGCACAAGCAAAAGCGCAATACAGAGTGCTTGCTCTCCATTTTTTTTTTTTTTTTTAAAATAATTTATTAGTCCGGCATGGCGGCCCGACCCGACCTGACCCGAACGTGAATGCTTAAAGAGCATACGACACCAGAAAAAAAGTCTTAAATGGCATTATTATGTGAATTAGAATCATATTTTGAGACGATTCGACCATATACAACAATTTAGCAAAGCGCAGATGACGAGAAATTAGTTTTTTAATCTGCCGGTTAGCCACGCCTACAATTATAGGGCTTTAGCGTCCCCAACAGGTGGATGACGTCAGCGGTAGACTAGGCTCATCGGTTTTACTATTCAGCCCATTGAGGGGGAAGTGTTCAGAACGAGGAAAACGAGACGAAGAGAGCTGCAAAATGTCATTGTTTCAGTCTCTCTACTCCCAATATTTTTACAGGATATTCTTTTTATCCAAGTATTTTCCCCAATAGCTATATAAATGGCTTGAGAAGGACCAGTCAGCCCGTCGAGGGGGAACTATTCACAATGAGGAAAACGCGACGAAGAGAGCGGCAAAATGTCATTGTTTCTGTCTCTTTACTTCAATATTTTTACAGGATATTCTTTTTATCCAAGTACTTTTCCCCAATAGCTATATAAATGGCTTGAGAAGGACCAGTCAGCCCGTCGAGGGGGAACTATTCACAATGAGGAAAACGCGACGAAGAGAGCGGCAAAATGTCATTGTTTCTGTCTCTTTACTTCAATATTTTTACAGGATATTCTTTTTACCCAAGTACTTTCCCCAATTGCTAAATAAATGGCATGGTCATGACAAATAACTTGTGCTAAATGGAATATAAAATAATAAAAATCCATTTATTCAAGACGACATGGCAAAATTACTCCATAATGGTCAAAACAGTCGACTTTACCTTTACTGTCACACCTGCCGAACGATATTTTATGACACCTAAATCGGACATATGTCATTTCCCCTCCCCGGCTTCGGAGAATGTAAACAGACCAGAAGGAGTGACAGCTAGCCGACATGCTAACCCGAACCGAGGGATGTTTCAAAGTCTTCGAAGTGGAAAATCACACATAACTAGCCTGGATTATTTGACATGACGACCCGGTTGTCGAGTTTCTTTGCGGATCGGCAAACCACCCGGCGGAGAGCAATTTACAGTTCGTTCCCTGGAGGAGGGTGGCTGGAATTGTTGTGTAGCTAACGTGCTAACAGCTAACTGCTAATGAGCGTGAGGATAGCTTTTTACATGCCTATCAATGATCAAACGTAAGTAGTCCTTTATTTCAAGGAATTTTATAGTGTTTACTTTGTAATCACTGTATTCGTATTTGACATAATACAAAACAAGATGTTTACTCACTTCCTTGTAAGTCCAATGGTCCCACAGTAAATATCCAAGGTGAATGGGAACCTTTTGAAACTCCAAAAAGGCGCATACGCCTCTCCCGCATACAGAATGATTTTTCTGCAGCCGTTTGGCTGGCGTGATGCAAAAAATAAAAGTATTAATCCGCAAAATCAGCTGAATCCTTCGTCCTCATACACAACAGTACACTGTAGCGTGAAGAGGACGTCTTCTACCGTACACGTCACAGCGCCCTCCTCCTCAATGCGAGACCGAAGCCGGAAGTCACTCATTTTCCTGGCGCGGGATTAAAAAAACTAAATAAATATAGCGATCGCTTCCACACACATCCAAGCGGTCCATATCATTCAGGAGCATAAAATACCGCGTGTATTATGAAATAAACATGCTTTTTCGTGTCACAAGCACTTTAAATTGTGGGCCCGACCCGACCCGAATGTCGGGTTCGGGTTCGGGCACAAAATCTAACCTCTAACCACTAAGCAATTATACACTGGCCAAGATACACCCTTCCGCCAAGTTTGACGACTGAGCGTCATGGGCGTCGCCAGACATATTTCACTGGGAAACGTGCCCAAGTATAAATTTCACAGGTTAAAAAACATAAATAAATAAAATACCTTGGAGTTTTAAGTCTTCATAGCATGATCTACAGAATGTGCCTATCTAATATGGTCATACCATTCTATTCACTCCATATACAAAATCTGCACATGGCTCCTTAATATGGTAATTTATGCATTAAGTTTTGGCTGTGATATGAACATGAGTTGATATTTCTGTGAAGCACTTTCAGTTCAGGAGATATGCTTCAATAATATGTTACGGGAAATCCAAGTTCCCAATTTGTGATGTTTCTGATGTGTTGTAAAGTCGTAATGTGGGATAAAAACATGGTTGCTAACTTAGAATGTTGCTGCTTAACTAAGAATAGTAGTCTATTTTTATGCTCCAACGATACATCACAAGTTGCGTGACTGTTTGCCACTTTTTATAGACACAAAGTAATAGAGAATCATTTTTTTCGATTACTCGAACAACACAGGAACGCAGCATCTATTTTACAGTGCATGTGTCAAACTGTCAATCATACAGTCGAGGGTGAAAATTACATCTTCCCACCTGATTTACAGTTTAGTGCCAGATACTGCCCTTACATGCATTTTATTTGTTACTGCAGTCCCTGTAATCTGTAACAAGGTGTACTATTTTTATTTCTATTTGACTCAAACAGCATTACTCTTGCAGATGGATAATAGAAAGTTATTTGCTCGCAGCGAGGAGGAACGAGAGTGGTAAGCTAGGTAGCTCACCTAGGCAACACTTTTAGGTCACAACCTACAAGTTGAGAAACACTAATTGCATAACAGTTATATATCCCTATTTCTGTCCAGACAAAGTAGAGCAGCAGAGCGTAGGAAGAGGTGAAGGAGAGATGGAAGTTGATGAGCATGAGCAGAGCTGAATTGACGATCAACAAGGAATGTCCCAATTTTGATTTTGAAAACTGATGGTTGAAAAACAAAGAAAAACGTAACAGTTTTACAGAAACTTGCACTTTAGTTTGAATATATATTGTTTAAAGCACTATTACTGACTTTTTGTGATAGATATCTGTTTGCTCGCTCGGCAGATTCCCGCTGCACCCCAGTATTGTATTAGGTCTAGTAACGCCCCTACTGTATGTATCTGCGTATATACCCAGACTGGGCATGTACCGGTATGAGATTCTGACGGTATGACAACCTTAAGCCAAAATATCACGGTTTCACGGTATTGTAATTACAGCTCTAAAATGTATTACTTTGAGAAAGCTGTGTTTAAAAAATAAAAAAAAAATAAAAAACTTTTTTCCATTGAGCAGGAACCTAAAACCCACAGCCACAGCTCAACATTATTGCCACCATAAGAAAAATAATTGAGTTATTTTTCCATTAAAAGCATGTGTCAATGACTCTTATAATGTATACACACACTCTCAACACAGACAGTTGCCACAGAGAAAAAAACACCACATTTTTTATCACTGCTAGACACACTAAACACGCTGGAGTTACTTTCGTAACCGGTGGGAAACGTTCATGACAGCTTTTACGAACCTTTATTTTTGTAAAAATACTGTAATATTGGAGATACTGCCTCCTTGGCAGCAGCCCTCCGCAAACATGTTTTACATGTCGGTTGGTCCTCCTCCTCTAAGGCTAGGTTCATACCGCAGGTCTTAATGCACAAATTCGATTTTTGTCATATCTGTTTTTTTGGCTTGCCCGTTAGGACAGCCTTTGTCCGTTGATCCAGTTCAAGTATCACGCATGCAAACTAATTCTCAGTCCGAGATGCGCTAAAGAAACTGATGCGCAAGGGCATCAAAACAAATGATAACACATGCCGGCTCAACGTCATTCAGAGGTGATCATATTTTGATTTCCAAAATGAGGACACAAATAACAGACATAAAAAATCCTCGTTTAGTCTTATATTCAAAGTTTATATGTATCGATAGAATGCACGCACTGTCCGTGCATGACACACACACACGGACTGTTTGCCCTGATTCTCGGCCGTCTAAGCAATCTTGAAATATTGCTCATATGGAGCTGAGAGAAAACCGAGCATTCTCAGGCTTATCCTCAACCCATTTTTTTTTTTATGACTGTTCTCAAGCCTGACCCTTCCCCAAAGCCGTGTTCAAGGCAAGCTAGGCGCTAACGCACAGCTGCACGCACCGCTACCGTAGTGCCCTGTCTTTCTCGCTCTTTGATGAGGTAATTGCTGCATGAATTCAGATTTGGGAGCCTTGCCAGTTCAGACCACCGCAACATTCTGGAAAAGTGTGGCCCAGATCGGATTTAAACCACATACGAAAGTAAGATCGGATTTGAAATGGTTCATTTCAATCCGACTTATCCTGTTCAGACCGTCAAGTTAATGCCTCTCTCAAGTCGGAAAAACGGAAAAATCAGATTCGTGCATTAAGACCTGCAGTATGAACCTAGCCTAAGCCGTGGCTATCTGTAACTTTTCTGTGTTCCCATACCAGCTATTTCATTTTCTTCAATGGGGGAAAAAGTTGTGGAAAAGTGAGGAGGGTTGAGCCTTTTAGCTGCAAGCGAGAGATTTCTCCCTTCATTTGTGGGACATAAAAAATGGCTAAAACCTTAGGGACGGTATGACGGCAAATTTTTGCGGTTTTGAAACCGTGACGTTTTCATACCACGGTATACCTTGAAACCGGTAATCGGAACATGTCTAAGTCCCAGACAGAGATTCTTTTGAATTACAGTATGACACTATATAAAGATATTGATCTCACTCCCAACCCCTTACTAACCGGTGCCTTCCTTGCCATCTTTTAACATCAAATAAATTAACCTAAAGCTCCGCGCACTGCTCTGAAGTCATTACAGATTTGCGCATCAACATGTCAACAAATCCTGTTTGGTATGTGGGAAAAAATGCCTCTCATCTGTACTTTATCTGTTTTTATCTTTCCATCAGGACACTGGCTCCACTCTTTTTCTTGGAGTCTGATGATAGATAAATCCTTACAAGCTTGAAGTGAGCTTTGGTAATCAATTCTTGATGTGCAATCAGACACAATGACATCACCACATGGGCTTCACCGCTGTAATGCGACCATGAAAGCCAAAACCTTTAAATAAATAACTGACCTTTGCAGTTGGATTCTTAGAGTGACCATATGGTAGACCTCCATGAGCATGTCGGCTACCGTCGCCTCCGGAGCGTCCGTCAGGAAGTGGATGGGCAGAGGGTTCCACCTCCCCACCTTGATGATACCTGGGTTGAACCAAACATTTGATTGATTGATTTTGAATTACACAACTCTGAAGTTGGAGTTAGACCTTTTTTTAAATCAACACTTGTATCGTATTTAACAACATTACTTGTAGAGTACATCACATGTTAAATAAAAGTGGTGTTTCAAACAAAACAAAACTGCCACTGAGGAAATTTGTAAAGAAACAACAATATTCAGTAGTACACAGTGAGGACATGTTTGAGTTGTTGATTCTGTTTTGGTTAGCAACAGAGTTCTAATAGGCTGACACGCTGTCTGCGTGTCAATTAAGTGTGACGTTTTTCAGCTTTACTATTCATAGAGGCGTCATCCTAAATGCCTGCTACTACCTCCTAAGGTGAAAAAGTTCCACTTTTATTTCATTAACTCCCATTACTTAAATTACTTGATCATGGATGTATTTGTCATCCACATGGTTTTCATTTAGTCGTCGAACATAGAATGTGAAGCCAATCTAACATTAACTTAATTTTTATGAATGCATCTTCATCACTTAGACTGTGGTCATGTTTGAGTTTTGAATGAATGAGTTGTTTCTTGTCTCTGTAGTTTTTGACATAATGTCAATATGGACCTCTTGATTCAAACAACATGCGTAACGTCTAAATTAGGATTATAAAAATGCGCGCACATAAGAGTACATTTACGTAAATACGTAGATAGACACACACACACACATACTCCGTCATATATGAACAGGCTTGCTGGAGCAGTAAAAACTAAACAAAGCTAATCACATTACTGTCCTCGAAATGAAATCCAGACCAGTCAAAGAGAAAACTCCCTCTTTTTTCCCTCTTACTACCCTCCTTCTTTTGCCCCTCAAATTCCTGTTTCTTGAAATTTGTCTTTTTTAATTCCACTACAATCTAATGGCATTCAATACATTGACCCTCGTGAGGGTCAGCGGTTTAGAAAATGGATGGATGGGTGTTTTTCTGGGTGCTGGCAGAAAATTTGGAGCATGGAGAAAAACTCACTTAGGGCACAGCCACTTCAATTTATAATACGATTTTCTAAATTCCATGTCAGTCATGCCCCCCCCCCCCCCCCCCTCCTTTGGAGGCTTCTGCTCAAGACCACCAAGACAACATCTGTTTGCAACACTTAACTTGGTTAAGAAAATGTGTGTTGTAAGCTGATTATCAAGCAAACATAAACTTTGATTCATGCCCTTCTATTTCCCCTCTTTAAGCAATCTGATACAAAACACTGTCGGAAAACCAAAATGTACTTTTGTAATTTTTCTTTTCCTAAATTAAAACATCACAACCAGACATGTGTTATATTAAAGGGCATCACTATGAACTTTCAAAATAACTGTTTATAATATAAACTTTTATCGCCTCAGAATGTTTTGGGTATTTTTATTTTATTTTATTTATTTATTAGAAAACAACACAACGTTGTAAAAGATTTTTTTTTTAAATATAGCAGCACCTGTTACTTACCTGTGAAACAAAAAAAAGGTGGTGGCAATAACTAAATCATACTTGCAGCCAGTTAAAATGGATTAAAGTTGACTCAACCTCAGTCCTGTGTCCTTGTGTGTACCACATTGAGCATGGAGAAAAGAAAGAAAACCAAAGAACTGTCTGCAAAAGCAAGCAAAATTGTGAGGAAGCATGGACAATCTCAAGGCTACAATTCCATCTCCAAAGACCCGAATGTTCCTGTTTCTATCGTGCGCAGTGTCATCGGTAAGTGTAAAATCCATGGTACTGTGGCTAATCTCCCCTAGATGTGGACGGAAAAGAAAAATTGACGAGAAATTTCTACGAGAGATTGTGGCTGGAGTTTGCCAAAACTTAGCTGAGAGAGCCAAAATGTTTTGGAAGAATGTTCTCTATCAGATGAGACAAAAGTACAGCTTTTGGGGAAAAGGCATCAACATAGAGTTTCAAAGAAAAGAGCACGGTCCCCACAGTCAAACATGGCAGAGGTTCCCTGATGTTTTGGGGTTGCTTTTCTGCCTCTGGGACTGGACTGCTTGACAGTGTGCAAGGCATTATGCAGTCTGTAGACTCCAACAAATTTTGCAGCATAATGTAGGGCCCAGTGTGAGAAAGCTGGATCTCCCTCAGAGGTGATGGGTCTTCCAGCAGGACAATGACCCAAAACACACTTCAAAAAGCACTAGAAAATGATTCGAGAGAAAGCACAGGAGACTTCTAAAGTGGCTAGCAATGAGTTCAGACCTGAATCCCATACAACGCCTGTGGAGAGATCTGAAAATGGCAGTTTGGAGACGCTTCAAATCTCAGAGACCAGGAGTGGTTGGCCAAAGAAGAATGGTCTAAAATTCCAGCAGTGCATTGTAAGAAACTCATTGATGGGTAGCAGAAGGGCTTGTTTGCAGTTATTTTGTCTAAAGGTTGTGCTACCAAGTATTAGGCTGAGGGTGCCAATACTTTTGTCCGGCCCACTTTTTGAGTTTTATGTAAAATGATAATGATTTAATTTTTTTCCTTTCATTCTCTTTTGTGTTTTTTCATTGCAAGCTAAATAAATGAAGATATTACTAACAGAGCAGTTGTAATTGCAATCATTTTCTAGGAGAAATTGAGCATTATCTGACAGAATTGCAGGGGTGCCAATACTTTTGGCCAGCAGTGTATATGCCGATTTTTCATTGGACAACAACATTGAACTACTGTTTTATAACTGTCGTCCAATGAAAGACAATAGTATTTTATTTGTATGTGTATATACTGCATATAGAGGGAATTTAGAGAGTATACATATTATCAATTTTTAAACACAACAAAAAAATTGACCTCATCTCTAACTCCATCTGTCTGCGTGGTTGTTGTTGTCTGCACTCAGCAGGCCTGATAATCGGTTGTTGGAATCAAACGCGTGAATAAGCAGACAAACACAAAAACTCACTGAAGACGTGTCCATGCAGCTTCTGGCATGCAACCACACACACATACACGCCAACACAATATACACACAGAAGCACACTGACAGTGTGATGGCAAGCACATGTAAATAATTGATTTATCATTTCTGGTCAGCAAGGACGCTCTCTGCTTGTTGTCCACATTTCAAAGTTAAAATTGTTGTTTCCCATGTGAAACATTCCAAGTGCCATCTGTGCTCCAGCATGGCACATGCACAATCCCAAGGCAATTCCCAGTGTCCCAGATCATTAGTTAAGAGTCATTTTAACAAGGCTAGACATTTTCAAGTTCAGCATTTTTTGATGCGTGTAACACGGTGAATCGACTGATGTTTGATTCACTTGGTTAAAAGGTTAATGAATAATGACTGGTTACACAATAATGAAAGCAGTAGCCAAAATGAATAGAACAATGGTAACTAGTAAAAACGTAGTACTACGTCAGAGTCAAATCACTTCACCTGCACAGCGATCAATGCCCTGACTGTTTTTTAATGTAATAATGTATTTTACTGTAACTTGTAACAAGGTCAAGCCTTTCACCTCAAGGTCATTCAAACTCAGTCAGTCCCATGAAATTGAGTACAATGCATTGCCTCTTTAACACACCAAGGATACAGCGATACACAATGACTGTCTGTAATATACTGCGCACAGACTATTTTGGGCACAGTGCATGCACCATACAATGTACTGTATAAGATCTGTTTTATTTGATGTTACAGCAAGTGCAACAACATTTCATTTCAGCACTGTTGTTTACGTCAACAATGACGATAATGAAAATGTTTCGCTGACGAGGATTTTTTTCCGTGTCGATGACGAGCTAAAACGTATTTTGGGAGCAATATTCCTTCTAAATTTTCATGTGTCTGAGCAGACACACAAGCTCCCTGAGCACACTGTGAGCAACATCAGATGTGTACCCTGTGGCTACACATCAGAATCACGCTTGTTCAAAACCTTGGATTAAGTAAGTTACATGGCTTATTAAAAGAATCAAATTACAGCAGCAATTTTCATTAGTTTACTTTTAATTAGAGATGCCGATCGATTGGGTCCGATCACGTCATTTTCAAAGTATCGGAATCGGCAAAAAAATATCGGCCATGCCTTTTTTTTAATAAATATATATATATATATATATATATATATATATATATATATATATATATACATTTTTTTTTTTTTTTTTTAAATCGTTTTCTAAATGTATTTTACGTTACAGACAAAATGTTACACTCATCCAAAGTCTTTAGTTTAGGCTTAAGGTAAGGTTATCAAATTTATCCCGATAACGCCGACAATTTTTTTTTTTTTTTTAAATGTGTCACGTTAAAATATTTAACACAATTAATGCATGCGCTGCATGACCCTCTCACTCATTGTCGCGCTCAATCTGTAATGACGCCGTTTTTTCTATATAGAGAGATAAAAGGCAGCGCAAAATGAGTAGAGTGAGTTTTGGCAGCCTTTGGAGCCATTTTTTAATTGTCTAAAGCCTTGCAATCCCTCTCCCTATGATTAGAAATATCATGGGAAGCAATGTGGGGAAGCAAGGTGGCAATTGATCTTTGTCTTAACACCTTATGTTACTTTCCAACGCAGAGAAGATATATCAATTGGTAGCACTACGAACAGTCATGGTTCCACTTCCCATCATGCATTTGGGATGGCCAAAGTATCATTTACTGAAAGCTCAACAAATACACTAAATGGCATTATTTAGTCACAATATACAAAGTCACAAGTCTTTCTACCCGTGGATCCCTCTCACAGAAAGAATGTTAATAATGTAAATGCCATCTTGAGGATTTATTGTCATAATGAACAAATACAGTACTTATGTACTGTACGTTGAATGTATATATTCGTCCGAGTTTTATTCATTTTTTTCTTAATGCATTGCCAAAATGTGTATCATCGGGAAAAAGTATCGGGAGCAAAAAAAAGCAATCGGATCGGGAAATATCGGGATCGGCAGATACTCAAATTAAAACGATCGGGATCGGATCAGGAGCAACAAACATGATCAGAACAACCCTACTTTTAAAATGGTTGATTTGGCCCACTTCAAATGAAAAAGACAAAAATCTTGTTGAGATGTGTACTCTGTTCTATGTGAGAGTCCTGCTTTGGCATGGGTAAGGTCCAGTTGTGGCATGGGTCAGTTAATATATAGTTAATAAATAAAACATAATGAACAACCACAATGGGAGTATAACGAACTGCACTGTTGTTAGGTAGCTAACCTGTAAAGCGCATATGGGCAGAGCCCATATGCAAACACTGTCGGTGCTATGATTGGCTGCGTAGTGTAGGTAAACTATCGTTTTATTGGCAAGACACCTGTCGCTCATTGAGTAACGTCGTTACGTTGCAATTGATAAATCTCATATCTAAATCTAAATCCTAAATGTTGAAATGAGTGAAACTAAATATTTAGCTAATATGCAAATTCAAATGACCGGCGATCGCAAATAACAAAATTAAAGCTGGCTGAGCTCAGACATTTGTTAGTCAGTTAGTTAGCTTGGTTTTAACATTCAAGATTTTGATTTTAGATTTAGATTTAACATTTATATTTAGGTTTTTGGTTTAATATATTATATATATATATATATATATATATATATATATATATATATATATATATATATATATTTAAGATTTATATTTACGATTTATATTCAATATTTAGATTTAAAGC
Organism: Corythoichthys intestinalis; assembly: GCF_030265065.1. Classification (NCBI taxonomy): domain Eukaryota; kingdom Metazoa; phylum Chordata; class Actinopteri; order Syngnathiformes; family Syngnathidae; genus Corythoichthys; species Corythoichthys intestinalis. The sequence goes on from NC_080406.1 coordinate 51,551,725, forward strand.
AACACTTTGTAACTTTTCAGTTTTAGTCGATTTTAGCGACGTCGGTGGACAAAAGGGGTAGTGTTTTTTCCTTAGGGAAGAAAGAAGAAGAGTTTCCCATGGAGACCAGCACTGAATTTCCCATGAGAACGAGCGCACACCCGCAGTGTCGTAAAATCATGATGGTCGCGAAAGCGTTAGCATCGACTTCCATCTTTATAATGAATGGGGAAAAGGGGTGTTGACGTATACCATAAAGCAGTCAGCAAAAAAGTTAATTAGTGCCAGTGAAAGTGATACAGACCCTCTAATTATATTTAACAGCTGTGATTCAACTAGTTGTCAGTCAACATATCACAAATATTATGTTTTTATATTTTATAAAGATTAAAAAGTTACCAAGTGTTGCTTTAAGATTGAAATGTAACATTTATATTTAAATCAAATATTTAGTTCTGGATTTCAACATTTAAGAGTAACACTTAAAATTTTGAAATAAATATTTAAGTTGTTGTAAATGTGCAAAAACGATGTGCTAAAATTTTCACACCACAGTGTGACACAAAATGTTGCGGCAATTTTTGGTATGTGCCACTAATTTTTTCTGACTAGACATCAAGTTAGTCATGTTTTCCAGCCCCTTATTACTACTTACTCATTTAAATTTTGTCTTCACAACAGGTTGATAAAAATTGAGTTTGGTTCACTAATCATATTTAATTAAGTTGTATATTACATTACATTTCGTTTTTAATTACATACATGGGTAAGTGCAAATTTAATGATTTTTTGCCCTGAGAAAGTACAATTCAGTGCATAGTTGAAGCCGGTAGAGGGAAAGTCATATAAAGCACACTGCACTTTGTGCAAGAAAATTTGAAAACTTGGAATATTGGGTGTCAGGCATTGGAATCCCATTGCAAATCTAAAAAGCACAAAGCGATCATAAAATACCAGCAGCAAACATCGTTTGTGGTTCACATGTTGGTTCACAAAAGAGAGATTTCTAGTGTTTTTGGTTAGGTTAAGCATTTTGTATCACAGTGTGAAAGAGCTGGGAATAAATTCATATACAGTACTTGTCAAGTAATTCCGGGCCTCCAACTTTCCTTTAAATCTTTTGTACTTTTTTAGTCGGTATCAATGTGAGATGGGTCTTAAATTTTATTCATTATGGTCTTTAAAAAAAAAACAAGTCTAAAAACAAGTCTTAAATTTGGCTTGTAGAACCCTGCAGAGACCCTGACTTGGTTAATATAAGAATGAGTAATCAGTTACACAGTACAGAAGTCAAAAGTGAAAACAGTGCAATAAAAAAGGCCCAAAAAGTAGAATGTCCAGATTCTCGGTGCCGTGAGGACCCATCAGACGTGGCACTGCAACAATGCTGACCACTGTTCACTGTTCGCCGACGTCAAGCCCTAAAGTACACGTCTGCGCCCATCCGTGCTATAAAAGCCTTCAGCCCCTTATAATTGAAATAAACAATATCTCCCACTTAATTACCGGCCTGAGCTAATTAAAGAATGGCCGTGGTCCTCGGCCGGGCCTTTAAATACACCAGTGGGACGCAAGAATGCAGGACACAATTCAAACAGGCAGAAAATAGCTGGGACTCTGTGTAATTTTGGTCGTGGACCGCAGAGGGAAAAATGTATAATTTAAGCCAGAAATTATTCAGTTAACATAAATGGTTGTTTTAAAAAACAAAAAGTATTCATTAGAGAGAAGCCGGAGGGAGGCACGTCTATTTTGTCTGCGACGCTGCATGACTACACACTCTTCTTCTCACAGTGCATGCATGTGTGTTTTTGAAGGCATTTCAACCTAGGTTAAATCAAGTTGACGTGCGTGTACGAGCGCGCGCTCGCGTTTGCGTGTGTGCCTACATGCACAGGCAGTAAGTGGCGAGCGCTGCGCTCACATTGTTTTTTCATTCCATGTGTGGCCTGTGATGCCGACAAGCATTAGAGCCAAGTGGGACAGTACACCATCTTATCCAGTGGGTGGCATTTTGATTTCAAAACAACAACAAAATTGTTGCAGTCTCAAATGTTAGGATTTCATAAGGAAAATATTGTCAGTGAAGAAACTTCACACTTTTTTAAAGTCACTCTTTTAATATAATACAGCAGATATACAGTGGTACCACTACATTTGAATTTACTGTATTTTGTTCCAGGACCTGGTTTATAATAGAGGAAAACAAAAATAATCCTAGGTTTCTGTTCAGCACTGTAGCAAGGCTGACAAACAGTCACACCTCAATAGAACCTTATATCCCAACCACCCTTAGCTGTGATGACTTCCTAAAATTTTTTAACAATAAAATCGCAACTATTAGAAATAAAATAAATGAATCACTTCCAGTTATTAGGTCTGATAAAGTGCAGACAAAGAATTCGGAATCTCCTATAAAACCCTCTAAAATATTAAATAACTTTACCACTGTAGACCAAATTGATGTAATTTCAATTATAATGTCCTCCAAACCATCAACGTGCCTCCTCGACCCAATCCCAACCAAACTTTTTAAAGAGACCCTGCCTCTAACTATTGACACTATCTTAAATATAATAAGTACCTCATTAGTTACTGGCTACGTGCCGCAGTCCTTTAAATATGCAGTTATTAAACCGCTCTTGAAAAAACTTACTCTTGATCCTGATATTTTGGCCAATTATAGACCTATTTCTAACTTACCATTTCTCTCCAAAGTCCTTGAAAGAGTGGTAATTAAACAGCTCTGTCAGCACCTTCAGTACAATAGTTTATTTGAACAGTTCCAGTCTGGCTTTCGAGCTCATCATAGCACTGAAACCGCATTAGTTAAAGTAACTAATGACTTGTTACTTGCCGCTGACGTTGGATTAGTCTCAATCCTGGTTCTGCTGGACCTGAGCGCAGCCTTTGACACAATCGACCATAATATCTTATTGCAGAGATTAGAATGTGACATAGGCATTAGAGGAGCAGCCCTATGCTGGTTTAAATCATATTTATCTAATAGGTACCAGTTTGTCAATGTAAACCAGCAATCATCATCGTACTCTAGAGTTAGTTATGGTGTGCCGCAAGGATCTGTCCTCGGGCCCATCTTGTTTACGCTGTATATGCTTCCTCTAGGTAATATCATCAGAAAACATAGCATTAACTGTTACGCTGACGACACACAACTGTATTTATCAATTAAACCTGAGCAGGTCAGGCAAGTAGAAAAACTAAGCGCCTGCGTCCGAGATATAAATACCTGGATGAGCACTAACTATCTTCTACTTAACCCTGAAAAGACAGAAGTCCTTATAATAGGCCCGAAAAGTGCTAGAGACTCTTTATCTGCCCAGATAGTCACTCTGGACAATGTAAGTGTAGCCTCCAGCGCCACAGTTAAAAACCTAGGAGTTTTATTTGACCCTGACTTATCGTTTAAAGCACACATTAAACAAACCTGTAGAACGGCTTTCTTTCACCTGCGCAACATTGCCAAAATTAGAAATATTTTATCTAAAAGCGATGCAGAAAAATTCATTCACGCGTTCGTTACATCGAGATTGGATTACTGTAACTCCCTACTTGCAGCTTGTCCTAAAAACTCTCTAAAAGGTCTTCAGCTAGTCCAAAACGCAGCAGCAAGACTTTTAACAGGAACCAATAGAAGAGAGCACATCACCCCTGTGCTCCAGGCACTTCACTGGCTTCCGGTCGAGTTTAGAATTAAATTTAAAATACTCCTTCTTACATTTAAGACCATTAATGGGTTGGGGCCATCTTATCTCACCGATGCTCTCGTTCCATACCGCCCCAACAGAACACTCCGATCTCAGAATGTAGGTCTACTGGTAGTTCCCAGGGTTTATAAAAGTACTGTCGGAGCTAGAGCCTTTAGCCACCAAGCCCCTGTTTTATGGAATCAGCTTCCAGCTAGTATTAAAGAAGCCGAGACAGTCTGCACATTTAAGATTAGATTAAAAACGTTCCTATTTGACAAAGCTTATGGTTAGGCTAGTTGAAGTCGGAGTAGACTCACAGTTTAGTTTAAGCTGCACTAGAAGCTATAATGCTGGGGGCAGTACAGCCGCTGAGTTCTATCTCCTTTTCTTACTCTACCTACCACTTGTCTTACTTTATTTCTATTTTCCAATGTTAATATCTAGTTGTCTAGTCTCTTCATCACTAGTCACCCGGTGTCCCCTTTCCCCCCTCCCCTCTGGGGAGAGGCTATTTTTCAGCTGCAGCCTCCTGACTGTCCGGACCCCTGGCTGGATTGACGTCCTCGCTGCTACCCCCGTCTCATCTGACCAGAGGGACCTCTTCTTGCTCCTTTACTCCACTGTATTTTTACGGACTACAATTTCGCTTGCTAATTCCCATTAGCCGTTCTGGGGTTCCTGTCTATCCGTCCTGGGAGTGGATCTCTCCTGACTGTGGTACTCCCCAAGCTTTCTCATTTTTCTCCCAATTGACTCTGGAGTTTTTGGAGTTTTTCCTTGCCGGCATGGAGGGTCTTAAGGATAGGGGATACCCAGGACTTGAACTGTATCTATTCATCTTTGTTGCTTCATTTCTAATTGTGTATCATATTGCCTCTGTAAAGCCCTTTGAGACCTCTGTTGTGATTGAGGGCTATACAAATTGAATTGAATTGAATTGAATTGAATTGAATTGAATTGAATTGAATTGAATTGAATTGAATTGAATTGAATTGAATTAAGTCGAAATGGTCGTATGACGAGCGGGATTTTCCCATGAGAATACATTAGAATTTGATGAATTTGTCCCACAGCCCAAAAAACACCTCTAAATCCTTAATAAATACAATTACAGATAGAAATAAACATAGCAAAACAAATAAATTATAAATACAATTCAGAATAATAATAATAATAATAATTATGTAACGAATCGGGTTCTAATGTAGCTGTTGTGTTTTGCATGCTGTTCCTGAACACATCGTGTGACTGACGACAGAGTGAGAGAGGTGCGTTAAGAGTGGGAAGCTTTTACTTCTTTTCATGTTGTTGTTGGGTCTGAAAGGCGGAAAGTAGCCATGTTGTGTTGCACAAGTTCTGAAATAAATGATTAAAAACTTTCTTGCAGATGTTACAACATCAAATATCTGCTTTGGCTGCTGTTATGTGATTACATGCTATAACTCCATGCATTGCGCAGATCTAGACATCTGTACCAGCTTGATGCAAGGTGTTCTGACAAATTTCCAAATAGGTGCAGTGAGGCTAGCAATAGTGTTGTTTTCATCAACGATGAAACTAACGAAAATATTTCATATACAATTTCTTCATGACAATGACGTCACGATGACGCGCTGAAAACGTGTTTCGGGAGACTAAAACATAATGAGATGGATGCCAGTTGTCGTCTGAAAACACGAGAACGAGATTAAAATTCGCCATAGTTTCCGTCATAAATTCACAAGGTTTGATATACTATTATTGTATATGTAGTTAGCACGCATTTAGCAGTGTTTGGTCGGGTCACTCATGTGACATGCTGCGCATCCCCCCTAACCCCCTTGCCCCACACACACGCTTACTCACCGGTAAGGTTGTGCCCATTCCAGGCTCCTTTTGTGATATATATGTGTCAGTTGCTGCTTGGTAAGTTTTGCTTTCTTATCTTGGCTAGATATGCCTTGTTCTTTAGCCTTTGACGGTCCGTGCTAATTGATCATCACACACTAAACTAACTTGTAGCGTGAGCATAGTGTTCGGGTTAGCATGGCGTTCGGATTAGCATTAGCATTTAGCTCGGTGACTCGGTGTCTTCTTAAACTCTTGGAAAACATTTTACATAAAGTTTGTGGCATCCAGGTGAGTATAATTAATTGCAAATAATGTGCTGTTTTCCTGCTGAGTGTTTATTATCATCATGAAAATGGTGATATCCTTGTAGACTCTACAGTTATATGCTCGTGGGCCATGTTCATTCGAAATTGTTGGAAACCTTTTAGTTATTTATTTATTTATTTATTCATGGACTAAAACTTTTGAAGTTCATTAACGAAAACATTTTGAGAATTGTCAACTAAAACTAGATGAAATTTCTCTTAGTTTTCGTTGACTAAAACAAGATGAAGACCAACACATTTTGAAATGACTAAAATATGAGACTAATAATAATTTTCATCCAAAAGACTAAGACGAAAATTACAACAGCTGGCGAAAACAACACTGGCTAGCACGTGCACAGAATTTTTTTTTTTTTTAAACTAACAAAAAGATATTTTTTTAACACTTCAATAGGTATTCTGTAATGCCTATTCCAATGTGATCACTAGTGACGTTTGACTCCACTAATATTACAGTATATTTGTGATAAGTAGTATTGTTGGACAATAATGTTATAACTAGAGGTGTGCAAAATTTCCGATTCTTAGATTATTCGCGATTCGCCCGTGGAAGATTCGAGAACGATTCACAAACATCCAAATTCCGATTATTGAAATATGCCAAGTAAAGCAGAAGTACGACACACTCAGTGCGCCGCGCGGTACGCAATTAGGGACGGAGCGAGAGTAGCTAAACATCATGCTTCTCATTACCCGGCCCCTCGGGTAACGCCAATGCTCAACTCACGGCTCTAGCTCAACTCATGCCACGAGATAAAAAAAAACAACAACAACATACCTGACTGCTGCCGAAAAGCTGCTACAAGCCACATTATGTTACGGTAGATATCATTTATATAGGACTAGATGCATTATAGCTTCAGTATCGTTACCAGCACATCTACAAAAAACTAGATGCGGGCGTTAGTAACTGCCGCCATCTTAAAGCAGTACACTTCCCTGCAAGGCTGTTGTTGCGAACCTTCCAAGCGAACCTAATTAACTTTTTATCTAAAATACTCCTAAATCGGTAAAATATTGACTTGACTCTATCTTTAAAATAGTTTAAAAACTTTCACATGTTGAAAGTAGACAAAAGAGAAATTATGGAATAACAGGAGCAATTTTAACAACTTTAACGGTTGATTCACAACATTAAATTAATTGAAAGTAGTTTAAAGCTGCTGATATACAGTGCTGCTCGAAAGTTTGTGAACCCCACAGCGATGGTCAGATTTTTTGTAAAAAAAACTAAAATAACCTTATTAAATGTTAAGTTATACCCAAATCCACAATACTGACATTCCAAATAATGGACTGAAACAAAAGAAATAGTTATATTGTCATTCTTTATTTAACAAAAGTGGTTGATTTAAGAAAAACTCAGATATCATGTGTGCAAAAGTATGTGAACCCCTTCAGTTAATAGGATATTGCGCCTCCTTTTGCAGAGATTACCTCAACCAAACGGTTTCTGTAGTGACTAATCAGCCTCTCACATCTACTTTGGGGGATTTTTGCCCATTCTTCCTTGCAGAACGCAGTCAGTTGAGAGAGGTTTGATGGGCGTCTGGCATGAACTGCTCGCTTCAGGTCCCGCCACAGCATTTCAATGGGATTTAGGTCAGGACTTTGACTGGGCCAGTCCAGAACACGAATCTTCTTCTTTTTCAGCCATTCCTTGGTTGTATTGCTGGAATGCTTTGGATCATTATCATGTTGCATGATCCACCTTCTGCCAAGCTTTAACTTCAAAACAGATGGCGTCAGGTTATGTTCTAGGATTTGACAATATTCCTCAGAATTCATGATTCCCTGGACTATGTGGAGTTGTCCAGGTCCTGAGGATGAAAAGCAAGCCCAGATCTTGACATTCCCACCTCCATGCTTCACTGTTGGGAGAAGGTTCTTTTGGTGGTATGCAGTGTTGACTTTTCGCCAGACATGGCGGTTTTGGTTGTGACCAAACAGTTCAATTTTGCACCTACATCAGTTGATGAAAACTCTTTTTAATTTAGTCTCGACAACACAACTGTTAAAAAAACAAAAAAAAAAACTACTGAATTGATTGATTAGGAAATCAGGTTGAAATAATAGAAAATTCCAAAATGTTGAGGGGGTTCACAAACTTTTGAGCAGCACTGTAGAATGGGGACTGGAGTTTTTTATTTACTGTTATTTTTGTATATTTGTTTACTGCTATATGTTAACTTGATACTGAAATAGTAGTTTTGTTTAGCCTGAGAGGATTTTTGAACAATTTTGGAACTAATGTACAAAACAAATTTAAAAAAAAAAAAAAAAGGAGTGGGGTGCATCAATAATCGTTTTATAATCGAATCGGAGCCTCTTAATCGTAATCGTAATCGAATCGTTAGGTGCCCAAAGATTCCCAGCTCTAGTTATAACATTATAATACAGTTCAATGTTACTACTATTTTTGTTTGTTAAACCATCATGCGCAGATGGAAAATTAAAGAATCGTTATGAGCAAAAAATAATAATAACAATAATTGAAGTGTAGCTTTTGTGCAGCATTTGTTGTCAGGTGTTCTACCTTATATAAATGGCTCCTGATTGAGTGGCTGTGATCTACCAACAACCACCTCCCACCCAAAGTCAGTTGGGATAAGCTTCAGTATTTGTGGCGCTAATACAATAGATATTAGATGGATGCCATATACAAATAGGACTTGGTTCAATTTAAAATGAAGGGTACAGCAGTGCTTTTAATTGTTTCAACAAATACAGAACAATCAATATTGATTTTTATTTACACCATAGAAACAAAACCTCCCATTTTTTTGCGCACTATTATCTAAAGGAGCCTTGTAGCAACTTGTAAGGTCCGTCCATTGTATGTTACTGTTCACAAAGCTTAAAACCTGAGCAGGTGAGCTGCAGACCTGATAAGAACCACTGGCCTCGAGGCTGTAAAAGAGCATTTATACACAACAGTGTGTTTATAACTCAAGAAGGAAACGACAAACTCGATCACGCTAAAGGCAGCTTTTGGATGTGTATTTATGCATCCGCTAAATTGAAGCGGACCGGCGGCCGATGACACATGCAAACAGTTGGCTTAAGATTTCCACCAGATGGAAAATAATGGAGCCCAGCGTCTTGACAATAACTATGTTTCTATTTTTTCTTTTCATTTTTTTACCATCAGTGTTAACGTTGTGCATGCAAGGAGGACGGGAGTGAGTGTCACTGTCCTTTTACAGATGACTTCCATGTTTGCAATGGTTGTGTGCTATCATTTTTCTCCTAAATACTATATACATTCTTGTACAGTATATACAGTGGGGCAAATAAGTATTTAATCAACCACCAATTGTGCAAGTTCTCCTACTTGAAAAGATTAGAGAGAACTGTAATTGTCAAGATGGGTAAACCTCAACCATGAGAGACGGAATGTGGAAAAAAAAAACAGAAAATCGCATTGTTTGATTTTTAAAGAATTTATTTCCAAATTAGTGTGGAAAATAAGCAAGATAACAAGATTTCTGCCTGTCAAAGAGGTCAAACTTCTTCTAACGAGGTCTAACGAGGCTCCACTCGTTACCTGTATTAATGGCACCTGTTTTAACTCATTATCGGTATAAAAGACACCTGTCCACAATCTCAGTCAGTCACACTCCAAACTCCACTATGGCCAAGACCAAAGAGCTGTCGGAGGACACTAGAGACAAAATTGTAGACCTGCACCAGGCTGTGAAGACTAAATCTGCAATAGGTAAAACACTTGGTGTAAAGAAATCAACTGTGGGAGCAATTATTTGAAAATGGAAGACATACTGATAATCTCCCTCGATACGGGGCTCCATGCAAGATCTCACTCCGTGGCGTCAAAATGATAACAAGAACGGTGAGCAAAAATCCCAGAACCACACGGGGGGACCTAGTGAATGACCTACAGAGAGCTGGGACCCCAGTAACAAAGGCTACTATCAGTAGCACAATGCGCTGCCAGGGACTCAAATCCTGTGTTCCCCTGCTGAAGCCAGTACACGTCCAGGCCCGTCTGCGGTTCGCTAGAGAGCATTTGGGTGATCCAGAAGAGGACTGGGAGAATGTGTTACGGTCAGATGAAACCAAAATAGAACTTTGTAGTAGAAACACAGGTTTTTGTGTTTAGAGGAGAAAGAATACTGAATTGCATCCGAAAAACACCATACCCACTGTGAAGCATGGGGCTGGAAACATCATGCTTTGGGGCTGTTTTTCTTCAAAGGGATCCGGACGACTGATCTGTGTAAAGGAAAGAATGAATGGGGCCATGTATCGCGAGATTTTGAGTGAAAATCTCCTTCCATCAGCAAGGGCATTGAAGAAGAGACGTGGCTGAGTCTTTCAGCATGACAGTGATCCCAAACACAGAGCCAGGGCAACAAAGGAGTGGCTTCGTAAGAAGCATTTCAAGGTCCTGGAGTGTACTAGGCAGTCTCCAGATCTCAACCCCATAGAAAATCTGTGGAGGGAGTTGAAAGTCCGTGTTGCCCAACGACAGCCCCAAAACATCACTGCTCTAGAGGAGATCCGCATGGAGGAAAGGGCCAAAATACCAGCAACAGTGTGTGAAAAGCTTGTGGAGAGTTACAGAAAACGTTTGGCCGCCGTTATTGCCAACAAAGGGTACATAACAAGGTATTGAGATGAACTTTTGGTATTGACCAAATACTTATTTTCCACCATGATTTGCAAATAAATTCTTTACAAATGTGATTTTCTGGGGGGGTTTTCCACATTCTGTCTCTCATGGTTGAGGTTTACCCATGTTGACTATTACAGGCCTCTGTAATATTTTCAAGTGGGAGAACTTGCACAATTAGTGGTTGACTAAATACTTATTTGCCCCACTGTACATACACTCACACACAAATACTCCCACATAAACACATACATTTTGTTGTTGGCTCTCTGTCTATTGTGTTTGCAGGAAACATTTCATATACTGTCATCAGCTGACAATTCTTGCCTGCTATAAACTCACCAAAAGTTCAACGTCTGCCTTAAACACAATGTAGCACTATCTAATGCTGTCATTCGATGGTAACAATAACAAAGACAACCAAAGACTTTGATTTAAAGTCTCATTGTACAGTGTATTTGGACTCACCGGTACAGTACAGTATCGACAGTACAATATCAGTCTAATACAGTGAATTATAAACACTGTAATGCTACCCTGTGCTAATTGTATTATGGCATATTTTTACAAGTTATTTTTTTCATTACAGTATACAAGCAAGTGTCTCCACTGAAGTTTTTTTTTTTTTTATTATTTACAGTAGGCTATACAAGCGAGTGCCTTCACTGAAGTACCACAATCATGTTTGGAACTTATCCCCTGGAGTAATAAAGTGGGTACACTGTTGTCGTCTATTTACTGGTATGGTCGAGTATGTGCAAGGCTCTTTTCATCATAACAATGACTCCCATCTGCTTTTGTAAGAGGCGTTAAAGCCAAAACACTTAATTGACAACAATGGGCAATGACAAAGCAAGCAGATTGAATCGCTTTCAAGGACAATGGTGGATTTCAGTAGAAAAAACATACTAGGGTGTACTTTGTAACAGAATTTTCTGTACATCCAAACTGCTGCTTAACTAGACTTGTCTCACAATTGCCTTCATATATAGTATTAAAAGTATGCAGTAGTGGGTAGAGTAGCCAAAAATTTTACTCAAGTAAAAGTAAGTCATCCAAAAATGAACTCAAGTACAAGTAAAAAAGGAATTCGTTGAAAATAATACTCAAGTAATGAGTAACATTCTGAGTAAATGCTTACAAAGCCCAATTTTTAATATAATGGGGTTTTTTTCGTAGCACAAATGCATCTATATGAGCTGTTATTATTTTACTGTACTATAGCCCGGTGGTCTCCAACCTTTTTTGCACTATGGACCGGTGTGATGTAGGCCTTTTTTTCATGACTGGCAATGTGTGGCAGAAAATTACAGTAAATATAAAATAACACGACAGGGCTGAAAATGAATATTATGAACATTACCATATGCGGAATCAACGTTTTTTTAACAGCGCCCTCTCCTAAAACTTGAAGGCAACTATCCTTGGTCCCAGGCATAATGAGTTCTTCTCCAATCAGAAAAGGTTTCTTGACTTTAGCAATACAGTTCGCCACGAGGTATGATGCTCTCAGTGCATTCGCTTGTGTTGCCTCATTTGCTAGTTTTTAGCCACATATTATGTAGAATTAAATTGGTTGTAGGCTATTCTGTCTTAGCAGGTGGCCTTTTCCTTCATTAAAAAAAAGCTGTCCAAAAATGTTGCTGCCCGCGGCACACTGCCAACAGCAGCTAACGTTACTGTTTTACAGTACATTGACTGACGTTGGTTATAGGTGTACAAACACCTCAGTAATGGGGGAAAACCACTCGAGGGCGACGGACGCAAATCTGTACTCAGATCAGTCAAGAGGCACAGGCCAGATTGGTCGTCGACAAATTATTGATTATTTCTCTGCGGGCCACTAGCAAATTTGCCACTGACTAGTATCGGTACCCGGTTGATCATTGGGGATACCTGCTGAGTTGCTGAGCCTACATGACCGTATTATGCCAAAATCATCAAATTTAGACCAGAACACTATGACCCGTCCAAAGAGCATGAGTGCACTCTAATGGAGAAAAAACATTGTTACCTCTGAATGGTATAATTGAGTGATGTGTTTATTGTTGCGACATCTCATTGGTGAAACAAGTAGCGCTACTGTCAGCATCCCTAGCAAAAATAAAGTCAATATGTAGAATAAACAGCAAAAATGTAACGACTCTAGTGTAGCCCAAAGCAGCGGAGTAAGAATAGGGTTTCTTCTACAAAAATTTACTCAAGTAAAAGTAAAAAGTATTGTATGGTAAAACTAAGAAGTACATTTTCTCAGAAAAGTTACTCAAGTAACTGTAAGAGAGTAAATATACCGTGTTAATACCCACCGCTGAATGTATGGGTGGCACTTCAACATGACAAATATTGTTCAGCGATTAAAATGTTGTTGATCAAGAGATGTATGAGACTGACCATGAGCTTGTGCGGCTGAGCTGTGCGAGTAGCCGAGGGCCAGAAGTGCTGTCTCCACCAGCTGGGAAAAGAGAATGTCCTTCCGCACCAGAACAAACTCTGCGTGTTCCTCCCGTCCGTCACATCCGTCCACCTGGATCCCTCCATCCGCCTGTTCCACCACACAGTAGACGGGAATCATCAGACCTAGCGGATGAGTCATTAAAAAAACAACAATAATTAAGATTATAAGAGTCATTAAGATTAAGAAAAGTAAGTACCGTATGGTTATATCATCTGTTATCATGAGAGAAGATGCATAAAAAAAGACACTCTGAACATCCTGCATTCACATAATAAAAAGGTGTTCAATTTACGTGCACATTCTCAACAAGCCAAAATGGTTTGCCAAGAAAAGGACCTGTCCAGCGATGGGCAGTAACACATTACATTTACTTGAGTAACATTTTGAGAAAATTGTACTTCTTAAGAAAAGTTTTACCACACCATGCTTTTTTACTTTTGCTTGAGTAGATTTATGGAGAAGGGACTCTACTCTCCGCTACTCTGTACTGCAATAGAGTCATTACATTTTTCCTCTAGGTAAGTACGCAATAATATCTCGTTAAAATCATGGCATTTTCAATTATGCTCTCGAGTGCTCTCACTTCCAGTTAGGGTTTTGCTGTAATTTTTTTTTTGTTTTAAATGCCCTCCTGTTCAAAATTTTTCTTCCCCCAGAAAATTGAGATTTGAAGCTTTCCAATGATGTATCACACATGCATATAGGACAGTTTTGAAATTTGGCAAAATTGGGGGTCTCACAGCGGAACTTCAAGTCACCTGAGTGTTTTCTACTACAGATATATATACTGTATGTAGAGAGAGAGAGAGAAAACGAGAGAGAGCAAGAGAGAGAGCGCAGTTTCTGCTCTTGCACCCCTCTTTAAAAAACACAGCTGGATTTTAAGCCAAAACTGTTGTGTTTGATAGGACAATATGTCTATATGCTGCCATAGCAGTTTCATTGCGCATTAAGCCCACAAACTATTTTTAATATGTCCGTTTTACCCTGGAGACCCCTGTTTACAGACACCACTCAACCGCTTTTGTTTTAACCTAGCCATAAAATGAAGGTAAGCAATTATATTTATTATTTGAAATGTCTATCATTTTTAGCTTAGAATCAATAATTGATGTCTAACATGTAGTTTAAAAAAAAAAAACACTTTATAAAATCATTCACTCGCATATTTTAAGCTTTTAAACAAATTACATCACAATGAAAAAAATAGTGTTCGTAAATAGGTCATGGATAGCTACCTCATAACTATAACTTAATTCTGTTTTTTTGTTACTGTCGCATTTTCACCGATATTTTAGATGATGAATTATCGATCCAAACAAAGAAAAATTGATTAAAAAAAAAAAAAAAAAACGTTTAAAAGGGTAAATATATGGGGAAAAAAATCTCATCCACTGCTTGATGTCTGCGATTTCTGCATCGCGGCCTTTGTTATATTACCGTGTTTCACCCATAAAATCCCCAGAAAGTCCAGCTGTGGCCATTCACAGCTGTGTATTGACACTCGGTGAGACATGCTACACAGAGTTTTCGGATCGAAACAAGGTAAGTACGCGATAATATCTAGTTAAACTCATGGTGTCCTTAATTATGCTCTCTCATACTCTCACCTCTAGTTAAGGTTTAAGGGTTTAATATTTTTTTTAAATGCCCTCCTGTTCAAATTTTTTCTTCACCCAGAAAACTGAGATTTTAAGCTTTCCAACTTTCCTTTTTTTTTTTTTTTTTTTTTTTAAATTTTTTTTTATTGCTGACACTGCCTGTCCCTCTCTGCTCCTATAAAGGTCTTTCAAGGATGTCTACCCAAAATAACTCTACCCTCCTCCCCATTTATGAAAGGGTATTGTTGTGTAGTCACCTGTCAGATGGCACCTCATGAAAGCTGTGTGTGTGGACATGATTGACTTGAGAGTGTTAGGCAACGGCCCAACACTAATAATGCACCGTAGCATTAGTCCCCCCACCCCAGCTGCCCCCCCCCCCACTTCAGCTCGATCCAGCTCATTGTTTTAATCAGTCAATTCCTATATTTCTATTTCCCCTCATTAATCACTCCACTCGCGGGCCCTCCAGGCGCTCATGGAGTGAATTACACACCGGAGCGCCGTGCCAATTGGAGTAAGTGAATTTTTCCCCAACAGGGAAATATAACTGTCAACACACTCCCTTCTCTCTCACTCTCTCTTGGTTCTTGTTGTGCTCGGCCTCGCTCGCCACTGAATGCTCTGGTTTGGATGATACGACGTGGCCTCAAACCTCTAATCCCGCTAATATGTATGAGGGGTGTTTAAAATAAGATGTGTGTGTGTGTGACTTTGCTGCGGCAGCGCGGTTTTGGCCGAGACACGTCCAGTTTCCTGTACAGAAGGAAAATGTTGTCGTTATTCCTACAACGGGAAACCCCTTCCTCCTTCATCGTCACCTTTTTCCTTGCGTCCCATCTAAGCTCCGCCTTGCTTCGATGACCTCTTCAACCTGAGGTCGAAGCCACTCTGTCGCCGCAAAACTGCTCAATTTTATGTTTGGCATTCCGGGAAAAGAACCCCAGGAATGTTTTATGATAAATATTGGGGAGGAGCGGCCAAATGTATAAATGTCCTTCTAATTTTAGCGTGAGTCAAAGGGAACATGACTCTTTGGGATGAAACTGGGGGCAAACATATGGCAGCAGCGTGCACACGTGCATAAATAAGAGTAAATCTCACTCTTTGAAAGCTTTTAGATCGATAATCCACACTGGTCTGCGTAAATCATATTTGCTGCAATCACATTTATATGTTGAGACCTGTCTTCCATGCTTTGTCGTGGTAAAGCGACATACCTTCTCGACAGAGGCGCTTGAGTTCAAAGGTCAAACAGACTACAAGGAAACCTCACAGGTAGACTCACAACTGTCAGATTTATCAGAGGAAATAATTGAAATGTGAATAATATTTCAAAATGTTGTACTTTACAACCTTTGATGACTGTACTGTGTGGTACGCTTTTGGTATGACGGTGCTTGAACCTTTCAAGTGAGACTTGAAAAACTTTTTTTTCCCACAAATATGTCTCGGTTTGGAAGTTTATGACTTCAGTGTTTGACTAGAAATTCAACTGAAAACCAGTTTGAAGGAGATTACTTCAATCTTACGCCAATTTGAAGACAATTTTAAAAACTCAGAACTCGTGCAAGTAAATACTTATTTGGCAAACTGATTTGCGGCCTGAAGTCTTTTTATTGAAGGATTATTTTCTTCCCAAACTACGTTCGTATTTAAAGTTGTCCGATATTATACGGTAGTTTATCATATCGGTCAATAAAAGCATTTTAAAATAATATCAGATAATATCGACATTGGTTTTTTGATTTATCGGTTATGGGCCAATGCGCATGTTGCCTTCAAAGTGAAGGTAGAAGCCTTCTGCCTTTGTACTGACCCCTGTTCTACGCAGGGGCAAGAGGGGGCAGTGCTCCCTCAAATAAATGTATTACCCCCTTAAATCAACATTTTAGAATTTGAGAAAGCACATTTTTAATATACTCACAAAATTAATACATGAAAAGTTGACAGATTAACCTGCAGTGGTGGGAAAAAAATCAGCTGAAAAGGGGACACCAAGACAATATAGCATCTGTTCTCTCTCATCTCTCTTTCCCTCCACTCTGTGTGTATTGATCACAGGATGGTCAGCGCGCGCACACAGTAAAGCGCGCACAGCCCCCAGTAAACATCCAATCACTGTTAGAATGTAAATGAGCCGAGAAATCGCCAGACAATGTCGTGTCAGGTTTCAGAGTGGCCACGGAGTGGGAAGATTTTGAAGAAGCAGTTGCGTTTTCTGAGTCACAACAAGCACAGAAATAAGTCCATGTTCACTTTACATGATAGACTGAAGACAAATGATCGGTGTTTGACAGACCCCTACGTAAAGCCCCACCCCAGACTGTAGTTCTGCACTGCTTTGTTTTGTTAAATAACAATGGTTTTTACAAAGCCATCTCCCTTATTTTCCACTCTAGCTTGCTGCAGCTCACAGAGAGAAAATGTAAATTGGCCCATGAGAAGTCAATAACAAATAACTTTACATGATACATGGATGAATTTGTGAGTTTTTGCAAAGGCAAGTGGGAGATTGTTGTTGTAGAGTGGAGTGGAGTGAAGGGAGGTTTTTGAACTGTTTGATTGCTAACAAAACAAAACAAAAAAAAAAGATAAAATGTTTTGTTCTATATCTCTTGTGGTTTAGCTTGAGAAGTATTTTTATTATTTGGCATTTGTTGTTTGTGTGTTTGTTGTTGTTTGTTGGCATTGCTTGGCATTGGGTTGTTTGTACAAGACTACTTTTTAGTTCTCAGGTTACAATTTATATGAGAATTAGGTCATCCAGTTAAGATATATGTTATGTTGTCCATCCATCCATCATATTCCGCTTACTCTGGGATCGGGTTGCGGGGGAAGCAGCTTTAACAGGGAAGCCCACACTTCCCTCTCCCCAACCACTTCAACCAGCTCCTCCAGCGAGATCCCAAGGCGTTCCCAGGCCAGCCGAGAGACATAGTTTCTCCAGCGTGTTCTGGGTCGTCCCGCCGGTGGGACATGCCCGGAACACCTCTCTAGGGAGGTGTCCAGGAGGCATCCGAACCAGATGCCCGATCCAGCTCAGCTGGCTCCTCTCAACGCGGAGGAGTAGTGGCTCGACGCTGAGTCCCTCCCAGATGACCGAGCTTCTCACCCTATCTCTAGGGGAGAGCCCGGATACCCTGCGGAGGAAACTCATTGCGGCCACTTGTATCCGGGATCTTGTTCTTTCGGTCACGACCCACAGCTCGTGACCATAGGTGAAGGTAGGAACGTAGATTGACAGATAAATCAAGAGCTTCACCTTTCGGCTCAGATTCTTCTTCACCACTACGGACCGGTGCAGAGTCCGCATAACTTCAGACGCTGCACCGCTCCGTCTGTCGATCTCCCGCTCCCTCCCACCCTCACTTGTGAACAAGACTCCTAGATACTTGAACTCCTCCACTTGGGGCAGGATCTCATCCCCGACCCGGT
This sequence comes from Corythoichthys intestinalis, assembly GCF_030265065.1. NCBI lineage: Eukaryota > Metazoa > Chordata > Actinopteri > Syngnathiformes > Syngnathidae > Corythoichthys > Corythoichthys intestinalis. The sequence goes on from NC_080406.1 coordinate 51,569,697, forward strand.
TATTTTGTTAGATAAAAAACCTGGACAAAGGATATTTTATTTATTTCATTGTTCAGTTTACCCCCTTAAAGGATTGCCACCTAATTGTGGTCAGGGGGGTTGCGTGCCTCAGTGACCTTACCAACAGGAGCTTAGTCCTCAGGTGGGACACACAAGTTAGACAGGTCTGAAGGTCGAGGCCTGACTAAGTGCAATCCATTTCTCTAGGTGGGGTTGGACACTGCTAACAACCCAGTTCAATGAAGAAAAAGCTGTTACTATTATCCCGGGGGGGGGGGGTAAGCCTCCAGAACCAGCATACTGTATACACGCTGAAGTGTACTGCTTTGTACGAGAGCTGGTCACAGCAGTTGTGCTTATTGTCCATTAGATGTCTCCAAACTAAGGTGTTTGGGATTTGTTATGTGGGTGAGATCATTATTAAAGCAACCACTGGGGCATCGCACTACAATTAGCCATAATATGTTAATTACACAACAGCATATATCAGTATTGATTTGATATCGGTTTCAAATTTTTGGAGTGGGACAATATCGGAATATCGGTTAAAAAGTCATTGTCGGAAAACTCTAGTCATATTCAGAATTTGATTGGGTTGTTTGGCATTTTCACAGGTTGTGTAGATGTCAACCGGTTTCGATATAACAAAGCAAAAATGAAAAGTGTCCCTTCTAACAAAATTCGAATGTGGCTTTTTGTGTATACAAAACATAACTAGCATAAAATTGTAACGTGTCAGTCACCAATGAATGGAGCAGGAATTGAAGTCTATCTTTGAGCACTTTTAACATAATCGCTCAACCATGTTTTTCCTAGAGCCTCAGAACATCGCTTACCTCCAAGGGGTCTTAGGAGCGCCCCATTTTGCCGTAGACGGGGCCCTGTAGGGCTGCCATTGAGTTCAGTGCGGCCCTTCTTGCCAGGTGGGGGCAGGCTACCAAGGTCCGGGCTGCCACCTCTGCGCTCGGGACTGTCCTGTGTGACGGGACTCTCCCCTCCTCTCTCCATCCTCTTCCAGACCCCCAGTGGAGCTCCAGCCAGAGAGAAAGATGCTAGGGGCATACAGAAAGTAGCAATATGTATTATTCGAATAATTTTCTATTATTATACAATAGCAATACACTAACACAAAAATATTATGGTTGTGTGATGTCTGAGTTAAACCTAATAGGGCACTCTTAGCATCCAACAGATCCATAATTAAATGTTTCATAATGTTATGTGTAAGTCCACTTAAGCATTGCAAAATAATTCATGTAAAACATTACGTAACTGTGTGGGGATTTAGAGTTATGGCTCTAAATTGAATAATAGTAGTTGTGAACCATTTCGGAAAAAATGCCAGACTTACATTTAGAGAACGAACATGTAAGTAGTTGTGTTTTGCACTTATTTTTACACTTCTTGTTCTTCAGGTGTAATGATCTTGTGTTCCATCATAGAGAATTTTCTTCTGACATCTCACTTATCGTGTAATCATTGTATAATGTTATTGAGCTTGACTGAGAAATTTTCATTGTGTATCTAAATGAAGATTGAAAACATGCAGACACAAAAACAAAATACTGTACTTTTAGAAGGAACATTTTGTTTTATTTTTTTGTCTTATCAATTATATGTTTTACTTTTATCCATTAATTTTTTGGTTGTCTTCCATCACGAAAATTATTGCAGTCTCTTTAGACCCCCCAGGGGCGGGCACACGTAGGCTAGGTTCATACCGCAGGTCTTAATTAACAAATCTGATTTTTTGTCATATCTGTTTTTTTGGCGTGCCTGTTGAGACTGCCTTTGTCCATTGAGCCCGTTCAAGTCTCACACATGCGCAATAATTCGCAGTCCGAGACTTGCTGAGCAAACTGACCCGCATTCGCAGGAGCATCAAAACAAATGACTACACATGACGCACACACACACATACGGACTGTTTGCACCAACTCCCGGCCGTGTAAGTAATCTTTAAATGTTGCTCCTTTGGAGCAGAGAGAAAACCGAGCATTCACAGGCTTATCCTCAACCCATTTTAATTTTTTTTATGACAGTTGTCAAGCCTGCCCTTCCACAAAAGCCGCGTTCAAACTAAGCTATTGTAGCGCCCTGTCTCTCGCGCTCTTTGCTTACATAATTTCTGCATATATTCCGATTTGGGGGACTTGATAGTTCAGACCGCAGCCACATTCTGGAAAAATGTGGCCTGGGGCAGATTTTAACCACATACGAAAGTGACCTAGATTAGATTTGAACTGGTCCACTTTTATGCGATTTTTCCCGTCAAGTTAATGCCTCACTCGAGTCGGAAAAACTCAAAAAAGAAATCAGATTTCTGCATTAAAACCTGCGATCAGAACCTAGTCTAAGGCTAGGCTAGGCTAGTCTAGTCTAAGGCTAGGTTCATACCGCAGGTCTTAATGCACAAATCTTCAAGGTTCTTTGAGTCATTGTCTGGTCATTGTGTGATTAGTTACAATGTTTTCATCGACCTAAGTTATAGTGTTCTAAAAGAATTGCATTTTTGCCCTTAAATTTTTCAAAAAGGCCTCTCCTACTAGGTTTTTTCAATGTAAAGCAATGTAAATTGGGGAGTCGATACCTTGTGCAAACCTGCACCAAAAAGTCACTTGGAACCATATCCCAAAACCAAATCAGGTTATTTTGGATTGAATGTGAAATTTTATCAATTTACAGGGTGCATATTTGAGACATTGGCGCCAAGGGAGTAAATTGGATCGTCCTAAAAATGGGTGAGCCTGTTCATGAGACATATGAGATCTAAAGTTATCAAAATGGTGAGCTTTCATTCACGGCCCTGACCTGGGTGGGGTGCCAAAGTCAGCCATTTTTTTGGCAACATGCAAATTTCAGTTAATGACTAATAATTCCCTGTTTGAAGATTCAGTCTTTTTCATATTTGGCATGTATGAGAGGTATCCCAGCCTGAACACGACTGCACTGAAAAATTACCCGTAAGGCCTGGCACCCCCTGCTGGGAAGAGGAAACGCCCTTAGACAGCCCCCTCTTCCAAGGGAAAAAGAATAATTGACCTCAAACCAGCATCAGAGGGGCCTTAAGACATGTGTTCAGGTGCCTGATGAAAAATACTGACATTTCGTTGAAGTAGAGGGGTCCAAACAGGAAAGTGAAAAAAGACTGTCGCCATTTTGTCTCAACACAAATTTTGAACAGTCATAACTTGGCAAATATACAACATATGTGCACCATAGTTCCCCTTACTTGATGAGATTCGTAATCTCAAAGGTCCTGTAGGGGTCATCTGCATCAAGACTACAGCGCCAACCAGTGGCGACAGAAAGTCACTCGTTTACTAACATGTCCAGTTCCTTTCAGGTTGGTCAGTTATAAGACCTTTTGTAATACTATATTTAAAGGCCCATGTTCACTTGTCTCTGTCTGTTGCAATGACGACCCTTTGTTCGCTATTAAGAGTAAGCGGATTTCTTAAAGGATAATTTGGAACACTTTGTCAAATTGGCCTAATTAGAAGATTCATTTTGGTTTTGAAAAAGGGTGTGGCTGCACAGCTCAGAAACACCTCCTTTTTGTAGGACCCTCTTCAATGGGGTTTTTTTCACCTTAGTGTGTGAATGTATTTCTCATCTCAAGATGTAAAAAAACAGCTCTGTCGGCCATGTCCACAACACAAAGATGTGTGTTTCAAGCACATGTTAGTTTCTCAGGAGATGATGAGAGGGGGACGATATCCCACCACCCTCAGCTGGGTGCCGCCGAGTTGCACCAAACTGCGAGGGCTCAGTCCTGCTTGCAGGCCTAGTTTTTTTTTTTTTTTATATAATCTTGATTTCTACAGACAAATGGGGCAGAGATTCACAGGATAACAGTACAAAATAAAACACCTGAGTGCTCGTGTGCTTGCCTGGTACACCAGACTCACCGCTGTTCCAACTATTGAGTCTGGCCACCATTCCCGCGGATACAATTTCCAGGGCGGAGCAAGCCACAGCAAACAGACAGCGGAGTGGACCAATCAGCGATGGGCAGACGTGACGTTAGTAAAATGACGAGGGAAGGACGAGGGACTTGCGCGCGGAAGTAAACATACGAAGAGAGCGGAGTTTATTCAACATGGCTAGCACGAGACAGACTGTTGTCAATGACTCGTGTCGATGTGTTTTTGGTCATTTAAAACGGACTTTACCGTGGATTGGCACATATTCTCGGCCCGTTCACCATCTGTGTTGGAGACGACTTTCGACGCGCAAGACTGACGTTGCTCGTTAAGAACACGTCACGCAAATAAACGAATCCGATTTGTCGATTGATTTTGTACATGCTCAAGAGGCCGTTAATGGGCTGGTTCCCAGACTATACTCTCAGTGTTTGAAAAATACAGGGAGAATAGTCTGGCAGAGCCAGGCAACTCGTGTGCATGTGTATGCTTGTGTGAAACTGTATGTGTGTCTAATACAGTCTAATGCATCAGAAACTGAGCCAAGCTTATTTTCGGGCCAAATAGACTTTCATCTTTTGTCATCATTAGTAGCACAGTATCTGCTGGCATGTGTGACGAAAGAGAAGCGGTGAGCAAGATGAGGAGATGAGATATTTACGGGATTGTATTTGTCTATTAGGGGTGGAAATGGAGGGTGAAAACAAAGTGTGACTTTTTCCATCGATTCGTCAGTGCAAATGAGAATAGATGCTAATTATCTGAACTGACTCTCATGACCATTTGATTAGAAAGTGCTCCATGCAACTCACATTTTTTAGCCCCTCTGCACTTTTTCATGCACCAGCTGTCCAAACCCTGCATGGAAAAACAATTACCTCTGCCAATTCTGATTAGGCATTATGTTGAATTAAAGTTTTCTGCTTTATAATATATATTTATATGCCAGTCCATCTCAGAAAATTAGCATATTGTGATAAAGTTCATTATTTTCTGTAATGTACTGATAAACATTAGACTTTCATATATTTTAGATTCATTACGCACAACTGAAGTAGTTCAAGCCTTTTATTGTTTTAATATTGATGACTTTCGCAAAAAAGTCAAGAAAAAACAAAAATCCCTATCTCAAAAATTAGCATATTTCATCCGACCAATACAAAAAAGTGTTTTTTAAAACAAAAAAGTCAACCTTCACAGACTTCCCACTGAGGTGCCTTGATATAGCACTCTGGGAACAGCCTATTTGCTCAGAAATTTCTTTCTGTGTCTTAGCCTCTTGCTTGAAGGTGTCAATGATGGCCTTCTGGACAGCAGTCAGGTCGGCAGTCTTGCCCATGATTGCGGTTTTGAGTAATGAACCAGGCTGGGAGTTTTTAAAAGCCACAGGAATCTTTCGCAGGGGTTTTAAGTTAATTAGTTGATTCAGACGATTAGGTTAGTAGCTTCTTTAGAGTACCTTTTCATGATATGCTAATTTTTTGAGCTAGGGATTTTTGTTTTTTCTTGACTTTTTTGCCAAAATCATCAATATTGAAACAATAAAAGGCTTGAACTACTTCAGTTGTGTGTAATAAATCTTTAAAATACAGTATATGAAAGTCTAATGTTTATCAGTACATTACCGAAAATAATAAACTTTATCACAATATGCAAATTTTTCGAGAAGGACTTAGAACAAAAATGTTTTTTTTTTCTATATACAGAGGGAAAATGCAGAGATCTTAAGTGTTTTATTAAGACAAATACATTCACCAATCAATAAATACTTTTATCACTTTTGGGAAGATAATTCATGTGAAAAAGAAAAAAAACAAAAAAGCTCATGGAATGTGATGTATGCAACTCTACCATGTTTGATTGTGCGTCCTTGGCTGTAGGGGGACGGGTATTGATAAGCATATGCTTCTCCCGTCTGCCCTTGTCTTTCTTGTCTTGTCCTTGTCTATATTTTATATGTTTAAAACAGAGCCTGGTTGCTCTCTTTAAGATAGGATCACTATCTTCATCCTAGCCAAAAATAACAATGTAAATGAATTAAATCCTTGTTTTAATTTTCAAATCCTTTTGAGATAATTTAAAGACCATAATATACCGGTAATTGTATCATTCATTTTGCGAAAATCAAAGAAACAATCGGTCATTTGCAAGTGATGCATATGTAATTGTAAAGGTTTGTCGTTTGCACTTTAAAATGTCAAACTTTTTAGTTAGGCTAACCGAGAGCTATTATTCCAAAAGTAATAACTTGGAGATTTCATCTACTGTATGTCGTCTATGACAGGTCCTGACCTGTTGTTCTATCTTGATGATGCCTATCAAGAGCTAGCTAGTTGTTGCCGACATCTTGCCATCTAACCTGAACACAACTTCATCTTCGTCATCATCCTAATCCAGCATCGTTGTCTCTAATCTCCCAACAATTAGATCATATTTTGTTTTGTTTTGTTTTGTTTTGTTTTTAACCAAGCAAAACAAAGTCTGCTGGAATTTCAAACGAAAGGTCAGTACACAATTTATCCTAAACTCACCAAACTACCATTGCTTGTTAGTTTGCTGGCACACAAACTTGAGTAATCTTGTGATACAATAACCAACACCAACAAAAAAAAACAACCACAATAGCCACAGCACAGACCCTCTCCCAAATAATTAGCTTCAGATTCCTCAAACTGCATTCCAGAAATTATTGTGACTCATAGTCACCCTGAGAGGAAGTGCCTGCTTGTGAGGGTACTTTTGTTTTTCCTTGCTGTTTTAAGTTATTTGGTAAATTTGGTCAAAGCTTTACCGATCATGACCACATACAGTGTCACCGCTACATACGAATTTAAATCGTTCCTGGACCTGGTTTGTAAGTCGAAACGATCGTATTTCATGTGGGATTTTCCCATAAGAATACATTATAATTCGATTAATTTGTTCCACAGCCCAAAAAACTATGCTAAATCCTTCATAAGTACTGCAGGTACAATTACAAATAGCAATTACACATAGCAAAACAAATAAATTATCAATTCAAATAAGAAAATAAGAATATAACAATTAGGAATCTTCCAATTGTATATTTTTGCACCTGAGTCCGGGTCAGATCATTTTGAGAATCTGCTGATACTGAGTCCTGATTTGATACTGAAAAAAAGTGTTGTTAAAAAAATAATAAAAAATTTACGTGTTACTGTCCCACCATGCTGCCTTCTTAATGTGAATTATTTTTATACAAGAATATGCTTATGCTTATCTTTATGAAATGCTTCATTGAGTGAGTCCAATCAAATCCATTCATGCTTTGACACTCACACTGCGGAGAACAGCCTCTCACTTACACAATGAGTTGCCACACAACACCTAGTGGTAAACAAGCTAAATGATGATTAACACATTGATGGGGGTTTGATGAGGCTCTACCTTTGATGGTAGAGCTACCAAGCTTCTCTGGCAAGATAAAAGTTACACCCCTGTCAATCATTGTTAACTTTAAATATGTAACTCCAGGGTACTGCTGACCAAGAACAGCAACAGGAGGGAAAGTGAGAAGCTGTACGAGCATGAAGCAGAAAAACATAAATATATATTTATGTATATGTATTTTGTATATATATATATATATATATATATATATATATTTATTTATTTATTTTTTTAAATTAAAAACCCGATCCTTTTCACCAGATTCCGATCCTCTGAAAAATGACGCAGTTGGCCCAATTTCCGATTACGTGATCAGATTGAGACATCCCTAATAATAATAATAACAACAATAATGTACTGAATAGGGTTCTAATGTGGCAGTTGTTTATTGCATGCTGTTCCTAAATGCACTGTGAGTTTTTACTTTCACTTTCCATGTTCTGTTGTTGCGTCGGCTACTGCGGACAGTAGCCGTGTTGTGTTGAACAAGTTCTGAATTAAATGATTAAAAACCTGTCGAAGCTTGCTGATGTTTCAATAATAATAATTCTTAGCTTAATTTATAAAGACTGGCGAACGGAGGTCGGAGGAGGACCATTGAGATTGTAGACATATTCCGAGCCACTGACACGCACAGCGCGCTCATATTTTTCTATCATTTCTATTTTAATTTCACTGGTAAGCGTCACCTTTTTCCACCACCTGCACTAAACTTCTTGGGACCCATGTTGATTTCTTTCACAAGAAAATCCGTCTTGGGTCCGTTTGGTGGGAAAACGGTGAAATTGCAACGCTGTCATTAATCGTCGTATTTCGAGCATGTCGTTATATGTCAAGACAAATGACGTGTCAAATTTTACGTCGGATTTCGAAAGGATCGTATGTTGATGCGTTCGTATGTTAAAGTACCACAGTATGTTGCTCACACAACATAATTATCTATGTACATTCAAAATATATATGGCGGAAAGCACAGACAAGACTGAAAAAGCAGTTTCTGCTCTTGCACCCCTCTTTAAAATAAACTGCTGTATTTTAAGCCAAAAGAACTGTTGTGTTTGATAGAACAATATGTGTAAATGCTGCCATAGCAGATTCATAGCACACGAAGCCTCCGAACTATTTTTAATTTGTCCGTTTTACCCTGAAAACCCCCGTTGCAACCGTTTTTGTTTCAACCTAGCCATAAAAAGAAGGTAAGTAATTATATTTATCATTCAAAATGTCTGTCCTTTTTAGCTTAGAATCATTAATTGATGTCTAAATTTCAGTTTAACAAAAAAAAAAAAAAAACTTAAAAAAATTATTCACTCGCATATTTTAAACTTTTAAACGAATTGCGTCACAATAAAAAATTTGGCGTCTGTAAAAAAGTCACGGATGTCTACCTCATAACTATCGCTTAATTGTGTTTTTTTTGTTACTGTCCGTATTCCCCAATATGTTAGATGATAAATAATCGATCCAAACAAAAAGAATTGAAAAAAAAAACGTTTAAAAGGGTAACTATATGAAAAACAAAATCTCAACCACTCTTTGTTGTCTGTGAATTCTGCACCACGACCCTTGTTATGTCACCATGTTTCACCGATAAAATCCGCCAAAAATCCAGCTCTGGCCATTCACAGCTGTGTCTTGCCACTCGGTGATACATGCTATATGGAGTTCTTGGATCGAAACAAGGTAAGTACGTGATAATATCTCGTTAAAATCCTGGCGTCTTTAATTCTGCTCTCGCGTGCTCTCGCCTCCAATTAGGGTTTTGCTGTTCAAAAACTTTTTTTTTTTTTTTTAAATGCCTTCCTGTTCAAAATATTTGTTCCCAGGAAAATTGAGATTTTAAGCTTTCCAATGATGTATCACACATGCATTTTGGACAGTTTTGAAAGTTGGCCAAATTGAAGGTCTCAGAGCGGAACTTGTTTTCCGCCATATACATATATATTTTATTTATTTATCTATTTATTTTGATGCCACGATCTACCCACACTAGTATTGCAATCGACTGATAGCTCGCGATCGACATAATGAGCACCCCTGCTCTACTTCTTCTATTTACTTTTCCATTGCTGCCTCTCACAGGTCTATTTTGATACTACAACAGACATCTAATTCTTTCTAGCGGAAAAAACTCAAGTTTGTCATTGGAGTGGTGGATGGTGTGACGTGTCAGTCATCTCGGTTACACTCCAACACATGTTGGTTTTCTCCTTCACAGTGGAGGCTGTCTCACACACTTAAAAAAAAATTGGTACGGCTATAACACATCCCCATTTGGGGAAAAATTGAGAGACTGTAGCATTGGTGCACCTTGGCGATTACAAGTTTTCTTTCAAGTAGCAATATGTGATCTTCGGTTGTTTGGCCTTGAGACAATCAAAAATGCTTTGGGAAAAAAAAGAATACTTCTCCAACCATATGATTACCCAAAAAACAACGGTTGTCGATTGCCAATGTGAAAGGTTCATCGATGCATTTCGCGCCACTATTCCTGCTAAAATGCTGAGTCACCGTGGACGTACACCCATGTCTAGATATTACGACATGACCTGAGTAAATAATAATGTTTATTATTATCTGTGCAATATTACCCAAACATCAAGCAACTGATAAAAATGGTGATCTACACTTTATGTGCCTTGTTGGGCAACTCCTTTTCTTTTGCGCCGTCTTTTTTACGACTTGATAAGCGAATAATGGCACGTACGACGCATCAACGAGGAAATCGAGCAACCTTTTAACAGTGTTATCGCCCCCCGGATGCATCCCCGAATCAGTCGCCAAATGGGGCGTGTGATCGTTAAAGCAGTTAATAAAGCAGCGATAAGAAGCCCTCTTACGTATCAGCCGAGAGACTGTAATGTCTTTTTGATAAGCACAAGTTCAGAACACATTTTCCAATTTATTGCTGTATGAGAATAAAATACCAAGGTTTTGTTTTTTATTTGAAAAAATATCCTTCTCTGAATGACAAACTAATTGGCACGATGTTTGTTTTGATGCATAAGAGCTATCCGGTTCCATAGTGATGTAACAATTGTTTATTATTGTACGGCATGAATTAAGTAATAAATAGGACAAAAAGCTGGCAACAAGTACAGAGTTACATCACCCGTTTCTATGTGAGCAGCAATTGAAGCTTATCAATTATTAGCACAGATAGCAGAGATAAAAGAAACCCTCTTCCCTGAGTAAGATGCACTTTTATCGGATTATGGAGCCATTGGTTAATTCTTGTCACTGCTGATAAAATGAGGCAGGAAGGAGCATAAAAACAAGCCAAAATTTTTTTTAATCTCCTACGCTAAAGGTCACTTTCCTGTCAGACTCTTATACACCAAAGCCATATGAATGTTTGTTATACGAGGATTAATTATATAATATATAAGAATTATTAGAAACAATTAGAGGTAGAGCGATATGGGATTTTCAAATGCCGAGGCGAATACCGATATCTGAAAAACTTTTCCATCCGATTGCCGATATCTAAAGCCGATTTTGTAAGCCAATGTTTGAGGCCGATATACTTTTTTAAAGCACGTAGATTACAAAAGGCGATTAAAAAAATTTTGTTTCAACAGTTTCAAATTCACAATGATGACATGACAATTAAAGGATTAATTCGGTCTAGGTCTACCAAACCAACAAACGCGGGGCTTCTTTTTATGATTATACACACTCAGCCAGGAGCACTGGAAGTCACTCACCTCTCAGCAGAAGGTGCTGAAAATCTTTTTTTAATTTTTTCCCATCCATAAACAGCCATTTCGGTCCAAATTTGTCATGCTCTTGAGTTTTCTCCATACAAGGCGTGCACAGTGGCAGTTCACACACATGCACGATAGTCTACTGTGGTTATAAAGTATCTGAACCTTTTGGAATTTCTCACATTTCTGCATAAAATCACAATCAAATGTGATCTGATCTTTGTCAAAATAACACAGATGAAAAAATAGTTTCTGCTTTAACTAAAACTACTCAAACATTTATAGGTTTTCATATTTTAATGAGGATAGTATGCAAACAATGACAGTTCGTACGTACTACTACTTGTCTACTACAAAGACAGTGTTTTGGTTCACCTACAGTGTGTGTTGGAGTTTTGCTTTGGAAATAAAAGAGCCTGTATTATAATGCAAATACCCGCTGCTAGACGGCGAAATGAAACACAAACACATTTGAAAACTAAAAGGGCCAATAAACCTAGGTTTAATACCCCCCTTTCACAACACTAAAATAAATTGAAATCCAACAGCACTCTGCAACTCAACTCAACAGCAACAACTAATAATAATGTGGCTACAATGCAAGAATGTCTTACCTATTTGAAGAAACCAAAGCTTAAAAAAGTTAACTGTTGACAGGGGAGTCAATATGGCACAAAAACAAAAATTTATTTCACTATTTTTGTAATGAAAAAATCGCTAATTCGTTATTGGGCCATGTTAACGCCTCCTCTGTCAACAGTTAACGTTTCTGTTCCAATAGCACCTTCGTCAATGTGACCCGTTAGCAAGCAATGTGTCAGGTGGTGACCATGTTATCAACAAAAAAAGTTTCTCAATTTATATATTTAATCCCAAAAGTTAAATACACTAATGTTTCAATGTGTTTTATTCATTTATTTATTTATTTTAGGGCTGTCAAACGATAACATTTTTTAATCGAGTTAATCACAGCTTAAAAATTAATTAATCGTAATTAATCACAATTCAAACCATCTATGAAATATGCCATATTTTTCTGTAAATTATTGTTGGAATGGAAAGATAAGACAAGACGGATATACTGTATACATTCAACATACTGTACATAAGTTTATCTTTTAAGTACATCTTAAAAGATAAATGTTAGTACAAGTTATAGAAATTTTACATTAAAACCCCTCTTAATGTTTTCGTTTTACTAAAATTTGTAAACTTTTCAATCAAAAAATAAACTAGTAGCTCGCCATTGTTGATGTCAATAATTACACAATGCTCATGGTGATTAAAATCAGTCGCACCCAAGTGCCAGCAGAGGGAGACAAAAAACACAAGTAACAAATGGACATGACACTGCTGTCATTTTAATCTGTTTGAGCGGGGCATGTGCGTTAATTGCGTCAAATATTTTAACGTGATTGTCATATCTGTATGCCTTCTCAGTTGTTTTTTCTTTCCAGCATCTGATTCAGCTGGATGGGCGGGGCCGTGGCCGCACACCTGTGGCGCATTAGGAACGCTCATTATTTAAGGACTCCTGTCACCGTCTGCGAGTGTCGGACTATTGCATATGCTTGTTCCTGCCTTGCTTACCGCTGTGTGCTCATCGTCATCCTCGGTGCCTTCCGACGTTCTTTGGTCGTGTTCTGGTTTGATCTTATTTACTTTTGTGCTCTTCTGGATTTTGTAGTTAGGATTTTGTACTCTGTTATATTCACGCCATCTTGGGTGCTCTTTTAGTTACAGGTATATCTTGTTATATCCGCGTTTTCTAGCATGCTCCCTAAGTTGTACTTGTTATATCCGCGTTTTCTAGCGTGCTCCCTAAGTTGTACTTGTTACATTCGCGTTTTCTAGCGTGCTCCCTTTGTTATACTAATTAAACACAAACATTTGCTCTATTGATCTCCTGGTCTGTGTTTTTGGATCCACATTAACGGCTTGCCGTCATAACAGTGATTAATTTAAAAAATTAATTACCGCCTGTTAACGCGATTTTGACAGCCCTAATTTATTTATTTATTTACAACCCACCCCCCCAAAGAATGAACCAAAACACTCATTTTTCCCCCAACACCAGGGGGTGCTGCAGCACCCTTAGCACCCCACTTCTCACACCATTGTCCTCAGCAAGTACTATGAAACCCCAAAATGGTCAAAGTTCAATAAAAAAATGACATTTTGAAATAAATACAGTGGCATTAACTAACCTCTACTTACAAATGTCTCTACATACAGAATTTTCAGGTTAAGCTACGTCTCAACTGGACAATATTGTCTCTTGTTACGAAAGAAATTTCAGGATAGGCATTCATTTGTGTTGCATTGAATGAAGTGTGTCCAAACTTTTGGCCTGTACTGTATATTAAAACAGATTCAACATTTGAAAGCATTGTGTTTACTTCTATCTATTGCATTATCATGGGATGGTTTAAAAAAGATAAATTATCCCCAAAAAATAGAAAAATGCATTTTTTTATTGTTTAATCTAACACGTACATGTCTTTATCTGCTGTTATCGCTCAAGAGAAAATGGGGTCGTTTCGCACATACGCAGAAGCAATCAATCCAGTAGCCCGTCATGTAACGACACTGCCTTCAAGCTGCTACGGGGTCCTTCCGGGGTCCCACCGTCAGTCAACGGCGGCCACAGTTGCCCACACAGATGCCGGATCAAAATACAAGCTGCTACGGGGTCCTTCCGGGGTCCCACTGTCAGTCAACGGCGGCCACAGTTGCCCACACAGATGCCGGATCAAAATACAATACTTTTTATCGGCTTATTTTTTTTGTTAATCAGCCGATGGCCAATGTTAGAAAAAAGTCCATTTATCGGCCGGCAGATATATTGTTCAACCTCCAGAAACGATAACGGTGGTTCAATGTCTAATCTCACATTTCAGATGAGATTTTATTGGTAATTTGAATTCACAGGCAAGCAGCATTAACATTCCCTGTAGGACGCTTGCGTCTCACAAGTTGTAGTTTAACCAACACTGACTTGGAGGTCGTGCATCCACATACAGGGACATACAGTATACATAGTTATGTAGAATATATAAATGTTCCGTTTTTTGTTTTTTGTTTTCGCCGCATTTCGTGTGTGTGTATACATATATATATAATTACAATATATACTTGTGTAGAGTACTGTATATTTTTACAGTATATACAGTATATATACATATACTGTATATGGCGGAAAACAAAGACAAGACTGAAAAAGTAGTTTCTGTTTTTGCACTCCTCTGTAAAAGAAACTGCTGTATTTTAAGACAAAACAACAGTTGTGTCTGATAGAACAATATGTCTAATGCTGCCATAGCAGATTCATGGCGCATTAAGTCCCCAAACTATTTTTAATTTTCCCATTTTACCCTGGAAACTCCTGTTTACAGACGTCGTGCAACAATTTTTGTTTCAACCCAGCCATGAAAACAAGGTAAGTAATTATATTTAATATTCAAAATGTCATTTTTAGCTTATAATCATTAATTGATGTCTAATATTTTGTTTAAAAAAAAAAAAACTTTAAAAAATTATTGATTCGCATATTTTAAACTTTTAAACAAATTACGTCACAATGAAAAAAATGGTGTCTGTAAATAAGTCACGGATATCTACCTCATACCTATCGCTTAATTGTATTTTTTCGTTACCGTCGCATTTTCCCCAATATTTTAAATAATCGATCCAAACAAAGAAAAATTGAAAAAAAAAAAGTTTAAAAGGGTAAATGTACGAGAAAGAAAATCTCGACCACCCCTTGATGTCTGCGATTTCTGCATCGCAACCCTTTTGTTATATTACCATGTTTCACTGATAAAATCCCCCCAAAATCGGGCTGTGGCCATTCACAGCTGTGTCTTGACACTCGGTGATACATGTGACATGGAGTTTTTTAATAGAAACAAGGTAATTACGCGATAATATCTCGTTAAAGTCATGGCGTCTGTAATTCTGCTCTCACGTGCTCTCACCTCCAGATAGGGTTTTGCTGTTTAAAAAACTTTTTTTTTCCTTGAAAAAATGCACTCCTGTTCAAAATTTTTCTTCCCCCGGAAAATTGAGATTTTAAGCTTTCCAATGATGTATCACACATGCATATCAGACAATTTTGAAAGTTGACCAAATTGGGGGTCTCAGAGCAGAACTTCAAGTCACCTGAGTGTTTTCCGCCATATAAATGTATATATATACATATACAGTATACAGTACTGTATATATTTACAGTATAGAGTATATATACATCTACTGTATATATATAAAACACACAGATCCCCACATTGAGCTTCACCTGTTGTCACCCCGCTCCTTATGTATCTGACCAATCTGCTTCCCTTCTATCTTTTGTGTCACCCACCTGTTACTGATCTTCTTGTGTATGTGCATTTATGTTGTCTATGTTGTGCGCCTTACACATTGTAGTTCATATACCTGCCTCTTTCCTTTTCCTCGCCCATTTTAATAGTGAGTTTTTTTATTTTATATTTTTTCTTTTGGTTTCACACTGCTTTTTTTTGAATGGGAACCTTTTTGTTAAGATCCCACACCAACTCCCTTGTTTGCCTGCCTTGTTTTCCCTCCTTTGTTCCTCTGCACACTGGATTCGCGCCCCATAAAGCAAAATGTAACAAATGCCGAGATGTTAAACTTAACAGCCTGTAGCAACACATAAAAAAAAGGAAGGGTCAATAAAATAGTTCATTTTGGGAACAATATAACTATTTGGAAATGTTCAAATATACTGAGCAACTATTTTGAAAAATGTTTTAGCTCTGACAGTTGGATTAAACTAATTTATGGGTGTGGAATCCAAAACTGATCTCAATTTTTCTCTTTCTCATCAAATATTTTCTCCACAGCTAACCCACTTACTATGTTGTTACTACTTGCGCACAACTACTTATATTGTTTGTAAAAACATGTTTCCTTTAAATTTCATTGTATATGTCAATATTTAGCTGATGCCAAGTACAGTATTTTTCATATATTTTAAGAGAACGGGAACTTTTGGACTCTCTCCCTCTCGCTCTCTGTCTTTCACACATACTGCATACACACACACACACACACACACACACACACACACACACACACACACACAAACACCAGCACCACCCCACACACAAGGGCCACACATACAGTGGCACACATGTTGACAATGCACACTGTAAAAGATGCTACAGTTACAAAGAGAAAGCCAACTATGTGCATGTGTTCCATGTGTAATGTATATTAACATAGTTTATGTGTAATGAGAGGGCTTTTAAAAATAATAATTCTGAAATTTAAGGAATGTTTATTATTTTTCTTGCAGTTCGTAGCCGTACATCATACTGAGAGTATAAATTAGAGTAATATTTTGAACAACAAAGAAAAAAATCAACCAAAAATATTACAAATACCGTATGATGACTTGGCAAACTGCAGGCACAATAATACACCTGATGTTATAAGAATGCCTTGCTTACATTGTTCAGTTAAAGTAAACATTTTTATTTTGTATGAATATACTTTTTTACTTTGAAAGAATTTTCTGGTACTTCATTAGATTTTGCGATTGTTTCTAATGAATTGGTCAAATGAGGGACAAACTTAAAGTCCTTTGGGTCATAGTGAATCTTGTACTAAAAATTCTTATAAAAGTTGTGTTTATCAATTACATTAATCTGAAGGCAGAAAATTGTGCTGGTCCTCAAGTTAGCAGTGAAAATTAAAGTATGTGAAATATACTCTATGTGACGTGTGAGATTATTTATTTGACTGTTTTGTATAGTTCACACAATTAATGGAGAGAGGATGTTTTAGTTCTTGTTATCAATTTAATAAAATTGGAGAAAAAAAATCTAAATAATATTCAAAAAAATTAAATATAATTGTTGATGTTTTGAGTAGTGCTTGGCAGAAACCGGCAGAAGTAATTGTATTCAACCAATTTATGCATAATTAACAATAACAATTATTAACAATAATAATAATAATAATTATTATTATTATTATTATTATTACTATTTCAATATTATATTATTTCAGATTCATGTGAGGTGACAAAGAGACTTGATTTCAGAGGTTAAAATATTACGAGGAGACATTTGAAAGTTCTCATTTTGCGAAGTAAAGTGTTTGTTATAAATACGCATTGCTGCTCACACGCTTAAAAATCATTTTTCGAAATTTTATTGCGTTTATCGGCTATTACTACACTGTTTAACATTTTTTGTTACATGACAAGTTAGATTTGTGATTCATTTGGATAGTAAATTCGCATTTGGAGGCCTTTTGTGGTCATGTCTCAGTTAGTTTTACTCGTCGGAGTGCTCTTTTTTATGTTAATCCTCACTATTTCTTGACATTATTTTTTTTATTATTACAAATGGTTTTGAAGGGACGTAATGAGTTTCAAATAAAAGTTTATATTCTTAACTTGCGCGTGTCAACGCATTATGCTTGTAGCAAACACTGCCAGATTTACTTTAAAATTAACTGAATTGCACGTTATAATACACATTGCAAATTACATCAAATTTGAAAAAAAAAAATTTTTAGCACAAGTTTTACAGGGCGTTCATACAATTTATTTTAACATTTTAGTGTAGTGTTTTTATGTTGTAAACCTAACGCGAATGAACAACAATCAAAACTAACTATAATTTGGATCGTGTTAATAATGACGTCAAAATAAAAATAGTTTGTCTGTTATTTTTGAAGGGGGCTAACATTTGAACGCCATCAGGTCAGTTTTGGTCTTTGTGTATCGGTACCGGCCGGGAGCTGAGCAGGTGGTCGTGTAGGCGGCTGCGGGGCTCCGATTGCCCGCCTTCATACTCACCGTTCACGGCGTGTTGGTAGCGCTGTTGGCCGCCGAGGAGGTTCTGTCCATTGATCAGCAGTAGTGAATCCAGGGCTGGGTTTGGTTAAGTTCGGCGCCCGGACGGATCACACTCAAAGCTGATCTGGTGATCCAAAAAGTTGCAAGTGTAAATGCGCGTTTTTTGTTCTTCCAGAACCGGAACCAAACGACGTTCTTCTCCGTTTTTTTAAGAGCTGCAGATGTGCACGACGGGGCTCGGCATGTTCCGTGACCGTGGAGTTGCTTTGGATCAGATTTGTGATCAGAGTCACTTTCAATGAGTGCCTGCATGCGCGCCGCTCAATGAGTGAATGACAGAAGAAGGAGGAGAAACAAAGGGGGAGGTAGGAAGGACGGAGGTAGGAGGGAGATACGGAAGGGGCGTCGCTTCTAATGTCATCTATTAAACCAGCGAGTGGACCCCATCTCAGTTCTCTTTGGATTTTTGTGGGCGTGTGTGTGTGTGTCCCAAAACCCATTTTGCACATAATTCTGCTTCTACTTTACAAGCATTATCCCCACTCTTAACTAAATGTTTCCACTCTTCCAATAATTTCCCACTCTTCCTCTCATTGTTTTCTAATCATTTCCACTTTCGTAAACATAGTACCAGATCCAGCAGTACCGTTTTATGCTTCTCACTGCACTAAATGTTTTGTCCACATCGATTTCCCTAGATTATATCATTGTAAGATTACTTCTTATGAAAACATTTCTTCTTATGATTCCCAACTATATACTTTCCCCTCAATGTTCTAACTACAGTGGTACCTCAACATACAAAATTTATTGTTTCAGGAAGTAGTTTCGTAACCTGAAAATTCTGTAAGTAGAGGCGCATTTTCCATGTAAATGCCCTAATCTGCTCCAAACCCCCCAAAATTCCGACATAAATCTTTTATAATGCATAAAAATGCATTAAAACATGTAACAAATAAATGTTACAATTAAATTATTGCACAATAAACATAAAATCAGAGTTGTGCATGATGTTAAAAAAACAAACAAAAACAAGAATAGAGTAAAGAATAAAAGTTAATACACTCATGTAAGCTGTTGGAACATGAGAGGCGAATGAAGAGGACGCTGGGATGCACATACACTAGAGGTCCGTCTTAGCCAATTGGATGCCACAGGAATGCTAGGCAATAGCCAATGGCAGAGCAGCTATACTGTAGGTATGTTACATTCAGTAAACCTCTTCATAACATGAGGCAATATTTTCCCGTCAAACCTCTCTTAACCTGAAAATTCTGTTTTTAGAGACGTTCATAAGTCGAGGCACAACTGTACTTCTTTCACTTTTAATCCTCACTGTGTTGAAGTTTTTCCAAAAAGTTTTCAGAAATTATTTTCTTCCCTCTTCTAAAAGACAATATGCGGAAGTGAGCACATTTTTCTCATCATGGAACATAATTTACATATCAAGTGTTTTCTTTTCAATTTTTGAGAATCCCCTATGCACCGCTTAAAAGTACGCCTATGTTGTTTCTGCGGCTCCAGTTTGTATTTCCATTCTTCATAAAATGTTTTTCTTATTGTTCTAAAATTGTTCCTGCTAACTCATTGTCATCACCCCCCCCCACACACACACACACACACACAAACAACGCCTGTATGACCCAAACTTGCTTTCGCTCTTGTAAAGGTTATGTAGTGTTCTTTGAAACACGGTTTGAAAGTGAAGGTGCTTTATAGTAATAGATGTTGTTTGTGTCCATGGCTTAAAGAACAATCACTGCATAAGTGTACTCTTTGTGAATATTTGGTGACGTTTTACAAACGTACATTGATTAGCCATTATAATAATAAAAAAAAAAAAAAAAAAAAAAAAACATATACACACACTACTAATAAAACACATATTTGATACACATGTGTCACGGAAGTCTAAGTTTTTAGTTTGTAAAGCTCCCAAGCACGCAGGACTGTATGTGTGGCAACCATCTGACTATCTCCACAACACAAATCATGTGAAACATGGTGATACATGGTGCTGGTGATGCCGCTGCTGCTACTGATGGTGATGATAATGATGATGATGGATTGTAAATATTAAGTCAAACTACATTAAATCATCTATCATTCATATTTTTGCTATTACATTTATGCAATGATAAACATTTGAATTTACTTAATAATTAACTATACAGTACTTGCGTATTTTTTTTCTTCAATTCTAATATTCAGTCTGACTGAGCTATAAAGTTCCTTTACACCATGCACCACCCACACCCACTGTTCCACAGGGACAGTTTTTCAGTGTTTTAGCAGCCCCCGACCACCACCCCCTCTCTCACTTTACCCCCCCCCCCCCACACACACACACACACACGCGCACTTTTACAGTTTACTTTTTCCCTGTTGTGTTATTTCCTTTCATGTTTGAAAGTTATTTTCCACCTGTTCTTATAAGTTGTTTTCATTCTCCCTTATTTTCCAAAGTGCTTCTAAAAATAATCATTTTCAGCGTTCTGCCCTCCACCACTGTTTTTGTAATTATTTCACTACCTTTCCTTTTTAAAGTAGTTCCCTACCATTGTAGTGAGTTATTTGCTTGAGTCTCCCAAGCTTAAAAGCAGATCATTATATGTTCAACTATATATTTGCTGCAGCTTTGACTGTTTGCATCTAGCTGTTTGAGTCATGGCATCCTACCAAGGAGGGTTCGTTGTCATCACTTTTTGGCAGCAGCCTTACCATAAAACTAGAAAAGAAAAGTTAAAAAAAAAAAAAAAATATATATATATATATATATATATATATATATATATATATATATATATATATATATATATATATATATATATATATATATATAAATCATAAATCATCATTTAAAATGACTTGAAATGAGAGGGAACGTTCAAATAATAACCAGAAAAATATTTATGTTCAAACTGTTGCAATATTAACTTCACGTTTCTGCAAATATCCACAAACGCACAAATAAGAATTTGTGATACTTTTTTTTTACTTATCAATGGATGCATGCTCATTAACAGGAAAAAATACCCCGCCTTGATGAATGTTATTTACATCTTTCTCTCTTTTTTTTAAATGACTGTTTTTGATTATTATTTACGCGTATAGGTTTTGTCATTTATTGAAATAATTAGGACTTCACAGTGGAATTTTCATGCTGAGTTGAAAGCATGTTTTGTTTAAAAAAAAAAAAAAAAAAAAAAAAACTAAATTCTTTGTATCTGAATAATTGAACGCTACCACGGAGGGATGCTTCTTCTTGTCTTTGTCTAGTTTGCACTTCTTGGGGATGAACAGCGACTCCACGTAGACGCGCAAACGAGCGTGAGGAATAAAATATTGATCTTAAAAAAAAAAAAATAACCCGCGCGGACTGGCACGATGAATTATGAATGACATGTCATTCACTTCGTCGTGGGTGGCCTTCGTGTGCGTTCACGCACGGGGAATGCACGCTCGTGCCTCATAAAAATGAGGGGAAATAAATATCATGGGCTTTTTAAATGGAGAAAAACATATATATTAGAAGGCTTGAACATTTGAACATGATAAAAATTAGTTTGAGTATTGTAGAAGAATTTGTCTGCTATGAATACTACCTAGAAACAGGAATAAACCATTTACGGAAAGACTTTGCATGCCATATCTGATCAAATATGTTCAGGTCCAAATTGCGACCCAAACGAATTAAATGGTCTCAAAAATGTAAATATTAAATGCAACAGGGACGTCATTTTTGTCATGATTAATGCTTTGCGTCTTCCAAGGAACTCCATGGATACTCAACATTATTCAAAGAGGAAACATTTAAAGTATAAATAACTAACATGATGTTATTTAAAAATATTATGATAATAATAATAGCAAATTCAAGAAACAGTAAGTGCATTTGACTAAATGGCGATCCCATAAACACAGGTCTAATTTTCAGAACTCCAACATGAGCTTTAAGAAAAGCTTATTGCTTATCACCAATTATTCCAATAACGAGGTCACAAATTTAGAATTCTTGCACGTCTTTTATCTTATGTTATATGAAAACGCATAATACGGTATATTTCTTGGGCTATTAAAGGCGTTTTGCTGCATGCGTTCGTGTTCCACTGGCAGACGGACATTTCACGGCAAATTGAGCAAAAACAGAATTAAAGAGAGGCTGAATAAGCTAATGATGATGATGACGATGGAGCGAGCCTCCTTGTTAGTCAATCAACATCATTGCATCTCTTATTTATGTATACGTATCAAGTCGCTGGAGGCATACACACACACACACACACACACACACACACACACATACACGCGCGCGCGCACATCTGCATGTAAGTGTTCAACCTGCTGGCCTCAAATCAGAATAATTAATAATACATGCAAAAAATGTGTTGTAGGATTTTATCAGTTCAAACATTTAAAATGCCAACGAATTGTTCGCTAACACTTTCTAATAAGGGTCCCTTAATTAACATTAGTTAATGCATTTTTAAACAATAACTAATGTTTAAGCAACATCATAGTAATTCATAGATTAATCCCTTATCAAACATTAATTAACATTACTTAATGCATAACCAGACAATAACTAAACTAATGGTTAAGTACCATTAAAAAAATAATCCAATGCAATACTTGCACACATTACACACATACACATTAGTGCATTATTACATAGTTATTAATGTTTACTGGTCCGAGTAAGTGAATATATTCTTCCAAATTGGGAAAAATTGCTCTGTGAGTCATTGGGTGCTGTGAGCTTAACTTTAAGTACGGTATTATTTAGCATTAGTTACCTAATATTTATCTTAAATACTACTGAATGCAGTTTGGACCCTTATTGTAAAGTGTAGTACATGTGTCCCTTAACTAAGAAATTACAAATGCATAAGTGCCTCCCCTAACCGTAATTAACCATTACTGAATGTTTTTTGGACCTTTTTTGTTAAGTGGACCACATGTAACTCTTGGGTAGCAGATATGCTGAACCATTAATGGTTGAATGAAGTTGAAGAACGGACCCTTAATGTAAAGTGTTACCACTTTTTCTTATTAGGCTATGTTGCGCACGTACATTAATGAATATTAGCTATACGATGATAATGATAATTGGATGTTTGGCAGACGCGTGTGTCTTGTTCTTGCATTTTATTTTATTTTATTTTATTATTATTTTTATTTTATTTTATTTCATTTACCAACTTGCGCGCTCGGACGCGCCATGCTTTCAATCAACTTTAATTGAAAACGAAAGTAAATAACAACAGGCACAAAAACGGCCCAACAACATCGACAAAACAGGGAACAAATAAACGAATTCTTTCCATGGCACCTCAAACTATAATCTTGTGTTTTTCGTTCGTGCCTTTAGAATGTATGGCGGGGGGGGGGGGGGGGGGGGGGCATATGGCTTAAAACAATGGAACATATATTTAAAAGCTTTTTTTTTTGTATTATATCCTTTTAAAGACGCCAAAAAAAATCTTAATTTAGGTGTTTTTAGTCATTCATAATAAAAATACAAGGGGAAAAAAATCAAAAACAGCTTTTCAAAACGGGCTTCTGTCAACCATTAATTTGTGGTGTGAGCAACTGTCAACTAACATTTTATTTATTTATTATTATTGTTTTTTGTTGTTTTTTTGCAATACATAAATTTCTTCTATTCTTGCACAGGTGACGTATTCATTTGTGTTCCTTCCCGCCATCGCCATATAGTTTATTTATTTATTTATTTATTTATTTATTTATTTATTTATTAATTACGCAGATTTGGTCTAATATTTCCTTTAACAAAAATATATATCATTATTGTCCTTGTTGTTCCCTTGATATCCGTCACTTAAAATTAAGAACATTACCATTGCATTAGGTTGTCAATCATCCATTGATGAAAATCAGTTTTATATCTGAAACAAAATACAGGGTCACACCTCAAAAAAAAAAAAAAAAAAAAAACAGTCATCACCTAAATTGGAATAAATTTTGAAATAATTAATCAAGTCTTTTTACTTTTCGGATTTACCCAGAAAGATTAATGTTCTTATAGTCTACCAAATTTGACCTTCGAGATGCCATGGACAACTGAGGAAAAGGCATTTATAGTTCAGACATATTTTCGGCTGAAGTCTATCCACGCAGCTTTATTGCCATTTAAAGAACAGTTCGGATGTCATGATTTTTCTGTCCACTCAATGATCTACAGATGGAAGTTCAGAATCCATGGGACTTTGCATAACCTCAATGGCAAAGACACGAACAGACAATCACACTCTGGACGACTGCGGAGGGGTCATCGAGAACTTTGCCAGCCAGATCCAAATGTGCCTGCAGCTCTGGGGAGCTGAGCACATATTGTGAGCACCAGTGAAACAGAGTTTTTGCTGTACAGACTTAAAACTTCGGAGATGTCGGTTACATAGGCTTGTGACGTAATGTAGCAGAGGTTTTGTGTCAATCTAAATAAAATTTGGGGTCATAACCGTTTTTTTTGTGTGTGTGTGTGTGTGTGTGTGGGGGGGGGGGTGTCACCCTGTACTATCAGAATTTACCGATACACCACCAAAACCTGTAGCTGACAGTAAAACACTGACATTGCACTTTATGAATACAGTAAAAAAAAAAAAGGCCTTGTAAAGAAGGCTTTAGTTAATTATTTAAAATGGGATTTTAAAAAACAATTCTTTTCTGGCCTTTCAAATGAGAACTGAAAGTTTAAAAAAATAATCATAATAACCAATAACCTGAGTATGACAAGTTGACCTTGAGGGTCTCTAACTTATTCTCACGAGTCTTATTTTCGGGAGCGAATTGCCTCTCTCTTGTGTGTCTCTTTGGAGCAAAAGCGATTATTTTCCTTCTCCTTTCTGCTAAATGGCTCCACGGCACCCGCCTCCATTGCACCCCCAATATGACTCCCTACCTGAAATGAAATCAGGCCCCCGCTAACGAGGAGGTTGTGAGTGTCGGCACTCTGCACTTTGTCATGGGGCCGCAACTATTTGACAGCTGGAATTATCTGTAAATACTTCATTTCAAGTAAGAGTTCCACCCAATGTTCCCTCTTGTGCTGCCCAGCCCTCCCTCTCATTGCACTCTTTACACATGATAACATAAACACCGCCAAAATTCTCATTGGTAACAGCTTGGAACAAATTTAAACTTGCCCCTAATATAATACTGGCAATACAGTCTATAGCAGAGGTGGCTAGTAACACGTTACATTTACTCCATTACATTTACTCAGTGGTTAATGAAGTACTCACTTTTTATACTTAAGTAAAAGTACAGATTCATTCATTCATTCATTTTCCATGCCGCTTTTCCTCACGAGGGTCGCAGATATAGGTGTAAAAAAATTATTTAAGTAAAAGTACAAGTATAAGTAAGTTTTCCGCCATTGAACTTCCGCTCTGAGACCCCCAATTTGGCCAAATTTAAAATTATACTATATTATAAAATTAACTATATGCATGTGTGATACATCATCATTGGAAAGCTTCAAATCTATATTTTCTGAGGGAAGAATTTTTTTTGAACAGGAGGGCATTTTAAAAAAATTTTTTTTTAATTAAACCCCTATACCCTAACTTAAGGTGAGAGCATGAGAGAGCATAATTAAAGACACCCTGATTTTAAAGAGATATTATCGCGTACTTACCTTGCTTTGATCCAAAACCTCTGTGTAGCAGAATGATGGCCAGTCTGGTGACTGGGCTGGCCAGTCCTAGAGGATCTTGATCTTCTTTGCCTTGAGGAACTTTGAGGTACGGATTGAAGTATGCGATCGAACTTCACTGTTTTGTGGCAAAAGGTGGATTTTTCAGATGAAACTTCCATTAAATTACACCACAGTCGCTGCAAATATTGCAGGAGACCTACTGGAGCCCGCATGGATCTGAGAATCACTCAGAAAACATTGAAGCTTGGTAGTGGCAAAATCATGGTCTGGGGTTACATCCAGTATGGGAGTGTGTGCAAGAGATCTGCATGTTGGAAAGCAACATAAATAGTCTGAAATATCAACAAATCTTAGCTGCCTCTTACATTCCTAACCATAAAAAGAGACAAATTCTGCAGCAGGATGGTGCTCCATCGCATACTTCAATCTCTACCTCAAAGTTCCTCAAGGCAAAGAAGATCTAGATCCTCAAGGACTGGCCAGCCCAGTCACCAGACATGAACATCATTGAGCATGTCTGGGGTAGGATGAAAGAAGAAGCATGGAAGACGAAACCCAAGAATGTTGATGAACTCTGGGAGGCATGCAAGACTACTTTCTTTGATGTTCCTGATGACTTCATCAATAAATTGTATGAATCCTGGCCGAACCGCATGGATGCAGTCCTTCAAGCCCATGCAAGTCATACAAAATATTAAATTCGGATCTCACGGCACCGCTACTTAATTCGCTTATGTTATGTAATATATTTTTGTATTTGAAGTACATTTTTTGTTCAATTTTCACACTACTTTCTGTAAGCGACAAAACTTTTGTCTTGCCAAAATTTGACCTTTATGTCTTCATTAAATGATAAATCTTTTTTATGTGAAACAAATATATTTTTGTACATTCAACATCATTTGGGAGGGTCTTAGCTTTCATATGAGCCATTTCTGAAACCAATTGAATAATTAAAAGTCAGGTTATTATGAATTGTTTCAACAAAATGGATAAGCGACAAGACTTTCAATGTATTCCTTATTGTTGCTTGTGTTTCTTCTGTATTTCTCTCCTTCTTTTCTTCTGTTCCCCCGTAACCCCTTCCTGTTCGCTGCTTTGTCTAAATAAACAAGATATGTTGAATGAATTCCATTCTCTGTGTCAAACAGCTGAACAGCACAGTTTAAGAACAAAAAAAAAAACATGTGAACATGTGACGAAAACTATTGCGCATTTACGTCTTTTTTGTCTCAATAAATGAAAACTAACATTCATTTTGTTATGTTTTAGTCTCCCAAAAACACGTTTTTAGCTCGTTATAATCTCAGCATTGTCATGAAAAAAAGCGTTCGTTGACGAAATATTTTCGTTAGCGTCATCGCTGACGAAAACAACACAGCACCAAATACTTTTTTACTTGTACTTGAGTACATTTTTTGAATGACTTCTTTTACTTAAGTAATATTATTTTGAACGCTACTCTTACTTAAGTAAAATTTTTGGCTACCCTGCCCACCTCTGGCCTGTAGTGTAAATACGTACTTGACATCTTTCGGTGAGTCATTGAAAAGTCCGTTTTGGGCCCGTGACTCTCAGTATGAGAACTGTTGAATTGCAACAAAACAGCGGAGGTCAGCCTAATGAGAGTTTGGAACGTGCGCAATGTTTTTGCTGCCAGCTCGGTATGTATTAACTCAAAATGTGGAAAATAATATGCCACTCAGGTTCATGCCCTCTAAACTTGGCCCCTAATAGTGCACCTTAATCAAATTAAGGTGGAATCCTTTCCCTTCTCGTTAGATATGTTTATACCATTAAGTCCTTCCTTGATGACGTCCCTTTAAAGCTTTTTAAAGAAAACACTAAATTCACTGGAGGCCTGGGAGTTTTTTAGGCACAATAAAATCACAACATGTCCATCCTAATAAGTGCCAAAGCGAACTCTCGTTAGGTCCATGTTTGGACGGGATGGAAAATGATACAGGGGAGGCGGTCCACTCTGTTATTAGAAAGGAAGTAAGGTAAAGCAGAAGGTGGTTGAAATGTTGCTCCCAGATCAGCTAAGAAAATCACACTTTTGATTTTCATCCTACCATGAAGCAGCTCGGCCTTGCAGCAAGTCGTCAGCGCCTCCCGAAATATCCTAAAGCCTTCTGGGTAAAGAAAGGTGCGGGATTTCACTTTGAGGGGCAGGGGCGGGACTAATGTAGGAGCTGTCAATCATTTACTGTCAGACACCAATGAGGAAGCGCTTGTCTGCTCTGTGATTTGTCTAGAAAGGGTCAATGATTGAAAACATGTATGGAGCCGGACGCCTATTTGCCAGTCATGGTGTGGTTAAATGGATGTTTGCGTGATAGTGATCTGGCGGGCCGCGCGGTTGGTGCGGGGTCAGAGGTCACCCCGTCGCTGTGATCCTGTGTTTGTTATTGCTATGCTGCCCTTGGACGGGTTAACATAGCACACGAGTGCGTCAGCTGGCATGTGAACTTCCTCTGACACAGACTCACACACACGCATACTAGGGGTCACTTCCATGCGTGTTGATGGGCCCTGAGTGGCTTTATCTAAACTGTGAAAAATTGTGAGCCCAAACAATGCTTGCCAATGGAATTGGGAGTTAGAAAAATCGAGATCTCAATTTACAACTCAGTTTTGTAATAGTAACTACTCAAGTGAAGTAATTACAAATTGTTTCACCTATCAGGTATTTTTGACTGGTGATGTGAAGAGTTTAATCAATAATAATTGAAGTAAAATAAAATAATAAAACAAAAGTATAAAAATAAAAAATAAGGTGTTGCTTAGCCTCGTACAGTTGTACCTCTACATACAAATTAAAATCGTCCCAGGACCTAGTAGTGGTGTGACAAAATATCAAAATGCATCCCAAAAGGTTATCGATATGCTCATGCCAAGAATCGAGATATTGTTTTAAAACGGTTTCAATGTTTAAAAAAATAATAAGGAAGCAACAAGTTGCTATCAAAATCTTCCACAATAATAGTGTCTGAGGCTACGTCTACACTAGGACAGATCATTTTCTCTAGGGTATTTTGCCCATTATTTTTATACCTGTTCACACTTACGTTTGAGGTGCACTTCTGCAAGGTACGCCTGCATTTGCGCAAACTACGAAATGAAACTCATTACTCGCCAGCGGCAAATTTCGAAATTACTAAACCTTCTAGACCATGCTTTTTTCATACAAGCATGGGTCCATTTATTAATGTCGGTCAAGTAGAAGGTAGGTTGAAGGTGGTAAAGGTAGTTTTCTTTTGACCAAACAAAAATACAATGTACATGCTGATTAAATAAAAATAAATTAACAAAACTTTTTTTTTTTTAACTTAAAATAAAAATACAATAAAATAAAAAAAATACCAAAAAAATGCAAGTACAATGTTTACACATGTACACTATTATTGACTAGATCTGTCATTAAGGTGCAAACAGTAACTATTGACTGCACATTTTGTAACTAAAACACTAAAACAAAAAAGAAAACGTACAAGTAGTACAATACATGTTCACTTGTTCGGAACATAAATGACAAGCTGTCATTAAGGTGCAAACATAACAATTATTGACAGTAACTTTAACTGTTAAACAGTGCTCAATGAGAGAAGTTGCATTTGGGGGTCACAAAGCTGTTTACCCACATCATCAGTGAGTCTTGTAGCTGATAAATCTGAGAGTGAGAGTTGGTTTTCATTGTCATTTCCTCCTTTTATTTCCCTTTGAACATTGCTGTCATCACTTCAGTCATTATCTCTTATTATTTCACCATCAGAGATCAGCTTCTTATGTTTGGCCAACACCCACGACACTCTGAGTGAGCACTCCGTTGCAATTTGTTGTTGTGTCATAGACTTAACAACAACCTCGCTTGACTCTTGTTAAGGATGCGTCAACCTGTTCATTTCTTGCCTTCTCAATTTGATTTAGGTGGAAACTTCTCTTCAAAATAGCTGTACTCTTTAACATAAAGGTGCTTCACATTTCCACTTTTTATCAGAGCAACTGTCTTTAAGCATATTAAGCACATAGGTTTGGTACTTGCAGTTGGTAAAATGGATGCATGTTTGTCATTCCATTCCTCATTGAAACAGCAATTTTCGTTGTCCACTTTTGGTCAACTTCGAACGTGCCATTTTGTTAGATTCGGTCTTCTACTGGTGGCATGTGTGGTATTAGTGAATGTTGTGATCTAGAATGTTTCCCGCATGCAGCGAGAGTGCCGGGGTAACACGGGGAAATAAATAAATAAATCACGTTTGCTCACTGTATGATTCACGTTCTTGAAGGAAAAATAAAGTACATGACAGCATGTAGAAACAGATTGAAAAGTGCCAGGTGCGACTTGTGTCTGAGGTTGCTGACACTGCTG
The DNA here is from genome assembly GCF_030265065.1 of Corythoichthys intestinalis. NCBI lineage: Eukaryota > Metazoa > Chordata > Actinopteri > Syngnathiformes > Syngnathidae > Corythoichthys > Corythoichthys intestinalis. The sequence continues at coordinate 51,599,623 of NC_080406.1, forward strand.
TGGTCCATCCAGCTAGCGAGTAGTATGCAGGCACTTTTACGACCAGTCACCGAGTTGTGATTGAAGAAAACAAAGAAAGCCTAACATCGTTACTTGGGATGTTACAATCGATGCTCAATTGTGCTCTCACCACTTCCAAAATAACAGAAGCGTATGGTGTGGCGCTGCGTGTATTTCCTGGAAGCTGCAACCAGAAGTGCTTGTGCATAACAGGGGCAATCCTGGAAGTGGCGACAGTTTTGACAGGCAAAAATGTCATGGGAAAAAACTTATCGCGTGCCTCTTTGACTCGGGGTACCACGCAGGTCACTTTTCGGGGTTTAATTTTCCTCTACGCATTTTTATGTACTCATGTTCATTCGGCATTGAGTTGGGAGGGGCCAGCCCCGCAGCTGGCTGATCGGAAACAAGTGCAACGTGGGAAACGTGCTCTGTAAAAAACACTCATCTCCCCGTCATCTTTGATGGGAGGATGACAAATGGGCACTGAATTGAAGCATAATATTGAGACGTAGTTTGAATGCTCAAGAAAAATGGGTAGAAAAGAAAAGAGGAGAAGGAATGCCACGTCGTGATCGTCCGTCCATTGTCTACGATGCCATCATGCCGCACAAAAAATGGCGAAGGTATGACGTCACTTGCTTATTATCTGATTGTTGTACGGAAACAGCATTATGCATTAAGCAGTGTGTAATATTACCCGCTTACATTATCCGTCTAACAACTAATTCGGATAATAGGAATACTAGTGTATCTGAAATGCCGTATAGTCCTACTAATTACACGTTTAAGGCGATTATCCGTCTCAGTTAACCCTATAGCTGCCATTGACAGCGCTCGGCGCCCAATCCATTAAGAAAAGGGAGGGTGAATGAACATTCATTAATTCGAAACCAGGGCATTCACAGTTCCTTTCCGATTTCCGGGGCATTTACAGGACTCTTTCTGTTCTTTTTAGGGCATTTACTGTTCACTTCCTGTTGAGTTTGAGTCACTGCTTATTCATTTGGGAAATTCTTTGGTCACTTCCTGGTCTGTAACCCAAACTCAACAGAAGGTGACGATGAAATGCCCGAAAATCAACATGAAGTGACTGAAAATCAACAAGTAATTACTTGAAATGATCCAAAATGATCCCGTTGCCTGGCATTGGCTGCCACTGACGGCCATTGAAGTGGGAGGTTCCCGTTTGAAGTGGGAGGGGTTCATTCGCTGCCACCCTCCCAGTTCAAATGGATTAGACGTCTACTAGTGATAAACGTACAGTAGAGGGATGAAAATAGTTTGTTTTTCTGTTAATTACTTGTTGGTTGAATATTCTTAATGGATTTGCTGACCAATGTATGGATAATTGTTGTATCGCCATATCGTGAGATCATCGTTATCATGAGCTTTGGATCGCATATCGTATAGTATCGTGAGGTTCCCACCCCTAGAACCTGGTTTGTAAGTAGAAATGGTCGTCTGTCGAGCGGGATGTTCCCATAAGAATACATTATGATTCGATTAATTCGTTCCATTTTCAATTTAATGATCGTAAAATTGATATAATTATTGCTCTAGCATAAATTGCCATTGAACTGCATAGGTAACAGCTAGTATAAATGATTGTTTTCCACCATTTATGATGGACAATTCCTGGAATTACTAGGTTTAACACAGTTAAGACTCTGGGGCAGGCAACACCCAGAAAAAAATGTATATATAAATTTACAGTGTTGTGCTTTCATGACTGTTCCTAAAACTGCTTGTTTTACCTCACTCTATTTTTTCTATGTTTAAATCACTCCAAGAAAATGTCATTCAAACCCAGCCATTTTTTAAGGCTGCTGTTCCAGTTACATCAGATGTCTCCTTTCCTCCCTTGCCCTCCTACTCTTCTTCTCTGCCTCCTCCCACAGGGAATGATGGCCCATCATTCAGTCAAACCCATCAAAGTCCTGACAAAGGACTCCAGTTGTAGCCAGAGGAATCATCACCTGTGAATCTGCTAAAAGGCTCTGGCTAGCCATGAAAATACCTCCCTACTGCCATTCACTTGTAAAATGTTTTCTGTGGGTGGTGGGGTGTATTAGAATTATTGACGCTACGTCTGCACTAGGACGGATAATGGCCTTAAACGTGTAGTTAGTTGGACTGTACAACATGTTGGCTACACTAGTATGACTATTATCCGGATTAGTTGTTAGACGGATAATGTAGGCGGGTAATATTACCCGCTGAATAATATGGACTTCTGTCAACAATAATTGGCTACTAAGGAAGAGAAGTCATGCCGTCGCCATTTTTAGTGCGGCATGAGGGCATCGTAAACAAAGGAGGCGGACGATCACGACGTGGCATTCCTGCTCCTCTTTTCTTTTCCACACATTTTCCTCGAACCTTCAAACGTACATCGCAATAATATGCTTCAATTCAGTGCCCATTTGTTGTCCTCCCATCGTGGATTAGTTCAGGGGTCCCCATCTGCCGGGCCGCGGACTGGTACCGGTCCAAGGCGCATTTGCTACCGGGCCGCACAGAAATAATAATTTGATAACGACCGCATTCTGGCAGAATTAACCCTGTGCCCCTGCTTAACACACTAATATCCCTGTCTACTCTAGATATAATACTACGGGATAGATTAGAATGTCGTCATAGAAATCCATTGATTGGACTGCTAACAGTACATCTTGCTTGTGTATATAATATATCTATGTGCGCTTGTCCTCGATAATAATGTATTGCTCGGCCGCGGGCGCAGCACATTTGTTCCCGGAAATAATTAGCCCCCACACTAGCGAAGATGACTGGAAAACAGACGTCTTTGGAGATATTTTTACGGCAAAAAGGGCACCTGACGAGCCTACTACCTCGAAGACCCACGAACTGCGAAGGAGTGGATTCGTGACCCGTTTGTGAATAAACCGAGTGATTCGAGCTTGTCTGTGCAACAGTAAGATCAACTTGTAGAGATCGCTACTGACGGCGACCTTATTAAACGTACATTTGAGACAACATCTCTACCGAAGTTCTGGATTAAAGTCATTCTGGAATATCCTGACATCGCTACAAGAGCATTGAAAACCTTGCTATAATTTCCAACATCGTATCTTTGTGAAGTGGGCTTCTTAATTAATGTTTAACGACAAGGCGAAGTCGTTCATGGTGAGAGCGGTGTGAAGTTGTTGTGTGCAGCTTACAAGGCAGGATGTATCTGAGGAGAACTTTTCTACAAGTCCTTCCATGATCAAACGTAAGTTAATATTCCTTTCTTTCAAGAAAGTTTGTAGTGTTTACTTTGGAATCGCTGCATTTGCGCATTTTGCGGCTATGTTTAACGTTACGCCCATGCGCAGAACCGCATTGCTGCAATTTTTGATGGGTTGCAAAACTTGTCAGAACACCGGTCCATGAAAAAAAGGCCCATATAACACCGGTCCGTGGTGCAAAAAAGGTTGGGGACCCCTGGATTAGTTCATTGTTAACTCTCCGATCAGCCAGCAGCAGGGCTGGCCCCTCCCAACATAATGCTGGCCGAACTGGAGTGTATAAAAATGCGTAGAGGAAAATTAAACCCCGAAAAGTGACCTGCATGGTAAATTGGTACCCTCAGAGGCGCACAATCATTTTTTCCATGACATTTCTGCCTGTCAAAACTGTCGCCACTTCCAGAATCCCCACTGTTATGCACAAGCACTCCTGGTTGCGGCTTCCAGGAAATATACGCAGCGCCACAACATATGCTTCTATTTGTTATTTTCCAAGTGGTGAGAGCGCAACTGAGCATCGATTGTATCATCCCAAGTAACAATGTCAGGTTTGCGTTGTTCACAAAAAATTTATTTCAATCACAACTCGGCGACTGCTCATAAAAGCCGAGCGTGCTCTCCATTCACTCTCGCTCCTGCATGATGTGTTCAGTTGCGTTCACGAAAAAAACAGTGATCACAAAATAATGACAGTCTCGAAGGTGTAGTAATTTCGAAACTTGCCACCGGCAAGTACTGAGTTTCCGGTTCAGAAGTAACCACGCGGGCATTGACGTAACATATGAGGCTGCTCCTTTCTACGCATGCGTAGTTTGCGCAAATGCAGGCGTACTTTGCAGAAGCTGGGGGGCCTTAAACGCACCTTAAACATAGGTGTGGACAGGTATAAAAATAGTCGCTAAAATACCCTGGAGAAAATTATCTGTTCTATTACAAAGACGGATGATGGCCTTAAACGTGTAATTAGTTCAATTATACGGCATGTCGGTTACACTAATATTCCTCTTGTCCAGATTAGTTGTTACACGGATAATGTAGATGGGTAATATTACCCACCGCTTAGTATAGACTACTGTCTCCGTACAACAATCGGATACTAAGGAAGTGACGTCATGGAGCGTGCCTTCGCCACTTTTAGTATGGCACGACGGCATTTTAAACAATGGGGCGGACAATCAAGACGTGGAATTCCTGCTCCTCTTTTCTTTTCCACAGTCATTGTTTACAGTTTATAATTATTATTTAGAGTGTAGAACAGGTGTAAGGAACCTATGTCTTCGCGAGTCATTTTCGCCTCCGATGATTAGTGCATCTGCCTCTCTGCCAACCCGTAATTTGAATTGTGGTACCTGCCGGCCGGAAGAGCTGATAATGCCAAATTTTTCTTGAATCTTCAAACGTGCGTCGCAATAATATGCTTCAATTCAGTGCCCATTGGTGGTCCTCCGATCGTGGTATACACGGAGATGAGCGTTTTATTACAGAGCTCATCTCCCGCATTAAGTCTCCGATCAGCCAGCTGTGCGGCTGGCCCCTCCGAACTCAATGCCGACCGAACTGGAGTAAAGTATATAAAAATACGTAGGGGAAAATTAAACCACGAATAGTGAACTGCGTGGTACCCTCAGTCACAGAGGTGCGGGATCAGTTTTTTTCCTGACATTTCTGCCTGTCAAAACTGTCACCACTGTTATGCACAAGCACTCCTGGTTGCGGCTTCCAGGATATACACCACACCATATGTCTCTAATTGTTATTTTCTGACTGGTGAGTGCGTAACTGGCATCAATTGTAACATCCCAAGTAACAATGTCAGGCTTTTGTCGTTTCTAAGGATTCATTTCAATCACAACTCGGCGACTGCTTGTAAAAGCCAAGTGTGCCCTCAGTCCCTTCACTTGCTGACATTCCCAAACTTTGAGTGTATCTCTTCAATCATTTATCTTATTTTATTCAAACGTCATCAATCACATGACAGTTTTTGTTTGATACCGATAGCTCCGCGAGCCTGACAAGGATGAGCTTTGTTGAAAATGAATGAATGAATGAATGAATGAATGAATGAACTAATTTATTGTTCATCTCTAGAACTATATATTGCTATCTATAACAAACCTCTAAGTATGCAAGAGAAGAAGCAAGAGTCATTAAATCACATTCTAGATGGCAGATTTTTTTTCAAGGTTGAAAAGCTATTTTCACGTTGCCTTGAACTACATTTTAGGGGATTTTTTTTTTTAAATGTAAGTGCAAAATACACTCTCAATCACTTTGCTAAATAATAAACTAATGTACTAAATGTACTAAGCTAATAAACTAATCGTTTGTTTATCTCTAGAAGTACATATATACACTCACTGGCCACTTTATTAGGTACACCATGCTAGTAACAGGTTGGACCCCCTTTTTGCCTTCAGAACTGCCTCAATCCTTCGTGGCATAGATTCAACAAGGTGCTGGAAGCATTCCTCAGAGAGTTTGGTCCTATTGACATGATGGCATCACACAGTTGGTGCAGATTTGTCGGTTGCACATCCATGATGCGAATCTCCCATTCCACCACGTCCCAAAGATGCTCTATTGGATTGAGATCTGGTGAGGTGGTGTGGAGGCCATTTGAGCACAGTGAACTCATTGTCATGTTCAAGAAACCGGTCTGAGATGATTCCGGCTTCATGACATGGCGCATTATCCTGCTGAAAGAAGCCATCAGAAGTTGGGTACATTGTGGTCATAAAGGGAGGGACCTTCCAACGATGCTCAATTGGTACCAAGGGGCCTAATGAGTGCCAAGAAAATATTCCCCACACCATTACAACACCACCACCAGGCAGGATAGATCCATGCTTTCATGTTGTTGACGCCAAATTCTGACCCTACCATCCGAATGTCGCAGCAGAAATCGAGACTCATCAGTCCAGGCAACGTTTTTCCAATCTTCTATTGTCCAATTTCGATAAGCTTGTGCAAATTGTAGCCTCAGTTTCCTGTTCTTAGCTGAGAGGAGTGGCACCCGGCGTGGTCTTCTGCTGCTGTAGCCCATCTGCCTCAAAGTTCGACGTACTGTGCGTTCAGAGATGCTCTTCTGGCTACCTTGGTTGTAACGGGTGGTTATTTGAGTCACTGTTGCCTTTCTATCAGCTCGAACCAGTCTGGCGATTCTCCTCTGACCTCTGGCATCCACAAGGCATTTCCGCCCACAGAACTGCCGCTCACTGGATATTTTTTCTTTTTTGGACTATTCTCTGTAAACCCTATAGATGGTTGTGCGTGAAAATCCCAGTAGATCAGCAGTTTCTGAAACACTCAGACCAGCCCTTCTGGCACCAACAACCATGCCACGTTCAAAGTCACTCAAATCACCAACTGTTTGATGCCATCATGTCAATGTGGACCAAACTCTCGGAGGAATGCTTCCAGCACCTTGTTGAATCTATGCCACGAAGAATTGAGGCAGTTCTGAAGGCAAAAGGGGGTCCAACCCGTTACCACATGGTGTACCTAATAAAGTGGCCGGTGAGTGTATATATCTATAACAAACATCTAAATACAAACACAAAATGATTGGAGAAAAAGGCTTTCAAAAAAAAATATTCGAGATGGCAGGATTGTTTTTCAAGGTTGAAATGCTGTTTCATTGTGCCTTGAACTACATGGAAAGACACTACATACTATAGGTGAGAACTCTACCGAGTGCAGTTGTTGACTAGCCAGTCAAACCAGTTCTCAAATTTATGAAGCCTGTCTGCAACTTAGGGAGCGATTGTCAGGGGGGACGGAGGAGCGGAGAGAAGAAAAAAGCAAGAATAGCTTATCGCACAAATGCTATTTTTAGACCACAAGGCTGCGTGACGTTACCATCGTAAACCGGAAGGGGGTCAACACAGAAGCGCTCTCGCATACAACCAGTGCCAGTACTGCTTGCTTTCTGCCGATAATCTTTCAAAAAAAGAACATGTAGAGTAAACACTGCTGCTATGGAACTTGTAGAAACGACTGTAGACATTACGACTGTCCACATATGAAAGATGTTTTCCTCATACGTTTCAACCTCAGAGGGAAAAAATGAGAACAATGGATCAATTTGTGCGGACGTCCGAAAGATCAGTTTGACGCCAGCAAGGTGAAAACATTGACCTTCATATGCAGTAAATCTTTTGCTGGGGGACATGGTCTTACGGATGACAATCCTGATCCCTGAAGAAGTAAGCCATTTTGATATTCGTACTTATTTTTTAGCGTGGCGTTTTGCCGTGCTGCTTCTGTCTGACAATAAATAACCTGAAAAAAAAAAAAACAATTTATTTATACATCACAACAGTCATGCTGGCCTACTTTTCTAAAATAAGGATATTTAGAAATAATAACCATGTTTGGCGTCTGTCTTTTTCGTCGTAAGCCTGTTCATACCTACAGGTAGGCTGTAGATTTACCAGCTATACCTTTTCTGTTGTAAAGAAACAACCTTTGTAAGGGGGAAGTGTAAATATATTAAGATTTGATATCAATGAAAAAACTTTAAAATCTTCATTAGCAGTCACTGAGTAGCATTTGCGATCACTGCATAAAACTAGTCACAGGTTGTTGATCAACAGCAGTGAGCAATTCCTGCTCTATGCAAGAACAGCAGAGTGCCACACCGGGGACCGGAACCTGAATCCAGTGCCTTGGACATAATGCCAACACTACAGTGTTCAGTACCTGTGTTGCTATCACAAACCTTAAGCCATCAATACATGGTTTCTGTCACAAGTTGTCGATCAACAGCAGTGAGCAGTGAGTGAGTGAGTGAGTGAGTGTTCTATGCAAGAACAGCAGGGTGGCGCAGCGGAGACCGGAACCTGAATCCAGCGCCTTGGACCACTCGGCAACACTACTTTGTTTAGTACCGTATTTTTTGGACTATAAGTCGCAGTTTTTTCATAGTTTGCCTGGGGGTGCGAGTTATATGTGAAATTAGTAACACGCTATTATATCATTTCACATGTTATTTTGGTGTTTTGGAGTGACACTGATGGTTTGGTAAACTGGTTAGCGTGTTCTTTATGCTATAGCTATCGAATAACTCTTAATAGCTATATCACGTTAACATACCGGCCAAGTTCGCAGTACGTTGTTCATGCATCAAGTAACATTATCATACTATACACTTATTCAGCATATTGTTCTCTATTGTATTTTTATTTTAAATTGCCTTTCAAGATGACATATCTGTTCTATGTGTTGGATTGTATCAAGTAAATTCCCCCAAAAATGCGACTTATACTCCAGTGCGACTTATAGTCCGAAAAATACGGTACCTATCAGAGGTTGCGCTAGACATTTTCGTTGTCTGTCATTTTGACTGACAGGGTCATAAAAATCCGGTCATAATCTATTTTTACCAGTCACTGAAATTTTTAAAATGATAATGATGACATATTCAATAGTATTTAGTTTTCATTCATTTTTAATTTTGTAACGCTTGCTTGGCGGCGAAAAATTAGACACTGAAGTTGTATTTTTCTCCCTCTTTTTACTCTGCTTACCGCCAACAACACCAACAAAACAACTCCACTCCCAAAGAAAAAGAGGCAACCATATAGACCCCAATCACCAACGTCACACAATGATCTTAATTGTGGTTGTCAGCCCAAAATCTTCTAAATATATATTAAATGCATCTTACCAGATATAAAATGACTACTACATAGTCTGTGGTGATCGTTTGGTGCCCCGATTTCTTGTCGAATTACAGCAGTCCATCTCGCTCTCCTCTTCGGTAATTCCAGCTCCAATAGCATATATTTAAAAATGCTACCGTTCACAAGTTCGTAGTTGGATCACGGCGATCTCGGCGAACCACCGTCTGTCACAATTCCTCCCTCTCTCGGCCTCTCCCGGGAGTCGAGCTGTCATCATCATTGTGGAACGCAAACTATACATGTTCGATATATGTCCATCAACGTACAAGTCAAGTTGTCTTCTCTTTTATAACAGCATTTCCCAGCTGTAAACAAACGAATAAAAACTTGTAACACTTGGATATATGCGGTGCATTCAAACACGATTAGCAACAGGCGGCTAGCAGCAGTAGCAGAAGCTAGTTGTTGTAAAAATGATTAAACTTCGTAATTACAATCATCATCGTAATATCAATAGCAAAGGCAACAAGTCGTTTCATGCGCCAGATTTTAGGTTTCGCATTTTTAGAGCACATTACCTTCCATAACAGCGGGGGCATGACTGCAGGAGCTGTCAGTTTTGTCCATCTCCTTATGACGAGTACGAGCACCCATGGTTTGGAAATCGACATGGTACGAAGCATGGAGGCCTTGGCTTGGTTCTCCACCCGCCTACATCAAAATAACATTCCCGGGATCTTGTATAAAGACCTTCCAACTTCTATTCCACCGCCATTGACTTCAATGGTAAACAGGCGGAAACGGAAGGGGAAGGAAGATATAAGGAAGTAAACCGGTACCTCGAAAACTTGTCTATACACAGGCAGCAATCTAGTCCACCAATTGGATCACGCGCTAGCACACCGGGTGCACCAACAAGAACCTCGCGTTGATGTGTCAATCACGGTGCCGCCGCCAGACCCCGGTTACACTGCAATATTCTGACAGAATAGCCAACGACGTCATGCATTAAGAGAGACAATAGCTAATTAATGTGCCACCCTGTGGTCTGGGGTGTGAATTGCAACCTGTCAAAATGACTGACGGACTTCAGTTTTTTCCGTCACCGTTTTAAAAAACCGGTCAACGACGGAAAATTTCCGGTTAACGCGACCCCTGGTACCTATGTTGCTACCACATACCTTGAGGCTTAAGCTATCAATCCATGGTTTCTGTCCGAAGTTGTTGATCAAATGCAGAAATCCCTTATATTAGTGGTCTTAAACTGTCCATTTCGAATTTGCATTACAGGGAAATACATAGCAATACAGGTAAATACATTTAAATTTAGATATAGGAAAAGAAGAGCCACAGGACCACAATGTTCCAGAATCCATGAGTGCAAATAGAATCAGGTGAGCAAAGAGGACAATCTTTCTGTTCCTAAAAAGCCTTCCATTGATTCGAAAATATTGAATCCAGTCAAAATCAGGACATCCGGTTTGCAGTGGCTGGGTTCAAATCCACAGCTCCTGAGAGACTGGAACCTTAACCCAGCGCCTTGGACTGCTAGGCCACACTACCCTGTTCTGTCTCTTTACTGCTGTCACAAACCTTATGCAATCAATCTATGGTTTCTGTTACAAGTTGTTGATAAACAGGAGTGAACACTTTTCTTTTAACAGCTGAAAAGCAGAGTGGCGCAGTCGAAGCATGCTGGGCCCATAACCCAGAGGTCGATGGACTGAAACCATCTTCTGCTACTCGGACTTGTGTCTTCTTTGTCAGCGTACTGCTGGATAAATGTTGTGAAACTAAACGTCTTCAAATTATTGCAGTTGTTGTTTCAAGCTTTACCCTTCAGTCTGCTTGATAATAGGAAAATGACCTTTCCCCAATTCATGCTCTTTAATCAGGTGAAAATTGTCAAACTACACTATGAGATCATTAGAAATCCGCATTCTTAGTGGTCTTCAAGTGTCCATTTCAGATTACCATTTCAGGTAAGTATATTTAAATTTAGATATAGGAAAAACGACTGCCACAGGACCAGAATGTTAAAAATGAGTGCAAATAGATTCAGATAAACAAAGATAACAATCTTTTGATTCTTAAAATTTCTTCCATTGACTCGAACATCTTCAATACAGGCAAAAGCAGGATACCAGGTGGGGGATTCGGACCAATGCTTCCTGAGAGACCAGAACCTAAATCCAGTGCTACGGACCGCTCGGCTACACTAATGTGTTTAGTGCCTATGTTGCTATCACAAACCTAAAGCTATGAACCCATGCTTTCTGTCACAAGTTGTTGACCAACAGCAATGAGCAATTCCGGTTCTAGGCAATAACAGCAGAGAGGCGCAGCGGAGACCGGAACCTGAATACAGCGCCTTGGACCGCTTGGCAACACAACCTTTTTTTGCACCTCCATGCTATCACAAACCTAGACAATCGGTCATTGGTTATTGCACAAACAGCAGAGTGGCGCAGCGGAAGCGTGCTGGGCCCATAACACAGAGGTCGATGGATCGAAACCATCCTCTGCTACTCAGACTTGTATCTTCTGTGGCAGAGTACTGCTGGGTAAATGTTGTCAAAGTGTTTCAAGCTTTACCCTTCAGTCTGCTTGCGAAGTGGGGAAAATGACCTCTCTCCTCAATTCATGTTCTTTAAATATCCTCCCTACACTATGAGATGGTAAGAAATCCCCAATATTAGTGATCTTGAAGTGTCGGTTTCGGATTAGCATTACAGGTAAATATGTTTAAATTTAGATGTAGGAAAAGAACAGCTAGAGGACCACGACGTTACAGAATCCATGAGTGCAAATCGAATCAGCTAAGCAAAGAGGACAATCTTTCGGTTCTTTAAAAGCTATCCATTGATTCGAAAATCCAACCAAAATGAGGATATCTGATGGCAGCAGTGGGATTCAAACCTGCAGCTCGTGAGAGACTGGAACCTTAATCCAGCACCTTGGACCGCTCGGCCACACTACAGTGTTTTGTCTCTTTACTGCTATCACAAACCTTAAGCTATAAATTCATGGTTTCTGTCACAAGTTGTTGATCAACAGCAGTGAGCTATTCCAGTTCTACGCAAGAACAGCAGAGTGGGGCAGCAGAGACCGGAACCTGAATCCAGCGCCTTGGACCACTCGGCAACACTACCGTGTTTAGTGCCTATGTTGCTATCACAAACCTTAACCTATAAATTCATGGTTTCCGTCACAAGTTGTTGACCAACAGCACTGAGCAATTCCTATTCTAGGCCATAACAGCAGAGTGGCGCAGCGGAGACCGGAACCTGAATACAGCGCCTTGGACCGCTCGGCGACACAACCTTTTTTTGTACCTCCATGCTATCACAAACCTTAGGCAATCGGTCAATGGTTTTTGTTACAAATTTTTGATCAACTGCAGTGAACAATACCTGTTCTTCGGATGTACAGCAGAGTGGCGCAGCGGAAGCGTGCTGGGCCCATAACCCAGAGGTCGATGGACCGAAACCATCCTCTGCTACTTGGACATGTATCTCCTTTGGCGGAGTATTGCTGGATAAATGTTGTGACACTGAGTGTCATCAAACTATTGCAGTTGTTGTTTCAAGCTTTACCCTTCAGTCTGCTTGATAATGGGGAAAATGACCTCTCCTCAATTCATGCTCTTTAAATATCCTACCTACACTCCCAGATCGTTAGAAATCCACAATATTAGTTGTCTTGAAGTGTCCGTTTCGGATTAACATTACGGGTAAATACTGTATATTTCTATTTAGATATGGGAAAAGAACAGCTAGAGGACCACAATGTTACAGAATCCATGAGTGCAAATAGAATCAGCTGAGCAAAGAGGACAATCTTTCGGTTCTTTAAAAGCCTTCCATTGATTCAAAAATCAGAGGATATCTGATGGCAGAGTTGGAACACGCGGCTCGTGAGAGACTGGAACCTCAAACCAGCGCCTTGGACCGCTTGGCTACACTACAGTCTTTTGTCTGTTTATTGCTATCACAAACCTTAAGCTATAAATTCATGGTTTCCGTCACAAGTTGTTGATCAACAGCAGTGAGCTATTCCTGTTCTACGAAAGAACAGCAGAGTGGGGCAGCAGAGACTGGAACCTGAATCCAGCGCCTTGGACCACTCGGCAACACAACCTTTTTTTGTACCTCAATGCAATCACAAACCATAGGCAATCGGTCTATAATTTTGCTGCAAATTTTTGATAAACTGCAGTTAAGAATTCCTACTGTTTACATGAACAGCAGAGTGGCGCAGTGGAAGCGTGCTGGGCCCATAACCCAGAGGTCGATGGATCAAAACCATCCTCTGCTACTAGGACTTGTATCATCTTTGTCAGAGTACTGCTGGATAACTGTTATGAGATTAAATGTCTTCAAAGTGTTGCTGTTGGGGTTTCAAGCTTTGCCCTTCAGTCTGCTTAACAATGTGCAAAATGACCTCTCCTCAATTCGTGCTCTTTAAATGGCCTATGAGATCATGACCTTATATTAGTGGTCTTGAAGTGTCTGTTTCGGATTAGCATTACAGGTAAATGTATTTAAATTTAGATATAGGAAAAGAACAGCTAGAGGACCACAATGTTACGGAATCCATGAGTGCAAATAGAATCAGCTGAGCAAAGTGAACAATTTCTACTCCTTGCAAGAACAGCAGAGTGGCGCAGCGGAAGCGTGCTGGGCCCATAACCCAGAGGTCGATGGACCAAAACCATCCGCTCTTACTCGGACATGTGTCTTCTTTGTCAGACTCCTGCTGGCAAAATGTAGTAGACTAAATTGCTACAAAGTGTTGCAGTTGTAGTTTCAAGCTGTACTCTTCAGTCTGCTTGATAATGGGGAAAATCACCTCTCTCTAATCTGGTGGAAAATTGCCTACACTATCATATCATTAGAAATCCCCAATATTAGTGGTCTTCAACTGTCCATTTCAGATTACCATTAAAGATAAACATAGGTTATATTAGATATAGGAAAAGATCTGCTACAGGACCAGATGAAGTTAAAGAACGCATGAGTTTAAATAGAATCAGATAAGCAAAGAATATAACCTTTTGGTTATTAATTATCCTTCCATTGACTCTAAAATCTTGAATCCAGCCAAAGGCAGGATACCAGGTATCAAAGGTCTTCTTAGAGACTGGAACCTGAATCCAGCACCTTGTTTCGCTCAGCAACACTACCGTTTTGTTGTTGTTGTTGTTGTTTTTTTTTTTTTGCACCTCCATGCTATCACAACCCTTAAGCAATTGATCCATGGTTTTTGTTACAAATTTTTGATAAACAGCAGTGAACAATTCCTTTTTGACACATGAAAAGCAGAGTAGCACAGCGGAAGCGTGCTGGGCCCATACCCCAGAGGTCGATGGACCGAAACCATTCTCTATTACATGGACCTGTATCTTCTTTGTCAGAGCGCTGCTGGCTAAATGTATTGGGACTAAATGTCTACAAAGTGTTGCAGTTGTTGTTTCAAGCTTTACTTTTCCGTCTGCTTGATAATGGTAAAATAACCTCTCCTCAATTCATGCTCTTTAATCTAGTGAAAATTGCCTACCTACACTATTCGATCATTAGAAAAACACCAACGTGAGTAGATTTCAAGTGTTCATTTCAGATTAGCATTACAGGAAACGATAATTAAGTTTAGATATACAACCCCCAGCAAAAAGTATGGAATCACCAGTCTCGGACGAGCACTCACTCAGACATTTTATTATGTAGAACAAACCCAGATAAAAAGCTTGAAAAAATAAGGAATTAGTCCAAAAGTGCAACTCCTTGGCATTCAGAAACACTAAAAGAAAATAATAAAAAAAACATTGTGGTGGTCAGTAAATTTGTACTTTTATAGAGCAAGTGCAGGGAAATACATACTGTATAGAATCACTCCATTTTGAAGAAAACAAATATGGATTCACTCTATTTTGAGTAGAAAATACAGCCACATCTAGTTAATTTCCTTTCCTTAATTGGGCCCCTGCCTCAGATTAGATCTGCTCGTTAGTAAGCAGTTAAAAACAGTGCAGTTATCACACCTTGGAGGGCTGCTGGACCAAGTGAATTCACAAGAATCATGGATCCAACAAGAGAGATGTCTCTTGAGACCAAGGTGATGATTATAAAACCTCTTGAAGAAGGTAACGCTACACGTATGGTTGCCAAAGATGTGGGCTGTTCACAGTCAGCTGTATCAAAAAACTGGACCAAGTACAAACAGCATGGCAAGGCTGTTAAAGTTAAGCGTACTGGTAGACCGAGGAAGACATCCAAACGTCATGACAAACAACTAAAGGCCATATGTCTTGAAAACAGAAGATGCACAACAAGACAAATGGAGACGAAATGGGTGGAAGCTGGAGTCAAGGTATGTGACAGAACCATGCAAAATCGCCTAAAGGAAATGGGATTTTCATTCAGGAAAGCTAAAAGGAAACCATCATTGACACTTAAACAGAAAAGAACAAGAATGCATTGGGCCAAAGAGAGGCAATTATGGACTGTGAAAACTGGATGAAGGTTATTTTCAGTGATGAGTCAATAATCTGCGTTGGACAAGGTGATGATGCTCGAACTTTTGTTTGGTGCCGTTCCAGTGAGATTTACAAAGATACTGCCTGAAGAAAACCTCAAAATTCCCTCAGCAAAGGCACTGCTGTTTAATCTTCAATAAATGCACTAGTTTACATTGAAACTTTAGACAGCTTTTTATCCCTTCAGTTGAAAATATGTTTGTCATTTTCCAAGATGACAATGCATCATGCCACAGAGCTAAAACTGTTAAAGCATTCCTTGGAGAAAGACTCATCCGGTTAATGTAATAGCGTGCAAATAGCCCAGATCTCAACCCTATTGAAAACCTGTGGTGGAAATTGGAGGGAAAAAATGGTCCACAGCAAGGCTCCGACCTGCAAGGGTGATGTGGAGACTGCAATCAAAGAGAGTTGGCACCAAATTGATGAAGTCTGTTTGTCACTAATCACGTCCATGCCTCAGAGACTGCAAGCTGTCATAAAAGCCAGAGGTGGTGCAACTAAATACTAGAGATGTGTTTTGATTGTTATTTGTCTGTTTCTAATGATTCCATATATTTGTCCAATTCAGATTCTTGACTCTTGACACCTTGTCCAATGCAGATTCTTGACTCTTGACAAGGTAATGATGCTGGAACTTTTGTTTGGTGCTGTTCCAGTGAGATTTACAAAGACGACTGCCTGAAGAAGACATAAAAATTCCCTCAGTACTTGATGATCCTGTATGGGGCTGCATGTCAGGCAAAGGCACTTGGGAGACGGCTGTGGTTGAATCTTCAATAAAAGCACAACTTTACATTGACATTTTAGACAGCTTTCTTATCCCTTGAATTGAAAATATGTTTGTCATTTTCCAAGATGACAATGCATCATGCCACGGAGCTAAAACTGCTCAAGCATTCCTTGGAGAAAGACTCATCCAGTCAATGTCATGGCCTGCAAATAGCCCAGATCTCAACCCTATTGATAACCTGTGGTAGAAATTGAAAAAAAATGGTCCACAGCAAGGCTCCGGACGCAAGGATGATCTTGCAACTGCAATCTGAGAGAGTTGGCACCAAATTGATGAAGAATACTCATCAAGTCCATGCCTCAGAGATTGCAAGCTGTCATAAAAGCCAGAGGTGGTGCTACTAAATACTATAGATGTGTTTTGATTATTATTTCTTTGTTTGTTTCTCATGATTCCATATTTTTTTCCTCAGAATGGAGTGATTCCATATCTATTTCCCTGCACTTGCTCTATAAAAGCATTTACTGACCATCACAATGTTTAATTTTTCTTTCCGAATGCT
Organism: Corythoichthys intestinalis; assembly: GCF_030265065.1. Lineage (NCBI taxonomy): Eukaryota > Metazoa > Chordata > Actinopteri > Syngnathiformes > Syngnathidae > Corythoichthys > Corythoichthys intestinalis. The sequence goes on from NC_080406.1 coordinate 51,616,331, forward strand.
AAAGAGTTGCACTTTTGAACTCATTCGTTTTTTTTTCAAGATTTTTATCTGAGTTTGTGCTACATGATAAAATGTCTGAGTGATTGCTCGTCCGAGACTGGTGATTCCATACTTTTTGCTAGGGGTTGTATAATGCAAATAGAGTTGCTTTAAAGTTGGTGGGGGCAATTTGAGCATCCTAAAAAGTTGGTAGTGTTACGTCCCTATGCAACCCTTCGTCCTTGATTGGATGCCATAGAAAATGCATATAGGACATTTTTGACCAACCTATGGAAATTTGGGGTAGTGATACAAAAACTGCACTTTCTTCAAATGTATAAAAGGTAAGTTAAAAATGTAAATGGCATTTTATCAAAAATACTTTTGAGGAATACCTGGAACATGAAATAATAACAATTTTTCACTACAAAGATATTTCAAGAAAACAACCTCAACGGGTCATTTTTGACCTACTTATGCATCTAAGGGTTAACATGTTCTTTTATTGTCCAACTTGCAAACTTTGAAAGTGACTATGCTACCTACCGTAATTATTCTATGGCCTTGTGCCGTGCCTCAATAAGTGCAACATCACAGTGTCATGATGTCAGTGGCATGTTGTTCACTCAAATTATCCGAAAAAATTATTTATTTTCTGAAAATTAATGAGACATAATACAGTGGCATCAAAGATGTAGCTTCTCTTCATGATTTCATTTTCTTTTTATCAACATCTCTTTAGAACGAGGTACACTGTAAGTTAACCACCACATTCTAGCTGAGCCATCTGAGGTATGCTAATGGTGTCAGAGGATAGTTTGTGTGCGTCAAACGTGCAGACCACCCTCCTCTACTTTCATCCTTCAAACATGGAGCACACACAGAAAGACACACGCTTCTACTAATTGGAAGCATATTGGAGGGAAGGAGCGGAGTTCAGAAGAAAGAATAGAATACCCTCATCATCGTTATTATCCCTTCATGGGGCTTTGTAACCTCTCTTCAATTAAGCACAACGTGGCGCCTCCATCCTCCCTCGAGATTATACCTTAAAGACAAAACAATCAGTACAGCACTTAATCAGTTCATCAATCATGACTACCTGAATCTTGGAAACCCTATCCAGTTGCATGCTTCCGATTTTGTGGGAAACGTTTGTATGAATTCTTGTATTCTGTTCCAATTTTTGCAAAACATGGTCCACAAAAGCAAGGTGGATGAATTTATTTCCAAACACTTTTGGAAACAATAGCAGTGTGAATTATTATGTGTAGTGGTACCTCAACATGCGATCTGTTTGACATCCGACGTAAAATTTGACTCGTCATTTACATATGACATGCTCGAAATACGACGATATACAACAGCGTCGCAATGTCATTGTTTTCCCCCAAGATGGCACGGCGGATTTTTTGGTGAGAGAAATCAACATGGGTCCCAAAAAGGTTAGTGCAGGTGGTGCATAAAGGTCAAAAGTGATGCTTACCATTTAATATATAAGATGGAAATGATGGAATATGTCTCTGATCTCAATAGTCCTCCTCCGATCTCCGTTCGCCAGTCTTTATAAATTAAGGTGGCAATTATTATTATTGTTACATCGCCAAGGAAGTTGTCAGCTTCGTCAGGTTCTTAATCTTTTCGGAACTTGTGCAACACAACAGGGCTACTGTCCGCCGTAACCAATGAAAACAACAGAACATGAAAAGTGAAAGTAAAAACCTCTCTCACTCATCAGTAAAAGGTGGCGTGTCCTCTTCAAGTTGGGGATGAGAACCTGCCCCAATTGGAGAAGTTCAAGTATTTTGGGGTCTTGTTCACGTGTGAGGACAGGAGAGAGCAGGAGATCGACAGGTGGATCAGTGCAGCATCTGCAGTCATGCGAACTCTGCACTGGTCCGTAGTGGTGAAGAAGATTTATCATCCACATTCCTGCAGTCAGCTATGGTCACTAGCTGTGGGTCGTGACCGAAAGAACAAGATCCGGGATACAAGCGGCCGAAAGGAGTTTCTCCCCGCGCGGTGTCAGGGCTCCCTTAGAGATAGGGTGAGAAGCTCCGTCATCCGGGAGGGACTCGGTGTCGAGCCGCTACCCCTCCGCGTTGGGAGGAGCCAGTTGAGGTGGCTCGGGCATCTGGTTCGGATGCCTCCTGGACACCTCCTTGGAGAGGTATTCCAGGTTTAGCGGTAGACGATGGATGGACGGACGGACGGACCTCTCTCGTCAGTCTGTTAAGGAACAGCATGCAAAACACAACCGTCACATTAGAACCCGATTCAGTAGATTATTGTTGTTATTATATTGTTATTGTTCTGATTTATATTAATGATTTATCTGTCTTGTTATGTGTAACTACTATTTGTAATTGTACCTGCAGTATTTATGAAGGATTATGCATAGGTTTTTAGACTGTGGAACGAATTAATAGAATTATATTGTATTCTTATGGGAAAATCCCGCTCGACATACACTATGACCATTTCGACTTAAAACTAGGCCCTGGAATGATTTAAATTTGTATGTAAAAGTACCACTGTATATGCACATAGCTTTCCACAACAACGCTGAACATCCATTGAAAGTAAAAATCAATATTATAATAATTTGAAATGATCTGTTAAAATTTGCGAGTGTACAGAGCTGTAATCAATTGGCACTGGTGTCCAAAAAGAGTAATTGCATGTAATTGACTTTCCTATATATGATTTTAAAAATAAGAGTTTTTTGGTAAAGTATTGGCTATAAAAATTGTAAAGCAATAAAACAAACAACAAAAATGAATGAAATGAACCAAAAAAGATATTTTGAAAATGGGTCAAAACAACTACTGAGCAAGAACCAATGATTGAAAATGTGGACCATGAAATGCCAGAGAGCACTGCCAAAATGTTGAGCAGAGTTTCAATTTGCCCCAATAAAGACAATAATTGAGAGCCACAGCTGGTGTCTTGCCAATGTAGTTACCCCCATCAAAAATTGTATCCCCTGGCCGTGAGAGCGCATACACACTCATTATTTATAAGTCATGTCGATTTAAACAATTAATTGAAGCTAGAAAAAAAACACAGTTATATATTTTGGACATCGAGGTTTAATAAACTGTAGAAACTCCATACAGGACCTGAATTACAGTAATAAAAGTTATAGGTGATCTTATGAGTAAAACAGTATAACATTGCCTTTTTTTACATTCAGTAAGTATGTTATGTTATACGACAGAAGGAAAAAAAAAATTTTGTTTTTTTTTGATAGTTGGGCCATGTTTCAAAACCTCATAGATAAATACATCACCAAAACACGGAAATCAAGCAAATCAGTGCAGCGCGGTGGCTCCGCCCAGGGGATACAATTTTTGACGGGGGTAACTACATTGGCACGACACCAGCGGGAGTACCATATTCGATGAATGACGATCTTGGCAAAAAGCATAGCTGTCCTAAGCAGCCTGATTTAGGATTCCCTTCAGGAATGATGGGAAACAACAACAAAAAAAAGGTTATTTTTAATGTATGATTATAAATATTCTTATAAGTTAATTTTATTGCTGACACGGCGCTTCGAGGTTATCAACATGTTGTACCCCCCTGCTCCAAAAGTCAAACCCCGCCTATGGTGTAGATGTATGCACACCTGCACATGCCCAAAAAAAGTATTTGATTTCATATTCTGTGCTCTCTCTCACCGGAGACCCTGTCATGGTCAACACATCGGAACCAACTAGTAACCAGTAGAATCTTCCACTCTGTCTTTATTATTTCTATAATATTTTATTAATGTTTGTGATGTTAAATCAATATTCTCTGGCACATATTGTATTGATTGTTGTGCACTTTCAACCGGTTTGATAGCGTTTATAAATGTAACATTCTTGGCAAATATCATGTTTTGGTTATTGGGTTGTGCAAAGTATACTTCATGAGCTGCATTTTTTGTGTCAACTGTTTTTTTGCCATTTTTCTTTTGGGGGTGGAGCGGTGGGGGGGGGCAAAGCGTCTTGTCACCCAGGGCACCATTTGTCCATGCATTGCATATCACATTACTGTACATAATTTTTCACGGTGAACCTCAAAGTAACAATCAGTCTATGAATTTATCTTGAAGGGTAGCTTAGCAATTCTCAAAAAAAAAGGGAAAATCATTAACACGTTTGCTTTGCTTTTAATTTTCCTGATGGAGAATCACAGTGGGGCAAATAAGTATTTAGTCAACCACTAATTGTACAAGTTCTCCCACTTAAAAATATTAGAGAGGCCTGTAATTGTGAACATGAGTAAATCTCAACCACGACAGACAGAATGTGGGGGAAAAAAACAGAAAATTGTTGAACATTGTTTGATTTTTAAAGAATTTATTTGGAAATCCTGGAGGAAAATCTCAATACTTTGTTATGTACCCTTTGTTGGCAATAACGGAGGCCAAACGTTTTCTGTAACTCTTCACAAGCTTTTCACACACGGTTGCTGGTATTTTGGCCCATTCCTCCATGCAGATCTCCTCTAGAGCAGTGATGTTTTGGGGCTGTCGTTGGGCAACACGGACTTTTAACTCCATCCACAGATTTTCTATGGAGTTGAGATCTGGAGACTGGCTAGGCCACTCCTGGACCTTGAAATGCTTCTTACGAAGCCACTCCTTTGTTGCCCTGGCTGTGTTTTTGGGATCATTGTCATGCTGAAAGACCCAGCCATGTCTCATCTTCAATGCCCTTGCTGATGGAAGGAGATTTTCACTCAAAATCTCTCGATACATGGCCCCATTCATTCTTTCCTTTACACAGATCAGTCGTCCTGGTCCCTTTGCAGAAAAACAGCCCCAAAGCATGATGTTTCCACCCCCATGCTTCACAGTGGGTATGGTGTTCTTCGGATGCAATTCAGTATTCTTTCTCCTCCAAACACGAGAATCTGTGTTTCTACCAAAAAGTTCTATTTTGGTTTCATCTGACCATAACACATTCTCCCAGTCCTCTTCTGGATCATCCAAATGCTCTCTAGCAAACCGCAGACGGGCCTGGACATGTACTGGCTTCAGCAGGGGGACACGTCTGGCAGTGCAGGATTTGAGTCCCTGGCAGTGCATTGTGTTACTGATAGTAGCCTTTGTTACTGTGGTCCCAGCTCTCTGTAGGTCATTCACTAGGTTCCCCTGTGTGATTCTGGGATTTTTGCTCACCGTTCTTGTTATCATTTTGACGCCACGGGGTGAGATCTTGCATGGAGCCCCAGATCGCGGGAGATTATCAGTGGTCTTGTATGTCTTCCATTTTCTAATACTTGCTCCCACAGTTGATTTCTTTACACCAAGACCTACCTATTGCAGATTCAGTCTTCTCAGCCTGGTGCAGGTCTACAATTTTATCTCTGGTGTCCTTTGACAGCTCTTTGGTCTTGGCCATAGTGGATTTTGGAGTGTGGCTGACTGAGCTTGTGGACAGGTGTCTTTTACACCGATAATGAGTTAAAACAGGTGCCATTAATACAGGTAACGAGTGGAGCCTCATTAGACCTCGTTAGAAGAAGTTAGACCTCTTTGACAGCCAGAAATCTTGCTTGTTTGTAGGTGACCAAATACTTAATTTTCACTCTAATTTGGAAATAAATTCTTTAAAAATCAAACAATGTGATTTTCTGTTTTTTTCGCCCCACATTCTGTCTCTCATGGTTGAGGTTTACCCATGTTGACAATTACAGGTCTCGCTAATCTTTTTAAGTAGAACTTTTCACAATTGGTGGTTGACTAAATACTTATTTGCCCAACTACTGTTGACTGTATACTCTGAAATCATGATTTTACATTATTTTGCATGATGACAGGTCATTGTCCATACCAGTGTTGTTAATAACAGCGCTAGAATATAATGGCGTTACCAACGGCGTTATTTTCTTCAGTAGTGAGGATTTTAATTACCGTAATTTCCCGAATATAAGGCGCACCAGTGTATAATGCGCACCCCAAATTTACTTGTAAACCCTAGGGGAAATTATTGTACCCATTAATAACGTGCACCCTTACTTTAGCATCAATAAATAGAAGAATACAAGAAAACAGAGCTCATGTACAGATACAGAAATGTCATTTTACTGAATGGTGAAACACAGCACAAGCATAGCATATTGGTAGTTCAAAACATTACCATAAACTGACAATATTTATGGTAATAATATGATTTGACAACTTCTCCAACTTACCAGAATCCAGGAGAAAACAAAACAGATGTGACTTTTCTTTTAAAAGCTGCTGTATAACTTGCTCGTTTCATCATGATGAATCAATGTTTCTTCCATGGATTGATACGGTAAAATGAAAGTAAGAACGTAAATCGGAAATCCGAGAGAGCTCATCGCTGTCGACACGACAGTAACAATAGGAACTATTGTTATTTGGGTTTGAGTTTCCCGAGGGACAGATATAGTTGACGGACACACACAGGAAGTCTGTGTTGTTACGTTTGTTATGGTCCGAGTTGCGGAGCTGCAATAAATGTTGACTCAAATGAGTTCAAGAAACTAAATTCTGTGCTTTATGAAGAGTGAAAAAAAGCAGAATTTAACATAGTCGAAATCATTCAGCCGATCAGAGTGAAGTATTACCGAAACAAAATGGTGATGTCACGTACCGTAATGGTCGGCAACGGATCGCCGCATACTTCTACTTTCTTCAACACAACGTGGCCGTGTCAATAAAAAAAAAAAAATCGGTGTACACTGTATATATATTTCTGTCTCCGTCCATGTACCTGTTTATAATGCGCACCATGATTTTACAAGTTGATTTGGGGGGAAAAAAGTGCGCGTTATATTCGGGAAATTACGGTAATTACTTTTCTCATCTTGGCAATGCCGTTAACGATACTGAGTCGCGAAAGGCGTACGTTACTATGTTGGTTGACTGATGCGAGAAAAATCTGAAAAAGACGGACTCGTGGAGACGAGAGAGCAGAGCAGGAGTGGGGAGGAGGCAAGGGAGGGTGACGCCATTGCAAACGCGATGCTACTATGTTAGGTGACTCGAATAATACCTGACTGTAGCCAATAGCCTACAAACTACGGCCACATGATGCTTCTGTAGATATCACATATATATAGAACTAGATGCAAATGACAGACACGGCTGCATTAACAATATGTATAATAAAGAACCAGATGCGTTAGTAAACAGCCGCCATCTTAAAGCAGTAAACTTCTCAGGAAGGCTCTGTTGTAGAGAACCTTCCTAGCGAACCCAAGTAACTTTTAATCTAAAATGCTCCTAAATCGACAAAATCTTGACATGAAAGTATAATTAAATGATGAAATAGTTTTAAAACTTACACATGTCAGAATTAGACAGAAGGGAACTAATGCAACAACGGGAGCAATTTTAACAACTTTTAACGGTTGATTTTCAAAATTAAATGACTTCCACACATAGCAAAGGTTACTATCTTGTTATCGCAATATCCGCAATACCCCTGTGTCTAGTTAAGTTTAGGGTAAAGAATTGGGCTAGGGCCAATTGTCCCCAAAAAACCTTTAAACTACACATTGTGTGACCTGTTTTTTTTTTTTTTTTTTTTTTTTTTTTTTTTTTTAAATGAATGAAAATTGAAAATTATCACCAGTTACTTTGTTAATTTGTAACTGTAATTAATTACTTTTTTAAAGTAAGATTAACAACACTGGTCCATACCCGGTAAAATACAGTAAATCCAACGCATAACACAACTTGGAGTAAAGTTCATCATCCACTCATTTTAACATTTTCAAACAGTTTCAAAATAAAACTTAATTGTGTGTTATATGCGGTGTGCTACACGTACATGTCCTGGGTATGTAATAATGCAAAAACACACGGGCACATGCTGGTGTGATGGAAATGATGAGTGAGGGGATGTAATGGAGGCATTACCGTGCATGCAGACGGCTCTGCTTAGGCTGTTTATGGAAGCGGTGCTAATAGAAGAATGGCAGATGACATTGCCAGAACTCGCCATGTGTCACTGATTAACTGACCAGATTTGCGGTGATTTCGTTGACAAAGCATCTGCATTAGCGAGCCGTAGAGTGTGTGTGTGGTGCATGTGTGTGTAGATTAATGACCCAGAGAAAGGCTGTATTAGTGTTGACACAGTCTGCCAGACTGATATGGCAAACCTTGTTTTATTTCTCATGGCTCATTCGTTTTATAATTACTTTTGTGTTTTTAAACATTATGTACAAAGCCCTCCATACCCATAGAGGCAACATCATGCTTGGAATTGGAGCTTTAATAATGCCCACTCCACTGCAAAATCCCTTATGTACATGCAATGTGATCATAGTATAGTTTGAAATTCAACCAGTTGTGTGTGTTGTTCATTAATTATGTTTGGAAGCAACTGAGGCTGGATTGAGTGCACTACCTGTCAGCAACCAGAAGAGGCGCTTTTAATTTTGAGTGCACTACTAATTTACTCCCAAACAGTAGACATGCGTACAGTATAACTAAACCTTTCTTCGCCACTGAAGGGGGGGGGGGGATCAGAATTAAATCTGAGGTGTGCTAATGTGTCAGGGCAGCATGAGGAATGCTAGATTAGCACTGATTGAGGTGGTGGGTTGTTTCTTTTTTTTTTTTTTAAGTGTGGCATGGGAACAGCCAACACTTTGGTCAATCTGAGGCCAGAGCTGTTTCATTTCAGTGTAAGTAGCTAAGGCAGTACTACTCAAATAGCCACCCCCCACCTCCCAAGGGTGCACAGAGCGAAGCCAGGGGTGGCGCATGTGAACTCGGGGAACATAATTTTTTTGCCTCACTCGAATAAAGTGTAATTGCACATCCACTCTGTGGGTGGCAGTGGCGCTCTCATTTTCAGAGTGTGCTTGTGCGTAGTATTTTTGAACCAAACAAGAGTACGCAGCAAATAGCACTGGGGATCTGAAGAGCTAAGACGAGGAAATATGATGAAGCGTATGTAGCGTTTGGCTTTTGGCTTTGACTTTTATTACAGTGGGAGACATGGAAAGATCTGTCTGTTTACTGTGTCTAAAAATGTTTGCAGCGAACAGCAGAAAGCCAAATCAATTAAGACATTAGACCGCAATCACATTGATAAGCCGCTTAATTTTTTTCCAGCGAAAACGTGCCTTATATTGCCAACAATCATCCCGCTTTGTCAGTGTTACATCAGTAAACCAGCGAGCACCGTTAGCATCATATAAGGTGGCATACCAAGTTGCTCAGTGCAAAATAACCCTGCACCCTAGCAAAGAAGCTGAAACTGCCTGCAACAAAAAATAAAATCCCCCTGTCCAATGACAGTGTTGTTTTGTTCTATTTGTTGTTAATTTTTGTTTTTTTTCAGTCAAATTGTTTGACATATTTTTCCTCATGAGTTAATGTTGCTAATCAATTTGCATGTATTATTATAATTAACCGCGACCCTCGTGAGGAATAAGCGGCATGGAAAATGAATGAATGAAAAAATATTATAATTAATTGATTTGATCAAATTTCATTTTTCAGTAGTAAATAGTCAAAAATTGTACATTGAGTGTATTTTTACAGTTTGAATGCGATTTTTTTTTCTGTTACCCACAAAATAGTAAAGTTATACTTTATTGTATGTAGGCATGTGCCGATATGAGATTCTAACAGTATGATAACCTTAAGCGAAAATATCACGGTTTTATGGTATCACGGTATTGCAATTACAGCTCTAAAATTTGTAACTTTGTGTTATCTGGGTTAAAAAAAAAGCAAAAAAAAAAAAAACTTTTTCTTATCGAACCGAGTTTTTATTTTTCAAAACATGAACAAATTGCAGCATTAGTATAATGTTAAGTTAAAATTAATTTTTTTTTTTTTTTTAAATCCAAATAAAATTAAAATGAATGCCACAACTTAACATTATTGTCATCAGAACAAAAATCATTATTTTCCATAAAAAGCATGTGTGTATGACTCGTATCATGTTACATTCTACACGCACTTTCTCAACGCAGACAGTTATTAGTAGAGCGTAAACCTGCAGCCACAACTTAACATTATTGTCATCAGAACAAAAATAATTATTTTCCATAAAAAGCATGTGTGTATGACTCGTATCATGTTACATTCTACACGCACTTTCTCAACACAGACAGTTGCCATAGACAAAAAAAAAAAAAAAAAAACACGCCACTAGACACACTAAACACTCTAGAGCTGACTCCCGTTCACTGCTGGCCAAAGAATTGGCACCCCTGCAATTCTGTCAGATAATGCTCAATTTCTCCCAGAAAATGATTGCAATTACAAATGCTTTGGTAGTAATATTTTCATTGATTTTGCTTACAATGAAAAAACACAAAAGGGAATGGAAAAAAAAAATTAAATCATTATCATTTTACACAAAGCTCCAAAAATGGGCCGGACAAAAGTATTGACAGCCTTTGAAAAATCATGTGATGCTTCTCTAATTTCTGTAATTAACAGCACAGGCAGTTACTTACCTGTGGCACATAACAGGCAATAACTAAATCAGACTTGCAGCCAGTTAAAATGGATTAAAGTTGACTCAACCTCTGTCCTGTGTCCTTGTGTGTACCACATTGATGCATGGAGAAAAGAAAGAAGACCAAAGAACTGTCTGAGGACTTGAGAAGCAAAATTGTGAGGAAGCATGGACAATCTCAAGGCTACACGTCCATCTCCAAAGACCTAAATGTTCCTGTGTCTACTGTGCGCATTGTGATCAATAAGTGTAAAGTCCATGGCACTGTGGCTAACCTCCCTAGATGTGGAAAAGGTTGACGAGAGATTTCAACAAAAGATTGTGTGGATGGTGGATAAAGAACCTCGACTCTCATCCAAACAAGTTCAAGCTGTCCTGCAGTCCGAGGGTACAACAGTGTCAACCCGTACTATCCGTAGGTGTCTGAATGAAAAAGGACTTTATGGTACGGTACCCAGGAAGACCCCACTTCTGACCCAGAGACATAAAAAAGCCAGGCTAGAGTTTGCCAAAACCTACTTGAGAAAGCCAAAAATGTTTTGGAATAATGTTATCAGGTCAGATGAGACAAAAGTGGAGCTTTTTGGGAAAAGGCATCAACATACTAGTAGAGTTTACAGGAAAAAAAACAAGGCCTTCAAAGAAAAGAACACAGTCCCCCCAGTCAAACATGGCGGATGTTCCCTGATGTTTTGGGGTTTGCTTTGCTACCTCTGGCACTGGACTGCTTGACCGTGTTCATGGCATTATGAAGTCTGAAGACTACTAAAAAAAAATTGCAGCATAATGTAGGGCTCAGTGTGAGAAAGCTGGGTCTCCCTCAGAGGTCATGGGTCTTCCAGCAGGACAATGACCCAAAACACACTTCAAAGTAGCAAGTATTAGGCTGAGGGTGCCTTTTGTCCGGCCCATTTTTGGAGTTTTGTGTAAAATGATAATGATTTAAAAAATGTTTTCATTCTGTTTTGTGTTTTTTCATTGCAAGCAAAATAAATGAAGATATTACCATACCAAAGCATTTGTAATTGCAATCATTTTCTGGGAGAAGTTGGGAATTATCTGACAGAATTACAGCGTGCCAATACTTTTGGCCAGCAGTTTAGCTGGTGGGAAATGTTAATGATAGTGTTTACTAACCTTTAACTTTTTATAAATGCGAAATCATGTGAAGTATTGATAAGGTCAGCAGCCACTCTCCGCAAACATGTTTTACCGAGGCTGTCTGTAACTTTTCTGTAGCCAAATATTCCCATACCGGCAATTTCATTTACTTCAATGACGAAAAAAAGTTAAGGTGTTTCACCTCCTCCACACATCGTGTAGCACAGCTGACTCACCGACACTGAGAAACAACCGGCAAGGGAGGGTTGAGCCTTGCAACTGCAAGCGGGGGATTTCTCCCTGCATTTATGGTACATAAAAAAATAGCTAATACCCTAGGGACGGTATGACGGAAAATGTTTGCGGTTTTGAAACCGTGACGTTTTCATACTATGGTATATATTGAAACCGGTTATCGGCACATGCCTCATTGTAATTTGAAATGTATTACTTTTTTTTCTTTAATATTAAAAAGGACACAATGCTTTGCAGAGCTGTACTTATAATAATAATAATTTTATAGACAAACGATATGATTTACAGTGGCGGCAGAGTAGTAACGTTTGTCTACCTGGGAGGGGCGTAACAGAAAATATTTAAGAAGCAGTCAGCTAAGGAGAGCCGAGGGTTCTTTACAGGGACAAGGCCAGGCTGACTATTGTGTGGCTGGAAGTGGAGGAAAACTAGAAGGGAGGGTTAAGATGAGGCTGCCGTTGACCCCAAGGAGGGGTGGGGAGGTTGTCTGTCTGTCTCTGTCTGCCTGCTGAGGGGGCTAACTGATTTGGCTTTAATTCGAGAAGTGCTCACCCCCCTTTTTCAACCTGTCACCCATGGGAAAACTGGATAGGCTGCAATAAGAGCTTTGCATAGACACACATGCGCACACACATAAGTATGCGCGCTTATGAAAGTGATGGATAAGCAGAGGTTGGAGATTGAGAACAGGAAGTGATTATTTAAACAGAGACGGCGTGCAGCCACAGAGGACTTTTAGTTTGGTAGTGTCGCCCCACCGATGGACTACAACTTCATGTTACCAATGGTGTCAACATGCCTTTGCATCATGACTTACTGTATGGAAAAGTCTAATATATTTAGAGAATGGTATGTAGCGTATGAAGAAAAAATGTAAACCAGTCTATTGTCAAATTTGTAAATGTCATCATTTGCCATTTTACAAAAAGAGGAACACATTTATATGATATAATGACAACTTCAGAAGATTCCCAGTAAAGTTTTTCCCAATATTTCTAATGGAGAGTGATACATTTTTCATTGGAACTAATAGATGCTAATAGACAGTGCTTAATTTGTAAATCATAAGGTGCTGGAACGCAAAGAACATATAACAGCGCAGGGATGATGAGACGGGCACAGGTCCAGGAACATATGAAGAAAATGGTGCTGAACACAACACACAAATGCCCACTTGCCATACTGTGGGATTTACAAGCCTTCATTTCAGATAGTATCCATGGTATAAATGTTATGACAACAATTTACTATTATTTAGGGTATACTCTGCACATCATGGGCAATTGCCCACATAACCACAGGTGGGACTTACAGTACACAGTCAGCAACGAGTTTCTCAACTGGTCTAACTTGTAAAACATCAAAAAAGAAAAAAAATCTGAGATTACAATAAATAAAACAAACCATTATTTTCGCGAGTTTCATCCCCCCGTCTTCTCTGGCCTCAAAGTTCCGACCGCCTTACAAATTGTGCAGGCCAAACCCGAATTTCCCATAAGGGTACAAAAAGGGCGCTGTAGCCGGCCCCCACTCCGGGTGGCGCTGAACCTGACCAGCTGCGGCCACGGTAGCAGCCTCCTGCTTCGCTTGGTTGGCTGTCCGTGAACCTGGCTAGCTGCAGCGGTATTAGCCTTCTGGTGCAACCGGTCCTGCCCGTTAGCGTTCGTTTTGAACCATATTCCTTCTTTTTGAAAAAAGTAAATACAACTGTCTTTTGGGTATGTATAAATACCCATTGATCCTGGCTGCTTGCTCCCCAGATGCCGTAAATGTCCTTTTTTTTTTTTTTTTTTTTTTTTTTTTTTTTTAATGTCAGCGGCGTGATTTGTTGGTCCAGCTTTTCAGTGGCTCAACAAATCTCCGACTCTTTCAAATTACGATAAATTTATATAAAGAGGTGCCGAATCTTGTTCCAGCAGGATCAGGCACAAATTAACCCCTGTTAATAGAGCTATGTGGCTAGTTAATTTTTGTATGCAACCCAAAGAGTGATAACAAATTACAGCTAGCACCACATTTTAATAAGACGTACTTCCCTCTAAATGAAATAAAAGCTGGTGTTTATCCAGCCAACACTGCTCGTCACTAAAACACATGTCTGCTTTATCAATCCTAATATTGCCCCCTGCTCATCCTCCTCATATTGTTTGGCCATTGCCATGACGCCGTTTGGGTCTCCACTGTCAACAAGCGCTCGGCAATCTCCCATTAGATCAGACGCTATTAGGGAAGCGAGGAGTCGCTGAGCAAACATCGTGGCTTGCTTTGAAAGGCGGGTTATCTAATCTAGACGACAGGGATGAGCTGGACTTTGGAGTTCACAGACAGACATAGCAGCGCAAGAGTTGTTTAGCGTGGGCATAAAACGCACTCGAGGTCAGACATAGTCGTCATTGGTCCTGCTCCCCCTTTTCCCCATGGCCTTCATTAGGAGTATTAGTTTTATGAGTGCAGATAAGAGCCTCTTTGTTGAAAGTTAGCTCAATCAGGACGTCATGTTAAGCTTTGCTCTTGGACTCCATGTAGATGTATTTGAAGTTACTCTATTGAGCTCTTAAAAAAAAAATTTTTTTTAAAAAAAAGAATTTTAGAGATCTCTTTGAAAATAGTCTTTTGCGGGAACTGCATGGAGACGACATTTGGATAAATGTGTATTTAAATTGTGTTTTACCAATCTACATTAAGCCTTTTAAAAAAAGGTCAAATTGAATGTACAATGTACTGTATCTTTAAAATGGTAAATGGACAGTAGTTACATAGCGCATTTATCTACATGGTTACCATGCCCAAAAAGAACGGCTTAGCTTGAAAATCGTCAGCCATAACTGCCTTAGTCTTCTCTTTGACTTCAAAAGTGTTGCCATGACAATCAAGCCAGGGGAGACTTCCAAAGGGCGGTAAGGGGAAGACAGGAAAGCTTCGCCAAGGCATGGGGCTCTCCCGCACGCCCACCTCCCTCTGGAGCTCCCAAGAAAAAATGTTGGCTAACTAGAGAGATTATGGAATGATTATGGATGTGATTATGGAATTGGAATCATTACATTTATTTTCATTATCATATTTCCACTAATGTTTTTGCACCATTTTACTGCATTTCCATTAAATCTTCCTAAAAAAAATGTTACTCATGTTATTCAAGAAAATTAAAAAATTTTCGTGATTATTGGGATCAATAACTGACGCGTTAATCAAGGTCAGTGGGTTTGACAGTGGGGCCAGTGAACTTCAAAGCCATAATTTCCCTTATTGTCTACCCCTGTATGCAGTCATGGACTTAACATATTATGGCTAATTTTATTGTGATGCCCCAATAGATGCTTTACTAATGATAAATGTAACAACTTCAAGACTTCAAACTTCAAAATACGACGACATGACAGCACCGCAAACGGACGCATGGTGGATTTCTCTTGTGAGAGGAATCAACACAGGTTTTAAAAAAGGTTGGTATAGGTGGTGAAAAAAGAAAAAAATTGAAATGAAGAGGAAAATGATAGAAAAATATGAGCATCCGTGAACTGGCTCAACAATACAGCTGTAGAATGGCTAGGCCACTCCAGGACCTTGAAATGCTTCTTACGAAGCCACTCCTTTGTTGCCCTGGCTGTGTGTTTGGGATCATTGTCATGCTGAAAGACCCAGCCACATTTCATCTTCGATGCCCTTGCTGATGGAAGGAGATTTTCACTCAAAATCTCTCGATACATGGCCCCATTCATTCTTTCCTTTACACAGATCAGTCGTCCTGGTCCCTTTGCAGAAAAACAGTCCAAAGGATGATGTTTCCACCCCCATGCTTCACAGTGGGTATGGTGTTCTTCGGATGCAATTCAGTATTCTTTTTCCTCCAAATACGAGAACCTGTGTTTCCACCAAACTGTTCTATTTTGGTTTCATCTGACCACAACACCATCTCCCAATCCTCTTCTGGATCATCCAAATGCTCTCCAGCGAACCACAGACGGGCCTGGACGTGTACTGGCTTCAGCAGGGGGACACGTCTGGCAGTGCAGGATTCGAGTCCCTGGCGGCGCATTGTGTTACTGATAGTAGCCTTTGTTACTGTGGTCCCAGCTCTCTGGAGGTCATTCACTAGGTCCCCCCGTGTGGTTCTGGGATTTTTGCTCACCGTTCTTGTTATCATTTTGACGCCATGGGGTGAGATCTTGCATGGAGCCCCAGACCGAGGGAGATTATCAGTGGTCTTGTATGTCTTCTATTTTCTAAAAATTGCTCCCACAGTTGATTTCTTTACACCCAGCGTTTTACCTATTGCAGATTCAGTCTTCCCAGCCTGGTGCAGGTCTACAATTTTGTCTCTGGTGTCCTTCGACAGCTCTTTGGTCTTGGCCATAGTGGAGTTTGGAGTGTGGACAGGTGTCTTTTATTCCGATAATGAGTTAAAACAGGTGCCATTAATACAGGTAACGAGTGGAGTTGTTAGAAGAAATTAGACCTCTTTGACAGCCAGAAATCTTGCTCGTTTGTAGGTGACCAAATACTTAATTTTCACTCTAATTTGGAAATATATTCTTTAAAAATCAAACAATGTGATTTTCAGTTTTTTTTTCTTCCCCACATTCTGTCTCTCATGGTTGAGGTCAGGGCCTGCCCAGGCCATTTGGGGGCCCTAAGCAAAATAATGCCAAGGGGCCCATATTTTTCGTCACAGTGCACTGTGAAACCCATACATGCAATCCAACCCATACGTCCATATTTTGTATATTAATCAGATTTTTCGTTTCTCTGCTCCAGAAGGATAAATTCTCTTAGACATATTCGTGCATCTATTTTCCAAGCAAGTTTGAGCACCAATCATTGCAAAACATGTTCAACGTCACTCCCCAGGTTGCCAGATTGTAATGACAAGAAAATGGATGTTTGCACCAATAAACGGCAATGCGCGACACATTATTCACGATGCTCTATTAACAACGTATAAAATTAGGTTGCCAGATTGGGGGCTCTTAGTGGTCAGGGGCCCTAAGCAGCTGCATAGTTTGCGTATAGGCTGGGCCGGCCTTCATTGAGGTTTACCCATGTTGACAATTACAGGTCTCTCTAATCTTTTCAATTAGGAGAACTTGCACAATTGGTGGTTGACTAAATACTTATTTGCCCCACTGTAAATGTTGATAAAGTTTTATTTGTTTTTTAATACCACCTGACACCTTGCTTACAACCAGGTCACGTTGAATAAGGCGGTATTGGAACGGAAATGTTAACTGTTGACACAGGAGGTGTTAACATTAATTTGAGTGTTGTGAAAAATGGGTCTTAAACTGAGGCTTATTGGACCTGTTTAATTTTCAAATGTGTTTGTTTGTCATCGTGCCATCTAGCTGCGGGGATTTGCATTATAATAAATGGATGATTTTATTTCCAATACAAAAACTCCATCAGACACAGTAAGTGAAATAGAACGCTGTTTTTGTAGTAGCCTAGTAGCAGTATGTAAACTATCTAGCATTCGTGTGTACTGGAGAAAAAGCACGAGCCTGACAAATTTGGACCGTAAGGGTTGTTTGTGGATGGGAAAAACAAAATAAGATCCTCAGTACCCCCTGCTGTGAGTGACTTCCAGCGCCCCTGCCCACATCTATCAAAAGGGTGGTAAGCCACAAGAGGATAATATTAAAGAAGCTGGTTGTTCACTGAGTTACGTATCCAAGCATATGAATCGAAAATGTAATAATATGGGAAAAGTGTGGTAGAAAAGCTGTGCCGGCACTAGGGATAACCACAACTTTAAATTATTGTCAAACAAAAGCCTTGATCTGGGGGTGCTTCACAAGGAGTTACTGATGGTGCACAAAAGAAAATGCAAGTTTATGTCACATTCCACTTGTCATTGATGTGCGATTATTGCGGTGTATGGCGACATGTGCATGTAAAAAACCTTTTGAAAGTCGTTTGTCAGTATTTCACTCAGAAACTCTGGCTGAAATGTTTCCTTATGTCAAAGGGAAATTTTGGGTATTTCCATTCAAGTACATTCTCAGGTTTTTTATTTTATGCAAATAATGATTGAAAAATCGAATAATACAAGTATTTTTAGATGTAGTTGTGTGACCTTGACTTGAGAGTGCATACAGGTTTTCCAAGTTATAAATTCAGTAGATTTTTTTTGTTCTGTGTTACGAGCCAGAATTTTAGATGCAAGCGAGCTTCAGATACGCTGACCATGGGCGTCACCAGACAGTCTGGCTCGTGCCCGAGTACTGATGCAGTGCCTCAGTATAAATTTCACCGGTAAAATAAATGAATAAAAAAAATACTTTGCCGTTTTAAGAGCATAATCTACAGAATGTGCCTGTTTAAAATGGTCATATTACTCTATTCACTCCATATAAACAATCTCCTAATGGCTCCTTAATATGGTCATTTATGTATGTAACTTTGGCTATGATTGGCATGTGAGTTGATACTTCCGTAAAGCACTTATGGGAGGTATGCTGCGTTGAGGTGTATCGGGAGATCTGAGTTGCCAGGTTTGAAAAATAGTTCTGATGTGCTGTAAAGTTGTAATACAGGATAAAACAATGTTTGCTTGAAAGAAGGGCAGCCTATTTTTATGCTCCAATGATACATCAGGTTGAGTGACTGTTTGGCGCTTTTTAAAGACACCAGGTGTGCCAAACCACCAATCAAACAGTCAACGGTGCAAATTATATCTTCCAACCTCCTTTTCAGGTTAGTGCCAGATAACTGCCCATTCTTGTTGTTTGTTTTTACCTCTGTGTTGATGTTTGTTTGGTCGCCTATTCCCATGAAGTTAAATGGTTCAACTTTTCTCTTTATGTATCAGACAGTTAAATTTGGTAAACTTCTCTGGTCGCAGATTGACGTAACAGATTAGTTGCCGTCTTTTAGCTAATTGGCTATGAATACAATGACAAATGCGATTTGAGTGAGAGGCTCTCAGTCAAGAGTTTTGTAATATTGTGTTAATATGATATGTTGCATTTGAACTGTATCAATTCTGAAGCTATTCTTTGCTATTTTGTTTATATGACCAGGAAAAGGAATAGAATTAATCAGTATGAATTAATTGCCTATTTTTGGGATATTACCGCTAACAATATTGTATGTGTACTCATCACAATTTCCAGCTGTTTTACAAGTTTTTTATTTGTTACTGCAGTCCCTGTAATCTGTAACAAGATGCTAAGATGATATTTTTTATTTCTATTTGACTCAAACAGCGTTACACTTGCAAATGGACATTAGAAAGTTATTTGCTCGCAAGGATAAATCAGCAAGGAGGAATGAGAGCGGTAAGCTAGGGAACCCACCTGGGCAACATTTTTAGGTCACAACCTACCAGTTGAGAAACACTGATTAATTGCATAACAGTTACAGTGATATATCACTTTCTGTCCAGACAAAGAAGAGCGGCAGAGTTTAGGAAGAGGTTGTGTAGAGATGTTGATGAGCATAAGCAGAGGTGAACTGACTATTAACAAGGATGGCCCAATTTTGATTTTGAATACTGATGGCTGAAAATTTTTTAAAAACTCAGTTTTTTTTTCACAGAAACGTGTATTTTGGTTTGATTATATATACAGTGGTGTTAAAAAGTATCTGAAGATTTTGGAATTTCTCACATTTCTGCATAAAATCACAATCAAATCTTTGTCAAAATCACACAGATGTAAAAACAGTGTCTGCTTTATCTAAAACCACCCAAACATTTATAGGTTTTCACATTGTAATGGGGATAGCATGCAAACAATGACAGAAGGGGGGGACAATAAGTAAGTGAACCATCTGCCTAGACTTAAAGAGCAATTGAAACCAATTTTTACCATACAATTTAAGTCATGTGTGTGCCCAATCACTGTTGAGTGGAGTGGCCAGGTCAAAGTCCAGACTTGAACCCCACTGAGATGCTGTGGCCTAAAGACACTTATTCATGCCAGACATCCCTGTAATCTGACTGAACTACAGTTTTGTTGAGAAGAATGGGCCAAGATTAGGCCTGATCGATGTGCCAGACTGATCTGCAGCTACAGGAAGCGTCTGGTTTAAGTTATTGCTACCAAAGGTGGGGCCACAAAATGTTAAATGTGATGGGTTCACTTACCTATTTCCCCCCCGTCTGTCAATGTTTACATACTATCCTCATTAAAATCTGAAAACCTAGAAATGTTTGGGTGCTTTTAGTTAAAGCAGACACTAGCCACGTTTACATGCTGACTTTTATTCATACCGATTCAAATCATTCCGAATGGAAATTTCACATCAGCTGTTTACATGTCACTTCATCTATTCCGATCCAGCGTTTACATGTGACTGCCTTTATTCCGAAAGGACGTTTGACAACTGCCGTCTGACATGCGCAGATTAATCAAAACAAAGCGTCACGTTGCAAAACATGGAGATCGATCGTCAGATCAGCTGCTGTTTTAACTTTTCGAATGGAAACAAAACTTCAGAATGATACGCCGTTCATTTAAAAAGTTGTGTGGGTGCGCTGTGCGTGTGCTTGGAAGCCATGTTGCAAGTGACGTTACTTACGTCACCAAGTGACGTCACCACGTCAGTACGGAGCATGCGCAGAAAGAACGCAACCAGACACCATTCCGCTTCCCTGTTTACATGATATAATTTTACTTCTAATCGGTTTGGGAAAAGGAATATTCCACCCCTGTGAATCGGAATGAAATTCCATTCGGTTTGGGCCTGTTCATTCCAAATGAGGTGTTTATATGGCATTTATTCGGTTTGAACAAATATTCCGATTGTAATTGGAATATTTGGCTCCATGTAAACGTGGCAATTGTTTTTTTCTTCTGTGTGATTTTGACAAAGGTCAGATCACATTTGATGGTGATTTTATGCAGAAATGTGAGAAATTCCAAAAGGTCCAGATTCTTTTTCATAACACTGTAGTTTAAAGTGATATTTCTGACTTTTTATGACTCATAACCATAAAAAAAATAAAATAAAAATGCCCTCTCGGCAGTGCCCCGCTGTGCCCCAGTATTGTAAATTGATTAGCATCATATAGAACTTGATTCCCCCTTTCCAGAAATGACTACTGTTTCTGATTGGCTGAAATAGCCACCTGTTGCTTCGACGTACGGTAGACTACATGTACAGTAAATGTATATTTAAGGGCAATAAAAAAATCTTTTTAAAAAAAATACCTGCCAATGTTTGGACATATTTCCTCTGCTCATGCTTGATAGTATTGACATAACTGTAATACAACTTTTACTTGCATAAACACTTCTACCAACGGAGCTTTTTAGCTCCGATCAGGCTGCCCACTGAGTGCTCAAAGCATCTAAAGCATGAGTGTTTTTCTGTTTGTTTTGTCTCCTTTTCATCTCCATCCTTTCAAGCTTCTTTATCAGCCTCCTTCTCCTGCTCCTGATTGCAGGAGCCCGGCTATGTGGGGCCAGAAGTGGCAGAGTACGTCGACCCGGCGTGGGCCCCGCCTGCCCAGCATCACCCTTAAGTGCCTCTGACAGCCCAGCGCTGTGTTATTAACTGTGATCAGCCACCAGCGGGTGAGCCTCCACCGCAAGAGACACAAAGCCTGCTTTCAACTCGCATCGCCCCCTCTTGACCCCCAACCTCGTCTAATACATATTTACACATCTTCGTACAGTGCATGTACAGTTTTTGTAATATAGAGCCATTCACGGGCTTGCTGGGAGGCTTCGTTGGACCGCATCCCGAGCCTACAGGCTGAGGAGTCCAATACGTTTCTTTTTTGTAAAGATCAACTTAGAAGGTAGTTCTGCTACGAGGGATTAGTCCAACACGTAAACAGAGTGTTGTATCGTGTACAGTCTCATAGCTTTCATCCATATAGGTGGTCTTTGCCACTTTTTGTCCTCCTAGCCAGGATGTGGGTGAGCCATCAGCCACTTGAAGCAACAACACAGCACGGATCATTAGATGACAAAATTAGGGCAGAAATAAATAAATGTGAAGAGTGAGGAAGAAGCGTAATGACAGTTGACTATGTTTAGCCTTCAGAAAAGCATCGGGATAAACAGCAGCAGAAAAAAAAACCGAAGCCACTTTTGCCCTCCCACGCGGGCCATAATGAGAGCCCCGCTATTCAATTGTTGAATAGTTGAGGCTTTTTGACTTTGAGCGGACTGGCTTTAATATAGCATCAGTGTACAGACAGCAAGCTCACGGACCGTGTCCTCCCCAGCGGCGTTCAAAGCTGCGGCATACTTGCGACACGGCTGACATGCATTATTCCTCACAAACGCTGCCCTTTTGTTTGCTTTCTCTTCGCATCCCTCAAATTGTAGGCTTTGTCCCTCGACACTTCTTAGTTCTGAAATAAGACCCCCCTTTCCAGTTTGATTTTGTTTTCTTTTTTCTTCTGTTCTTGTTGTGCCCTTGCTGGCCTTTGCACTTATTAAATGTGAACTTCACACATATCAATTATCTGACCCCATTTTAGTTTTCTCCAATTTTTAATGATGTCAGGCATGGCTCACCAGATTTTTTAATCTTACTTTTAAAAAGTAATGAGTTACAGTTACAAATTACCAAGTAAATTAGCAAGTAATTGCATTCGTAACTCAGTTACCTCATTGTAAGAGTATTTAGTTACTCAGCAAAGTAACTGACGTTACTTTTCATGCTTTACACGTTATTACACCTTACATTCTATAACGTCTTTTACATAAAAGAGGTTTATATTAACTGATTGAATTTAAAATTTTCACCTACATAACAAGGTAAATGTATACAAACTTTAACTTTGAAATGCTGTGAGGAAAATAAGCCTTTTTGTTTTTCCTGTTGCACTGAACCCGCACCAAACTGTGACACCCTTACCGAGATACAGTGGTATGAAAAAGTATCTGAACCTTTTGGAATTTCTGCACATTTCTGCATAAAATCACCATCAAAGGTGATCTGATCGTTGTCAAAATCAGACATATGAAAAAACAAGTGTCTGCCTTAACTAAAACCACCCAAACATTTATAGGTTTTCATATTTTAATGAGGATAGTATGCAAACAATGACAGAAGCGGGAAAAATAAGGAAGTGAACCATCATATTCAATATTTAGTGGCCCATCCTTTGGCAGCAATAACTTTAACCAGACGCTTCCCGTAGCAGCAGATCAGTCTGGCACATCAATCAGGACTAATCTGGGCCCATTCTTCTCTACAAAACTGCTGTAGTTCAGTCAGATTCCTTGGATGTCTGGCATGAATCGCTGTCTTTAGGTCATGCCACAGCATCTCAATGGGGTTCAAGTCTGGACCTTGACTTGGCCACTCCAGAACTGTGTTTTGTCTTGTTGCAGCATCCATCCTCTTTTTAGCTTCAACTGTCTGACAGACGGCCTCAGGTTTTCCTGCAATAGATCCTGGTAAATTTTAGAATTCATTCTTCCATTAATGATTGCAAGTTGTCCAGGCCCTGAGGACACAAAACAGCCCCAAATAATGATGCTCCCTCCACCATGCTTCATGGTGGGGATGAGGTGTTGATGTTGTGAGCTGTTCCATTTTTCCTCCACACATGATGTTGTGTGTTACTCCCAAACAATTCAACTTTGGTTTCATCAATCCACAAAATATTTTGCCAAAACGTCTCTGGAGTGTCCAAGTGCCTTTTCGAAAATTAAACGAGCAACAATGTTTTTTTTAGACAGCATTGGCTTCCTCCGTGGAGTCCACCCATGAACACCATTCTTGGCCATAGTTTTACATAAAGTTGATGTGTGCACAGAGATATTGGACTGTGCCAGTGATTTCTGTCAGTCTTTAGCAGACACTCTAGGGTTCTTTTTTTACCTCTCTGAGTAATCTGCGCTGAACAATTGGCATCATCTTTGGTGGACAGCCTCTCCTTGGGAGAGAAGCAACAGTGCCAAACTCTTTCCATTTGTTGACAACTTCTCTGACTCTTGATTGATGAACATCCAGACTTTTAGAGATGGTCTTGTATCCTTTCCCAGCTTTATACAAATCAGTAATCCTTGAGCACAGGTCTTCAGACAGCTCTTTTGACCAAGCCACGATGCACACCAGGCAATGCTTCTCATCAAGACAATTCTTACCAGGTGTGTGTTTTATAGTGGGCAGGGAAGCTTTAAACCACTCATCAGTGATTGAGCACACACCTGGCTTAAATTGTGTGATAGAAACTGGTTTCAAATGCTCTTTAAGTCTCCTTAGGCAGAGGGTTCACTTACTTATTTCTCCCTCTTCTGTCAATTGTTTGCATGCTACCCTCATTAAAATATGAAAACCTATGAATGTTTGGGTGGTTTTAGTTAAAGCAGACACTGTTTTTACATCTGTGTGCATCTCGTACAGCCGGCACAATACTCAGACGTCAACGTTATTGAGCATTTATGGTCAGTTTTAGGGATTCAAATAAGATGTCGATTTCCACCGCCATCGTCGCGAAAAGAGTTAAGCCTGAGTTATACTCCCACGTTGCGGTGACGGTGCAGCGACTAAGGCGTCATTCGACATTCGATAGTTCTGCGGTAAGGGAACGCGTTGCTCTGTAATTCACCGCCAAGCCACTAGAGGGATGTGGCGTTATATTTGTACGGTTTTGGGGCATGCTTGTTGACTTCCGCTAGTCGGGGAAAAAATAAACAATGCAAGATGGAACTCTTGAAAGTAAATATTCTGCTCATCAACACTGAATAAATATTAAACATACAAATGTTGAGGGGCAGGCGACGCAGAAGATGGTTTCGAGGCGGTATGGCCGACTTTTGAGGCCGCACAGAGAGTTTTAGACTCGGGTGGAGAGAGCTAGCTGTGGCGGCTAGCTTCAAACTAGCGTCGAGCACTGCGTTCAAGGTCTGCAAAGCCCTCCAGCCCGATTTGTTTGCCGTGTCCTACAACCAGCCAGTGGGAAGCCATAGCAGATTTCTGGCGTCTATGGAAATTCCCAAACTGCGTTGGGAGCTTTGATTTTAACGTTATCATAAAAAGCACCGAGGCATTCTCAATCAGAGATGATGTATCGTGTGTGAACTGTCTGTTATTGAAAATTAAAGATCAAAACAACTCTTTTGACACCAAATCTGTGCTTTATTCATCATATACTTGAAGTGTGACACGTAAATAAGTCACAGACTCACAGCAAACATATGTACACAATAAATGATGAAGTGCACCAACCAAAAATACGACATAAAGTCATAAAAAGTTGGCAGTTTTTGGCCGACTGCGTCACCGCTTCGTGTGGCCACTCGATTCCAAACACACACGTCTCGGTGGTTCTTCCATTTTTTTTTTTTTTTTTTCTCAATCGCCGACCTTGCCATTTGGCAATCACAATAATGTCTTGACGAGACTTGCTCTTCGATGATACTCCCGTCGGCTTGGTCCATTTTTGCGTGTAGAAAATAATGTTTGATTCTATTCTACAATGGCGGTGATTTCGCGCTAAACCGGAAACAACAGTCTTAGCAGAACAATCACAGTCCGTTTTCGCCACGTCATACACGTTTACGCAACGTGAAGGTTAAAAAATTCGAGAGGCGCGCGTCAGGCTACGGCGCAGGGTCGTAACTCGGGTCTTCCTTGGCGGCGCAGGCCTGACGCGGAAGTATAACTCGGCGTTTAGAAGGTATTCTAACTGAAGAATCGCTTAAAAGTCCTTTGGAAGCAATTCACAATTTTTATTAATTAATACCTCGGAAAAATTGAGGCTGTAATTGCATATTAAATTAGTTGATTTTTTAAGGTATTTCCATTATTTTGTCCAACCGCTGTAATTTTCAATATGCAGGTGAGGCCCTGAATCTCCTGCTACTCCTATCTTTGCTCTAGTTGTTTTGATTAAAGGTTCATTGATATGTCATCTAAGAAAGGTTTAGGGCAAGTGATTATTTTTGGTAATTAAAAAATATATATATAGATATATACACTCACCGGCCACTTTATTAGGTACACCATGCTAGTAACGGGTTGGACTCCCTTTTGCCTCAACTGCCTCAATTCTTCGTGGCATAGATTCAACAAGGTGCTGGAAGCATTCCTCAGAGAGTTTGGTCCATATTGACATGATGGCATCACACAGTTGGTGCAGATTTGTCGGCTGCACATCCATGATGCGAATCTCCCGTTCCACCACATCCCAAAGATGCTCTATTGGATTGAGATCTGGTGACTGTGGAGACCATTTGAGTACAGTGAACTCATTCTCATGTTCAAGAAACCAGTCTGAGATGATTCCAGATTTATGACATGGTGCATTATCCTGCTGAAAGTAGCCATCAGAAGTTGGGTACATTGTGGTCATAAAGGGATGGACATGGTCAGCAACAATACTCAGGTAGGCTGTGGAGTTCCAACGATGCTCAATTGGTACCAAGGGGCCCAAAGAGTGCCAAAAAAATATTCCCCACACCATTACACTACCACCACCACCAGCCTGAACTGTTGATACAAGGCAGGATGGAGCCATGCTTTCATTTTGTTGACGCCAAATTCTGACCCTACCGTCCGAATGTCGCAGCAGAAATCGAGACTCATCAGACCAGGCAACATTTTTCCAATCTTCTATTGTCCAATTTCGATGAGCTTGTGCAAATTGTAGCCTCAGTTTCCTGTTCTTAGCTGAAAGGAGTAGCACCCGGCGTGGTCTTCTGCTGCTGTAGCCCATCTGGCTCGAAGTTCGACGTACTGTGCATTCAGAGATGCTCTTCTGCCTACCTTGGTTGTAACGGGTGGTTATTTGAGTCACTGTTGCCTCTCTATCAGCTCGAACCAGTCTGGCCATTCTCCTCTGACCTCTGGCATCAACAAGGCATTTCCGCCCACAGAACTGCCGCTCACTGGATATTTTTTCTTTTCCGGACCATTCTCTGTAAACCCTAGAGATGGTTGTGTGTGAAAATCCCAGTAGATCAGCAGTGTCTGAAATACTCAGACCAGCCCTTCTGGCACCAACAACCATGCCACGTTCAAAGTCACTCAAATCACCTTTCTTCCCCATACTGATGCTCGGTTTGAACTGCAGGAGAATGTCTTAAACCATGTCAACTTGCCTAAATGCACCGAGTTGCCGCCATGTGATTGGCTGATTAGAAATTAAGTGTTAACGAGCAGTTAGACAGGTGTACCTAATAAAGTGGCCGATGAGTGTATATATTATGTGGTAGGCGACATGATGGCTGAGTGGTTAGCACGTCCGCCTCACAGTTCTGAGATCAAGGGTTCAATCCCGGGCTTCGGCCTTCCTGTGCGGAGTTTGCATGTTCTCCCGGTACCTGCGCGGGAGCTCCGGTTTCCTCCCACATCCCAAAAACATGCATGGTAAGCTGATTGAACACTCTAAATTGTCCGTAGTTATGGTTGTATGTCTCCTTGTGCCCTCCAATTGGCTGGCAACCATTTCAGGGTGTCTCCTGCCTACTGCCCGTAGTTAGCTGGGATAGGCTCCAGCACCTTCCCGACCCTCGTGAGGAAAAAGCGGCATGGAAAATGAATGAATGAATGAATATTATGTGGTAGCGTCTACAAAGACAATTCCAACTTGGTGATGGTAATGCACACTCAGCAGAAAATCAGTACATTCGTTTCAATTAATTGTACCCATCTGGACGCCATGAACTGTATGTAATAAATAAATAAATACAAAGTTGCCCAAGAGTTGAAGATGACACTCGATGCACTAAATGGTAATTAGAGCGGTTTTGTTATGCTAACGCTTCGAGCCACCTAGCCAACCATCATCGCCTTTTGCAACTGCATCACCTCCCCTGTCATCCCTCTACCCCTTCTGTCCAACATCGTCTGGAAACACTTAAGTGTTAAACCTGTGTCCTTTGCGTTATTAGCACCATGCTTTGACCAACTGAACTAACTGGCCATGTCCTGTGGTGGTAGCTCATACATGTTGAACCAAACAAACCACCATGTAGTCGACAGCAAAACATGGCTAATTGTTCTCATGGATGGAAGGCTTGACATAGGAACAAGCACAGCATGATTGCAACAAACTCTTATAGAATTAATTACTTTCTAGTGTTCAACATTGTTTTGAAAGATTTGAGCTTTTCTTCTCGTAGAACACCGTAAATCATGGCCCGTACGGGGGTTGAATCCGTGACCTTGGCGTTATTAGCCTCACACTCTGACCAACTGAGCTAACTGGCCATGGCATGGAATAGAACCACACACATGTTGAAACAAACTACCCACCATGTATTCAACAGCAAAACATGGGTCATCATTCTCATGGATGGAAGGCTTGATATAGGTCAGGTACAAGCACAGCACAATTACCACAAACATATGCATAAGCAAAGCTTCATTCTGCCGAACATTGTATTGAAAGATTTGAGCTATTCTTCTCACTGAACACCACACATAATGGCCCGTACAGGGGTTGAACCCATGAACTTGGCGTTATTAGCACCATGCGCTGACCAACTGAGGAAATCGGCCATGTGCTGTTGCCACACTAAATGCAGATGAGAATGCTTTGGGCCACCGAAGCCAACCATCATCGCATTTGCAATGGCGTCCCCTCCCCGCTATATCTCCCTTACTTCTGTCCAAAATTAAACAAACTTAACTTATAGTTCTCAATGAAAACCACTAATCATGGCCCGTACACGGGTCGAACCCACGACCTTGGAGTTATTAGCACCACACTCTGACCAACTGAGTTAACCGGCCATGTCCTGTAGTGGAACCACACCCATCTCGAACCTAATTAACCACCATGTATTCGACAGCAAAAGATGGCTCATCATTTTCATAGATAGAAGGCTTGATATAAGTCTCAAACAAATTCCGATGTAAACTTTTTCTCTGTAGTGTTCAACATTGTCTTGAAAGATTTGAGCTATTCTTCTCATAGAACACCAAATATCATAGCCCATACGGGGGCTGAACCTTTGACCTTGGCGTTATTAGCACTATGCTCTCACCAACTGAACTAACCAGCCACGTCCGGTCGCAGAAGCACATCCACGTCAAACCAAACTAACCACCATTTATTTAGCAGTAAAACGTGACTAATTATTCTCATTGATAGAATGCTTGATAAAGGTCTGGAACAAGCAGAGCATGATTGTGACAAATTCTAAAGCAACATTTTTCTTTATTCTGCCCAACATTGTCTTGAAAGATTTGAGCTATTCTTCTCTTTGCACCCCACATATCATTGCCCGTATGGGGGTCGAACCCGTAGCGTTGCAAAGATGGTCTCACTACTGAGTTAGAAACACTGTTATGCTCTCATGCCGTTATTAACAACACTGCTGCTCACAGGCCTTTCACAAAAAGAAATGTGGTGACCAGTCCAGGTGGTAGTCTGCCTTTTGCTTAAAACAGATACAATAGGTAAGAGCTACCCACAACACTGAACAGAATAAGCCCCATCAAATTTGCGTTTACATTATATATATATATATATATATATATATATATATATATATATATATATATATATATATATATATATATATATATATATATATATATATATATATACTGTGTATATATATATATATATACATATATATATATATATATATATATATATATATATTGTATATATATATATATATATATATACTGTATATATACTGTATATATATGTATATACTTTTTTTTTCTCCTAACAAAATATAACCATAGAAAACAAAGCTATACTCTATTTAAAAATATATAAAAGTATGTAAAATTAGATTTTTTTTTTAATTGAAAAGATAAATGTAAAAATATTCTTTAAAATAATGACAGCAGTCAGTGTCATTTTTAAATTGCGGTGTGAGAATTGTCTTTTTCTTTCTTTTTCTTATCCTTCAAGCGAGGCACGCTTCGAGCTGGTCCAAACACCCATTGGCCCCATAACACAGATGCACACACACTGCCACTTAGCCGTTCCTTTGCTGTGCCACACTTAAGCCTGCAGCTACACTTAGCAGTTATTACACTCAGGGTCAAGTGTGATCCCACTACTTATCTGCATCAACAACTGGAAAGTGTGCGCACACACAAAGACACACGCCCACGTTCATACAAATTGTGTGACTGAATAAAAAAGTGATTCAGTCAGGAGATCTGAGTGCAATGCTGCCCTCATGTGCCTCATACTTTGTCATTACAAGTGGTTTGGGCACGTTATTGATCATAATTAGGACCAGGCACAAGCTATAAAGAAGCTCATAAAAACATCCCACTTTTCCTTCCTGATGGCAGGCATAACATTGACTCTTCAAGTTCTCACCAGAGGCCATGCTTACACTGATGTACAAATTGTGAAATTTCATATAAGTGAAAATAAGTTGAGGCAAAAAAAAAAAAAAAAAGAATTTGCATTGGTGCACTGATACCACTTATAAAGTTTAACCCTTTAAAGTCTGGGTCCATTTGGTTCAATTTTGCATGCTTTTGGTGTTACCATTATATTTCAAAGAAAGAATTGTTGAAAATGGCTTGATTGAGTTCCTTTTTTCCAGGACAACATAAACTTCATGTGCAAACTACAACAACAACAAACAGTACAAAAGATGTAATATACAGGTGTCTCTTCTGTGGATGCTTCACAAGAAACAAATGTGAGGGCAGGCTACCAGCTGCAATCTTTCTTTTCTCTCGCTCACTTGGCTGCTCGACTCGCTTCTTCGTGTGTGCGCGTGCACTCCTCCTCGTGTGTGCGCTCTTCTTCATCACAAAACAAAAGTCAACATTATTTAAAAATAAAAATAAAACAAAAGTAAAACTGGAGACAAAATGGCGGACAAGACTCCGGCGTCATAAATTCGAGATCACGTAAATTGGGTACGTCGTAACCCGGGGACTACCTGTACCCCCCTTTATACTCGGTCTATTGACTTCAAGTAAAACCGAGGGTCAACCGCCAATTTCAAATGAGGGGTACCGCAAGCACGAGAGTTACATAATCACCAAGTTTCGAGGCTCGGAGATGGCGTGCGCACAGGACGCGCCGGCACTTCCACCGACCTTAGAGGGTTAATAAGTTCATGTTTTCACTAGTGCTGTCAAATTTATCGCGCTAACGGGCAGTAATTAATTTTTTCAATTAATCACGTTAAAATATTTGACGCATTTAACGCATGTGCGGAATGACCCGCTCATGCATTGCCTCAAACAGATTACAATGAGGCCGTTTTTTTGCACATAATAAGAGGCATAGAAAGGCGAGTGGACACAGGCGTTCATTGGACCGCGCTGTTTATTGGCATAAGTTTCGGCAACTCCTTCACAACAAACATAAGTATCATTTAGTAGTGAAAGCACAACAAAAATAATATTCCTATCTCTTAAAAAAATAATGTTCACAAAACCAAAAATCACTTCAATCTGTATTAATGAGGCCCTATTCTCACACAGTTAAACAACAATGCAAAGTGAACTGGCATTCCCAATCAAAATAGCTATGCAAAATACACATAAAACTTAGACTTTGGTCAAACTCTATTCAAACATTTTGTTTAGCTCAAGAATTACACTGGATGGCAATATTTAGTCACAATACACAAACTATCAGAGGCCGCGTACGTTGTGAAGCCAGCACTCAAATGATCGTGAAGTACAATGGATGGGAACTACGGTGTCAGTCGAGGGACAAAACAAACTCATTGGCTTGATTTCTAAGTAATTTAAAACTCGCCATTGACACCTTATGATGTATTTCAATCACTACCTTACGCAGCTAAAGACTCTGTGGAAGAACGGCAGGGAGCCGCTCGGTGACGTCGACAATGGCCAGCTACTAGTTTATTTTTTGATTGCAAATTTTACAAATTTTATTAAAACGAAAACTGTAAGAGGGGTTTTAATTTAAAATTACTATAACTTGTACTAACATTTATCTTTTAAGAACTACAAGTCTTTCTAGCCGTGGATCCCTTTAACAGAAAGAATGTTAATAATGTTAATGCCATCTTGTGGATTTATTGTTATAATAAACAAATACAGTACTTATGTACAGTATGTTGTATGTATATATCCGTCTTGTGTCTTATCTTTCCATTCCAACAATAGTTTACAGAAAAATATGGCATATTTTAGAGATGGTTTGTATTGCGATTAATTAGGATTAAATAAATTTTAATCTGTTATTAACTCGATTAAAAATTCTAATCATTTGACAGCCCTAGTTTTCACACAAGGTTGGCCCATGTGACAGTTCTAAATGTCAGACATATGGCAATATAAACATACATTGCGTATAAGTGGCTTTGATAGTTTTATACTGTACATGTGTTGTTAAAAAACAAAAAAGTAAACAACTGGTGATATTGCAAAAAAAAATTTAATGATAAAGGCACAGTTTTCTTGCAAATTAATGTGTGAGATAAGCTCTTTTTAGACATGCTGAGCTCCGTTTAAATCCTGGGAAATTAAATTGCAAATGGATCTTAGAGACAAAGAAGAGACAGTTCATCGCCCATCTTTGGAAATATGTGGTTTATTTTGTTGCCGATGCCGACCAAAAATGACATAATCTCCGGATTATAAAATCCCGCCCTCCTTGCAGAGAGATCATCCACACGGGACAAATCTGAAAGTGTCCATCCCAGGTTATTCCCGGTATATCTCCCCATGTCTGAAAGCCATAACACAGGTAGATCCCATGTCACCGTACATAGGAATTTACCAGGATATAAATCTGAAAGGGGCTATAGATACTTTATTTTCAGTTTCTCTCCTCCATACACAGTTGTGGTTTCTTAAAATGTCTTTTTGGTTTTCTGGGAAGTTGTCTAATTTATTGCATTTTATTTATTATGTTTTCGTGATCAAAAACATATCTACTGTATTTCTAAGTTGTTTTTTCCGACCAGAGGTGCAATGAAGGAGAGAACATTTGTTTTTTGTATTGCATATCCTGAACACATTCTATTTTCATCCATCCATCCATTTTTAATAGCGCTTGTCCTCATTAAGGTCATGGGTGGGTTAGTTTCTATCCCAGAAAGAGGTACGTTACATCCTGCACTGGTCGCCAGCCAGTTTCAGGGCACTTTAAGACAAGCAATTCGAATCCATCCATCTTCTACCCGTAAGCGGATTTTAAGGGGGGGTGGCCGAAAAGTGTCATTGCATGTAATTGACTTTCCTATTTACTAAGGGTGTAACGGTACTTGTATTCGTATTGAACCGTTTCGGTACTTGGTGCTCGGTTCGGAACGGAGGCGTACCGAACGAGTTTCTGACGTATTGTAACCCTTAATTTTCGAAGCTGTGAGTCGATTGGGTTACAGTTTCTTTGTGTAGATTATATTTACTCTGTCTTCTCTACTATAATGAGGACCAACACGGTAGGACAGTAGGAAACGTCAACAGCACGACAACGTGGCCGCCACGAGAACGTAGTGAAACGTGGCCGTTAAAGTCAGTCAGCCAATGCACACCAGTCGCAGTGCGGCCGCGTGCTAGACGCGTCCCAGAAGCGGCTCAACGTGATACACGCGAAAAGAACGGCAGTTTATTATTTGAAGCGAGACGCGGCCCTCCTGCGTCAATACTACTAGCTAGCAGACCGGGCAGACTGGAAGTCACTCGTGTAAAAATACGGTGGATCCGGTCGATTTTCAAACTAATATGCAATCGTAACCCACTTTTTGAGTCCATCAGATCTCTTGAGTGGTAGATCGGGGCACAGTTGACTTGTCTTTGTTGATTTACTGCTGTCTTCTCTGCTATAATAACCAACACGGCCCCGTGTTCAATACAAAACGCTCCTACCACAACAAAACAAGTAGGAACTAATATTCACATAGGAACTAAAGTTATACAACATAAAATATACAATATAAATGAATATTACATCACATTTGTAAAATACAAACACATAATAAAACAAAGAATAGCCCATTTAAATAAAATAAATTGATATGAGCTAAAACACCTTAATTAAATAATGAGAATGATACACAGATCCTGCTTACACAATTAAATTTATTAATTTCTGTGTGGCACTTTAACTTGAGAAAATCCACCAATAAAGCTTTTGAAAACCGTTCATAAGAAGAAAAAAATTCATTGAGACATTTCATTTGTAAAATACATGTTAAAATCTTTGTCATTGGGATTGCTGCTCTCTTTAGCACAGGACTTTTTTTTCTTTTTTCTTTCAGAAAGAGAGATGACCAATACGCGGGGTCTGAAAGGCAAATTGTTGTTGGATTATTATTTTTAATTACCCGCTACTTTTTGAGCAGAATTCTAGCTTTGTATAGGCTACTGTTCCTATTGTTGAAAGCACAAAAGTGTGTAAAAAACAACTAGCACATTTATATTTTGCATTTTGTTTTCTTACTGTACCGAAAATGAACCAAACCGTGACCTCAAAACCAAGCTACGTACCGAACTGAGATTTTTGTGTACCATTACACCCCTATTATATACATATAAAATTTGTAAAGCAATAAAACTGCAGCAAAAAAGAATGAAATGAACAAAAATATATATTTTTATAATGGTTAAAAATTATTTTTCGAACAGATCATGTGACTAGCACCTTATGCGGTCATATGCTTTGCATAAAATTTTCATATAAAAAAAAACAAAACAAATATTAGGGTAGGGCAATTTTATTTTTCAAATGATATTTTTTCTTTGATTGAAAATATTAAAAATAATAAATATAACTTTTTGAGGGATTGAATGATTGAGACACAAATGTCCTACCCTTAATATGGCCCAAACACAAAAAGGATGGCTTCAATCAAAGAAAACTTTTTCAATGAAAAATTAAGTGTTCAAATGCAAATTTATCAATCTCAAATATTTTTTCGCATTCAAAAACTTTTTCTGTGATTGAAATTTTTCTTTGTTTGATTGAAGTGATTTTTGTTTTTGAACATATATACTTTTTAACTTTTTAAACTTATTTTTTGATTGAATAATAAAAACAAAAATGTCCTACACAAAATGTGGCCCAAACATTAATCAGCATTACTTCAATCAAAAAAGTTGCTTCAATCAAAAAAAAAAAAAAAAAAAAAAAAAGCTTTCACATGCATTTTGGGGGGGGGGGGGGGGGTGTATTTAAATTTATTTTTACATTCAAACACTTTTTTAATATTTTTTAATTGAAGCGATTTTTGTTTGTTTTTTTGGTTGAAAATATATATATTTTGATTAAAGCAACTTTTTTTTGACTGAACAATAAAGACACAAATCTACCTCCATATGGCTCCGCTCAGGGGATACAATTTTTGACAGTGGTAACTACATAGGCACGGCACCGGCGGGCGTACCATATCAATGGTTGACGATCTTGGCGAAAAGTATTGCCTAAG
The DNA here is from genome assembly GCF_030265065.1 of Corythoichthys intestinalis. Classification (NCBI taxonomy): domain Eukaryota; kingdom Metazoa; phylum Chordata; class Actinopteri; order Syngnathiformes; family Syngnathidae; genus Corythoichthys; species Corythoichthys intestinalis. The sequence continues at coordinate 51,651,372 of NC_080406.1, forward strand.
GAGCCTTTAGAATTCCCCTCAAGAATGATGAGGAACAAAAAAATGCTTGTTGTCAACAAGTTAATTTTATGACTGACACTGCGTTTCGGGGTCATCAACAAGTTGTGCCCCCCCTGCCCCAAAAGTCCGCCTATGCTTCTACTGCTTTATCCGAGGCTCTAATCGCTGAGGTAGCAGCTTAAGCTGGGAAGCTGAAACTGTCTTTCCTTAGCGACAGTGGTGGAATGTAACAAAGTAAAAGTACTTTGTTACTGTACTTAAGTAGATTTTAGTGTATCTGTACTTTAACTGAGTACAAATATGAAGTGGTACTTTTTACTTTTACTTCACTACCTTTTACAGCACGTATCTGTACTTTTGACTCCACTACTTTTCAAATTGTCACCTGCGTTACACATTACTTTTGTTTGGTTGCCTTTTTTCTCATTGTGGATCGATGGTTTCGTTTTCATGCTTCTGGCGCAATCAATAAGCCCCATGCAACTATACTATGATCAAGCACTAGAGGCAGTAACATGAGGACAAGCAAGATTAGGCGGATGAACGAGATATTGACCAATAAAAACCAACAGCGAGGGCAGCGTGCCTTCAGATGGTTGCTGCACACTCTTGTACAGTAGGTGGCGGTATGCACCTGATAGTTGCTTGCAATCTGCAATTAAGCTAAATTTTGGAGTTTTTGGGCTTGTTAAGCTTCTGTTTAGAATGCAGTCAGTTGTATTGCTGGTTTCTTCCATTCCACACAGTTTTAAATAAAAATTAGCAGTAAATGAATTTTACCTACCTAACCCATTGCAAGTCATCAACCAATCTAACGTGCATTTAAGGGGAAAAAAATCGACTGGCACATCTACAAAGTGAAACAGGGGTAAATGTAAGTCAAAACATAATGAAAATAATTCACTTAATAATGCTAGCGTCAATTCTATCCTTACAACATATGGGAATACAATCTAAATTACCTATATAACTGAATCATGATATAATTACTTATTATATTATAGTTATTATAGTTATATTATAGTTGGTTAAAAGTTGGCGGGGACAATTTGAGCATCCTGAAAACTTGATAGTGTTATGTCCCTACCGTGCTTGTGCAAACCTACGCCCTTGGCTTCTTCCTAGTGGGACGTGATCAGAACGCCTCACCAGTGAGGTGTCCAAGAGATATCCTGCTCAGAAGCCTAAACTGGCTCCTGTCGATGTGGAGGAACAGCGGCTTGACTCCAAGGCCCTCCCGGATGACCAAGCCTCTCATCTGTAAGGGAGAAACCTGCAGAGGAAACTTAATTAGGCGACTTGTATCAAGGGTCATGTTGTTTTGGTCACAACCCACATCATGTGACCATCGGTAAGGGTAGGAACATAGATTGATCAGTAAATTGAGAATTTACATTTTAGAAACCACATACTGTAAACAAGATCATAATGGACTGAAGGCCATGCAAAACATATGGAGACGTACCACTGATAAGAATTAGAAAAGAATAACAGATACATACTGTAGATTTTAAACACAAGTTCTTAATAAAGTGCTTTGTAATTAACCAGTGGCCTACCTATGTTTTGCACTGAAAAATAGAAGTTTTAGCATTCTTTCATTGACTGTGAGTCCACCAGCAACACACACATTATTACTAAGTAGAACATGGTGGAAGGATGACAAAAACTGGCGTGTGAGAAACTGACGATGGGATGTTTGAAGAGACAACTCCCAGCACCGCAGCCCTGTTATCTCCGTGGGAGTTCATTACTCACATAGACGCACAGAATAGGCCGGCCACACACGTACGCATATATATACATGTAGAAATCAAAACACAGTCATTCATTAGAATTGTGTTGCCTGCAGATGTGCACATCAGTCCGCAGGCTATAAATTATAACAACGTGGTTGGTGTGGCCCGCACATGCAGACGGACCCCCAGTTGTGTGTATGTGTGAGTGGGTTACAGATAAAGAACTACTGATCTCTGTGACATTAGATATATGTAGCACATTAGGGTTGACACATGGCAGCCAACTGCTGGCTCTGACAATTGATTGATTGTCATTTGTCTCTTTTTAAAGGTACAGTGACACATTTGACAGAATAAATAAGTGTAGTTGACAAGCCTGCCAGATTTGGATGAATAAAAAAAATAGGTAAGCAAAGATACTAAAATATGTAAAAATAAGGCCTGCCTGTCATATCTAAGAAAACGTAGGTGAGTCCACTCACTGTGCTCAAACCATACCCTGCTCAAGTTCCAGGTACTTGTTAAAACTTGAAAAATGGATGCTACTTTGTTTTATTCCTTATGCCTGCACAACTCAGTTTGCACGCTTCCCTCCCATCTCCATGCCAGTGAGACTTAGTAAGCTCCTGCTCAAGGAGAACCTTGCGAATATGTTGAGGTCAGCTCCACCGATGGGAGCACAACTGTGGAGCAAACTTCAACATTGTCTCATGCCCACATTTTATGCACACCTTATTATAGATTTATACACTTCATAATAATATTGACGGGACACAGTCCCCAGACACTGCGCCACGCCGTCAAGTAGGGGGCCGTACCACACTCTGTTTCAGTCGAAGTCGGTTGCAGTTATTCTCAAACACATGCAGCGATCTAACGCCGGATTTATTTTGAACAGGAAGGATTGTCTCAGGAGTGATTTGTTCGAGGATTCAAGGTAATTGTTATAGTTTTCGAACCATGCATGAATTTGAAACGTTGTGAGAAAAAAAATCAATGGGAGAAATGAGCCGCTACGGCATTGGCGTCATAATTCGTAATATTTACGTAAAATAAATGTTACTGCCCAGTTTTTGCATTTAACCAAGAATCGAGACTGTTTTACATTCATATCTCCAAAGATTACAGGGATTTAAGCATTTATTCACAAGAATTTTCAACGTAAAAAGTTCTTTGTGGTGATAAGGCGGCGCCACAGTGGCTTAAAGACTAGCAGCACATTCGACATATTTACGTAAAATAAATGCTAACTGCAATTTTTTTGCTTTTAACCAAGTATTGAGACTGTTTTACGTCCATATCTATAAAGAATTCAGGGATTTAAGCATTTATTCACAAGAATTTTCAACATAAAAAGCTCTTTGTGTTTCCACTCAGTCAGTGTTGACAGAGATAGGCCCCCTATTAGTCAGCCCTGCTCCCCATCAATATATATTATGAAGTCTATGCTAGATTATAGACATAGTTGCTCACTCATGGAGTGATACAGTAATTTATAAATGTGCCTTGTTACTGTTTGGCAGACAGGCATCTTCAACTGAGTCTCAGCAGAGATTTGTCTCCGTTCAAATTCAGCAACAGTGTCACAAATAGGGGGGAACCGCCTGTCCGGTTTTAGGCTTCGTCAGTGATGTGTCCGGCACAACCAATTAGCCGAGATTTTAAAACAGTACTATCAAAGATGACAAAATGGCGGACATCTTTTAACATTGAATGGCGTACCGCACTCAGGCTATTTTTAGACCGTGACGTCGCATCGTAAAGCGGAAGTAAAGCCGAAGTGGGACATTATAGACCCGCCCTCGCATAGACCCAACGTAAAAAGTGCTACTTTTCGCCGGTAATCTTTCAAAAACGAACATGCCGATCACGCATTGCTTTTTTGGAACTTGTAGAAACGACTCTAGACATTATGACCATGAAGGATGTTTTCTTCATACGTTCCCGGAAACCAAAAACTCGGGAGGAAAAAATGTGAAGACCGAATCAACTTGCGCGGACTTTAACACCAGCTCGGCGAATCCATTCACGTTTCATATGCAGTAAACATTATGTTGGGTTGGCATGGTCTTTCACAGGACAAAGAAGTAAGCCATTTTTATATTTTACTTTATTTTTTTACCGTAGCGTTGTGCCGTACTACTTCTGTCTGACAATGAATGACCTGAAAAAAATTACAATGGTATCTGACTGCCACTGTTACCGTTTCTGTTTATATATATATACATATAAACAACTTTAGTAAGGGGGAAGTGTAAATAAATTATACGATTAAGATGTGTTATCAATGAAAAAATTAAAAGTGTTCGTTGGCTGTCACTGAGTAGCATTTGCGATCGCTACACAAAGCTAACTAAATTACCCCCAAGAACGGTAAGAGACGTAGGACAACCAGAGGATATATAAGAAAGACAGGGACGATGGTAAAGGATAGCTTGTTGAAACCGGAGAATGTCATTGTCAGTCGCGTCGATAAAAAAAAGCTAAAGCTATGCTTAGGTTGGCTCGTTTTTTTCGTCTTTTTCAGCCTTCGACACTAAAGCCATGTCTTTAACTGAACATTTTTATGTTCTTCCACATCTATGCCAGTCAATTTGGCACCAGGCACATCATTTTCGGAGAGAATTGGTAGGTTTAGCGCTGTAAACATCTCCTTCGTACACGATTTCCATTCATTTCCTATTGGGGACATACGGTGGCTTGTCCTAGCTTAGCAACAGTAGCTAATGTCATGAATATTAATGAGCGGAAGTGACGTGTTGCTTGCGGTACGCCATTGACGAAAGAGCACGATTTCCTTACTAAACGCAGTCGAGACTCCTTCCACGGACGTCACGTTGAGAATGCGAACATAAATGAATGAGGCAGGCAGCAGGTGCGTCAACATTGAAATCATTTTTTCCAGAACCCTCATTGCCTCTGGATAACAAAATAACTGCAGCTGAACTTCTTCCAATTTATTCCAGTTGTTCCAGTTGAAGTTGTTCCAATTATAAAGGGTAAACTTCTTTTGAGCAGTCCAATGCCCAAATTTTGTTTATTACAAATGTTCCTTGTTAATACCATTGTTTCGCCAAAATATCCTACACCAGCGAAACGTCTAGCAAAGGCGAATTCGACACCCTAAGTACTAGATAATTCTTTAAACATTATAATGTCAAATAAGGGTGGTTTAAATACACTGCGTGACTAATGTGGTCAACATATAAACACTCTGCTTTAAAGCTATCACATAAAAAAAAGACAATGCTTAAAAGCTATCAGAGGAAAACAGGCCAAAAATATTTTGAGGCATTGGAAAGGTTAAAAGAAAAATAAAATCAATACAAACAAAAAATAATAGGTGCTTGCTGCTTTTAACTGATGTGTGCATGCGTGCGCAAAGGCCACTGGGCATTGGTAGATGTTTCTCCGTGTAGGATATAGTGGCAGAATACCGTTTTAAAATAAGATTTCTCTAAGGGTGTGTTCCAATTTGTAAACACAATACTGTAAACTAAATACTAAAAAAAAGTTAAGCTTCAAGTTGTATTTTTTACTATTTACTTACACAAATTTGATGTAAAAACTGCAAAACTTTATTGTTGATGAAAATACAACGACTGATTTTTTTTTTTTTTTAAATGTCCGCCATTCTGACCTTATGGAAGTGGTAACCCTAGTCAGCACCCTTCCGTCCTCCCAGTCTCCCAGGCAGCTGTGACAAAATATGACAACTTCGCTTCATTCAACCAAATTATTTTAAAGCGCCCCTTCCAGGGCTATCAACAGACTTGCAGGGGCCTGGGGACAAGAGACCATTATAGACCCCTCCACCCCACCCCTGCCACCAGCTTGTCACGACATACGCAGTACTTTTAACGCTTTGCAAGCAATGACAGTGTAAATTTTCAAATTACTTGAGATGGACAGTTAAATTTAACATACCGCAATGTGATGTGACAAAATATAAACAATTTCCATCTATTGTCCAATGTAGGCTACATTACAATACAACTGAGAGTGCTATGCCTGCCTGCTAAGCAACAAAACAGTATAACTAAACATCCTGTGCCTGGCCCCTCCACATTCCTGGGGTTATCAAGCCCTCAAGCATTGATGCGCCTAGTTTTTGACAGCAAAGTCACTTATAACATCAGTGAAATCCAGTTTTTGTGCAAGCTCACGCTCAATGGAGAGCACGGCTAGGTTGTTAAGCCTGCCCTGTGATATGGTGGAGCGTATGTAGTTTTATTATTTTCATTTTACTGAAGGCTTGCTCTCCTCCAGTTACACTCACTGGCAAAGACAAGAAAATGCGTAGCAGTGTGCAGAGATCAACAGTCTGTTCAGCCTCGCGCACCTGCTCCCCCACAGACTAACATATATTCCTAATCGCACATCACCTTCTCGCTCCTCGGCTCAACGCGAGCAGCATGTCTTGTCATACCGCAGCTCAATAGGCTACAAGTGGACGATGAGAGACTCGAATTGGGCTTTGGTCACGGTGATCGCCAATGCAAACATTCAGTGTTAGCGGCTGTTGTTCACTTACCGACATCACCGTCCACAGCCAACTCTAGCCCTAATTCTCCGGCTTCTTGTCCCCCTTTTAAAAACGTCATTGTTACTTGTTCACCTCTATAATCTTCATCTCTTTTTTTCTTTCCTTTTCTGCGCACCCGATTTATGTCGACTCGCCATGTTTAGAGTTAATAACAATGACAAGATTTTAATTTCCCGCTTCAGGGCACGTACATAGTGTAGGCTTGAGTGCGCCAGAGCAGGGTCAAACCATTGTCTGCTAAGACAGAGGGGGTGGGCGTTGGGCAAAAAAATATATATTTGAAATATTTAATATGTTAAAGTTTTTAAATATATATCGAGTAGAACATAATATATAATCAGACAATGATTTAAATAAAAAATATGTGAATGTAAAGTAAAATAAATTAAAGGTCATTCAGGGGCCCCTATGGTCCTGAGGCCCGGGACAACATACCGGGTTACCCCCCCATCGATGGGCTTGGCCCCTTCACATCCTCATTAACAGTAACAGTGCTGCAAAGATGGGAAAATTAATAGATTACTCACTACTGAAAAAAATAAAATCCATTAACATAATTGACCTATTTTGTCATGTATCCACTTGCCTTCTCAGTTGCAGTGTTTGCTTAATTAAGACTGTGCTTTATTAGCTCATATGTGAGACTATGTGAAACTACCCTACTCGTAAAATCAGGTAATGAAATTCTCATTAAAAAACAGTAAAAAACAAAAAGCCCAATCAGGTCTAGAAAATCAAAATGAAAAGAAAAACTTTTAATTCACATTTGGAGGCAGCATTTCACTTTTTTAAAACAGAAAAGAATTAAAAATATTAAACCATGAGAAAACAAATTGCATCTTGAACGTTTTTTTCCAGTCGTGAAGAATTTCAATGTGGAAGTCAAAAGAAGCACCATTAGCAGTGCAAGATACTTTACAATTTATATTATCTATATTGTTCACAAGTGCGCTGGTTCTCCAACAGCATGCTCAATGTGATTGGAAAACAAATCCCATGTAAAAGACAGAGCCTTTGAGGCCTCTGAGAAACCCAATGCCCCTTAAAACCTCTACTAGCTCCAACAATAATGTCAATTTGTAAAAAGATCTTCAAGTCCCTGCGGGACTTGTTTGATTTATTACAAAAACAAACAGACGCTGGCAGCCACTTCTTTCATACAGCCTATAAATGCAAATAAACCTGACAATACGGTTTCAATTTAAAAAAAAAAAAAAAAAAAAAAAAAAAAGGTCACAAAACAATATTTAAATGTGACAACATAAATTCAAAGCATCCTGAGTCGGGGAAACAAAACAAATATAGACTGTGTCCAGAAGTAGTGCAGGTCACGCTCATCCTGTTGTTGCTGCTGCTGTTTTAGTTATTTGCATGTTGTTTGTCACATACAAGTCAGTCCAAGCAGCCTGGAGTCACAAACGCTAGTAGCCTTGTAGTCCATTGTACACCTTCTGTATGGAGCCTTGCTTCAACAGGTTACGAACACCTGCCAGAATAAAAAAAATAATTGAAGCGTTATATTGGTTTGCACTCAGAGTAGTACGCAAATCTACAAGTAGTTACAGTGCTGGCCAAAAGCATTGGCAACCCTTCAATTGTGTCAGATAATGCTAAATTTCTCCCAGAAAATGATTGCAATTACAAAAGCTTTCTTAGTAATATCTTCATTTATATTGCTTGCAATGGAAAAAACACAAAAGAGAATGGGAAAAAATCATTTTACACAAAACTCCAAAAATGGGCAGGACAAAAGTATTGGCACACTTTGAAAAATCAAGTAATGCTTCTCTAATTCACTATAATATCATTGCTTCAATCCAATGTCAACAAAGCTTCATGTGTGGCTATCTGACGACATTTCTTCGCTGAGATTTTAAAACAGTGTAGCAAACATGCCAAAATGGCGGCGCAGTGACACGACCAAACACTGCTACGATGCGTGCTAACTACACATATGGTAAGAAAATGTCGCACATTGTGAGCTCATGACTGAAAGTATGATTTTCATCTCGTTCTCGTCTTGTCAGGAGAAAACTGGCATCCATCTCGTTATGTTTTAGTCTTCCAAACCACGTTTTTAGCTCGTCACGTCATCGTCATGAAAAAAACTGTTCAATGACGAAATATTTTAATATTTAAATATTATTGTCATCGTTGACGAACCCTGGCAGAGCGTTATGCTTAGTTAGTTAATATAGTGCGACTCAGAAAATTCTATGTAAGCAGGCTGAAATGAAATGGGGAATTCGATATATCTGTTCATCATGGTAAACATTTAGAGCTAGCTGAAATTGAAAAAGTCTAACTTAAAGAATTCTATGGTGTCGGTAATTACTTTACCACTCACCAGATTTCTGATTTTCATCCAACTGTGTTTGAGGGAACTCCACGTCAAAGGTGATGATAAGCGACCCGTGATTGTTGATGTTTTCGAAGTTGGGCAGGCCCTCGCCTTTCTTCCACATCCTGGCCCCAGGCTTGGTTATTTTGTCCCGAATAATGTGCACCTAATAAACAGAAATACACAAATGTAAGCACTTTGACAGGACCTAAAATTGACTGCGCCCTTGATAGAATAAGTACCTTGTGACCATCCAAATGAACAATGTCCATTTCAAAGCCTACTAGCGCCTCCACGAGGGAGATGGTGACATTGGTGTACAGATCATCTCCTCTACGCTCAAACACGGCATGCCTACAAAGGACATACATTTAGTTAATTCCACCTTTACAAGGATCCTTCGAACAAAATGTCAGTTAAAGTTATAAACGTGGCTCGCACTTTAACACTTTGATGCGGAAGCGCAGATCTCCGGGTTCTCCATCAATGTGAGGCTCCCCTGTGAAGGCATAACAAAATGAAATTGATTAAACACAGGTATACATTGTGTGGTTTAAATAAATTGAGTCAGCAACAAATTCATGATTAATGAGTAGATTTTTTTATTTTTTTATTTTTTTTTTGTCCAAATTGCATTGGTTGCCAGTCAATCGCAGGGCACAAAGAGACAAACAACCATTCACGTGCACACTAATAGCAAGGAACAATTTGAAGTGTTCAATCAGGCTGTTTTTTGGATATGGGAGGAAACCAGAAAACCCGGAGAAAACCCACACGGGCACTAGTCACAAAGAGCCACAGCAAAAGAAAAAAATTGCCACATCAAGCTCTAGGGCCGCAGGTTGCAGACCCCTTTGTTAACCAATCACTGTGCTGCCACAAGACAACATATTTCAATTGTTTTTCCAAATAGAAATAATCATACAATGCTGGCCAAAAGTATTGGCACCCCTGCAACTTTGTCAGATAATGCTCAATTTCTCCCAGAAAATTATCTCAATTACAAATGCTTTGGTATTAATATCCTATTTGTTTTGCTTGCAATGAAAAAACACAAAAGAGAATGGAAAAAAAAAAATCATAATACACAAAACTCCAAACTCCGGACAAAAGTATTGGCACCATTTGAAAAATCATGTGACGCTTCTCTAATTTGTGTAATTAACAGCCCGTAAGGCTACGTTCATACTACAGGTCTTAATGCACGAATCCGATTTTTTGTCATATCCGTTTTTTTGGCGTGCCCGTTCAGACTGCTTTTATCCATTGAGACCGTTCAAGTATTACGCATGCGCACTAATTCGCAGTCCGACACGCGCTAGGCCCAAGTACACTGCATGCGTGATCGTTGCGGTTCCGGTCCGGTTCAGTGTTGCCTGCGTGCCACGCAGTCCGTCAAAAACAGGCAAATCATACCGGCTGCTGCAAGGCTGCGGTCCGCCAACTCCGTCCCCTCGTGAGCTCTCGCGTGATCGCGCGCGATAATGTGCCATTTAAATCAACGACAAACACACAGAGTCTGTAGTATGTACTCATCAGAGAAGCAGAGAGAGAGCACTTTTTTTTTCTTGCATATTGATAATGTAACGTTTGCTAAGCGGAAGTTTGGCCGCGAAAACAACACACGAGCTTCAACGCCTTTTTCCTCTTTTTCTTTATTAACTTCCCGCCACCTCACCAATGCAAAAACAACAACTACAGTGGGGAGAACAAGTATTTGATACACTGCCAATGGGTTTTCCCATTGTCAGTGTATCAAATACTTGTTCTCCCGACTGTATTTACACTGACGCTATCTAGTCCACCAATCGGAGCGTCGCGCTGGTGCACCAGCACACCAATGACAGCCCCGCGTTGGTGCATAAATTAACCCACCGATGACAGCACCGGCGACGCTACAATATTTTATTTGTGTCTGTCTCTTAATTCCAGATTGACTGCATCATCTTGAGATCAGGGCTCCGTGTGTGGAGGGAAGGGGGGATATTATGCCCTTGGTTGTGTCGGTGCGTTTATATCTTTGTGTACATTTAAAATTTATGGCACATAACATCTCATAGAGCTGTTATAAACAACTGATAAATAATCTGTCATATTTATAAAATGGATAGCGAATTATATTCGACATGAACTAAAAAAACAGCGTACTTGGAATTGGTGTCTCAACACTGCAGATTCATGTGGCCAGCGCAAACTGTTGTTTTTTCTATGAAGAGTCAAGTGAAATGTAGGAAAGAAAGAGAAACGTCTTGAATAGACCACCAGGTCGAAACTTGTGGGTGTCTCTTTTTTCTCTTTCGTCTCTTTTTTCTCTTTCGTACTTTTCCCCCTCGACTCTGTAAACAAACCGAGATTGTTTGTACGCGGGGCACGAGAATTTCTGCAGTGGAACCACTTCCAGATACGCTGTCTTTTTTTTTTTTTTTTTTTTTTTTTTTTTTTGCTTAGCACGTCGTGTTTGATATCTTTGCCAGAAAAACACACATAATAGGACACTTTGCAGTTTCGCTTTTAATGGTGTCCTTATAGTAATATCTGCTGCATGTATATCACTTTGTGGCTTTCCACCTCCATGATGAAGCGCTCATCATCCATTTTCGCTCGTGTTTAAACCGTGATTAGGCACCTGGGCTTTTGACGTCAGGCCCAGCTCCGCCCATTTTGCCGGATGTGGTTCGCAGTCAAGCCGGAGCACTGACGCGGCCGGTATACGTTGAACAATAGGATATAATGGGAACGGATTGGCTTCGGCGCTAGTGTTGTATCGGTCGCGAACGATTCGTTCTTTTTGAACGAATTGTTTGGGTGAACGAGACCGAACTAATCACCATCTGCACTGATTCGTTCTATGAGGTTGGTGCTTGTTCACTGCGTGGGAGGTCGTTGAGCAAGCGGCAGCGTCTTCTGACATCGCACACGACCAATCAGACGCCAGCCTCATCGCGGGCAGGGGAGGGACCGGAAATAGAATCAGGGCGTATGTCACTCACTTCCACGTGTGGCCAATGAGCAGCCAGCGTGCAGGCAGGGGGGCAAGACTGAGTTTTGTCACTTCCCGTTCAGTGACTCGGTCCTCCGGTTCCTGACCTAGCTTGCTGCTAACTTGACTTTCCAGTAATGAATATGCGGTGAACGAATCAAAAAATGAAAGGAAAGGACTTTGTCACATATTTGTTAACGTGGAGCCTATCAAATGCAGCTCAAAAAGACAAAAACACCACACAAATCTAGCGAGCATGGTTTAGTGTACTACTTTTCTCAACAGACTCGCGACTACCTATTACCACATACTATCAAATTTACAGTAATTTAAAACACGGGTAGCTACGAGGCAAGCAAAAGCTGAGCTGCGGTCGCGTGACGGCAATGAAGGGGGCGAAGAACTGTCACTATAAGGAGGCTTCATGGCAGCGATATTTACCTCATATGTGCACAGAAAAAAATATTTAGTATGATCACCATAATACTGATTTGCAATGAAACGGTATATACATGTCCATTTTTTCCAAGTGTTTTTTTTTTTTTTTTTTTTTTTTTTTTTTTCGTGTCAGGTGTTGGTTGGTTTGACAAATCATGTCAATCCGTCCATCATGTGCTCCTCAAGCGCCCCAAAACAACGCACATGGACACGGGAGATGTCGCAATATGTCTACATTTTTCGTAACAGACTAATGAGAGTAGAAAGGCGACATCGTAAAGAGCTAACAATTATTTCTCGTCAGCATTTGACGATCTGAGATGCGGGGAAGACAGGGGAGCTGACCGGATTATTTTATTTATTAATACCAGTGCAAAAAAACAATATGATCACCATAATACTGATTTGCAATGAAACTGTATATACATGTAATTTTTTTCCGAGTGTTTTTTTTTTTTTTTTCGTGTCAGGTGGTTGGTTTGACAAATTATGTCAATCCGTCCATCATGTGCTACTCAAGCGCCCAAAAACAAAGCACGCGGACACGGGAGATGTCGCAATATGTCTACATTTTTCTTAACAGACTAATGAGAGTAGAAAGGCGACATCGTAAAGAGCAAACAATTATTTCTCGTCAGCATTTGACGATCTGAGATGCGGGGACGACAGGGGAGCTGACCGGATTATTTTATTTATTAATACCAGTGCAAAAATTCAACACGATCATCTTAATACTAAAAAACAAAAATACAACAGAGCGAGATGTAAATATGATGTGTTGGTCGTTCCATATTCAGAAATTAAACTTTCGATGTATTTTTATTTTCGTGACAGCAAACATGCTGTATATGTATGTGTGATCAAGAACCTGCTAAAGAAAGTCCGTGCGCCCCCGCCCCCTACTCCCCTCACAAAAGGAAAATGTTTAACCGTGTCCTAAATCGAAATGCAAGCACGAGCCATGACTTTGAGCCCATAGAACTAGGACAGACGACGCGGAAGTTCTCCCTCGATTTTGCAGCAGCAGGAGGGAGACGAGGTTGTCTGTGAAAGCAGAATGATACCGCCTGTCACTCATTTCTGAAACTACGACGAGTGGTCAATGTGGAAGAGAGGGAGGGACCAAGCAATGTCACTTCCCGTTCAGTTATACTGCGAAGCGGTCTTTGGTGATTCGTTCGGCAACGTCACTTCCCGTTCAGTAACCGAACGATTCGTTTGGGCGGGGAGGGAGATGAGGGGGGCGAACGATTCGTTGAACGATTTGTTTGAACGAATCTTTTTACTGAACGAACCGGAATGGATTCGTTTACTCAAGTGAACGACAAATCTCGTCACTATTCGGCGCTATTTTTTTTACCGGAGTCGGACCGGAAACGCAACGACCACGCATGCGGTGTACTTGGGCCCTAAAAGCAATAAGACCCGCATGCGTAGAAGCATCAAAACAAATGACACACGTCATCCGTCATTCCAGGGATATCATGTTTTGCTTTTCAAAAGGAGGACACAAATAACAGACATAAATAATCCCCGTTTAGGCTTATATTCAAAGTTTATATGGATCGATAGCATGCACGCACTGTCCGTGCACGTCACACACATATGGGCAGTTTGCCCCGACTCTCTCTCGGCCGTGTAAGCAATGTTGAAATATTGCTCACTTGTAACAGAGAAAACTGAGCATTCTCAGGCTTATCCTCAACCCATTTTTATTTTTTTATGACTGTTGTGAAGCCCAGCCCTTCCCCGAAAGGCAAGCTAGGCGCTAATAACGCACAGGTGCATCGCTACGACTCTCTCGCTATTTGATGACGTAATTGCTGCATGAAATCCGATTTGCGGGACTGGACAGTACAGACCGCCACGACAGTCTGGAAAAATGTGGCCCAGATCGGATTTAGACCACATACGAAAGTGACCCAGATCGGATTTGAAATGGTCCCGTTCTATGCGACTTGTCACGTTCAGACCGTCAAGTTAATGCCTCACTCGAGTCGGAAAAACACGAAAAAATCGGATTCGTGCATTAAGACCTGTAGTATGAACGTAGCCTTACTTACCTGTGGCACATAACAGGTGGTGGCAATAACCAAATCACACGTGCAGCCAGTTAAAATGGATTAAAGTTGACTCAACCTCTGTCCTTGTGTGTACCACATTGAGCATGGATGAAAGAAAGAAGACCAAAGAACTATCTGAGGACTTGAGAAGCAAAATTGGGAGGAAGCATGGGTAATCTCAATGCTACACGTCCATCTCCAAAGACCGAAATGTTCCTGTGTCTACTGTCCGCAGTGTTATCAGTAAGTGTAAAGCCCATGGCACTGTGGCTAACCTCCCTAGATGTGGATGGAAAAGAAAAATCGACGAGAGATTTCAACGAAAGATTGTGCGGATTAGGAGTGGGAACCTCTTGATACCTCACGGTACGATACGATTTGCGATACAAAGCTCACGATAACGATGATCTGACGATAAGGCGATACAACGATTATCGATACATTGCTCAGGAAATCATTCTAGGATATTCTACAAACAACTAATAAACAGAAAAACAAGCTTCTGCTGCGAATTGGAATGAGTTTATCACTAGTAGACGTCCAATCCCTTTGCAGTGGGAGGGCCACCCCGCCCACTTCAAAAGGATTGAACGTCTATGGCCGTCATTGGCAGCCAATGCCAGGCAATGAGGTCATTTTGGGCCATTTAAGGTCATTTACCTGTTCATTTTCAGTTACTTCCTGTTGATTTTGGGGTATTTTATGGGTCACTTCCTGTTTATTTTGAGTTACAAAACAGGAAGTGACCTGGGAATCACCCAAATGATTAGGTAGTGATTCAAACTCAACAGGAAATGACCTGTAAATGAACAGCAAGTGACCTGTAAATGGCCCGAAAAATCAGACAGAACGACTGCGAATGCGCCGGTGTCGAATAAGTGCTGCAACGATTAATTGATTAACCCGAGTATTCGATTAGAAAAAAAGTTTCAAATTAAATTTTGCTGCTTCGAGTATTCGTTTAATTAAAGTGGCTTTGTCATGATTTGTTTTGAAAGTGTTTGCGTTTATTTTCATTGATTTGGATGGATACACGGCCCTCTAGTCTACCTCATACCACATGGCTGAATCCCTCTGCTTCCTGTTAAGACCAACATAAGCTAAGTTTTTGTTTGAGGTAATGATTTTTTGAATGCATTTGTAATTTAAAGGTATATTTAGCCAGATTTTGTGGGAATTTGTGTCTGAGCCATTTGTTAAGAGCATTGTAAAAAAGCGTTAGCATTTTATAGGATTTAAGCTAGCGGACTTTTGCTATGTAAGTTAGCCAATTGTTTTTTTGTTGTACATAGATCCTCTTTTTTTTTTTTACATATACCGTGTGAGGCTCAGCTCAGGTATTTTAATTTTTTTATGTTCCTTAGCCGATTAGTCAATTATCCGAAATAAATAGTTCATCGATTAATCGGCTGATAAAATAATCGATAGTTGCAGCCCTATTTCGAATGAACGAACGTTCCCAGTCTAAATAGATTGGGCGTCGAGCACCTTCAATGGCAGCCTTAGAGTTACCTGAGACATTATTATGGTGAAAGATTTTGGTAGCAACTTGTTGGTCCCTTTGTTTTTTTGTTTTTTTTTGTTTTTTTTTTTTAAACACTGACACCTTTTTAAAACGATATCTCGATTCTTAGCAGGAGCATATCGATACCCTTTTGGGATGCAAAGTATCACGATTTATCACTATTTCGATATTTTGTCACACCCCTAATGCGGAGGGTGGATAAAGAACCCCGACTAACATCTAAACAAGATCAAGCTGTCCTGCAGTCCAAGGGTACAACAGTGTCAACCCGTACTATCCGCCGGCGTCTGAATGAAAAGGGACTCTATTGTAGGATACCCAGGAAGACCCCACTTCTGACCCAGAGACATAAAAAGCCAGGCTGGAGTTTGCCAGAACTTACCTGAGAAAGCCAAAAATGTTTTGGAAGAATGTTCTCTGGTCAGATGAGACATAAGTACAGCTTTTTGGGAAAAGGCATCAACATTGAGTTTACAGGGGAAAAAAACGAGGCCTTCAAAGAAAAGAACACGGTCCCCACGGTCAAACATGGCGGAGGTTCCCTGATCTTTGGGATTGCTTTGCTACCTCTGGCATTGGACTGCTTGACCGCATGCATGGCATTATGAATTCTGAAGACTACCAACAAATTTTGCAGCATAATGTAGGGCCCAGTGTGAGAAAGCTGGGTCTCCCTCAGAGGTCATGGGTCTTCCAGCAGGACAATGACCCAAAACACACTTCAAAAAGCACTAGAAAATGGTTTGAAGCACTGGAGACTTCTAAAGTCAATGAGTCCAGACCATAATCCTATAGAACACCTGTGGGCATATCTGAAATTGGAAGTTTGGAGAAGGCACCCTTCAAATCTCAAGAGACCTGCAGCGGTTGGCCAAAGAAGAATGGTGTAAAATTCCAGCAGAGCATTGTAAGAAACTCATTGATGGATATCGGAAGCGGTTGTTCGCAGTTATTTTGTCTAAAGGTTGTGCTACCAAGTATAAGACTGAGGGTGCCAATACTTTTGGCCAGCATTGTATGTTTTTTTTTTTTTAATATTTGATTGTGTGTGAAGCTCTTGTATCATAAAAATAGTAACTGTAAGATAATGGCAGCCCTGAGGCTTACCTTCCCCAATAAATGGGTACTCCATCTCATCTCTCACCCCTTGTTCAATTTCCACCTCCAGTGTTCTCTCTTCGTTCACCAGCCTGGCACATTGGCATATGACAGATACATGTTCCGTTGAGAGCACTTTATAGGGTCGCGACAAATAAAAATTAAACAAGAAGCGGTGACTCACTTGACGTTGGGACATTCATCACACACCATCTCTTGGGTCATCTGGAATCGGCCCGGGCCGAGCTGCGTCGTTCTCATCTCTGGTCGACAGTTGCACTTCCTTTTTCCGGGTGCCTCTTTGGCTACTGGTTTATTTCGCACTACCTAATCCCAAGATAAAAAAAAAAAAAATGATTGAGAAGAATAGAATAAAATATAAATAGAAAGTCTTTATTGTCGTTGTACAGGATACGAGATTGAAGGTTACGTACACCAAATAAAACAATAGCTATATAACAGCTATATATATATATATATATATATATATATACAGCTAATAGGGCTGCAACTAACGATTATTTTTATCATCACTTAATCGATTGTTTAATTAATCGTCCGATTAATCGGATAAATATAACTTTTTCAATTACCTTCTCAATTGAACTTGCAGTTTTTTTTTTAGGCATGTTGCAAGAAACAATGAAATGAATGACTATTTCCTTAAAAAAATATTTTATTACAAGCTTCCTGACTTAACTGTACTGGATTCTACAACTGTACTGTTTTGAGTGTATAAAACATTGTTTTTAATAAAGGTTCTGAGTGTAAAACATGAAAAGAATTTCTCAGTACACAAATCAGACAAAAGCCCTGTTCTTTCAACAACAAAAAAACAAAACAAAAAAAGTGCTGCTGATTGATATTTTTTTCTTGTGGGCAAAGCACCAATATAAATTGCGTCAATGATTCATTTATTTTCTTTGAACAAACTAAACAACAAAATCGAATAAGGAAGAGGCAGACTGTAATGAATCAGTTTTCTTTATCGAACAGTTGTTCAGTAATACAAATCAAATTTCAAAGCACACTCTCTTGTATGACAATTTACAGTTTGGAGTTTTTGAAAGGAGACTCTAAACTAGGCCTGTCGCGATAACAAATTTTAGTGTGCGATAATTTATCTCATAAATTATTGCGATATGCGATATTATTGCGCCCCCCCCCCCCCCCAAATTTTTAAAAACCAATTTACAATAACACTGTGAGAATACAGTATATATTAATAGATCAAGTACACCCATTTAAATGCGATATTTACTCTTAAATTCAAAAATACTTTTTGAGAAATCACAACTAAAAACAATAGACCATGCCTCTTAAGTAAAAGACAACAATATTAATACCGCACAGAAACACACAATAAATACAATGTGTTTTTCAAGAAAAAAAAAAACTGCACATAACTTAAGCATTTAGGCAAATGAAAACTTTTCCCCTCATAGCTTCTGCAATGGTGTTCCATAGGGATGCAGCGAATCAGTACGATTTTCGATACGGGGGACTCGATTTTTGATCCGATTCAATACATTTAATGCTCTGAAAAAAACAAAACAATTTTTTGTTTCTTTTTTTTTTTTTTTTTTGCTAACGAGCAAAAATTAAATTGCCATCATATAAACATGCATTTTAGTGCATAATATTTATGTGCCTCCTTTTACTGATCCGAAAAAAGTTTGTATACAAGTGCTGAGAACAATCTTTACTGTTTGTAAAGTGAGGCGGTGCACACTGTTGATTGCTACAGCTCTCTTAGCAGCTAGGTTTACTAATCCTATTTGTGGTCCGAATCCATCTGGGTCACGTACTGAATCAACATTATCTATAGTCACTGGTACGGATTGATTTGGCCTTCTTAACTTCCATTCAGTCATGACAGTTTAGAATTCGATGTAGTATATGGACTACGTGTCCCATAATCACTCTGGGCTCACGTAGCCAATGGCATGGGACGTAGCACATCTAGTTTGCCATTTCATGATATCTAGTGTGTGCACGCATTAAAAAAGTTAGCAAACGCCGCTGTAGTCATGTCTGCTCATTACTGCACAACACCAGCATATGACAATCGACTTTCATAAACAGGACGAGTTTGAAGCACAGCGCTCTGAATTTGCCACTCAATGTTCATCATTTCCATTCAGCTGTCTGTCGTCAAAGCGAGGTTGTTCGTAGCAGCCAAGTTGGTAACAATGTTTTGGCGGACTTCGATTTAAATGTCCGGCGTTGTGCCGAAAAATAGCCGCCCCGCGTGAAATGTCACCCCTGACGGGAGCGCCCACATGTCAACAACACCGGCGCGCCGGAAATGGTCCGCAGTCAATCCGGAGCACTGACGCGGCTGGTATACGTTGAACAATAGGAAATAATGGGAACGATTGGCTCCGGTGCACGCGAGGCGATAAATCGCAGCGGAATAATTTCCGCCTTCATTTTTATTTATCGTGCGATAAATGGAATTATTGCATACTGCGACAGGCTTACTCTAAACTATTATATGAATGGGTTTATGAGTGTGGTTTCTTCATAAAAAGAAATGAGACGACTTTACGATCCAACAATAACTGAAGTACTATTATGCTTCTCCAAAGCACAACACAAACGACATTTAAGACAATAAATAGCATAATAACTAAATAGCTTAGCGCTCCATGCTAAGTACAGGGAGTCCCCTCCCCGGTTATGACGTAACCGACTTACGAGATTTCGACCTAACGACGCCGGAGTAATTTATTCATCTTTTATAATGTTGAATTTTGTTTTTTGATGCATGCTTTTATTTTGGCGCAGGAGGTGTAGAGTAGGTAACACTTCCACATGAGAGCAAGAGTGCATGTACACACGAAGAAGAACATATTTGCGCACATGAAGACAAGCGCACGTACACACCCGTGGCGGCGCCATTTGCTCCCACAAAGTCATGCAGCTGAGTGAGAGGGTAAAGAGCTGCAAGCCTGCGCGCACATTTGTTGCTTGTGAAGCATCCATAGAGGCAGCACCTGTATATAATTACTTTTATTTAAGTTTCACTCCGCTGAATAAAGTCAGCAAACCACACGGACGCCGGACATCGTATTTCGAAGCTTAGCTCGCTGTCTAGCTAGGACTTAGCTCTAACATCTTGGCGAGGACAGTACAATGACGTACAATACACATTTTTGGATTGTTATTTTAAGGGGTATTTTGGGGTACTTTAAGGGTTAATTCCAATTTACACGGAAATTTGGGTTACGTCGTCAGCCCAGTAACTTGTATGTCTACATGTAGTAATGTTTAATCAACAAACAATACAATTGGCTTCATTTACACACCTCTGACGGAGGTACACTGAATCTAAGAACACAAAAGACAACCTAAATCTCGACACTTTGTAATATTATCGATTCAACAACCAAAACCTCAATGTAGCAGTAACCTCTCTCTAATCACTGGCACGTGAGCAGCATCACATTACACACACAAGGACTCAAACGGGACTGCTCATAGCTGCCGGCAAAAATCGATTATCAAATTAGTTGGCAACCAGTTCATTAATAGATTGAATCAATTAGTTGTTGCAACCTTAGAGGCAAATATATAATAAAATAAATCACAGGTTACAGTGTACACAGATTGGGGATAAAGTTAGGTATATCTTGATTTCCCCCCCAAAAAAAAGACACTCGGCCCCGCCTCGAGATACCTAAATTATACTCGAACTATACTCAAAGATGCCGTATTCACTTTTATATATTTCAAGTATGCTTCCTCCGGATGGAAACAAAATCCAGTTTCATAACAAAATAATAGCTATATAATCAAAGACACAAATCCAAATTCTCAGAGGTTACTCAACAGTCTTTATTATTCCTAAAATAATAACGTGGAAAAAAACTGGAATGAAATAATGATTTTTTTGAAAAATGCCTGTTCTGTATTAGCAAATCATTCTTGAACAAAGTAATAGCAGTCTTTTCCATTCTTACTGTACAAATAATCTGAAAATGTCCTAAATAATACAGTATCTCTTCTGTAGAAAATCCAGCTTTAACAAAAAGCCATTTTCTCTTTTCAGTGAAATAATGTTAAACAGTAGCCACACAATATTACTAATTTAGCAAACAAAAAATATCTCTTTAATTTTCTTCCTTATCCGTTTTAGTCTTCTTGTTTTTTGTTTTTTTTCATCTTCCTTGTCTGCCCATGCATATTTTGCCGTAGAGCTGATCTTTCCCAGCAGTTTTCAGTAGCGCAGCAAAAAAAGTAAAAGTTTTTGCAAGAAATGTGTTTAAAAGTGTATTGCACCCAACGGGACGGTATGTAGGAATTTTTTTTGCAGCTCATCTGTGAAGATGCACTTGTGCTTAGGCATTTTGGGGGACGATGGAACACTGCTCCGACGTCTGTCGTCTCTGTTATTGAGCACAGCGGAACCAACCACTGGGCTTGCTCTCTGAACACGTCACAGGCAGCGCAGTACTGTATTCTGCGCAAAGTGTCAGTCTATTTCAACACACACTAATTGGTAACGCGAAAAGCAATGAAATCCGGACATTTTCATGAATTTATAAAATCCCGCTGGATGCCCCGGGCAGGATGCAAAAAGAGGACATGTCCTGGCAAAAGAGGACATTTGGTCACCCTAACTTATGGGAAATTTCATCTTCAATAAACCCAACATGCATGCTTTTGGAATGTGGGAGGAAGCCATGGCAGTATCTGTATCCACAAGCATGGTGATAACAAGTATTTTCCACACAGTACATTCAACTCACCTCAACAAAATTCCCGGAGTATACTTCTTCAAGTGTGACCTCCAAGTCAAGAACAATATCATTTCCTCTGGGGATGTTTCGGTCCTGCTGCTGTCGATTGCCTCCGAACATGAAACCAAAGTCGCCGAAGAAACTACAGAGGAAGGGAAACAAAGGAATCGTAAGCCGAAACTGTAATGCATATCTGCAGTCATATTATTTAAGATCAGCCACAGTTTTCATGAACAATACAACTTAAAGGTCACAAGAAGACATTTGTGCTTGACAAATGCGACAAGAACTATACTTGCAAACGTCAAAGGCTCCAACTGTACATTCAGTTATATAATTTTGTATTATACAATTATAAGGTTTTCAACTTGAGCCTGACAAAAGGCAATCTTTGTATTTTGGGGTTGGGGGGGGGGGGTTCTTTGTTTCTCATCAACAACAACTAGTGGAATTATAAAAGATTTTTTTATTATTTGAATGTCTCTGAAAGATTATTCCATAGACTTCATAATGATTGACGGGTCAGATTCCACCTTCACTGCGCAACGTCTTTAAGAAGGGGGCGGCTCTGCAATCGAGGATTCACAGTAATTATTATATTTTTCGTACCATGCATGCATTTTGAAATGTGTATATTATGAAGTCTACGATTATTCTTACTTAATATTCTGTTTGTATGTCAAGAGTTTATATAATAGGAACAATTTAACAATAACTTAATTGCGAGTAAAAAAAATAACATTTAAAAAAAATGTTAAAAAAAAAAAAAAAAAATCCCAAAATACAATTTCAGGAGCTCCCCAGTACTTAATCCAATTTTCTATTGTCTTCCATTTATGTAAAAAATTCTAACCTGGAGAAGATATCATTGTGAGAACTGTGGTGGCCTTCTTTCAGTCCATCTTCTCCGTAAGCATCATATTGTTTGCGTTTCTCGTCATCTGACAGGACCTATAAATAAGACACCAAAAACCAGAACCACAGTATTAAACAGAGTGTAGGATGACGTACTCACT
The DNA here is from genome assembly GCF_030265065.1 of Corythoichthys intestinalis. NCBI lineage: Eukaryota > Metazoa > Chordata > Actinopteri > Syngnathiformes > Syngnathidae > Corythoichthys > Corythoichthys intestinalis. The sequence goes on from NC_080406.1 coordinate 51,673,863, forward strand.
TTTTTTTTTTTTTTAACTGAAGTAAAAGTACAGATAAAGGGGCAAAAAAATTGACTGAAAACAGAAGCTTAACAAGCTCAAAAAACTCCAACATTTCGCTTAATGGCGGATTGTAAGCAACTATCAGGTGCATATTACCACCTACTGTACAAGAGTGTGCAGCAACCATCTGAAGGCGCGCTCCTCTCGCGGTTGTTTTTTTTATTGGTCAATATCTTGTTCGCCTGCCTAATCTTGCTAGTACATGTGTTGCTGCCTCTAGTGCTCGATTATGGTATAGTTGCACGGGGCTTAGCGATTGCGCCGGAGGCATGAAAACGAAACTATCAATTCACAATGAGACAAACAAACAAAAGTATTACGTAACGCAGGTGGCAATTTGAAAAGTAGTGGAGTAAAAAGTATAGATATGTGCTGTAAAATGTAATGAAGTAAAAGTAAAAAAGTACCACTTCATATTTGAATTTGAAAAATGTACTTAAGTAAAAGTAATACAATCCACCACTGATTAAATCCCATGAATACACACTCGCCAGTGTCCATCAAAGCTGAGTATGCTTTTCAGAATTATGCATCTCTTGAATTGCTTCTCATTGTGTATTACGTTACACACATCCCTAATGGTGTTACCAGTGGTTACATGATTGTCAGAAAGATAAGATTTTTATTAACAGACTCAATGTCCAAATCACAACAACACAAAACAAGCAAGAGATTAAAAACAAAAATAATAAAAATAATAAACCATGTGTAAAGCGTATTTAAAAAAAAAAAAAAAAAAACTCATGATGTTCATTTTACAAAATAATAATTTAGGCACTTAAATTTGTGCTTATTTTTACTGCTTTAGCGTCATATTTACTTACTAAAAATAAATCATAAAAGAGTTTGACGTCGGAGCTGCAGAGTACTCCCTTTGATTTTGATAGTACCACGTCAGCCAATCAAATGCAGCCACACAGTCATATTGGCCAATCAGGGCGAGCCTAATGTTTCCCACAGCAACAAACTAGCTAAGCGCACAAAAGCCGTATGCCATGGGCTCTTCCGGGAGGTATCTCACGGCAAAACATGTACCCATTTAAAAATAGAATTTTCACATATGAGGCTTAGTAGGGGAGTAAGCATATGTCATACTTCATAGGCTGCACCCAGGTCGGCGAATTTATCCTGAGCTTTGGGGTCGTCTTGGTTCCTGTCGGGGTGTAACTGAAGGGCTAGCTTCCTGTAGGCTTTCTTGATGTCCCTAACTGATGCACTCTTGCTCACTCCTAGGATCTTGTAAAAATCTCGCCTAAAGAAACAAAGAAAATGACCTTAAATTCAATGACAAACGTACACAGCACATCATAATCATAGTGCTGGAGCTATGGAAAAAGGCTAGTTTTTGAGAGACAAAAGCACTATTCTTCTCAATGTACAGTCATTGCTTACTCCATTGAATGACACAATGTCATCAACACAATAAAAAGGAAAACCCTTTAGCTGCTTATTCGCACTCGTTGAACCAATCACAGTGGAACATGTGTACCAGCTGGCGATGCTGCGTTACGAGCACTCCGGCGAAAAACCACTGACTTACCCGGCAGAGACTGTAGTGATAACCCAGAGGATTACGCAGCACACAGTGCAAAATTTCATCCCTTTCATAGCCATATAGAAACCCCTAATAATATATATATTTAAAGAAATCGTGAAACGAAGAGCCGGCTTTTTCTGAAGGTTGGATACAGCTGCCAGTTTCACAAAAGCCTTTTTCCGGCTTGTCAAGGAAGTCCCGCCTACCGACAACTGGGTCAAAGCCCCGCCCCCTATTTAAAGAGATAGCGCACTTTTAGATGAAAGCGACATCAAATCCATTTTAACTGGCATCGAATGGTATGCACAGGCAGAGTTTGACTTATGGGGCAGGGGGGCACAACATGTTGATGACCCCGAAAATGCAGTGTCAGCTATAAAATTAACTTACAAGAATATTTATAATAATAAGTTGACAATGAGCGTTTTTTGTTTCCCATCATACTTGAGGGAATTCTAAATCAGGCTGCTTAGGCAACATTTTTCACCAAGATCGTCATCCATTGAATATGATGCGCCCGCCGGTGTTGTGCCAATGTAGTTACCCCTGGCAAAAATTGTATCCCCTGGGCGGAGCCATATGGAGGTAGATATGTGTCTTTATTATTCAATCAAAAAAAAGTTGCTTCAATCAAAATATATATTTTCAACCCAAAAAATGTTGCCTCAATCAAAAAAAAAAAAAAAAAAAATTGTTTGATTGCAAAAACTAAAAAAAAAATGCACGTGAAAGCTATTTTTCTTTGATGGATTATTTTTTTTATTTATTTATTTTTTTTATTGATGTAAAGTTTGTTTTTTTTTTTGATTGAAGCAACTTTTTTGATTGAAGTAATGTTGATTTGTGTTTGAGCCACATTTTGGCTAGGACATTTTTGTCTTTTTTATTCAATCAAAAAAGTTGCTTCTTAAGAAATATATTTTTAAAAGGAAAAATCACTTCAATCAAAGAAAAGAAGAATTTCAATCATAGAAAAAGTTTTTGAATGCGAAAAATTATTTGAGATTGAAAAATTTGCATTTGAACACCTAATTTTTCACTGAAAATTTTTCATTGATTGAAGCAATCCTTTCTGTGTTTGGGCCATATTATGGGTGGGACATTTGTATCTGAATCATTCCTTCCCCCCAAAAAAGGCTTCAATCAAAAAATTATTTTCAATCAAAGCAAAACATTCCTTTGAAAAATAAAATTGCCCTCCCCTAAAGAAAAACAATTTTGATCCATTATAATTTTTTTTTTCATTTTGTTCATTTTTGTAGCAGTTTTATTGCTTTACAACTTTTATATATATATAGACCCCAATCACCAACGTCACACAATCACGTGATCGCTGTATTGTGCTGCCATATTGTCCGTCATTGTGTGTCCGTATTGTCAATGGTTGTAGTTTCTAAAGGTGGATTCACTTTTGGAAATTATGGAAACCCCGGTGCTTTCAGACGCTGTCAACTCATTGGATGAGTTGCATAAAAGCCGTTATTTAGAAAAGCTTCGGTCGATCCAGTCACCAGATCCATATTTGTTGCCCAAACCGATGTTTCCTCCCGTCCGGTCCCGTCCCGTGCGTCAGAACTCGTCCTGAGACCACAAAATTTCCAATCATACTCCAGTTTATGTCACGATGAGGAGTCGGGTACCCAAAATCGGCACCGGCCCGAATATAAACCGACATTTGGTCAGCTGAGCGTCACCGTTGTCACAATTGTAAAATGAAACTTGATCGACAACGGGCCGGTGTGTGCCGAAAAATAGCTGCCCCGCGTGAAATGTCCCCGCTGACGGGAGCGCTTATTTATAACGCTTTATTGATGTGAAAACATCAAATGTTTTCATGGACGCATTACAGTAATGGATTTACGACCGTAAGATCAGTTTTAAATAATTAAATTACACAAAATATTAGTACTGTATTTTAGTAACAAATCGTGGACTGGGCCACATAACCATCTTTGAACAGAAATGTATTAGTCTACAGGTTTTCACGACCATATCCAAATGACAATCACACAGGTATCACATTTATTAGTTCAAGCAGAGTAAAATAATACATATTCACGGTACAAGAAAGTCGTTTCCGTGTGGGCGCTCCCGTCAAGGGGGACATTTCATGCAGGGCGGCTATTTTTCGGCACAACACCTGTTGTTGCGCTCACCTTCTTGCTGCGCGACCGTGGCGACAAGCTTCGTAGTCTCCGTCTGATGATGTCTGTGATCGTGTTGGCATCATATTGATGTTTTCGCCGCTGTCTCACGGCTGTCGACACAAACGCATCATGGACCGAGATAAACAAACCGTGCTGCTTTAGAGATTTGCCCTTTTAACAATGGGCACACAGTAACTACTAAAATGGCCGTTTATCTTATCTGTTACTGCAACCAACCGCCACACATGCCTTCACCATTTTGATTAATCAGTGTTAACGATTGTCAGGAAGGTTTTTGGATTCGTTTACTAGGCGGTGATTCCTTAGACAAGCAGAAAAACACGCAGTAATAGGAGGAATGTACGTAGCGGTAATATGTAAACACGATGAGCTGACGGACAATATGGCGGCACCAGTCAGGGGGGCGGAGTTGTGACGTCACGTGATTGGGGTCTATAGGAAAGTCAATTACATGCAATGACACTTTTTGACCAGGTGGGCTGGCCCCCCTGCCCCCCCCCTTAAAATCAGCATATGATGGTATGATGATAATACTGATGATAATGTTTCAGTGTCATTAACGTCGGAAGACGTCCTATCCATTTTGACTGGAAAAGGCTGGCAGCGAATGACTGGAATTGATGTCAATCGCCGTCAATGGCAGGAAATTAGTTTAACAAACGTAGGAATGACTCAAGCGGAAGAATTCCACTATTAAAGGCATGAAAAATAGGTAGATTCGACATCTTTCTTCAACGGTGGATGAAGTACTCACTTTTTTTTAACAAGACTAACTTAAAGTGCAGATACAGATGCAAAAAAAATACTTAAGCAAAAGTACAAGTTTCCAAGAAAAATCGAAAGTAAAAGTACAAAAGTACTTGCTTCAAAATTTACTTTGCAAGTAAAACCTAAAAGTATTTTCTCCCAATGCAAAAATATAATATATGTATCTATGTATATAACACAGAGATCTAAGTCAATATTCAAAGAAAGAACCAGAAAATTCATTGACTGCTCAGTTGTTTTTAAAACTGTGCAAAATGGAAAAAAATTAGCAATAAAATCCACTGCACTCCAAACAGAAGCTTAACAAGCTCAAAAAGTCCAAAATTTAGATCAATAACAGCTTGCAAACAACTATCAAGTGCATGTTGCTGCTTCTAGTGCTCAGTTACGGTATAGTTGTACAGTGCTTATCGATTGCCCCAGAGGTATGAAAACCAAATTATTAATACACAATGAGAAGAAAAGAAAACAAACAAAAGTAACGTGTAACACAGGGGACAATTTGAAAAGTAATGGAGTAAAAAGTATAGATACCTGCTATAAAATTAAAAAGGTAAGGAAAAGTAAAAAGTTCCACTTAATGTTTGTACTCAAGCAAAGTACAGATACGCAAAAATGTACCGGTACTTAAGTACAATAATCAGACGTTTAACAAGCTCATATCTCCAAAACTTAGCTTAGTGGCAGATTGGAAGCAACTATCAGGTGCATACCACCTCCTATTGTACAAGAGTTTGGTGGGTTTTATTGGTCAATATCTTGTTCACCTGCCTAATCTTCCTTGTATTCGTGTTACTGCCTCTAGTGCTCAGTTACGGTATAGTTGTACGGTGCTTATCAATTGCGCTGGAGGCATGTAAACGAAACTATTAATTCACAATGAGAAGAATAGAAAACAAACAAAAGAAACATGTCACGCAGCCGACAATTTGAAAAGTACCACTTCATATTTGTACTCAAGTAAATTACAGATACACAAACATGTACTGAAGTAATCTGACTTCTTTACAGTCCACCACTGTATTTCTTTGAGTGGTTTTGCTCACTACCTGGAAATTGGGTTTAACATCTGATATATTTAGTTGTTTTACAATGTATTGTATATACAGCCTTTGCTTTGATTTTGTCAAAAGAGTAAATCTCGTTGAATTCAGTTGAGAAGTGAGTTACTGATGATGTAATTTTTAATGTATATGAGTTGCCTTTGATGTGAAAAAACAAACAAAAAACAATGAGTTAATATAAGATGGTGTAGACAAACGGAAGACAGTTTTATCATAGTTCCACCACCACTAAAAAAAAAAAAAAAAAAAAAAAAAAAGTTGATACGAGTGTCCTTTACTTGATGACGCATGCGCATGAAGGTAACCAGTGGAGGGTCCCTCCTGCGCATGCGTTATCAAGAAGAGACGCTGTGGTGTCCTCCGGTACACTGAGGAAACGGAGGACGGGCGCCAAATAAGAAGTACACTTGGGGCAGATATGTCGCCCAGCTCGACTCTGTCGCTGAAAAACTTTCAAAGGATCAGGCGGAGTTATAACACATGAATGATATGGAAATTAAAACGAGGTGTTCTCCTGCCGAGATGGAAAAAGCCGACGTCTGGCCCTCGAAGAAGGCTGAAAGTAAGTATACTGACATGAGTAGCGTTTGTTAGCTTCGCTTAGCTTAATTCATCACTTTAGGCAACATTAATGGCAATACAGTGCAAATAAGTCTATTTTGGGCGACGAAATCCACTTTACAGAGTTAAACGTGTTCCTCGGTACTAATGAGAGAAAACAACCCGTACTTATGCGTTCGATTTAGCCGGGGGCAGACGAATACATACAACTAAAGTGAAGGCGGCAGCAGTCTGGTTGCCATGGAAGCATAAAGTGACGTCATTTTACGTTAATACAGATTAGGACTGCAACTAACGATTGTTTTTATGATCGATTAATCGGACGATTAATTAAACGATTGTCATTGGTGAAATTGGTAGCGCTACTGTCAGCATTTTTGGCAAAAATAAAGTCAATATGAAGAATAAATAGGAAAAATGTACTTTAGTGTAGCTCAAAGTAGCGGAATAAAAGAAGTGTTTCTTATTCACAAATCTACTCAAGTAAAAGTAAAAAGTATTGTGTGGTAAAACTACTCTAAGAAGTACATTTTTCTTTAATAAGTTACTCAAATAAATGTAACGTGTTACTACCCATCTGTGGGTAACGTACAGATACAGTGCTAAGATTCTGTATAGATTCACGTTCTTATCACTGCTAAATGAAGTTTCGATGATAACCGTTACGAGACTTACGAAGTACTCGATTTACGCGATTTCAACTTAACGACGTCATTTTGTCTCTAGTCTAGTTTTTTTCTTTTTTAGTTTCACAAGCAGTATCTAATTGTACCTCACAGTATCTTTTCACAGTATCTTTTTTTTTTTTACTTTATTAACATGACTTGTTCCATCCTCACTAATCGTAAAGTTGTTCAGCTTGACAGAAAGCAAACAAAGCAATTGGACTTTTTGAAGCTTTTTACTTCCTTCACTTTTGACAATTTGTAAAGCTGTCACACACATATGTACACATCTGTTCAAAACAACACACACTTTAACAATAAAACATTCGACATAAAATGAGTGGTGTTCATATAACCTTCTAGTCTGTACCAATATGTAAATTTAGTAGATTAAATTAGCCTAATTTGCCTCACAAAAGTCCGCTAGCTTAAATGCTTCGAAGGCTAATGTATTTACAATTCTCATGGCAAATCGCTCACTCGTAACTCCACAAACTTTGGCTCTAAACTTAATTACAAATGCATACACAAACTTATATTAGCTGAACCAACTTACAGCATTATATGGGCCAAACCAGAGCGCAGCTATCCTTTATCCATGTGAGACGTCTGAGTGCTCATATATGGAAGCATCATTGAACGACAGTCCAAACGCTGCCACCAACGGGTAGTGTATCCTCCAACCATTAAACAAAATACAATACTTTCGGACTTTTTGGGTAGTTATTTAGCCTAACTTTACCAATAAACTTTACCTTTATAAACCGTAGAAACATCACTATTTACTGAATTGGGTCGTCATCATATACAAGCCAGTGGAGTGGCCTAATAATAATAGTGCAGCTTTACGCAAATTGTAGATGTGCTTGAACCCCTCTCCTATCTTGGGGGGCTGGGCCCAGGGGCAGCCTCCTAAACTCTACCCCTGAACAGCCCAAACTCATAGCAAAGTTCATATTTATAGTATATTTCTGTTCATCAAGGGTGAATACCGTAATTGTATTTAATTTTACTTTTATTAACTGTTTACTTCCACATTTGAGAATCTTTACAACTTCCTTAAAAAATGGAGATATATTTTCTTCACCCTCTAATGAGACTAAAAAAACTGAATAAACGTTTCTGACTTTGTGTCTTCATACGGATTCAATCTAATTTTCAACAATTACTCAGATGTGGATCCAGATAGGGTAAGAATATGGCCACGTATGGAGCCCTTCCTCCTGGGTGCCCTCCAGGTGAGTGACCATCAAAAGCGTCTTTCCCGCATTGTTACAAATTAACTCAGGTGTGTCCTTATCTTAGGTGGCCCCCTCCTCCAAACTCGGCCTCCACTACCTACGCAAGATGGCTACCTATGTACGCACCCGTGATGGCTGTTTCCCTTCGTTGGCCTGGCCCATGTGGAAGCACATTGCTTGTGGGAAGCTGCAGCTTGCAGAAGACCTGGCCTGGCTCTACTTCGAGACCTTTGACCTCTTTACTAGCCACTCACCTGCAGACAGACTGGAGTGGGCAGAGAGTCTTTCACAGTGTTCAAACAAAAGTGAGCTTGACCAGCAAAGAGGAAAGGTAAAAAAAACCAGACCCCTAAAAAACACCTTTAAAAAAATTTGTCGTGATCGGAAATCGGGCCGGCTGCGCCATTTTTCAGAAGATCAGAATCGGGTGAAAAGGATTATATTTTTAATTTAAAGTGTATTATAATACTAAGGGGTTGTGAGATATCAATAGAACCGTTATGTGGCAAGATAACAAATATTAATGAAGTTAACAAAAAAATAAATCACATTCATTGGAAAATAGATCAAAATTACGAACATTTCCGAAAGTATTCCGGAAACAGCCGAATGGGGCGGAGACATCACAACAAGGAAACAAAAGGTCGAGGCAGGTGCCATCGTTGTTTATCGACGAGAGAGTTGCGTTGGTATTTTATCAAAAAATCGCTAAAATGGTTCAAACCTGTCATGCTATGTGGTGTACAAATAGCCATTTGTTGCAATGTAGTACCCATGAGTTCCCGAACGCGAGAAAAAGAGCTGGACAACGCAGACAATGAGTAAAGTTAGTCCGTGCTAAGAGGGCTAATTTTGCAGACCCAGCCTCCGGCACGGTTTTGTGTGGTGCGCATTTTACACCTGAAAGCTATTCGAACTATGGACAAATAAAATTAGGTTTTGCTAAGAAATTGCTGCTGAAAGCAGATGCGGTGCCCACCATACACGCGCAGCCACCTAAATGTCCCGAGATATCAAGAAAGAGGACGATGACTGGCTCTGATGAGACCACCCCACCACCCCAGGCTAACCAAAGGAGCGGAGCAGCCAAGCTCGAAATGGCTAGAGTGAGTACTCTTTTATAATAAAAAAACATATTACACATTAGATATAGGACTGGACACATGTATAAATTATCGCTCGTAAAGTATATAGAACAAATCCTCTAGTCCCATTCATATTTGTGTCTGTTGGCAGAGCCAAAACCTATGATAGCACAATAAATGATAATTATTCTATACATTATTTTGCGGTCAAGGTGTATCAGCTTCTCAAAAAGAAAAGCAAAACAAACCATTCGGTGTTTCCCACACGATCTGTTGCCGGTGTTTTGTCAGTGTGATTGCTCCCCTCAATGATCCTTTCATTAGGCTGCATTGGCTTTCATTTGGGCTAAAATTGATAACCCAAAACACCAAAGATTCATAACTCTCCTCGTCACCATTAAAAGAACGTTTGTTACCTCGGATTCGTCGCTCCAACTAGAAACAAAATTGTCCGCCATCATCGCCGCCATTTAGTACTAAGCACTGAGCCGGGTCTTTCCTCGTTGTGACGTCACGCACACAATATGCTAGATTTCCGGGATCTCGGGCGCCGGTCGTTTTAGCTTGACTATCGATCCAAATTTCTATCATTTTCTTGGTGTTGCGATGTGTGTAATTACACGAAGTGGCATGATATGAATCCAAAAGGCATGCGTTTATGGATAAATGATGGAATATTAGCATTTCCCCAGGTGTTGTAATACCCTTTAAAAAATGTACAAGCTGTCCCCGGGTTACGAACGAGTTCCGTACCTACGCTCTCAGTGTAACCCGAATTTCCACGTAAATTGGAATTAACCCTTTAAGTACCCCTAGATACCCCCTAAATCTCAAAATAACTATTCAAAAACATGTATTTTACGTCATTGTACTGTCCTCGCCAAGACATTGGAGCTAAGTCCTAGCTAGACAGCGAGCTAAACTGTAATCTTTTCCCTTCTCGCTCTCTCACTCGGCTACGCTACTTTTTCGTCGGAGCAAACGCGCTCTTCTTCGTGTGCGCAAAAAAGTTTGTGTGTACATGCGTTTTCAGGCGCGTGCGGAAGTACTACCTGGTCTATGCTTCCTGCACCAAAATCTCAAATCACAGATCAATGGTGAACATTATAATCAACTACACATTTCTCCTAAGGGCAGAACAGTCATATTAATCAAATAAAGTAAGAAGAATAAGATACTGTGAGGTATAATAAGGTACTGTTTGCTCGACCTAAAAAACAAAACAAAAAAAACACTAGAGACAAAATGGCAGACGAGACTCTGACGCCGTAAAATCAAAATCACATAAGTCGGGTACGTCGTAACCCAGGGACTACTTGTATTTATGTTTTGAAGCTTCATGCTCGTACAGTGCCACAGCCTCTCAGTGTGGCCTAACTGTCCAGTGCAGCTTGCGTTTGGTACTTAAAGTTAATGATGATTGACAGGTTTGTAGCTTTGATCTTGCCAGAGAAGCTTGGTAGCTCTACGATCAAAGGCATAAATATGTCAATCATTGTTAAACTTGCAGCCCAGTCATAAGTGTGGTGTGGCAACTCACTGTGTAAGTGAGCGGCTGTTCTCAGCAGCATGAGTGGATTTGAGTGGACTCACTCAATAGAGCATTTCATAAAGACAATTATTGTTTTTATAATTCTTGTTTAAAAATAATTCACATTATGAAGGCGGCATGGTGTGACAATACAAAACTTGGTTAAAAAAAAAAAAAAAAACTTTTTTTTTTCCCGGTGTCGGATTGGGACTCTGTATCAGCATATTCTCAAAATTAGGTGACTCGGACTCAGGTGCAAAAATATATGATCGGGACTTCCCTAGTAACTGTTATTGGTCCAGCTACCGACAGATTTATAAATGGAGCACATCTATTTTTAGTTGTCGTTTACAGCGGTAACCAAAGCCTACCCTGTATTGTTTTATTGAATTTTTCTAAAGAACAGTACATGCTGTGCAGTTCAGGGGTAAATGTACTGTTGTGTGAAGTGGGGGTTTTTTCCCTTTAAATTTTTTTCACTTTGTATGCCACATAAAAATAGGATTTTTTTTTAGGCTTATACTACATAAATATACATACTTTTGGGTGGGGTTAGTGGGTTATTTGGTATTCACGGAAGTTGACTTTTAACTGCCAGCAGGCAGTCAGCAGCTAGCTTGGAGTCTACCTATGTCAACATGGTGTGTTCCTTCTCAACAAACTGACACACCACCTGTCACTGAAAATAAAAAGTCAAAACACAACTCATATAGCACTTTCACAACAATCGCAGCTCTGACCAAATGCTGTCTGTACATTAAGCATAAAAGACACAAACGATAAAATGATTAGAAAATCATAGAAGATACAGATATTTCTAAACAAGACATCAAATAACGGAGCATTAAAAAAATGCAAATCTATCAAAAGGCAGTGGGACTAAAAGACAAAGGGGTTAGGAATTGAGCTTTCCTTTTCCCCAGATGTCCGTGGACACGCTGCAGTTCCTCCTCTTCCTCCACATCCAACAGCTGAATCGCGTGTCTCTGCGTAACTCTCTCATTGGTGAAGAGTGGCCCAGCCATCGCGCACATTCTCCATCTCCGTCGGAACGTGAGGCCAAGACCAACACTCAGAACAAGGTTATCCTCTTCTACTTTTTCCTCTCACCTGTCACAACACAAGTTCCACTTGGTAACAATACATATTGAATGATAACAGATAACAGGCTACATACAGTGCTGGCCAAAAGTATTGGCACCCCTGCAATTCTGTCAGATAATGCTCAATTTTTCCCAGAAAATGATTGCAATTACAAATGATTAGGTAGTAATATCTTCCTTTATTTTGCTTGCAATGAAAAAAAAACACAAAAGAGAATGGGGAAAAAATTTTAAATCATTATCATTTTACACAGAACTTCAAAAATGGGCTGGAAAAGTATTGGCACCCTCAGCCTAATACTTGGTAGCACAACCTTTAGACAAAATAACTGCGAACAGCCGCTTCCGGTATCCATCAATGAGTTTCTTACAATGCTTTGCTGGAATTTTAGACCATTCTTCTTTGGCCAACTACTCCAGGTCTCTGAGATTTGAAGGGTGCCTTCTCCAAACCTTTCAGAACTCTCCACAGGTGTTCTATGGGATTCAGGTCTGGACTCATTGCTGTCCACTTTACAAGACTCCATTGCTTTCTCTCAAACCATTTTCTAGTGCTTTTTGAAGTGTGTTTTGGGTCATTGTCCTGCTGGAAGACCCATGACATCTGAGGGAGACCCAGCTTTCTCACACCGGGCCCTACATTATGCTGAAAAATTTGTTGTTAGTCTTCAGACTTCATAATGCCATGCACACGGTCAAGCAGTCCAGGGCCAGAGGTAGCAAAGCAACCCTAAAACATCAGGGAACCTCCACCATGTTTGACTGTGGGGACCATTTTCGTTTCTTTGAAGGCTTTCTTTGCTGTGACGCTTAAACATTTTTTTTTTGTGTGTGTTCAGTAGAATTGGGACGACCAGGCCCACCTTTCCTTTACGCAGAGCCACTTGACGGAACTTCTGGAGCTGCTGGTGGAACCGGATCAACTGTCTGAGTCAGGGATAGCCCGGCGTGATTGTCAGGTGTGTGTGTGGACCCCTGTTAGCTCACAGCAAGTAAGAGATGACGGACGTGTGCCTTGTGCTGTCCCAGATCTCCCTGGTGGCTGTGCGCAGCTTGGGCCTGCTCCTGGAGGGCTCAGTGCACCCAGGAAGCGCTGTCCAGCCTGTCCATAGGTTGCTGAGTAAAGGTCCACTCCAAATGCACGCGGGCTACTCTTCCCTCAGCCATTCTTTCCCACTCAACCAGCTTATCTCCTGTCTTCAACACAACCTCACCCACAATCCCTTTGGAATAACGTCCTGCTTGCGCTCCGGGAAGAGGCTAGCCTGGGCACAACAAGGTAACCTCGATCTTTAAAATTGCACAAATCCCCTCCATATAGCTTACCATTGCTCTTGTTTTTTTTAAGTCGAGGGGGCCATAAAGCGTGCCAAGATAGCCCGAAACACTCACTTGGCTCCAGCGGGCAGCAAGATGGTGCTCATGTCTCAAGTGTGTAAGCAGACCCTGGCCAAGACCTCTGACAAAATGACTGGAGCCAACATTAAGATCCACCGCTGTTCTGACGCCTACATCTACCTCCTTTCGCCTCTCAGGTTATTAGTCACTCACGAGTATTGAGAGACAACTCAGCAGTTGAAAAGGCTGAAAATTAGACAGTGTTCACATACATTTGCGTTAGTCAGGTGATGAAATTGTAATCTGCAGCTGCGTAACATAATCCAAACAATAACTGCTTGATCTCCTAAAATAATCATATAAAAATATTAATAGATGCACGTCAAAATAACACAGTAAGTTTATCTGCAATTCCTTCTAAGCGGCGAGACGTCCAACAAATGCACACATCAATTAAAAACGGCGAGTATTTACTATTTGTTTTTTCTATTGAGTCTTTTATTAACTTTTCATTGCCTCAAAATACTTTTTATATGTGTTTCCCTCTCATACGTTTAAGCATTGTTTTCTTGTGGTAGCTTTATAGCAGATTGTTTATCTGTTGACCACATTAGTCATGCAGCTTATTTAAACCACCCTTATTTGATATTACTATGTTTCAGTATTTTCTTAAGGCATCTTTAGTATGTTCTTCTTGTATGCATCTAAAAAAAAAACTAGCTGAAAGCGCATGGTAGTACGTTATGTGTCAAATTCGCCTCTTGCAGACGTTTCGCCGCTGTAGCACATTTTGGCAGAACACCTGGTTTTTTTTTCCCCCCTACTCTCATCTCGTCTCATCCCGTCTTTCCTGTTCATTTTGCTGTTTGTGTTGTGAAATACCGACAATGTTGTCATGCTCATTCATGTTCTTCTCGGGTTCAAATTAAAAGGGTTGAACAGATGACATGTTTATGTCGCTAGTCATACTCTGGAAGTCTGGCAGCGTAGCCAAGTGACGTCACAGCCGTGTAACGTCAACAACAATGGCGACCTACTAGTTGAACTAATTTTACAAGTTGTATTAAAACCAAAACATCAATAGGGTTTTTATTATCAAATTATTTTCACTCATGATAACATTTCTCTTTTAAGAACTAAAAGTCTTTCCATCTGCTAAAGTTTTTAACTAAAGGTGACTTTTAAAAGTTTTTTTAGCATGTTTTTTTTCACCATGATATACATTATTATCAGGGGTGAACATAAGTGGTCCGCATGCACGCATGCGTACTGGACGTAGACAAACGCGCTGGCCCTCAACGGCTTCCATACGCTTTTGCTTACCGATAGCTGACCACTATTTGCGGCGGACACGAGAAAATCACTTCTCAAAATGTCAAAGAGGCAGGCCCCACTGAGTAATTATTTCCGTGTTCCCCCACCCCCGTCAAAAGACAGACAGACGACAGAGACGTCACCGCAGCTATCGAAAAAAAGGACTTTTGCTGAAAAGTGGCTGCAGGAGTTACCATGGCTAGAAGCAAATGATGCTCGCACGGAAATGTGGTGCAAAATTTGCCGTGAGAATCCCAATGTCGCTAATAAGAGCAGCGCATTTTATATAGGGTCAAATAATTTCAGCCATCCAAACTTTAAAAAGCACGAAAAAAAAAGAGCATGTGGCAATGTGGCGATGTCAGACAGGACCCCACTCGCCCTATGGACAAGTGGCGGAATAAAGTTAATGAAGAACAGCGCTATGCACTGACAAACGTGTTTTTGCTCGCATTTCACAAAGCTAAACATGCACGTTCAATGAACTCTTATGAGGAGGACATCCCACTTTTACAAAGGCTTGGAGTTAATGTGGGAGCCACATAATGCCCTTTATTTTGAATTAGTGCTTTTATGTTTATTTCTTTACATTTCACTTCAAAGTAATGGCAATTTTGTTGTGCCAGTTGATGTTAATCAAGCG
Organism: Corythoichthys intestinalis; assembly: GCF_030265065.1. NCBI lineage: Eukaryota > Metazoa > Chordata > Actinopteri > Syngnathiformes > Syngnathidae > Corythoichthys > Corythoichthys intestinalis. The sequence continues at coordinate 51,688,923 of NC_080406.1, forward strand.
TTAATTATTAATATAATTAATTAAAGGTAATTGGCTCCAAGTAAAGCTTGTCATAATTTTATTGCATCAGGTGGGTTGGCTCTCAAGCTCAATGAGGACCAAGTCACATCTCCAGGTCCTCATCTGAGAACCTGGGAAAAAAAAATATGTGCACCCCTGATTATTATCTACAATAATTTTCCATAGTTTGATGTCAGCGATGTCAACAAATATTTTTAAAAAAAGAATGCCTATGTTTTATATTCGAATTACTTTTTAATTGTCTAATATTTTAAATTTTGAGCAAAACATTTGTATTCAGAAACTAATCTTGTGTTTGATCTGGAACTAATCCAATTTATAATTAAAATTCAATTTTAAATGTGTTTAAAAAAAACATGCACTTCTGCACTTAATCAAGATTCAACATTTTGCAGCAATTTGTCATTGAAGTTGTAAAATCCATTTTAAAACGTACTGTTCTTGTTTCTATTGAATCTCCTCCAATTTGAGCGCAAATTGTTTTGTCTCTAGGTCCGTAAATGTGGACAAGTGCAGAGATTGCACAGTGATTCTGGGTCCAGTGGAGACCAGCGTGCATGTGCACTGTTGCCAGAATGTGAAGGTAGTGTGCGTGGCGGGCAGACTCGTCGTCGGGGCCTCGTCGCGCTGCACGCTCCATGCTCTGACGCCCACACGCCCGCTGCTCCTGCCGGGCAATACCGACATCACCCTGGGCCCCTTCCACACCTTCTACCCATCCCTGGAGGACCACATGGCCAGTGTGGGGCTGGCGGTGGTACCCAACTTGTGGGATCAGCCCCTGCTGTTGGGGAATGACCCAGTAAAGGCCTCCGCTAACCCAGACCTGACTTGCTACCGTCTCCTACCCCCGGAGGAGTTCCACATGCTGGTGGTGCCTTTCCATATGGAGGGAGATACGTGCGAGGTACCGGGGGAGTTGGCGCCCCGCTATCAGGCAGCACTCGATGACAAACAAAAGAGGATACAAAGATGGCAGAAGACAGTCATGGAGGCTCAGCTGAACAAGTAAGTGGCGTACAGCCGTACACAATAGATGAAGCATACCATGAAATGTTGTACTTTTTTTTTTTAAACTCCAATCATGATGTCAGCTATTGCACTGGCAGTAGTAATGTACTATAAATGGCTAACTACAACAACTTGAAAGAGAGCTGGAACAGCAAAATTAGGTGGAAACACAGAATTTCCAAAAGAAATTCCTCCCAAAACTACACTATCAAGTTAAATTTTGCATATAACACATTTTTTCAAGTGTCGCTTCCTGTGACCCAAATGTAGTGCTTCTAAATTATTTTCTGTTCCGCCCCCCCCAGGAAGACGTACTGTAAACGTTTCGCGCCCCCCCTAACCACCAAACTATCTGCCGCCACTGTAAATGGAATTACTCTATAAAGTTATTATAAGTACACCTCTGCATAACATTGCGTCTTTGTTAACAATATGAAGAAAAAAAACAGAAAAGGCTTCAAGCACATCAATTTGCCTGAATTAAAAAAAAAAGTCACATCTGAACTGTAAAAATAGACTCAAGACATACTAGTAGACTTCATAATATATTGACGTGACACATTCCCCATTCACTGCGTCACTTGTGGGACGGCCCCCTTCCCGAAGGACACATGCAGTGATCCAACGCTGGATTTAGCTTGAAAAAGTACGAAAGCTGTACCGCATACAAACAGAAAGGATTGTTTCAGGAGTGATTTGTTCGAGGATTCAAGGTAATTAAATTTTTCGTACCATGCATGCATTTTGAAACGTTGTGGAAAAAAATCAATGGGAGAAATTGGCCACGACAGCATTGGCATTATACTTTGCAATATTTACATAAAATAACTGCTAACTGCCCGTTTTTTTTTTTTGCTTTTAACCAAGAATTGAGACTATTTTACATCCGTATCTATAAAGAATTCAGGGATTTAAGCATGTATTCACAAGAATTTTCAACGCAAAAAGCTCTTTGTTGTACTAAGGGGGCCTCCACAGTGACTTAAAGACTAACTGCACATTTGACATGTTTACATTAAATAAATGCTAACTGCCTGTTTTTTTTTTTGTTTTTAACCAAGAATCGAGAGTATTTTACGTCCATATCTATAAAGAATTAAGGGATTTAAGCATTTATTCACAAGAATTTTAAACAGAAAAAGCTCTTTGTTTACATATGGCGGCCGCTAATTTGCTTACTGACTAGCATCATAGTTCACAATATTTACGTAAAATAAATGCTAACTGCATGTTTTTTTTTTTTTTTTGCTTTTAATCAACAATTGAGACTGTTTTACGTCCATAGCTATAAAGAATACAGGGATTTAAGCATTTATTCACAAGAATTTCAACGGAAAAAGCTCTTTGTGATATAGCGGCCGCTAATTTGCTGATAAGCATCATAGTTCGCAATACTTACGTAAAATATATGCTAACTGCATGGTTTTTTGTTGTTGTTGCTTTTAATCAACAATTGAGACTGTTTTACGTCCATAGCTATGAAGAATTCAGTGATTTAAGCATTTATTCACAATAATTTTCAACGGAAAAAGCTCTTTGTCTGGCTTTGCACTCAGTCAGCTTTGACGGAGATAGGCCCCCTACGAGTCGGCCCCGCGCTCCGTCAATACATTATGAAGTCTATGCTCAAGGTACATCTTTTCACCATATGATACTGAAAAATAAAATTTAATGAAATAAATAAGAATGAAATCAAAGTGATTACCAACCTAACTCATGAGGACGATATGACAACAATTTGAAAAAACAAAAATGAACAGAACAAAAACGACAGTGTCATTGGACAGAGGGACAGTTTTTATTTTTGCTGCAGCTCCTTTGCTATGGTGTGGCGTTATTTTGCACTGAGCAACTTGGTATGCCACCTTAAGTGATGCTAACAGTGTTCGCTGGTTTATTGATGGAACTTTGACAAAGCGGGACAATGGTTGGCAATATTCGGCAGGTTTTCGCTGAAAAAAAATAAAGGGGCTTATCAACGTGATTGGGGTCTAATGTTCTAAGTGAGGTCTTAATTGATTTGCCTCTGCAAACATTTTTAGACACAGTAAACAGACTGGTATTTCCTCGTCTCCCACTGTATTAAAAGTCAAAGCCTAAAATGAAAAGCTACATACACTTTGTCATATTTCCTTGTCGAAGCTCTTAAGATCTCCAGTGCTCTTAGCTTCGTACTCTTGTTTGGTTAAAACATACTGCGCATACTCTGGAAATTAAAGCGCCACTGCCACCCAGTGAATGGATCTGCAATTACATTTTATTCTACTACAGCAAAAAAGTTTGTTCCCCGAGGTAACACGCGCCACCTCTGGCATCGCTCTCAGGCGCGCCCCACTATTTCAGAAGTACTGCCCAAATGGAAAGACACAGCTGCTGTAACATTAAATCCCAAATAAAGTGTGAAAAAAATGCAGATTCTGTCGTCGCTGTATCTTTCCACTGCATAGCAAAAGTGATTGGATGGAGAATTGAAGCCAACAGTCAATAACATGGTTAGATAATCTGAATGGTGGTGATAGTGTCACTTTTGCTGGAGGGACTCTGAACTCAACATGACCTTGACTGTATAGTGTAACAACTAACAACAACTAACAGTGTTTCACTTAATGTACATAACTGCACTCACCTTCATATTCAAATACTTCACATACCTGACCAAAGTCAAACATTTCTGGGAGCTGTCATTTCATCACTGTAGAACCACTCGTACTCATCCTACAAAAATCAATTATTATTTACGAGACCTAATTAATTAAATGGAGCCTTTTGTAAAGGTATTGCCGCAACAGTGTGCAGCTGTGCGCCTCCAAATAGTTCTAGCTGGGGATGTCTCGATCTGATACTTGACCAGAAATTGGGCCGATCGCACCATTTTTCAGAGGATCCGAATCGAGTGAAAAGGATCGGGTTTTTAATTTTAAAAAAATATCTTTAAGTAGTTGGCCCCCCAAGTAGTGGGGCCAAACTGTCCAGTGCAGCTTGCGTTTGGTACTTAAAGTTAACGATGATTGACAGGTTTGTAGCTTTGATCCTGCCAGAGGTAGCTTTACGACACAGGTGTCAAACTGATTCCAGAAAGGGCCAAGTGGGTGCAGGTTTGCTTTCCAACCAATGAAGAGGATACCTTTATACCAATCAGATCTTTCACATGTGTAATCAGTTAATCATTGTCAGGTGCCGCTTGTTTCAGCAGATAGTTAATTGGTTAAACTCTCTGCGTGGTATCGGTCGGAACAAAATCCAGCACCCACTTGGCCCTTTCTGGAACCGGTTTGACACCTGTGCTCTACGATCAAATGCACAAATCTGTCAATCATTGTTAAACTTGCATAAGTATGTCCAACTCATTGTGTAAGTAAGAGGCTCTTTTCTGCAGCGTGAGCGGACTCACTCAATGAAGCATTGCGTATCCTAGGTTTTTGGTGATTTTTAAAAAGTGGAGACGAGCAATGCTCTAAACCACAGGTGCCAAACCGATTCCAGAAAGGGCCTAGTGGGTGCTGGGGTTTTTTCCCACCGATATCGCGCAGAGAGTTTAACCAATGAACTTCCTGCTGAAACAAGCAGCACCTGACAAAGTTTAACTGATTACACATGTAAAAGATCTAATTGGTGAAAAGGTGTCCTCTTCATTGGTTGAAAGAAAACCTGAACCCACTAGGCCCTTTCTGGAATCGGTTTGACACCTGTGCTCTAAACGTAACCATTTCGGAACGGGAAGAGAAATCTTTTTCTAACCATAACAATCCCGTAACTCACTTCTAAACAACAGTTTGGGGATGAAATAAATAATTAAAAAAATATGGAACCCTTGCCCTGGTCTTTACCCTAAACTCAACCCCAGTAAATTAAAATGACCCATCGGAGGGATAAAAATAAAGAACATTAAAACTGTAATTTTCTTTTTGTCCACAAGATAGAGCCATAACCCCAATTTCCAGAACAGACAATTAACAAGTAAATTGGTCTACAAAGATGGAAGATACTATATTTACCACAAAAAGCAGTGATGGTGACAAAAACTAGTGTAATGTAACCCTTGGGGGGGACAAACAAATAAGTAAATAAATACATAAACAAAAATTAGGGAATCCAGGCTAGGGACAGTCAACCCAATGGAAACACCATTGTTATTGATACAGCGAATAAAAGTTTAAAGGGAACCACGGACAGAAAAACTTGTAGTTCTTAAAAGATAAATGTTTGTTTTATAATAATTTCATATTCAAACCCCTCTTAATGTTTTCGTCTTTATAAAATTCGAAAAATGTGTTTAACTAAAAAAGCAATATGCGTGACATCACTCGGAATTTGTATCTCAATATCTTAAAAGCAATAGCAAAAACACAATTTTTAATTAAAATGGGATTGTTGACCTCAGATTGACTTGTAAAATAATTGTTAATATTTGAAAAATGATAGCAGTACAAATGGGAAAAAAAAAAAAATCGGCACAAACCGATTATATAATTTTTCAATAAATTTTGCGTCTGATGGGGGCCAACTTCACTGAGGTCTCACTCAATGAAGTGTTTAATAAAGACAAGCATTTTTCTACGTTACTCTTGTCTAAAAATAATTCACATTATGAAGAGGGTACGGTGGGACGGTAACATGTTTAAAAGAACATTTTTAAAAAGTTTAAAAATTCCCAGTATCGGATTGGGACTGATTCTCAAAATCAGGTGACTTGGATGCAAATATATGCGATCGGTAAATCCCTAGTAAATATAAATGCGAAAAACACCAACAAATTATAATGAACAAGTACAGAAACTCAGCAGGTTTTCTTTTGCTATTAGTTTCCTTTGGTTACTTCTAAAATGTGTGTTCTGTGCAAAGGGAGCAAAAATGCAAGTTCCAGGAGCTTGTGGAGGCTAAGTTTCACACGTGGCTGCAGGAGACTGGACATAGACAGGAATTGGACAGCCTTATCCCACCGTCCCTGCAGGTCTCGAACGGCGACCCAGTGGCTGAGACTTCAGTGAACAACGTCAAGTTTATGAAGACAAGAGAGGCAATGGCTTCACCAATGGCTTTTTGAACTGTGTGCCTCGGACCTTCAGTGCTGTTTAGTTCTTGATTGTATTAACAAATTGCCAATTGTGCAGACTACGCGGTGTTTATTATTTTGTATTCAGACTACAAAAGGGAAACATGAATCATTTAAGGATTATATAAATGTGAATAAGACCAGTATTCAGTAGCTCACAGACCTCCCCCAAAACTTAGATTTAAAAAATTAATCCTTATTATTATTGCATTCAACTGAATTAATAGTTTTTTTTTTTTTTAAATAGGTTTGACCAACCTTAATTGATAACCACTCACGTCTAAATATTATCATTTGAAATCATGCATTGTTCAATCCTTCAGAACAAGAACCGCTCCCCATTTTTCAGTAATGGGAAAAGTCAATTATATAATATTAGACATTTTAGCAGGTTCAACTGTTGACTGTGTGATAAACATTCAAATGCTGAGTCACTCATGTACCAAGTTACCAAACAACCATGTGCTTCCAAGTATATTGTTCTATCAAAGTATCTGAAAATAATGTGTATGTTATATTTTTGTAAAAATGTGTTCTAAATGACTAGTTTGCACTTCTTTCCTTCAATATGTCAAGGTTCCTCTGTACATAATGAGCCATTAAAAAGTACATCAATGTTATTGCATTGAAAATGATTACTGTAAAACATTACTGCCTAGCTTTACCTTTACAAAATAAAGAGGCTCACTTCAAAATATGGGTGTTGTGACTTTGAATTACGAAGATATTAAATGGTGCCATATGACAGCATCTGGATACAGTGGTGGAATGTAATAGTTAAAGTACTTCGTTACTGTACTTATGTGCAGTGGTATGAAAAATATCTGAACCTTTGGGAATTTCTCATATTTCAGCATAAAATCACCATCGAATGTGATCTGATTTTTGTCAAAATCACACGGATGAAAAACCTGTGCGTTAACTAAAACCACCCAAACTTAAGTTTTCATATTTTAATGAGGATAGTATGCATACAATGATAGAAGGGGGAGAATTAAGTAAGTGAACCATCACATTTAATATTTGCAATAACTTCAACCAGATGCTTCCTGTAGCTGCAGATCAGTCTGGTACATCCATCAGGACTAATCTTGCCCCATTCCTCTCTACAAAATTGCTGTAGTTCAGTTAGATTCCTGGGATGTCTGGCATGAATCGCTGTCTTTAGGTCATGCCACAGCATCTAAACTCTGGACTTTGACTTGCCGACTCCAGAACGTGTATTTTGTTCTTCTGAAACCATTCTGAAGTTGATTTACTTCTGTCTTTTGGACCATTGTCTTGTTGCAGCATCCATCCTTTTTTAGGTTCAACTGTCGGACAGACGGCCTCAGGTTTTCCTGCAAAAAATCCTGATAAACTTTTGAATTAATCCTTGCATTAATGATTGCTAGTTGTTCAGGCCCAGAGGTAACGAAACAACCCAAAATCATGATGCTTCCTCCACTCTTCACGGTGGGGATGAGGTGTCGATGTTGGTGAGCTGTTCCATTTTTCCTCTACACATTACATTGTGTGTTACTCACAAGCAATTCAACTTTGTTTTCATCAGTCCACAAAAATTTTTGCCAAAACCTCTGTGGAGTGTCTAAGTGCCTTTTTGTGAGCGTTTAACGGCAGTGGCTTCCTCTGTGGAGTCCTCCCATAAACACCATTCTTGGCCATAGTTTTACATATACAGTGCCTTGGAAAAGTATTCGGCCCCCTTGAATCTTGCAACCTTTCGCCACATTTCAGGCTTCAAACATAAAGATATGAAATTTATTTATTTTTTGTCAAGAATCAACAACAAGTGGGACACAATCGTGAAGTGGAACAAAATTTATTGGATAATTTAAACTTTTTTAACAAATAAAAAACTGAAAAGTGGGGCGTGCAATATTATTCGGCCCCCTTGCGTTAATACTTTGTAGCGCCACCTTTTGCTCCAATTACAGCTGCAAGTCGCTTGGGGTATGTTTCTATCAGTTTTGCACATCGAGAGACTGACATTCTTGCCCATTCTTCCTTGCAAAACAGCTCGAGCTCAGTGAGGTTGGATGGAGAGTGTTTGTGAACAGCAGTCTTCAGCTCTTTCCACAGATTCTCGATTGGATTCAGGTCTGGACTTTGACTTGGCCATTCTAACACCTGGATACGTTTATTTTTGAACCATTCCATTGTAGATTTGGCTTTATGTTTTGGATCATTGTCCTGTTGGAAGATAAATCTCTGTCCCAATCTCAGGTCTTGTGCAGATACCAACAGGTTTTCTTCCAGAATGTTCCTGTATTTGGCTGCATCCATCTTCCCGTCAATTTTAGCCATCTTCCCTGTCCCTGCTGAAGAAAAGCAGGCCCAAACCATGATGCTGCCACCACCATGTTTGACAGTGGGGATGGTGTGTTCAGGCAGGGTGATGAGCTGTGTTGCTTTTATGCCAAACATATCGTTTTGCATTGTGGCCAAAAAGTTCAATTTTGGTTTCATCTGACCAGAGCACCTTCTTCCACATGTTTGGTGTGTCTCCCAGGCAAACTTTAAACGAGACTTTTTATGGATATCTTTGAGAAATGGCTTTCTTCTTGCCACTCTTCCATAAAGGCCAGATTTGTGCAGTGTACGACTGATTGTTGTCCTGTGGACAGACTCTCCCACCTCAGCTGTAGATCTCTGCAGTTCATCCAGAGTGATCATAGGCCTCTTGGCTGCATCTCTGATCAGTTTTCTCCTTGTTTGAAAAGAAAGTTTGGAAGGACGGCCGGGTCTTGGTAGATTTGCAGTGGTCTGATGCTCCTTCCATTTCAATATGATGGCTTGCACAGTGCTCCTTGAGATGTTTAAAGCTTGGGAAATCTTTTTGTATCCAAATCTGGCTTTAAACTTCTCCACAACAGTATCTCGGACCTGCCTGGTGTGTTCCTTGGTTTTCATAATGCTCTCTGCACTTTAAACAGAACCCTGAGACTATCACAGAGCAGGTGCATTTATACGGCGACTTGATTACACACAGGTGGATTCTATTTATCATCATCGGTCATTTAGGACAACATTGGATCATTCAGAGATCCTCCTGGAGTGAGTTTGCTGCACTGAAAGTAAAGGGGCCGAATAATATTGCACGCCCCACTTTTCAGTTTTTTATTTGTTAAAGAAGTTTAAATTATCCAATAAATTTTGTTCCACTTCACGATTGTGTCCCACTTGTTGTTGATTCTTGACAAAAAATTAATATTTTATATCTTTATGTTTGAAGCCTGAAATGTGGCGAAAGGTTGCAAGGTTCAAGGGGACCAAATACTTTTGCAAGGCACTGTAGTTGATGTATGCACAGAGATACTGGACTGTGCCAGTGATTCCAGTAAGTTTTAAGCAGACACTCTAGGGTTCTTTTTTTCCCTCTCCGAGTATTTTGCGCTGAACTCTGGCGTCATCTTTGGTGGACGACCTCTCCTTGGGAGAGGAGCAACAGTGCCAAACTCTCTCCATTTGTAGACAGCTTCTCTAAATGTAGATTGATAAACATCCAGACTTTTAGAGATGGTTTTGCATCCTTTCCCAGCTTTATACAAATCAATAATCCTTGATCACAGGTCTTCAGGCTTAAACCCAATAGAACATCTCTGGGACATTATGTTTCGGTCAATTAGGCTCCGCCAGGTTGCTCCTCACACTGTACAACAGCTCAGGGATGCCCTCACACAGATCTGGGAGGAAATGCCACAAGACGCCACCCGTCTCATTAGGAGCATGCCGCGATGTTGTCAAGCATGCATCCAAGCTCATGGGGGCCACACAAGGTACTGAAAAGCATTTTGAGTTGCAGAAATTAAGTTTCGGAAAAAATGGACTAGCCTGCCACATCTTCATTTCACTCTGATTTTATGGTGTGTACACAATTGAGCCCTCTGTAGGCTGATGACCTTTATTACCATTAAAAGACTTGGCATCCTTTTGTTCCTAAGACACTGCCCGGTCGTCATTTGTATAGATATCCAACTTCTTATTGAGATCTGATGTATCTAATGTGTTTGTTTAAAGTGCTCCTTTTAATTTTTTTGAGCAGTGTGTATATGTGTATACTAGTATGTATCACATTTTTGCGTCGGGGAAAAAATAATTTTACTTTTAAATTAATTTATGAAATAAAGTTAAAAAAAAAGTGAGTACTTCATCCAACACTGTCTGGATGCATCCACAAGGCAAAATTGGGTCCTGATTTGGCAGCTCCACCCTCGCCAGGTGGGGGCAACCCAGCGTAGCTGGCACATGCAGTATGCTGGGGGGGAGGTTTGGCGTTGGATGCAGCCAGTGGACAAGTGGGGTTATTGGACGCTTACCATGCCCGCATTCATTATGCCGTAATCCTTCCTCGCTTTTCTGGAAAAACTGAATAGCGCTAGAATCACTGACTCAATTTTTGGATCTCATCTTCATGACAAAGCGATTGTTCCCCTGCTTGCCTCCCACCGTTGCTTTTCCCCAACATGGTGAGGCAGGGCTATAAAAGGGAGTGCTCGAGGTCTCAGTGCAACATTGAGACCTCAGGGCAAACACCGACCGCCACCTTAGCATCACAGAAGCATCGCCGAAATATTCTATCCAAGATGGGCAGGGTGAGTTAAGGCAAAGTTTGGTTTCCCCGACTGTGCCTTTGGATTGAAACCCACCTTCAGTTCAAATGTAATTCTTGACCGGATAGGAAAGAAAGCATTTTTTAAAATTCATTGCTGAAAATGTTCAATATTGTCTTGCCCGAAGATCGTCTTCTACGAGGACAAGAACTTTCAGGGTCGGCGCTACGAATGCGACAGCGACTGCTCCGATTTCCACACCTATTTGAGCCGCTGCAACTCTATCCGAGTGGAGAATGGTGCCTGGGTTGTGTACGAGCGGCCTAACTACTTGGGCTACCAATACGTCCTGACCCGGGGCGAGTACCCGGAATATCAGCGCTGGATGGGTCTCAACGACCGCCTCAGCTCTTGCAAGATGATCCACGTTGTAAGTCAGAGTTCAATCAATACTTCTTTACAAATCTGAAAGTATCTGTACGTCTGTTTAAGTGCTGCTTAACATTTGCCACCGTAGAAGGGTTTTTCATAGTAAAACGATCAGATGTTTAGGTTGATGTTCAGCTAACCCAGTTCCTCCACCTATGTACATTTAGCCACTGTCCCTCAGTAATCAATCAACTTTGACAATGCCTGTGTACAATCGATTGCGCATTGCTGGCTGGCTGAAAGGTCAATCTAAACCACTGGCCCTTCCTAGCAACGCCTGATCCCAGGTTTGCATTGTCCTGCAGTCTTTCTCCATTCCACCTATCATTTCAGACCAGCGGGGCCCCCTACAAGATGCAGCTGTATGAGAAAGCCGACTTCGGGGGTAAGGCTTTTGAGGCCACAGAGGACTGTCCCTCGATCCTGGAGAAGTTCCGCTGGAAGGAGGTGAACTCGTGCAAGGTCTTCGATGGCTGGTGGGTGTTCTACGAGCACCCAAACTACCGTGGGCGGCAGTACTTCCTGGAAAAGGGAGAGTACCGCAAGCCCGGTGATTGGGGTGCGGCCAGTGCTGCGGTCCAGTCATTCAGGCGCCTCACTGAATAAGTCTTGTTGCCACACCTTACTCCCACCGCCACCTTGCTCAACCCATATGCCATGACAGGAAATTAAAATATTTTCAACTAAGGTCTGCAAAATAAAAGCCTGTCCAGCAGACTGAGATGTCTTTCATTTGAAAAGTTTTGCAATATATCAGTTCAGTTTTTGTGTTATAACAGTGGTTCTTTACCTAGCTAAAGTTACCAGACCCTACTAGTTTCACATGTGCATTCACCGAAACCATTGAAAGTTAATAAAAAGCGTTTTTTTTTTTTTTTCCAATTCAAAACCGATATAGCTAAGCAAGCAAGCTAGTATTTAAATCAATTCCTGTTTAAATTTCAAACTTACCACAGATAATTTTGCCTTTTACGTTTGATTTTCATGTTTGAAAATGAAACAAAACTCATTTTAACATGCCGGTTTCTCGTTTTAATGTCTATATTCAAATTTTATTGTCACATCCTCGCATCACATATTATTTTCATGGCACAAAAATTTACCAGTTGATCTACGTTCCTACCATCACCTATGGTCACGAGCTGTTGGTCGTGACAGAAAGAACAAGATCCCGGATATAAGCAGCCGAACTGAGTAAACCCTAACCTCTATATAAGAAGCCTGCATAGAGAGGGCCCAGATGAGGTGGCTCGGGCATTTGATTAGGATGCCTCTTTGGTGAGGTGTTCCAGGTATGTCCCACTTAGAGGAGGTTGTAGGGCCGATGCAGGAAAGGCTGTGGACACTATGTCCCCTGGCTGGCCTGGAAACACCTTGGGATCCTCCAAGAAGAGCTGGATGAAGGGGGAAGTATGGGCTTCCCTGCTGAAGCTGCTGCCCCCGCAACCTGACCTCGGATAATCGGAAAAAAATTGATGGATGGATGGAAAATTAAGTAATTTTTCTTTTTCTTCATTATCTGCGCAGTCAATGCTGCCTGCAGGTCAGATATACACTGCTGGCCGAAAGTATTGACACCCCTGCAATTCAGTGAGACAATGCTCAATTTCTCCCAGAAAATGATTGCGATTACAAGTGCTTTGGTAGTAATATCTTCATTTATCTTGTTTGCAATGAAAAACACAAAAGAGAATGAAAAAACATTAAATAATTTCTCATTTTACACAAAACTCCAAAAATGGGCCGGACAAAAGTATTGGCACCCTCAATCTAATACCCGGTAGCACAACCCTTAGATGAAATAACTGCGAACAACTGCTTCCGGTATCCATCAATGAGTTTGTTACAATGCTCTGCTGGAAATCTAAACCATTCTTTGGCCAACTGCTCCAGGTCTCTGAGATTTGAAGGGTGCCTTCTCCAAACTGCCACTTTCAGATCTCTCCAAAGGTGTTCTATTGGATTCAGGTCTGGACTCATTGCTGGCCACTTTAGAAGTCCTCAGTGCTTTCTCTCAAACCATTTTCTAGTGGTTTTTGAAGTGTGTTTCGGGTCATTGTGCTGCTGGAAGACCCATGACCTCTGGGAGACCCGGCTTTCTCACACTGGGCCGTGCCGACGGATAGTACGGGTTGACACTGTTGTACCCTCGGACTGCAGGACAGCCTGAACTTGATTGGATGTTAGTCGAGGTTCTTTATTCACCATCTGCCCAATCAATCTTTTGTTGAAATCTCTCGTCAATTTTTCCTTTCCGTCCTTTCTGTCTAGGGAGGTTAGCCACAGTGCCATGGGCTTTACACTTATAGATGACCCTCACATGTTAGACACAGGAACATTCAGGTCTTTGGAGAAGGACTTGTAGCCTTGAGATTGCCCATGCTTCCTCACAATTTGGCTTCTCAAGTCTTCAGACAGTTCTTCGGTGTCTCTTTTGTCCATGCTCAATGTGGTACACACAAAGACACAGGTTAAGTCAACTTTAATCCATGTTAACAGGCTGCAAGTGTGATTTAGTTATTGCCACCACCTGTTATGTGCCACAGGTAAGTAACAGGTGCTGTTAATTACACAAATTAGAGAAGCATCACATGATTTTTGAAAGGGTGCCAATACTTTTGTCCGGCCCATTTTTGGAGTTTTGTGTAAAATGATAATGATTCACCCACCCCATCCCCTCCAAGCAAAATAAATGAAGATATTACTACCAAAGTATTTGTAATTGCAATCATTTTCTGGGAGAAACTGAGCATTATCTGACAGAATTGCAGGGGTGCCAATGCTTTTGGCCAGCAGTGTACTTCCACATACCAAGAGCTAGTCAACCTTCCACTAACCAAACCAGTTTCTCCTCCTGTTAGATAGAGGACTAGCAGTTGAAAGAAATGGAGTAAAGCATGTAAATTGGAGGAAAAACAGTCCAAAATCTAGTCTACAGCCCATGGCTGTGTTTCAATAACAGTTTGAGTTACCCTCACTCAGTTGCTCTAGGGACTTGCTATGACATCACACTGAGGGCACTTGGAGGGTGGAGGGAAAATGGGTGGCAGGGGAGTGAAAGACGTAAATGGAACACAGTGGCTTTTGTGCACTCACAGGCCAGACAATCATGGATCAACCACGTTGTTGAAGTGGCGCTATACTGCATATTGCAAATCAGTGGCGCCTCCAGAAATGTTTCATTGGGGTGGCCAAATGGGGCCACTTTAAATCTTGCGGTGGCACACCAAAAAAAATAAAAGCCCTAATTTCAGGTTTTTATCATGTTGTTGGAGTAAACAGGCCAGTAGAAATATGTCGGACTTCAGGACACGCCTACTCATATACGTTGGTTGATTGTTTTATATTTCATGTTACTAATGATTTAATGTGCATAGTCCATAATAGTCCAGTCAACATTTTGAGTTCTGCAGCTACTACATTCTGACATTATACTGGCGAGTGGGGTGACCAGTGAGGTGGCCAGCCCTGGCCCCCCTTGGTGGCGCCATTATTCCAAATCACACAAAATATACGGCGACTCATGTTAATAAGACGGAGACGTACTCCACGCTTGATGTCAATACGTCGGTACCTGGGAATTATCAGAATTATTTGTTTTGTATCAAATTTTATTTGGGCAATTCATTATTTATTTGTATTTACCTTGTAATTTGTAGACAGGTTTGTTGTTTAAATACATTTAACCTACTTTAAGTTTAGTTAAAATTAGTTTTAGGTTCAATCCCTCCCAAATGTTTGACTGATAGACCATTCTTTTCGTTAAAAGCAAAATAGAAAAGACAAGCGAAATAGAAAAGTCAATGACAAAAATTGTTAGTTTTTTCCTTGTTATTTTTTAATGACAAAGTGAAAGTCAATAACAAAATATACTTTTATATTTTCCATTTATTTATTCATTTATTTCTCTTTATATTTATTTATTCATTTTTGGGCACTCCTGTGATTCCATATGTTCTGCCATAACCGCCAGACAGTTTTTCTTGTTTTTTTTTTTTAAAACAATGATGAATTTTACAATTTGCAAGGTAGTTTAGTATAACATTCAAACACCGTGCTAGCTCTTTAATGCATTTTCTTCTTCTTCGGTGGTAAATAGTAAGCAGCCAACGGTGTTTGAGCTTCATTATCACCACCGCATAGACATATTTTCTGTGCACCACTCCAATGCATTGTGGGATATAAACAGCTCTGAAGTGACCATCGTTGTTGACTTGATCACAAACTGTTTTTTGAAATGCTGCCATGAAAAACAAGACAGGATAGTTGGGATCGAGGTCCGGATTTGGGGACCCCTGCCTTAAAGCCTCCTTGAAATGCCTATTAAAACCCTAATCCTTGTTTAAATCCTACTTTGAAATGCTAAACTGGGTTTAAAATCCGAAATAAAAAAACAAAACAAAAAAAAAAAACAGTGTTTAAAACCCAAACTCAGGCTTTATGAAACAGTAAGGCTATGATCCATGATAAGGAAATGACAACATTTGGAATTGCCGTAGACAAAATAAAAGCAAACTCAAAAATCAGCAAGCTATCACTGATTGTGATGATTCTCAGTATATTTTGGCAAACATTAAAGATTGATCTTCAAAATACTAAATTAGATGACGAGCTTTTGTTGGGTTAAATTAATCACCTCAAAGTTAGTGATTTTCATGTTAGTACTGGGCCAAGGTCCACCGTGACAATTTGAGGGTTGAAATGTGTTCCAAAGGAGAAACAATTCCCTCCACCACCAATCAGGATCAGCTCCGCTTCTTTCTGGACCATCAACTCGGAGCAGAACGAGTGCAACATCAGAGGCCAAGGCACTGAGGTCTATGACAGGACAACCCTCAGTGAGATTCCTGTGAAATCAGGTTTCGAGCATTTTTAACTGACCGTGTCCAGACTGAACTCGATGCTGCATCGCGTGGAAAGGTTGACAATGGCCACTCCCGGCACACTGTCTGAATGCAGCCAAACTCCGCCCACTACAATCAGGTGATCGCCAATCACATGGGCATCATGGGAATATCTGCAATATGATTAGCTCAGATTATTTAATCCAGTGCTTCTCAATTATGAGCATACTGATAATGAATGAATACTATTGAAAATGTGTTTTTCAAAACTAGGCTACAGAAATGAAAACATTTTCTTGTAAAAAGGAATCTTAACTATTATTATAGCTGTATTTTCTCTATTCTATGACATTGTCAGCCTGGTAAGACAGTCTGTCTTTGGCCATATACCAAATAAATGTCAAGTCAAATTGGTATTCTGTGGTTTGGGCATCGTCACTACCCAATCTTGATGGGTACCAGATCGTGACGGATTGCTACTGCGCATGCGCGAAACGACGTAATTTTCTCTCGAGGGATGACGTGAGGTATAGATATGTAGATATAGATACATTAAACAATAAATATAAAACAATACAGTGATCCCTCGCTACTTCACCCTTCAAACTTCGCGTCCTTAGTCCATCGCATATTTTTTTTCCAATTGAAAAAAAAAATACAGATGAGCTGTCCCGAGCCGATCGCGTGGTGTCACTCTCAACCAACGCCCCCCCCTGCGCTTTGTTGTTCAGGCAATGCACTGCAATTTCTTATTAAAGTTAACGATTATTGATAGACATCTACTGTTTGATCTTGCCACAGATCCCTGGAAGCCTCAGCATCAAAGCGCCGCATGCATCAATCATTGTTTAACTTGTTAATCAGTTGCTGTGGCAACTCATTGTGTGTATGTGAGGAGATGGAGCGGATTTGAGTGGACTCGCTCAAAGAAGCATTTAATAAAGACAAGCATTTTTATACTTTATTGTTGTTTAAAAATAATTCAGTGGGACAGTAACATGTTTAAAACTTTTAAACTTTTAATTATTACATTTGAAATACTTAAAACCATTTATTAAAATATACATATACATAAAAGTTGTTGTTTTTTTATTATACTTTGGAGGAAAAAAGTGAAAAAAAAAACATGTAGAATATGTATCTCTTTCCAGTGCTAAATCTGAATAAATACATTGAACACACACAAAAACAAAGAAAAAAAAAAACAAAAATTTTTTGGGTGTGGGGAGGATTTGGGGGCGCTACTTCGCGTTTTTTTTTTAAACTTATTTTACTTCACGGGTTCTGGTCCCCATTAACCGCGAAAAACGATGGATGGCGGTAAATATATTTTTTTCTTTTTTTGGGGGGTGATAATGGTTTGTGAAGGGTTTACTTGGGATGGGGGTGGGCTTTAAAGTGCACTGTTTATATTCTTGAAAGAAATTAAAGCAGAAATGTGAAGTAATTTCATAACATGCCAAATAGGGTCACAATTAAAGTAATTAAACATTGTCCAACAAATAAAGCATGAAAAAAATCATTTATATGTTGTATATTTGACAAAATAATTGCCTTTCCAAAGTTCGAGCCTGAAAGGGGGCGAACCTGGAAGTGATACGTCACACCGGGAATAGCGATGGCAGCTCCATACATGCGGCCGCCATACAAAGCCCTTCAAACAATGATTCAGACAGCGATATAAGCGATAGATCGAGCGCAAGGGAGGAGATCCAAGTTTTTGAAGAGTTGGACGAAGAAGAGGAGCTTGGAATTTTATGTTGGACCTAACATGTATTAGCCAGACGCTAATCAGGATGCAAACAATGTGCCTAGACTACCTGACATGGAATGGATACAAGACCCATCGAGATTACAAGATTGGTAAGATATAGGCTGTTATTATTTTCATGATTTGAAGATGCAGGCATTTGCACATAATTTTATGTTTTTGTCTATCTGATGACGTTGTTAAAAAAATAATAATCAGACTTCATGTTCATTTTGGCAGATCCGGCAGCTCTCGTGCATATAAAATAATAATATAAAAACGTTGGGGGGAAAGAAGGAGATGAGTCGTTGATGGCTTTCTCCACTTTATTGTGGCAACAATAAGAAAACAAAATAATAGTGGACTGCCGCCACATTCGACCGCGAAGTTTTGCTTCTCGCTGATCTCCTCCTCGCCTCCTACTACTCCAGCGTCTCTTAAACGGATCGTGCATTGTGTCTTGTTATGAGCTTTTGTTTACAAATGTATCGAACACACGACGTGCTGACAACTTTGTTTCTTTATTAACACATGGCGCTAACAGTACGAACACAGCTCGGGGCTCTCGGCAGGAAGTGGCGTCTAATGGCGTGAGGAAATGTAGTTTATTCACACAAGCGAACAGATTACAAAGCACCACTTCAGTGTTGTCGCGAGACTACATTTCCCATGATTCACTGCGTGACCTGCGCACTCGCTGATTCGCTGCCAGACATTAAAACCAACATGCTCGTTGTTGTCACCTGTCAGCGGCTCTCGTACGTAAAACACAAAGTGGAAGGCTATCAAGCGATCACCATGAAAGAAACGCCGAACCGTACAAATGCAATGCAATGCTTGAAGCATGGAGGTGGAAATACATAATACAAATACAAATAAATGTGCACAAACTCACCGGCAACGTGACCGTGAATTACCGTGACACCGACTCGCTTATATGCACATCCACACTCCTTTCCCGATTGACAGTGGATTAACCCTTTCGGACAAGATCGTAGATGAAGCACAATTTAAACACGCTTAACCTAGCGAACGCAACAACAACTATGATCGGGGATTGCCACCAGTTAACTTTCGGCTAACGTCGCTAGCTTATACTGTTCATTCCACAACAGTTGGCAGCTCTGCTTTGACAAAGTCATCAGTCATCTATCCAAAAATCACACTTACTTTTTGGCAAATCCTCGATCATAAGCAGACCGGTTAAGGAAGCAGGTATCTTCGAAGTGTTTGCAGCAGAGAACACTACTCGATGATGGCGTGAAATTCATTCGCTTCATGCGAACGAAAGATGTCCATTTACGTGCCCTGCTATCCTTTGGCCACTCATACAATTTTTCGTTTGAGTGAGAACAAAACATCGCCACACACCGCCGTGGCATCTTACCAAGCAATGCAACAAACAATACTGTTCTATGGCGGACTTCCCTCGCACTTCCCGGTGTGACGTAATTTCCGAAGATTTCCGAAGAAAAGCATTTTCGTTGTCAAGGGCGTTGCTATGGGTTAAACAAAGAATCTGGAAGGGTTGCGTTAAAAAAAATAATGAAAATATGCATACAATTGTTTAGCCATTGATATTATTCAAAAACATGGTTGGCCAACCTTAGTTCACATTTCTGCTTTAAGTATATGTTTACATTGCAGTGTTGTTTTTGCCAGCCCTTTAAATTTTTGTTTTAGTCTTTTGGACAAAAACACTTATCAACCTGAGACATTTTTTAGTCATTTCAAGATGTGTTACATCTTCATCTAGTTTTAGTCGATGAAATCTCATACATATTTCATCTGTAAAATTCAAAAGTTTTAGTCCAAAAACAAATAAAGGTTTGCAACAATTTTGAATAAACATAAACGAGCACATACAGGGTGACCCAAAAAAATAATACAACTTAAATGCCATGTTTATTCATCTTAGAATTAGAATTTAATCACAAATTATACATTATTGTAAAGAACATGTACAGTACACTCTATTTTTCAATGTGTCCTCCCTTAAGTGTCACAACAGCCTCCAGGCGCCTGCGGAACACTTGACAGGTCTTGCTTATGTAGGATGCTGTCATCTTTTCCCAAGATCTAACAATGGACCTCTCCAAGGCTGCCACAGAAGTTTGTGGCTTCTTACAGGCACTGTCCTCCACAGTTGTCCATATGCTATAATCCAGGGGATTGAGATCTGGACTCTGGGGTGGCCACATATCACCTTTTCAATCAACTTTTTGGTCCGCACAGATCGGGTTTTCCAGACCCAGGTTTTCGTGAGGCTGTTCCAGTATCTTTCAGCTTCTTTTTAACTTTGTAGACTGCACATCTGGATATTCTCAGATTTGCTGCAATCTCAGTAGGTGTCAGACCGGCACGCAGCAATTCAGGTACAGCTAAAGTTTTCTTCATTTTCAGCAGAAGCACAGGAATTGTAGAGACGAGAGATTACCAGCTGCATTGAGTGACCTTAATGAATCACTTAAGCATGACAACCTATTTAGATATGTTTCAATGGCTTTTAAACAAGCAGTCAACTGAGTGTAAACTTTTTTTTGGGTCACCCTGTATTGTAGCGTGTACAAGGACAATGTCAACTTGGTGATGATAATACATACTCAATAGGAAAAGCAGTACATCATTTTAAACTAAACCCACCTGGAAGCCACGAACTGTATGTTTAAAAAAAAATGTCCAAACACGGAGTTTTTTTTGGTTGCTATTATTACAGTCTAGCCAGAAGTTGCGATCAATCCGTATTTCCCAGTAATTGCTCATTTAACAAACAAAACAGCTGCAGTGGGCTTTTAGCTAAATGCCATTTCGCCAACTGGCTCTCACCAAAATTTACTCACCAGAAAAGCCAATTGGCTTTGCTTTAGACTGGCCAGTGCTTTATGAGGACGCGCGCCATTCTAAAGCTAATGCTAATGTGAACGCTATGCTAATGTTAGGATTTAACATTTAACATCTGATGATCACTCAGCACAGACCTTTAAAGGCTAAAGCAGCAGTGCATATTCTCTCTTGCCAATATATTAAGACAAATCTTACCATGTTTCCAAACAAGCAAGTGGATTGCAGCCTAGCTTTAGACACAGTGAGTAGGCGCAGCACATCTCACATGAGTGACATGACCCAAACACTGCTACGATGCAAGCTGGCGTACCCCACATATAATGTGAAAATGTCACACATTGTGAACATATGTCAGAAATGAGGTCGCATTTATGTCTCATTGTCATCTCGTCAGACGAAAACTGGCATTTGTCTCATTATGTTCTAGCCTCCTAAGCCATGTTTTTAGCTCGTCATTGTGATGTTATGGTCATCAAAAAACTATTCGTCGATTAATTATTTCAGTTATTGTCATTGTTGACGAAAACAACACTGATAGACCGGAAGTCATCAAGTGAACAAATAACGACTCCTTTCATAAGAGTTTGAAGCATCAAATAAATGTAAGGAATCTACCTGGGACAAAGAGGAGGATGAGTGTCAATTTTCTCCCAGCAGAAGCTTCTCTCGTTGGGCTTCATCACCACTATGTCTCCAAGTGGCTCCCCTCTTCTTCCGTGTCCTCCGAAGAGAACCAGGCCTCCCTTGTACGAACATGCAGAATGGGAATGGCGGGCCTCTGGCGCTTCACCCTCTACTGCCAGCTGAAAATAATGCATGTTGGGAAAAAAATCTTGTTGTTTTTATTACTAGGAGGTTGAGCTATTACTGTGCATGTACTCTATTTGAATTGCCTGATCCCAGTGCAGTGATAGAAAGGGCGTAGGTGGACGATATAACAGAATTACTAATAATACTAATAAATACTAATAATTATTACTATAGGTATTTGGTTTCAAAAGTGAAAAGTCACAACATGCCTTCTTTCCTTCTTAACCAGGTGCTTTACAAGAAGAAAAGCAGCAGCATGTGTTTTTTTGACTGTCAACACTTTCCTATGAAACACAGACTGCTACCTCTCTCGAAGCAGCTTCCCTCCACAAAAAAAAACAAAACTGCTAAATATACCTCTAAACTAAATTACGAATGCATAAACAATCACATTAGCCCACACAATAACTTACAACCTATGTTGGTAGTAATGAAACGATTCCTCGAAGCAGCAATATTTGTTTGGTAGATTTTTTCTAATCGAACTACCCAAGTTAATTATTCGTTGCAACACTATATCCTCTTATTTCTATTGAGAATACGGGTTTAATATAAAAATGAATTAAGTTTGATCTTGGAACTAAATAAACTTGTAAGTCAAGGTAACATGATATTTTAGTTTGAACTGTAAATCATTGTTTACAATTACCTGAAAATGGGTGTTCAAAATTAACCTTGAATATTAAGACCAGCATGCCGTTTCACCGAAAATTATAATCTGATCGCCTGTTCGGATAACTCTACGTTACGAGATGGTTTAACAGCCAATCAAAAATCAGAACCTCAGTCCAGTGCTGCATATCCAGATCCAGGAAGTAACCGCTATCCAAAACTGATTCAGATTCATTTTTGCCACCAAAGACAAACAAGTAGTTTTTTCCTAAAGAAAAAACAACAATGCTGTTTAGTTATTTAGACATTTATTACGGTATTATTTATAAAGGAAGATAAAAAAAGACTTTACCTTTATGTGAGACCAGCGTAGCAGAATGTCTCCATCTAAGTGGTGGATGAGAACCTGTACACACCGTTTCCTCCGCATGAAGTTCAATTACATTGTCAGGACCCGATGTGTCCTTAACATTGAGGTTGACTTTAAGAAGGCCCTTGACTGGGTTTAATGGAGAAGAGCGTCCGCCGTATATTAAAGTGACTCCCCCAGGAACAGAAGTAGCAGTGTGGTACAGGCGAACACCTGGAGGAAAGCAGGGGTCAACAATATACAGTGATATGAAAAATTATCGGAACCTTTTGGAATTTCTCAGATTTTTGCATAAAATCACCATCAAATGTGAATTGAGCTCTGTCAAAATCACACAGATGACAAAACAGTGTCTGCTTTAACTAAAACCACCCAAACACTTACAGGTTTTCATATTTTAATGAGGATAGTATGCAAACAATGACAGAAGTGGGGAAATAAGTGGACCATCACATTTAATATTTTGTGCCCCAGGCCCCCCCCCTCGGCTGCTTCAGACCAGTCTGGAACATCGATCAAGGATTAATGTTGGCCCATTCTTCTCTACAAAACTGCTGTAGTTCACCTCTGTCTGTCACGGAAAAAATGATATTTTCATAACGACAGTCTAGCTTGAAAACCGTTAGCCATAATTGCCATCTCTCTGACTTCTAAATTGTTGGAAGGACAACCGAGCCTGGGGAGACTGGAGCTTCCAAGAAAAAAATGTAACTATATTGGAGTGATTATGGATGTGATTATGGAATTGGAATCGTATTATTTGCACTAGGTTCATGTTTTTGCACCGTTTTGCTTCACTTTTCATTAAAGCTATCTAAAAAAAATGTTATTGAAGCAAATTTTTCTTTTTCGTGATTATTGACGCGTTGGCCTGGACCAAAGGTTTTGACAGTGGTGCCCATGAACTTCGATTTTTCACCTTCCCTTTTTGTTCACCCCTGGAAAGCAAAGTATTTGGTCCGTGCGATCAATAATAACAAAACTCTGATTAACTCACTCAAATGAGCTGAGGATTCTACATGGGCAGATCTCCAGCCTTCACTGCCTTTGAGCAGGACTCGACTCGGAGCCCCTCGGCTGGTTCTGCAAGAGCCACCGGTGAGGAGGATGCGCCCTCCGTCCAACATTGTTGAAGCCATCCCGAGACCCTCCACGAGAACTGGCTGTGTTTTGACAATGAGGTCTGACAGGTTCCGAGACTGGTGCTGGAGTGGCACTGATAGAAGAAAACAATAGAAGTAATTTAACATGGATATGATCAATAACAGGTAAAAGGGACGGCAAGAAGCACCTGTAGGGTGAGCGAGCAGCGATTGCGCTGTGAGAGAACCTTGAGATGCTGTTAGGATAAAGTAGTGTGAGCATTTCTGGTGCCACTCCTGACAAATAGAAAGGATATCATTGCAACTTACATATGAATATTAACCTAGCACCTCTTTAAGGCAGTTTCAACATTTGACATATTGAGGTTAAAAATGGCAGGGGTGGGTGTGCAGAGTTTTGGGGGTTTTAACAAAAAACATGCATATAAACCTCTGAGCATCTCAAGGATCTGGAGATGGACTAATGCTTCCTGAAAAGAATGGACGGTGTTTTTCCATAAAAAATAATAGACTTCATAACTCTAGGTTATGAAGTCTATTATAAAAACATTTTCATATTTATCTCAATATATAAACTAACCTCATACTCATCAAAAGGCTCCAAACGTTCTACTCGGCATCTTTCGTCATCACCAATAAATCCAAGGAAGAACTCGTTCATATTCACACACACACATTGATCCCATCCCTAAAAACAACAAAAATAACAATAACAAACACTCAACCCATCAGTGTTAATGGATTTGGAAAGTTTTGAATTCCATATTTCCTGAAATAATCGCTGTCCCCCCAACTAGACTCAAATTAAGGTGCTTTGTTCACTCAAAACAAAAACAGCCTACCTTTTCCAACCAGGGAAAAAAGCATAATAATTGTCATCTCCGTTAACAAGAGACATTTATTAAATTGTTAACTACTCATTTGAATTACATTGCTAACCAAGGCAGCATTAGCACCTACCGTGTTGTAATGTAAAGTTTCTATGCGTAGTAATAAAAGAGATCTGACACAGAGATGGAGTCTTAAGCAGGGAAGTCACTAGTCCGAATACAATACTGGGGCACATCGGGGCACTGGCGAGTGAGCAATTTTTTTTAGCACTTCTCTATCATATAAAGACAGAAATAGCACTTTAAACTATTTATAATCAAACCAAAACACAAGTTTCTGTAAATATATATAACATAATATATATATATATATACAGTGCCTTGCAAAAGTATTCGGCCCCCTTGAACCTTGCAACCTTTCGCCACATTTCAGGCTTCAAACATAAAGATATAAAATGTTAATTTTTTGTCAAGAATCAACAACAAGTGGGACACAATCGTGAAGTGGAACAAAATTTATTGGATAATTTAAACTTTTTTAACAAATAAAAAACTGAAAAGTGGGGCGTGCAATATTATTGGGCCCCCTTGTGTTAATACTTTGTAGCGCCACCTTTTGCTCCAATTACAGCTGCAAGTCGCTTGGGGTATGTTTCTATCAGTTTTGCACATCGAGAGACTGACATTCTTGCCCATTCTTCCTTGCAAAACAGCCCGAGCTCAGTGAGGTGGGATGGAGAGTGTTTGTGAACAGCAGTCTTCAGCTCTTTCCACAGATTCTCGATTGGATTCAGGTCTGGACTTTGACTTGGCCATTCTAACACCTGGATACGTTTATTTTTGAACCATTCCATTGTAGATTTGGCTTTATGTTTTGGATCATTGTCCTGTTGGAAGATAAATCTCCGTCCCAGTCTCAGGTCTTGTGCAGATACCAACAGGTTTTCTTCCAGAATGTTCCTGTATTTGGCTGCATCCATCTTCCCGTCAATTTTAACCATCTTACCTGTCCCTGCTGAAGAAAAGCAGGCCCAAACCATGATGCTGCCACCACCATGTTTGACAGTGGGGATGGTGTGTTCAGGGTGATGAGCTGTGTTGCTTTTACGCCAAACATATCGTTTTGCATTGTGGCCAAAAAGTTACATTTTGGTTTCATCTGACCAGAGCACCTTCTTCCACATGTTTGGTGTGTCTCCCAGGTGGCTTGTGGCAAACTTTAAACGAGACTTTTTATTGATATCTTTGAGAAATGGCTTTCTTCTTGCCACTCTTCCATAAAGGCCAGATTTGTGCAGTGTTCCACTGATTGTTGTCCTATGGACAGACTCTCCCACCTCAGCTGTAGATCTCTGCAGTTCATCCAGAGTGATCATGGGCCTCTTGGCTGCATCTCTGATCAGTTTTCTTCTTGTTTGAGAAGAAAGTTTGGAAGGACGGCCGGGTCTTGGTAGATTTGCAGTGGTCTGATGCTCCTTCCATTTCAACATGATGGCTTGCACAGTGCTCCTTGAGATGTTTAAAGCTTGGGAAATCTTTTTGTATCCAAATCCTGCTTTAAACTTCTCCACAACAGTATCTCGGACCTGCCTGGTGTGTTCCTTGGTTTTCATAATGCTCTCTGCACTTTAAACAGAACCCTGAGACTATCACAGAGCAGGTGCATTTATACGGAGAATTGATTACACACAGTTGTATTCTATTTATCATCATCGGTCATTTAGGACATTCAGAGATCCTCACTGAACTTCTGGAGTGAGTTTGCTGCACTGAAAGTAAAGGGGCCATATAATATTGCACGCCCCACTTTTCAGTTTTTTATTTGTTAAAAAAGTTTAAATTATCCAATAAATGTTGTTCCACTTCACGATTGTGTCCCACTTGTTGTTGATTCTTGACAAAAAAAATTAAATTTCCTATCTTTATGTTTGAAGCCTGAAATGTGGCGAAAGGTTGCAAGATTCAAGGGGGCCGAATACTTTTGCAAGGCACTGTATATATAACATATAACATATCTGCGCCACACTTCCCGTGCTTGATGAGAGTCGTACCCTGGAGGGTCCTGTCAGAGTCATTTGTATCAACCTTACAGTGCCAATTGTTGGCAACAGAAAGTCACTCATTGTACTTATACATGTCCAGTTCATTTCACGTTGGTCATTGTTGTCACAAGACCTTTTGTAATACTACATTTTAAGGCCCATGTCCATCTGTCTCTGTTACCATGACCAGATTTTTGTTCACCATTAAAGGGAAGTAGATTTCTTTAGGGACTTGGGCAGCCACGAAATTTGGCACATTTGGTCAAATTGGCCCGATAAGAAGATTCATCTGGGATTTGGATTTTTTTTTTAATAAGAGCGTGGCTGCACAGCTCAGTAGCACCTGCTTTTATGTAGTACCCTCTTCAGTGGGTTTTTTTTCCACCTAGGTGTGCGAATGTATTTCTTATCTCAGGATATACAAAAACATTTCTTTCATCTTCTTTCATTGCCCACAACACAAAAGAGGTTCAACACTAAAAAAAGAGGTGAGTTTCGAGTACATGCTAGCTTCTCATGAGAGGGGGATGATCTGCCTCCACCCTGAGCTGTGTAACGTCAGAGTTGCACCAAACTGTGTGGGTAACATCAGAGTTGCACCAAACTGTGAGGGCCCGTTCAGTCCCGCTTGCAGGCCTAGTTATTATTATTATTATTACGATTTGTATTTATAATTTATTTGTTTTGCTGTGTGTAATTACTATTTGTAGTTGGACCAGCAGTTTTAAAGAAGGATTTAACGTGAGTTTTTGGGCTGTAGAATGAATTATTCGAATTATAATGTATTCTTATCAGAAAATCCCGCTCAACATACGCGGATTTCAACTTAAAAGTACAAACCAGGTCCTGGAACGAATTAAATTTGTATGTAGAGGTACCACTGTACTTGTAAATGCAAGTACCACTTCATATCATTAATATACTGTATATGTACCATATATACAGTATATACTGTATATAATATATATAGATATATAGATATATATAATATCTATACAGTATATCGCTTCAAAAATTAGACCTGCAGTTGAGCCAATAAAAGCCCTGATACTTCATGCAATTATACAGGTAAATATTGTATTTATACTACTGTAATTCTGCAAATACTGGCCTTGTCAAGGAACCTCTTTTTTTGTGCATCGGAGTCGGGATACTTTCGGAGTGCATGCAGAGTGGAATTCAGTTTGTGGAAATGCTCCTGCATGATGCGACCAAATGGATCTTGGGGATGGATCTGCTCGTATATCACAAAGAGAGACTGAGGAAAACGCCTCGCTGCCCAACTAATGATGTCATCTGACCTAGAGGAACATAATGTAGAATTAATTATGATTGAACTCCTAGAAAAGATTACACGGAGAACTCCCAAAAGTTTGAGCCTTTAGCTGGTCTACCATTGGCTCCATATGTGTAAATAACACCAAGACAAGATTTATACAATACAAGTAGTCTCCAGTTAACGACGTACTCGACTTTACGACGCCAGAGTCTTGCCCGCCATTTTGTCTGCAGTCGGATTTTTAGACGCATAAACAGTACCTTATTTACCTCACAGTATCTTAATTTTTTTACTTAACTTTATAAATATGATGTGTTCTGTCCTCACTAAACGTGAAGTTGTACCAGCTTCAGACAGACCGACCAAGTTGTACCAACCTCAGACAGACAACAAGGCAAACGTTGCTTTCTGAAGCATTTTACTTCCTTCACTTTTGACATTTGTAATTTGTAAAGCTGTAACACGTATGTGTACTAGGGCTGCAGCTATCGATTATTTTAGTAGTTGATTAATCGATGAACTAGTTAGTTCGAATAATCGAGTAATCGGATAAGGAACATAAAAAAAATTAAAATACCTGAGCCGAGTCTCAAACGGTATAATAAATTAATAAATGAGGATCTATGTACAACAAAAGAGCAATTGGCGATCTTACATAGCAAAAGTCAGCCAGCTTAAATGCTATAAAATGCTAATGTTATTATTATTTTTTTTACAATGCTCTTAACAAATGGTTCAGACACATTCCCACAAAAAACGGCTAAATATACCTGTAAACTAAATTACATAAAAACATTGGTTCAAACAAAAACTTAGCAAACAAAAGCTTATGTTGGTCTTAACAGGGAGCAGCTGGATTCAGCCATGTGAAATGGGGCAGACTAGAGGGCAGTGTATCCCCCCAAATCAATAAAACCAAACATCAGTGCAAGAACCAGGAATTTGAACAACCATTAGCTGCATCTCCCCCTAAAGTATCATTACCTTTTATTTTACTTCTTTAATTTGTTGGCTAAACCAAATAGATTCTGGAAATTGCAATGAGCTTTGATTGTCTGTGGAGTTTCCCAATTCGCAGGCAGGACCTATGCATATCCCCCAAAATAGTATGAGCAAGGGCGTAGATTTGCATAGGGACGGTAAGGACATAAAACTACCAACTTTTCTGGATGCTCAAATTGTACCCTCCAACTTTTAAGCAGCCTTATTTGCATTATATAATGACTTCAGTTATATACAGTAGGTAATTTAGATTGTCTTCCCATATGTGGTAAGGATAGAATAGACCCTACTATTATTAAGTGAATTATTTTACTTACTTAGATTTACACTGACCCCTTTTCACTTGCTGAATGTGCCGGTCCATTTTTTTCCCTCAAACGAATGTTTGATTGGCTGGTGACTTAACTCCCACTACCCCCCAAATACAATATGCCGCCTCCTCCGCCCCCTTCGAAGACGAGGGATATTAGAAGTTTTTTTCTGCCAGCAGCAGACACTGTAATAATGTAAAAAGTCGTCGTCATTGTTGTGGAGGTGGGGAACACACCACTAATTTTGCTACTGAAAGTCCGACCTGCTTCAGAGTTAGCATAACAATAATGTGAATTTCTCGAACTCGTGAAGGAAGCTGCTTTCAGACAAATATCCTCCTGTATGTTTTCTACTGTGAGCGTTAGCTAAACTGTAAGAAATGTAGTGAACCATGGTTAACCCATTTCTCCCCAGTTTTCATTTTTATTTTACTTATGTGATCTTAAAGCAGCCCAAAAGAGCTTCCATTTTTTGTTGGGTTTGGCTGTGCTTGTGGACAAAAGCAGGAGTGTTTCACCTGAAGGAAGACTCCATTTTTATTTATTTTTGTTATTCCCTTTCTAAAACGTTTTTTGTATATTTAACTTATTTAGACAGACAATTTTGAGCGGTCTTAGGGCAAGTGTTTATTTTTTAGCATTCCTGGATAGTTAGATGATTAATATGTTTGTATTTATTGCGTATGTTAATATGATTTTTGTTCAAATATTGTAATTTAAATTTGCTAATAAAACCTAAACATTTATTCTGGAAGTTTTCAAAATGTGTCTTTAGTCGTTTTTGAAAATAAAGGGAACAATAGAATGGTGTATCACCTGAATCAATACATTTGCACAGCAAAAGCCCACCTCCCTGAAACTGGAAAAAAAAAAAAAAAAAAACATATTCCCTTGTTTTCAGTCTAAATCTAATAGAAATAAGTGAAATGATCTGCCAACGCTTCAAGTAAATTTTACTCAGATTTCTAGAAAAAAAGAAAAATAGCTAGCTGAAAATAAACTAAACACTTATTTTAGGCAAAAAGTTTGTATATTTAATCTTTAAAAAAAAAAAAAAAAAAAACTTAGCAGAAATGTTCTTAATTCAAGAATATTGTTATTTGAAAGCATTTTTCTAGATTTAGGTGAAAAATTACCAACTTTTAGATATATTGACTTGATAAGGACATATACTAAAATTTACTTAAAGTAAGTGGAATAATCTGACCCAATAATCTGTTAACTAGCCTTTAACACTCAAAACAAGATGAAGAAAATTATTCAACTAGAATTAAGAAAAATATCAGATTAAAACGTTATAAATTTGCAGTGTGAAAGTTACAATAAGTCAATACAGATTTGTTTTGCATTGCTCACTTAGCCTATCCATTAAATAGGTTGATATTTGTGAGAAATGTAGCCCTGACCCCCGTTCACCCAATCTGTTTGGTCTTATTAATGTCCCGTCCTCAGCAAAAAGTGTGCATGCAGGTTATGCTGTTATATCGTCCCTACCATTATTGAGACCAAATATACGCCCTTGAGTATGAGTCAACTGTATTTGTGCTGCTCACTGTTGCGTTTCCATGTAAGTGAGAACAACTTCGGAAAGAATCAGAGTGGGGGCAGTCAGATCCAGTCCCGCCATTCCCAGGGCTTCTTCAACTTGGGCTTCATTTCGCACATCCACCCCAATCAGCTTGTACTGACTGCTAGACACATACACAGGCCCTACAGACATATACTGTATGATCAGCTATGTATCTAAACATGTATAAAATCACTGTGTCAAATGTGCATTTCACCGGTCGGAGAATGTTCAGGCTGCAAGTCTAACAATTCTGACAGTGACACATTGGACCGGATCAGTGCAGCCTTTCGCCGAGTCACCTCCGGGAAATCCATTTCGAAAACAACTGCCCGGTCAAGTGCCGAGTCTGCGTACAGACGGAAATACAGCGAGTCAAATCCGGCGCCCAGAGACAAAATCTACAAAAAAGATAGATAAAAATGGAATTCATGATTATTAGTTAATGTATAACAAGCGATTAATTATATAAAGCAGTTAGCTTGCCTGTCTCTTGGCACACTGTTGCGTGACTTTCAGGAATGACCGCAAACAGTGGTCCACTGCCTTCCAGCGCACATAGTAGCCCCTACATGGAGTAGTAGTACAGTATGTAACGCAATATTGTACTGTGGAGGTTAATAATCATGTTATTGAAAAAATATTGATATTTTCATTCAACAAAACCCATTCTCAAATCGTGTAAATAAGGATTTAAGTACAACAAAAGAACAATTGGCTAATTTACAAAGCAAAAGTCCGATAGCTTAAATGGCATAAATTACTTTTTTTTTTTTTAACAATGTTTTTAACAATTGGTTCAGACACATATTCCCACAAAAAATGGCTAAATATACCTAAAACAGAATAGAATTCCGCTAGAAGTCCGCTAGCTTAAATGCTATAAAATGCTAACCTTTTTTTTTTTTTTTAACAATTTTCTTAACAAATAGTTTAAACACACATTCCCACAAAAATGGCTAAATATACCTAAAACGGTATATAAAATTAAAGGTTAGTATACACTGTCAAAAACGTTTCCCACCAGTTACGAGAGTTAACTCCAGCGTGTTTAGCAGTGGTAAAACATACTATAACATAAGCTTGTTAACGAGGCAGATAGCATGGCTAAATAGCATGCCAAGACAGCAGATGTGACATATTTATGTCAAACTGTTGTTGCCATAGTGTGCCCTTCCTGTGGGTGTGGTATTACAGTATAAAAGGAATCTCTGTGATGTTTCGGTGACATATAAGCTGAGAAGCACACTGAATAAAGAAGTGTTGTTCTATTCAAGTCTCGGCCTTACATGTACTTAGATTAAGAAAGTACATAACAAAAGCTATTGTATCTAGTTTCCTCTCTAACATTAGCCTACTTTTGTTTGTCTTCCGCCATTGTCAACATCTGTTCAATTAGACGTGCTGATTCCTGGTTTCAAGGTATACCGTTGTATGAAAATGTCAAGGTTTAAAAACCGCAATGATTCTCCATCATACCGTTCCTACGATATTAGCTATTTTTTATGTCCCAAAAATGCAGGGAGAAATCCCTCGCTTGCAAGGCTTGTAAGGCTCAACTCCCCCCCATCGGTTGTTGCTCAGTGTCAGTGAGTCAGCTGTGCTACACGATGGCTGGAGGAGGTGAAACT
The DNA here is from genome assembly GCF_030265065.1 of Corythoichthys intestinalis. NCBI lineage: Eukaryota > Metazoa > Chordata > Actinopteri > Syngnathiformes > Syngnathidae > Corythoichthys > Corythoichthys intestinalis. The sequence goes on from NC_080406.1 coordinate 51,720,985, forward strand.
CCTGAACTTTTTCCTCCATCGAAGAAAACAAAATCGTTGATATGGGAAAACTTTGGCTACCGAAGAGTTACAGACGGCCGCGCTCAGAGGAGGAAGGGCCACCGACATGTAAAACATGTTTGCAGAGGGTGGCTGCTGAGGAGGCAATACCTCCAATCTGATTTCGCATTTATGCAAAATTAAAGGTTAGTAAACACAAAGTAAACACTCATGAACATTTCCCACCAGCTACGAGAGTCAACGCCAGAGTGTTCAGTGTGTCTAGCGGTGGTAAAACATTTAGTGTTTTTTTTCTCTCTGGCAACTGTCTGTGTTAAGAAAGAGAGAGTGTGTGTATAATGTAAATATAATACGAGTCATACACACATACTTTTTATGGAAAATAATTTTTTTTTTGTTCTCATGGTAATAATGTTAAGCTGTGGCTGAGGGTTTAGGCCAGGGGTGGGCAAACCGGTCTTCAAGGGCCGCAGTGGGTCCTGGTCTTTGTTCCAACTGATTCAGCACAGACAGTTTCACCAATGAGGTTTCAGTGGAAACAAGAAGCACCTGACAGCAATCAACTGATTGCACTTGTAAGAAACCAGATTGGTGAAAGGCTGTCCTCATTAGAGGTGTGCATCGACACCGCCCTCACGATTCGATTCGATTACGATTCGGAAGCCCACGATTCGATTCGATTCGATTCGATTCGATTCAGAAGGTCACGATTCGATTCGGTTCGATTCGGCAATGCATTGCGATGCATTAAAGCCTGGGATGCATTGAAATTCTAAAGCAAAGCATATTTTTCGTGAATCATGAGCCAACACAAGCGGACAGACATTAAACAACTTTTTATTTGCGCTTGTGTCACTCCTGGTTGAAGTCAAATGAAAATAGTATACTTTCATATATATCTTTAAAAAAAAAATCAGATCACAGCATTTAATTAGTGCTTTGAATGAGACCAGGGCTTTCTCTTTTTTTTTTTTTTACACACAGTAGCAGCCATTCACACAGTGCAACATCTGAACTCCTGTGCAAAATCAGTAACAGTCACTGTATTTTAGTCACAACGACCCATCAATAAAAATATTCAAGTAAACATTAAAGAAAATGACAAAGAAAATATTGTAGTGCAGCAGCATCTTTATCGCAATATCAATCCAGGGATCAGTTCAGTTGTAAACAAAACATCAACTAAATTGCAATGTAGAACAAAAGTAAAATGTAGGCCTAGCCTATCTTATATCTATAATATTTCTCGCTCCCTCTTTCTCCGTTTCAGCCATTGTTATGTTATGTCCTATCTCTCTGCTCTCTCGATTACAACTGCGCTTGTCTGTGACGTTACTCCGGTAAGGAAGCGGATTTGGGTTCCTCGTCCCCCCTGCATAGAGGTTAGATCTTGTGCCCGAACCCGACCCGACCCGAAATGTTAACCATTCACGTTTCGGTGGGTCGGGTCGGGCCGCCGCGCCGGACTAATAAATTATAAAAAAAAAAATTTAAATGCGCAGAGGGCTGTGGCGCAGCCCTCTTTTTCTTAATCTCCTCCCGTTATTTCGTTGTGTGAATGCTTTTATAATTCTCATAAATATATGTAGACTATTTAAATATTGAGTAAACTTGCGTTTTTTTCCTGCCAACTGAGAATTCATTACGAAAGACACTTTTATTTATGCACACAAAGACAAATGTGATCCTTTTGAATCTTCTCCTCTGTGTGTCTGTAAAACTGTGTTTTTTTTTTTTTTTTTTATAAATTAAACTTTCCCAGCGTTATTTCGTTGTGTAAATGCTTCTATAAATCTCATAAAAATATGTAGACTATTTAAATATTGAGTAAACTTGCGTTTTTTTTTTTTTTTCTGCCAACTGAGAATTGGTTACGAAAGACACTTTTATTTATGCACACAAAGGCAAATGTGATCCTTTCGAATCTTCTCCTCTGTGTGTCTGTAAAACCGTGTTTTTTTTAAAATATTAAACTTTCCCAGCGTTATTTTGTTGAGTAAATGCTTTTATAAATCTCTTAAAAAAATGTAGACTATTTAAATATTGAGTAAACTTGCGTTTTTTGTCTGCCAACTGAGAATTTGTTAGGAAAGACACTTTTATTTATGCACACAAAGGCAAATGTGATCCTTTCGAATCTTCTCCTCTGTGTGTCTGCAAAACCGTGTTTTTTTTTCACATTAAACTTTTCCAGCGTTATTTCGTTGTGTAAAGGCTTTTATAACTCTTATAAAAATATGTAGACTATTTAGACAGTAAGAAAACTTGAAGAAATGAAAATAAATTGCTGCTGCTGCTGCTTTTTTTTTTCCGCATCACTCGGCTCGGGCATGCAAATCTATAGTTAATTGATCTGGCCGGTCGGGCTTCAATACCAGCGGGCCGTGTCGGGTTGGGCTGGAATTTTTTAGGCCCGATCTAACCTCTACGGGCTTGCTTTGAATGTAAAGTAGCTCTCTCTACAGGTAAACATGAGAATAACAATACAAATGGGGAAACCAAATCCATTGCATCACGGGAATTGCGCAGGGAAGATTTTTTAACGTACTTATATATTTTAAAATGCGCTGAATCGATTCAGCGTGTTGCCCGCATCGAATCGAATCGTCCCTGCCCCGCATCGGGATGCATCGCCGCATTGATTATTGTTGACACCCTAAGTCCTCATGATGGGTATGAACAAAAACCGGCACCCACTGCGGCCCTTTGTGGAATAGTTTGCCCATCCCTGGTTTAGGCTCACCTAAAGGACTGCATTTTAATTTTATTTAGATTCTTATTTATTTATTTATGTATTTATTTTAACTTAACATAATACTTTTGTTCCAATTTGCTAATAAAAATATAAATCCTTTTCTGTTAAACAAAAAAAAAAACAAAAAAAAAAATTAAGATATTTCAAAGTATAAAATTTAAGAGCTGTAATTGCAATACCCTGAAACCGTGATCTTTTAGCTTCAGGTTATCATACCATCAGAATAATACAGCCTGTGGTGTTTTTTTCTCTCTGGCGACTGTCTGTGTTGAGAGGGTGTGTATAATGTAAACGTGATAAGAGTCATACACACATGCTTTTTACGGAAAATAATTCAAGTATTTTTTGTTCTGATGATAATAATGCATTTATTTCAATTTTATTTAGAATATTACAGTTTTTTAACATTTATTTTAGCTTCCCATATATTTATGTTCCAATTTACTGATATGTTGTTTTGAAAATTATATATTTTTTTAGCCCAGACATCTCAAAATAACACATTTTAGAACTCTAATTGCAATACAGTGATCCCTCACTACTTCGCACCCTCAGTCCATCGTGGATTTTTTTTCAATCAAAAAATAATAATAATACAGATGAGCCGTCCCGAGCCGATCGCGTAGTTTCACTCTCCCTCCCTCTCCCTGCTCTTTGTTCCTCAGGCAGGCAGTGCAATTGCACTGGAGTTGCTTATTAAAGTTAGCGATGATTGACAGATTAATGTGTTTGATCTTGCCAGAGTAATGAACTTCAGAGTTCCACATGCGTCAATCATCGTTTAACTTGTTAAACAGTTGCTGTGGCAACTCATTGTGTGTAAGTGAACAGCTCCGAGTGGATTTGAGTATAGTCACTCAATGAAGCACTTAATAAAGCCAAGTATTTTTCTACTAGTACTTTGTTCCTTTTTAAAACTAATTCTGTGGGACAGTAACATGTTTAAAGGGAACCACGGATAAAAAGACATGTAGTTCTTAAAAGATAAATTTTTGTACAAGTAATAATAATTTGATATTAAAACCGTCTTAATGTTTTCGTTTTAATAAAATTTGTAGAATTTTAAATAAAAAAATAAACTAGTAGCTCGCTATTGTTGTTAACGTCTCATAGCGGTGACATCACAGGGCCACGCTGCGTACTTCACAGTCACTCTAACTATGTAAGGTAGTGATTTAAATACACCACAAGGTGTCAATGGCGAGTTTTACATTAATAAGACATCAAGCCAATTAGTCTGTTTTGTCTCTCATAGCGCCCTGTTTTTTTTTTAGACTGGGTCTATTGTGATTCACATTCATTTGAGTGTTGTCTTCACAAGACTCCTGAAAATGGCTCCCAGCATCATAGTTAGTGTATTGTGACTAAATATGGCCATTCAGTGTATTTGTTGAGCTAAAGGAGTTGCTAAAATGTAGTTTGACCAAAGTCTGAGTAGGTTTTATGTGTATTTTGCGCATATATTTTGATTGTGAATGCTAGTTCTCTTTGCATTGTTGTGTTAACTGTGTGAGAATAGGGCCTCAGTAATACAGATTGAAGCACTTTTCTGCTTGGTGACATTTTTTGAGAGATTTGAGTATTAGTTTTGGAGTATTTTCCCTCTACGATACTTATGTGTGTTGTGAAAGAGTTGCCGAAGCTTATGCCAATAAACGGCGCGGTCCAAGCTACAAATCTGAATCCCTGTGTCCACTCTCCTTTCTTTCTCCCACTGCGATTAAAGTAAACAACAGCGTAAGTCAAGGGAAAAAAAAGGCACTCATTGGCTTAATCAATTGATCAAAATTGATTAATGTAAAACTCGCCATTGACACCTTGTGGCATATTTAAATCACGACCTTACATAATTAAACAGTGACACGTTTTTGTTTTTGTTTTTTTGTTTTTTTATAAGAGGTAACAGGTGGAATTTTGGCAGCGTGGCCCGGTGACGTGACCGCCCTGCGATGTCAACAACAATGGCGACCTACTAGTTAAAATAGTTTTAAAAATTGTATAAAAATGAAAACATCAAGATGGGTTTCAATATCAAATTATAATAACTTGCAGTAACATTTATCTTTTAAGAACTACAAGTCTTTCTATCCATGGATCCCTTTAAAACTTATCATACTTATTACATTTGAAGTGCTTAGGAAAAAAAAAGTGAAAAGCATGTCTTATATGTATCTCTTTCCAATGCTAAATCTGTATCAATACATTGAACACACACAAAAAAACTTTGCGCTACTTTGCAGTTTTTTATTTATCGCGGTGGGTTCTGGTCCCCATTAACTGCGAAAAACGATGGATCACTGTACTGTGATACCGTGATGCTTTTGCTTAAGGTTATCATACCGTCTGAATCTCATCTCGGCACATGCCTAGTTGAGGGGTACATATGCCGTGTCTCTAAAGGTGGGAATACTATGGAGTTGTATGTAATGCTATAAGGTTCTGAAACCTGCTTTGGAGTTGTATGTGATGTTATAATGTGCTGAAATCTGAAGTGACCCCGCAGGCGTCTTGAGGCACCCATTCCAGGGTTGGGTTAGGGAAATATTATCTCGATGGTACCTCCACATCCGAAGACAATGGTAAGTGACCAAAGGAAATGTGCTGTCCAACTATTGGAATATGTATGAAATATACTCAGTTTAGTCATTTGGTGAGTATCCTTCCGGATATTCTCAGTCTTATCTCGTCTTTTTTATTTTTTTCCACCGAGTTTTTCCAGGTAATTGAGGATTTCTGTGGTTGATGGTAAGTATTTTCCTGTAAAAATAGAGGAATATTACGACTGTTTCCCACTATCTAGTGGTGTCCAGTTCAATACGTGACTCATGGTCCAGGTGAACTTGGAGCTAAAGTTTTGTTTTGGTCCACATTTTTTTAAATTTTTTTGTAAGACCTTATTCATAGTGTCATTCTATCTGATCTTTTTGTTAGTATTTCTACAAATCCTCCAGGTAAGTGAGGTGATCTGTAGTTGAATGTATAATTGTATGGTTGAAAATGTACTATTGTAAGTATTTTCTAGTACCAGTGACGTGCGGTCAGGGGAGGCAGAGCCTCACCTGTCATCATGACAAAAAAATAATTACAGCATCAAATTTATATGAATATTTGTCCATTGCTCTTTATGTATGGCTCATTTCAAACATTTTTTATGGTCAAAATCGCTGAATTTGCCTATTTCCTGTTCAAATAAAGAAATGAAACGAGAGGTGCGGCAGCAACGAGTAAAGCCTCACCTTTGATTGCACAATCCATTACAAACTGGGTTGATACATGGAATTGGAGCGTGCTGGTTGCCGTACATCTGCATGTCGCCATTATAATGTTTCCAGATACGTTTATTTGACCTGATTTTCCACAGTCTGGCTAATGTCTTTATCCCTCAAAGTTTAATGTTTGTTAGCGACATATTTAGTTTTGCTGATGGGAAATAAAACCGCAGTGAAAAGGCACAGATTGCGGCAGATAGTACTCTGCCGCACTGCAAGGGGGCGTACGTGAAACTGGACTTTCCGTTAAATGTGGACGCGGTTAACACAACACCGGAGCTAAAAGGTATACTTCAAACTACGGGACAGAAGATAACTCGCGCTTTTCAAACAGACTGGTACACCCGAAAAGACTGGCTATGTGGCTGTCCTTCGAAAAATCGCCTTTGCTGCTTTCCCTGCCTTTTCTTCTCAACTTGTGCCAATGTCTGGACTAACACGAGATATTGTGACATTAAAAAACTACCACGAAGCCTCAGCAAACATGAGAACTCGACCACTCACATTCAAAGCCTGATTGCTTTAAAAACATTTGGAAGCTCAAGGATCGATTTGGCTTTGACGAACAGCGGAAGCTCAACGGTAGCATCCTCAATGCTAAGGTAAAGAAAAGAGTTTGAAAGACCTCATTAATGCAACCTGCATCCTAGCTAAACAGGAGTTAACATTTCGTGGTAACGATGAGCGTGTAAGCTCTTCTAAACGTGGCATATATGTAGAACGATTACATGGTTTTGCTGAGAAAGATGAAAGGTTAGCTAGACTTTTGGACACATCCACTGTGTTTTCTGGCTTGTCAAATAGAATACAGAACGATCTAATTGAAGCAATCCTCTCCATTGAGGCGGAGATATTTTTTTTAAAGTAAAGGAAAATAAGGAGGACTTTTACAAAAAGGGCGGGTTTGCATAGGGACGGTAGGGACATAACACTACCAACTTTTCAGGATGCTAAAATTGTCCCCACCAACTTTTAAGCGACCTTACTTTTTTGCATGATATAATGTTCAGTTATATAGAGAATTTAGATCTTTCAATAGTTCCATATGTTGTAAGGATAGAATTGACCCTACCATTATTAAGTAAATTATTTTCATTATGTTTATGTTTGCTAATAAAAAACAGACATTTATTGAGGAAGTTTTCAAAATGTTTCTTTAGTATTTTTTGAAAACAAAGGTTTGAATCGAACAGTGTATCATCTGAACCAATGCATGTAAAAGTTATTATCAGAAGATAAGGATTTATTTTGCATTGATCATTTTGCCTATTAATTAATTAGGTTCATATACATGAGAAATGTGGCCCTTTGCCCCCTTCATCAAATCTGTTTGGTCTAATTAATGTCCCGTGCTGTTATATTGTCCCTACGAATGTTGATACCAAACCTATGCCCTTCCAAAGTAACGCCAGTTTTTGTGGTGAAGGACAGGCGCAAGAGAACAAACAGTTTTCATTTAAATCTTATAAAAAAAATTTTTAAAAAAGAGCTTAGACCAAGAAAAATACAATAGAATATTTAAAAACTAAATGTTGGCCTTATATAAAATATTGTTTTTCTTTTCACACTTTTTGTTTAGCAATCTGTAATAAATTGATTAAAGTATCAGAATTAAAAGTTTTAAAAACAAGTGAATATTTCACTAAAGGTCAGAATTGAATTCTGTGGTTTTGTACACCACTCTTTACTCTCATTTATGTTGCATGAATTATAGAATTGCGACGACCAACACATTGAGGGTGTAGAGCAAATGCATGTTATTTTCTTACTTTTACGTATCGATAATATGTACCGTGTGTGCGTGTTTTGTGAAGAATGCTGATGAGATATGAAATAAACAGTAGCCAATTGAATAAGCCACCCTTTTTGGTTTATATATTTGGAAATCTGACACTAAAGGAGTCAGTGCCTCACCAACCATGAACCTCACCGCACGTCCCTGTCTAGTACATATAGGGTAATACCATAGAGGGATATTACGCCCCTATTCCTAGTGTCATTACATTGGCTCTCCCTTGTTAGCATTTCCATACAGTACATCCTCCAGATAAGTAAGGAGTTCTGTAGTCGAAAGTATAATTGTATAGTTGTAATCATCATATTCTAAGTGTTGTATAATACCAATAGAGGAATATTATAGAAGAATATTACGATCATATTTATAGTGTTCTTACTTTGGCTTTCTTTTGTTAGCATTTCCTCGACTCTTCAAGTGAGGGGTACCATTGTTGAGAGTATAATTGTCTAATCAAAAATATAATATTGTAAGTATTTACTAGCATATATCGAGCAATATTATATAGGAATATTGTACTCATACCTATAGTGTCATTATATTGGGTTTCCTTTGTTAGCATTTCCACGAATCTTCCAGGTAAATGAGTTCTGTAGTTGAACGTATAGGTGTATAGTTGTAATAACTAGTGTTGCACCGATACCATTTTTTGGCCCCGATACCGATACCTGGCTGTGCAGTATCGGCCGATACCGATACCTTACCGATACCACCTGGAATATATATATATATATATATATATATATATATATATATATATATATATATATATATATATATATATATATTTTTTTTTTTCCTTAAATTTTTTTTTTTTCCCAAAGAGCTACATAATTGGATGTGAAATCATTGCTATCAAGGCTTTGTCAGGCTGTTGCTTCCCTTTGCAAAATAGGAAAAAGTACACTAAACCCTAGTAGACAATAGTTGAATAAACCTTCCGCTCTCAAAGGCCAAAATAGTGCTAAATTTGTGAAATTAATAAAACATGTATAATACTAGCCCAACAGTAAGAAAGTAAAAATAAATTCATAATAATAAACTCTGAATTAACTGAATAAACTTTTTTTAAACCTCTCAAAGTCCAAACAGTGCAACTTTCATGAAATTATTGTCACATTCTGCTGCTGGTTAGATTGTGTTTTGTTGCTGGGCGTGGGGGCGTGGCACTTGAATCCAATGCAGGCTCGTCAACGCAGCATTTAAGCACGGGTGATCTCAGAGAAGGCTGCCGAGATATTTGCCTTGCTGATCGCTATTTGACATCTGGCACAATAATCTCGCTACATTTGCTTTTTATGCCCCTGCATTGGGTGTTTCTGTTAGTGTGCTGCTCTCGTTTGTAACCGCTGCCTATCGTCTTTGTTTGTCCGTCGACCTGCTGTCACGGACTCCTGTCCCGCGATCGCGTGTTATTTTTTGTTTGCAATCATTAAACCCTTTTATGTATCCCCCGCTTGTTGTCTGCTTCGAGGTTCAACCTTGTTTCCGCATTTGCGGACGCTAACAATTATAAGTAATAATAATTGACCACAGCATCCCATCTCTCCTTTTTTTCGGGAGGTGGGAGTCCCTTATTTCTATTTCTGAAAGGTGGCAACAATACTTTGGAAACACTTCCCAAATTACTGCGGCATTTCTTTCAGTAAAAGACAATAAAAGTAAAGTAGACGAAGTGAACTGACCAGAGATGGTTGCTCCGGTCCAGCGGCCTTCTTCCTCTGGATAGCAGTCCTGCTCTTGCAGGCTCAAACTCGTTGTGTTCGTTCACGTTTCGTCTTCAAATGTTTTATCAAGTTCGAGGTATTGAAACTGGCCGATTTAACTCCACATCTCCAAACTTTCAGGCCGCAAATCTTGCATGCAGCCATTGATTTTAATCGACGGGATTTCTATTTGGAAATATTTCCCGACCGCCGCCATATTTCCTGGTTTGTTTTTCGTCCATATGAAAAAGCCCCCTTTTGATTGGTCAGGAGTGGCTATTGGCCCGCTCTCATTGGTCTGGAGCAGGCCAATAGCGATAGCTGCTTGGTGTTCACGTGTCATCACACAACACAGAGACAGAGTGTAGTGAGCGCCAGGAGGAGAAAAAGGCTGTGGTCAAATGTTATAATAATGGACCGGTAAATGGTATCGGCGCCGTCTTTGTTGGTACTCGCCGATACCGATACCACCATTTCGGGCCGGATCGGCGCCCCCTGCCGATACTAGTATCCGTATCGGTGCATCTTTAGTAATAACCATATGTAAGTATTTTATAATACAAATATCGGAATATTATAGGGAAAAATTACGATCATATTGCTTGAGTAAGGCAGAGTGAATGTCTGTTGGATCAGAGAATTCTAGATTCGATTCCTGACTAGCTCGGTCTGAGTTTTAACACATTTTTTTTTTCTCATGCAATATTAATATTTCCACAATATCCTATCATGCTAGCTCCTAAACTGGTCCTCTCACAACTTTACCGTGCATATTTTGTATAGTATTCCAAGCATGTGACATGACATCACATGCCACTGCAGACAAGCAGGGCACATTCATTGGTTACACTACTGCTGCAACAGGAATGTTTTGTGTTATTGTCATGCAAGAAGGAGGGCTTTGTGCCTGACCTGTTGATGAGTGGAGCTCTCCTCGCCACTTTGCACACGAAGTGCTGAAGGAACAAGTCATGGAAGTAACCCTGAGCTGCAGCAGACACTTTACTTACCACGCTGCTGTCGTTGGTCCCTTGCACCTGTAACACAAGAAGAACGTGAAAGCATCAGAAGCCTGTATTCAAGTCAGTGTAAGTCCCATTCAATTGACCTCACCGCCGTGTCCGAACCCTTCTGCTTCTTTCTGTTTGTCATGCCTTTAATAAGCGCTCATGTTACTTAATAACGCTACGACGAAGTCAATTTTGTACGTGATACGTATTGTATTTCTCTACTAAAAGAGTTCAAATCATCGCTCGGGATCGCCATTGAGCGCTGCTCTGTCACACAGCGCCTCCAAGAGGCCTGGAGAAAGGCATCCATCGGTTCCACTCGATGGTTACGCCGCATGAGTTCAATTTTCCACACTGCTTGGCCGGGTACTCCGTTAATTTGTGTCCGTTCCACGAAATTTGACCATAAAGGTCATACTGTTTGTAAATTCACCAACCTTTGATTGTGTTGAAGGTCCCTGAACGCATCATTTAACCATGGCGCTCGGGCCAATAGATATCATATATAAGACTAAACGTCTAAAGGCGTAGTTAGCGGCGTAAGTAATTGGCGGCCATCTTGCGTTGGGTTTATAAACGATTTTGTGCATGAAAAACCGTTTTAATGTGGCTACGATTCGGACTGGACTCTGGGGGGAAAAAAGTTAAAATTACATTGAGGTACACCGTTAATTTATTGCATTTCTAACTTCTAAGAAAAGTCAAACAGTTTGAAAATGAGGTTAAAACGGCTCCGATGCAAAATGGCCGACAAGGGATGACGCTTTTCCCTGTATGGGCATAGCTTGCAATAAACATCTAGCGTTCCATACATCATCTATACTTTGGCCTTCTTGACAATGCGGCAGACGATGCGCATGCGCCATTCTCTAACAGGAAGCGTTCTGCTTCAGCCAGCTGATGTTGCTCCATTAATGTCAACAGTCTGGGCAAGTGACACTATTTAGGGTAGGTTTCTTTCGGCTTCATATCATAGTCTTGATAATGACATTCATACGTGATTCTGTTGGTAAATAACACGAGCGCTTCAGCAATTTAGCGTTTGACGTTCGAGCTAAATGCAAGTGGACATAGCGGTGTCATGCTAGCGACCAAACAAAAGATAACATCTCATGGCGTCACCACTGGAATAAACAACAAGGCTAGTTAATGGTTCGCCTCAAGGTGTATTGTTCTGTGTGACAATCCTGCGGTTTCTGCTTAGCACTGCTGGCTCAGTGAGAAGAGAGAGCATGTCAAATATGTGTGTTGTGTAGAAATGTCAGATTATTATTGTATGACATATTTTTGGATACAACTAAGACTTCACCGATCCAGTTAAGCAAAGTATTATGGAAATGTATTATGCTGATTTGTGCTGAACTTGATGGTTCAATTCATGAAGCAATATTGTATAATGTATTGCAATAAGACAGAGATACTCACTTTTTAAAATTGAAATATCCTATATTTACATTACACTCTGGCGAAGAAAACAAAATTAAGATCATCTCAAAAATTGATCAGTGTTTTTAAATTGTGTTTTTTCAACGAAGTATTCTATTTTTTTTGATACCAGTGCACAAAGGTATGAAAAAGTATCTGAACCTTTTGGAATTTCTCACATTACTGCATAAAATCACCAACATATGTGAACTGATCTTTGTCAAAATCACACAGATGGAAATACAGTGTCTGCTGTAAACCACTAAACATTTATAGGTTTTCATATTTTAATGAGGATAGCAGGCAAACAATGACAGAAGGAGGGAAAATAAGTAAGTGAACCAACCCTCTGCCTAATGAGACTTAAAGAGTAACTGAAGCCAATTTTTACTAAACATTTTAAGTCAGTTGTGTGCCCAATCACTGATGAGCGGTATAAAGCTGCCCTGCCCACTATAAAACACACACCTGATAAGAAATGTCTTGATGAGAAGCATTGTCTGATGTGCATCATTGCTCGGCTGCGATCAAGGATTTTTGATTTGTATAGACCCTACCCACGTGACGTCACAACTCCGCTCTCCTGAATGGTACCGCCCAATTGTCCGTCAAAACATAGTGTTAACCTGTTACGGCTACGTACATTCCTCCTATTTACGGCGTGTTTTTCTGCTCCTTAACATTAATAATCAAAATGGTGAAGGCGTGTGTGGCTGTTGGTTGCACTAACAGAGAAGATGGAAGGAGAGACTTGAAGTTTTACCGTATTCCGAGGGATCCAAAGAGGAGAGCGAAATGGACAGCTGCAATTCGACGTGAAAACTGGGCACCAAAAAATCACCACAGACTATGTAGTAGTCATTTTATATCCGGTAAGATGCATTTAAGATATACTTAGAGGGTTTTGGGCTGACAAATAACCACAATTAAGATCATTGCTCGGCTAATCGCCGACAACATACACGTATGTATGTAGTGAGAGTGCTATCGCTAAACCATATAAACATTAAAAGCCTTAACTCCATTGACAAACAACATGAAATACCTTAGACTTGACAGTGGATGTTAGCAATAACAAAAGATTTTGAATTGAAAATTTCGTAACTCACCTTTCCAAGCACAAGCTAGATTCCTGCCGAATTTTCGTGGACGAGGACCTGTTTCACCCAACTAGCAACGAAGTATTTATAAGCCTCCAAGCTCTTGAAGTTTTTCAAATTTTCGGGAGAATAGGCTGATTTTGTGTGGACAAGATAATTGTAAATATCAGCGTAGCAGATGTCAGGCAGACAGGGCGAAGACAGTGGGTCGAAAAACATCGATTTGGGCATCAAATATGGATCTGGCAACTGTATAGAACGAAGCTTTTCCACATAACGCCTTTTATGCAACACATCCAGTGAGTTTACGGCATCAGAAAGCACCGGGTCTTCCATGAAATGCATTTTAAATTCCTCGATCAATTGAAACCGATGCTAATACAGAGACAAAATGACGGACAAGTGGGCGGAACCATACAGCGAGCACGTGGTTTTGTGACGTCGGTGGGTAGGGTCTATAGAGCTGGGAAAGGATCTCTTAAAGTCTGGATGTTCATCAATCGACAGTCACAGAAGTTGTCTACAAATGGAGAGTGTTTGGCACTGTTGCTTCTTTACCAAGGAGTGGCCTTCCAACAAAGATGACGCCAAGAGTTCAGCGCAGAATACTCAGTGAGGTTAAAAAAAAAAGCACCCGAGAGTGTCTGCTAAAGACTTACAGAAATTACTGGCACAGTCCAATATGGCTGTGCACACATCAACTATATGTAAAACTATGGCCAAGAATGGTGTTCATGGGAGGACTCCACGGAGGAAGCCACTGCTGTCTAAAAAACATTGTAGCTCGTTTAATGTTGGCAAAAAGGCACTTGGAAACTCCACAGAAGTTTCAACAAAATATTTTGTGGACTGATGAAACCAAAGTTGAATTGTTTGGGAGTAACATACAACATCATGTGTGGAGGAAAAATGGAACAGCTCATCAACATCAACACCTCATCCCCACCGATAAGCATGATGGGGGGAGCATCATGACTTGGGACTGTTTTGCTGCCTTAGGGCCAGGGCAACTTGCATTCACTAATGGAAGAATGAATTCAAAAGTTTATCAGGATGTTTTGCAGGAAAACCTGAGGCCAACTGTCAGACAGTTGAAGCCAAAAAGAGGATGGATGCTGCAACAAGACAATGAGCCAAAACACAGAAGTAAATCCATTTCAGAATGGTTTCAGAAGAACAAAAGAGACATTCTGGATTGAAGTCCAGACTTGAACCCCATTGAGATGCTGTGGCATGACCTAAAGACAGCGATTCATGCCAGACATCCCAGGAATCTGACTGAACTTCAGCAGTTTTGTAGCAAAGAAGGGCCAAGATTAGTCCTGATCGATGTGCCAGACTGATCTACAGCTACAGGAAGCATCAGGTTTAAGTTATTGCTGCCAAAGAAGGGGCCACAAAGTTAAATGTGATGGTTCACTTACTTATTTTCCCCTTCTCTCATTGTTTGCATACTATACTCATTAAAATATGAAAAACTCTAAATGTATGGGTGGTTTTAGTTAAAGCAGACAGTTTTTTCATCTGTGTGATTTTGACAAAGATCAGATCACATTTGATGGTTATTTTTTTGCAGAAATGTGATAAATTCCTAAAGGTTCAGATACTTTTTCATACCACTGTATTAGTGTTAATGTATCATAACAGACAGTCCTGCATGGCAAGTTCTGTTGCAGGAGGTCCAATTCAGCCAATGGTAATAAAAATTGAAAAAGGCAAAAGCGCATGTTGGAATTTTTTTTTTACCCGAAGAGGGGAACGATAATGGAAAGCAGAAAAATGTTGATGGACCTGTTGGCAAGTGTCAGTTCAACACAATGCTGGGCAATAATTAAATATCAATATTTATTGTGATCGAGACATACTCGATACAATAAAAATAATTTCAATGAAATGTTTAAGAAAATGAATCTGGAAGAAAACCTGAGGCCTGCGCTGCGAAGCAGAACCGTTTGACTTATTACGGCCCATTTGAGCTATCACATCATCAAGCGGACTCACTCTTTTAAAAAAATAACATACTGAGTTGCAAGTTAACTACATTTCACCAGAACCTCTTTAGAAAGCAGACAATTGAGCAAACAAAATGTGTGCGACCGCAAGAGAGGAAACAGTTGACAAGAGAGATAAAATCACATTCTGATTTGATTTTGGCTCTTTCTAGTCAGACAACGGTCGAAGGACTGATACCTTCTGTAAATTATGTAAGGTTCTTGTGTCTACGAAGTTTGGCAATATGACAAATTTATCCTATTCCTCAATTGCTCTGTCTCTCCAAAAATCATGAAGGAAGGGCACTTCATGCTCTCTTGTGATTGTGTCAACAGGAACTTCTAAACTGACAGAAAGCAGTTGCTTTCTAAACTTAAGAAAGCAACTATCACATCAGGACTGTTTAACAGTCAAATTTAAAGTTTCAGAGTGCACGCTGCCCACTCGCCACTTCGCCAGTGGCCAATTAAAACTGCATGTGGCAAGGAAAATATTTTCCAATCTTGCCATGCTTGCGACGAGCAAATTTGGCAGGTGGAAGTCGCCTCATGTCAAAAGCATCCATCAAAAGCCCTCACAGGGTTAGCACTGGGTCGTGAAATGTCTTGGCCAATGTAACTAAACTATAAAAATCTTCTAGCCACATTTGTGTATCTACTATTTAGGCACAATAGAATTTCATTATTTCAAGTTCAAAATTTTCTCAGAGGGAACAGCTTTTTTTCTGGCACTTAAAAGTTAGGTTGTACAGTAGGGCTACCACTATCGATTATTTTAGTACTCGATTAATTGATGAACTAGTTAGTTCGAATAATCGAGTAATCGGATAAGGAACATGAAAAATTAAAATACCTAAGCTGAGCCTCAAATCGTATGAAAAAATAAATAAATGAACCAAACATAGACTTGGTACAAAAAAAGAACAATTGGCTAATTTACATGGCAAAAGTCCGCTAGCTTAAATGCTATAAAATGCTAACTTTTTTTTTTTTTTTTATAATGATCTGAACAAATGGTTCAGACACATATTCCCACAAAACAGCTAAATATACTTATAAAATACGAATGCATTAAAAAAAAACATTCGCTCAAACAAAAACTTAGCTTATGTTGGTCTTAACAGAGAGCAGCTGGATTCAGCCATGTGAAATGAGGCAGACCAGAGGGCAGCGTATCCACCCAAATAAATAAAACTCTATGCAAACACTTTCAAAATAAACCATTATAACACCACTTTAATTAAACAAATACTCAAAGCAGCAAAATTTAATTTGAATCTTTTTTCCTAATCGAATACTCAAGTTAATCGATTAATCGTTGCAGCACTGAAAATTTTAGTTGTTTTAAAACCGTGACGTTTTCATACCATGGTAAACCTTGAAACTGGTAACCGGCACATGCCTACTCTTGAGGGGCCAAGTTTAGAGGAGTTTGATTCAAGTCCTGCCGTAGATGGCTGGATGAATTCAGCCAAGCGCGCTCGGTTATTTGACTAGAAGAAATGGGACAACAATGTTTTTTGTCTTTGGATTCCAATATACTACATGTATGTGTACATTATTTGGTGTTTACTTTAATAAAAGTGCACTATTGGCTATGAAAAAAAAAAAAGTGCTCCTAATTTTTTTTCTCTGCTCCTGAATTTTTCAATTTGCGAGCCCCTGTGCTCCTGTTGAAAAAAAAGCTTAGCCCACAGCCCTTAGCAACCCTGTGATGACCCCGATCTATGTCCATGTGTTTCGCCCGCCTCTCACAGAGCAGTCAGGACTTCATCATTGAGGCTTGACCGGTTATAGAAAGAGCAACAAGCGGCCTTCCCCTGACGACGGCACCCTCACGCGGGTCGCTATGAGTTCAAGAGGGAGTGGCGGCCGCTCTAACGGCGTGCTGCCCCAGACCAAGATCTGCCAGTTCAAACTAGTGCTGTTGGGTGACATGGCAGTTGGCAAGTCCAGCCTGGTGCTTCGCTTCGTCAAGGGACAGTTTGATGAGTTTCAAGAGACCACCATAGGAGGTGAGGGCCGGTGGGAACATGACGGGTTGTCTTCATGCGGCATTCACAGTTTTTGACATTTTTATTTGTATGTCATAGCTGCCTTCCTGGCGCAGTCGGTGTGTTTAGATGACACTACTGTCAAGTTTGAGATCTGGGACACAGCAGGCCAGGAGCGTTACCACAGCCTGGCACCCATGTACTATCGAGGAGCTCAGGCTGCCATTGTGGTTTTTGACATCACTAAACCGGTATGCAACGGACACATAGATTCCATCAATGCTGTAACATTAGGTATTAAACACGTACCATTTTAGATTCAGGGTGGACCTCTGTTTTTTTTTTTTTTTTTTTTTTTTTTTTTTTTTACCAGAATAAGAGATAGTTTTTACTCAATGACATACAGGGAACCTCTATTTATACAGACTATGTCTTTTCAAACATAGAGCCATGTGCCATTATTATTATTATTCCCTCAATGCTACTTACAGCCATCCACATTAAGGGGTGGATCTAAAACCAAACTGAACAGTGTTACATTTTTAATAACAATGTTTATTAAAACTATAAGAAAACACATGCAATAAAGTAGAATTGTCTGATAATGACTTTTTAACCGATATCCGGATATTGTACAACTCCCAAAAATCCAATGCCGATATCAAACCGATACCGATATATGCAGTTGTGAACTTAATATATTATGGCCAATTTTATAGTGATGCCCCACTGTATGCATTAATAATGATAAATGTACAACGTCAAGGTTTTCCAAATAAACATTCTGTGACAAATAAGGGAACAACTTCAACTGAGTTTATGGAAAAAGTGCCTAGATGGCACCACGATGTCGATAAACATAATAGCTGTGCTAAGCTGTGACCAGCCCTTTTACAGAAGGCTTCTACATTCATTTAGAAGTAGGGATGTACAGAAAGCAAAATTCTTGGCCAAAACCGAATATTGGAAACACTTGGCCCTTTGCCTTGGTTCTACAACCCCAGAGGCTAAAGAAATTTAGTTAAAAAGGTGCCGATTCTGAAACCCTATGGGAGGGTGTGTTCCCGGTGGCAGTGAGAGTTTTGTGACATAGTCTGAACGCGTCCTATAGCAGAGGTGCAATCATCATCACAGCATTCTGTTAGCACGTCATGGCCAATGACACCTTGATAAATGTGCTTTCTCGAAAAATGGCTCTCGTGCGTTCTGAAGTTGCTTTCCCACGTCACATCAAGTACAGTGCATTTGAACCCGTGCGTGAGTAGTTTGGGGTTTAATTAGGCAAGCAGTATAGAAATAAAGTAG
Source organism: Corythoichthys intestinalis (assembly GCF_030265065.1). Classification (NCBI taxonomy): domain Eukaryota; kingdom Metazoa; phylum Chordata; class Actinopteri; order Syngnathiformes; family Syngnathidae; genus Corythoichthys; species Corythoichthys intestinalis. The sequence continues at coordinate 51,739,335 of NC_080406.1, forward strand.
TATTTAAATGCATACATGTTAATTTGCTGTGGTTTAGTACAATAATTTTATGGCACAACAACTTAGAACAAAATAGACCTTTATTGTCATTATACAGTTGTACAATGAAAGTGTGGAGCATCTCCCTTTACAGTGCAGGACAAGTAAAAATCTTGAACTTGGCTTGCAAGAATAAAAGTATAAAATCTAAATAGATATAAAATATGTATGAGGTAGTCCAATGTTCAGGCAGTGCAAATAATTGAAGTAGCAGATGACAGGAAAGGCTTTGAATATTGCACATTAATGTTGCACGTAAATAAGTATTGCACATAGAATATGTGTGAATAGAAGTTAAGAACTACAGTTCCACACATGCGTGGAGACCTGTTTTTCGAGTGTCCCAAACTTCCAAGAAAGCGCATTTATCACGGTTTCATCAGCCGTGAAGCCCAAAGAACGAAATGCTACGCCGCCGCCGGCACCTCTGCATTAGGATGCGACGTGCAGAGTTTGTCGCAAAATGCTCACTGACGCCTGGAACGCACCCTCCCAAGGGTTTTAAATCTGCACTTTTCAAACAAAATCTCTCGAGCCTCTAGGGTCGTAGAAAATTTTGGAAGATGTTTGCGTACTAGTGAGAAGGGACCATGTTTTATTTCAGTTGATGGTACAAAAAAAAAAAAGGCAAAGGGCATTAATCAGAAAACAATGAAATATGTGGTTTTTAAATGAAATTAAAAAAAATAATTGTATACGCGTGCATTATTCGGCCTTTCGATTTCATTTTATGGCCAAGTGTTTCCTGTATTCGGTTTCGGCCAAGAATTTTGCTTTCGGTACATTATTCTTTTTGTTAATTGGCCGATGACCGATCTTGGAAAAAAGTCAATATATCGGTCAACCACTTAAAATAATATCGGAAAACTATACTTTAAACTAGGGGTGCAAAACTCACGGATCGGATCGTTCCTCGGATCAAGAGTCACAGATCGGATCATTTTTCGGATCAGCGAAAAGCAAAAAAAAAAACAAAAAAAACAACAAAAAGAAAAAACAAGACAAATAATATTTTTGTTTGTTCATTGAAAACTGAAATTGAAACTACATGTGCAAAGCACCCTATTTGTGGACCCAGTCCTGCCTCCTTCACTGCATTTATTAAATTTTTTGCATTATCAGTTGTTACTGGGACATTAGTACTTGGCCTCCGTATCTTCCATTCTTCCACTGCTTGTGTCAGTACCTGCGCAAGATGAGTGCCTGTGTGACTCTCGTAGAGGGGGCGTGTCTGCAGCACTGGACTTTTCATCTCCCACTCTGGTGTGATAAAGTGAGCGGTTATCGTCACATAACTCTCCGTTCCCCTGGACGACCACCCGTCCGTCGTGAGCGCAACAGTTGACGCCCGGGATAGGTCATTCACAACGTTTTTCTTTTCTCCCTCGTTGAGATTTGGCACAATCTTTTCACTAAAGTGTGTGCGCGATGGGATGTCGTAGCGTGGCTCAAGCACTTTCAACATGTATTTAAAGCCCTCGTTTTGCACAACTGAATATGGTCTCATGTCTGCAGCTATAAACACACCGATAACCTTAGTGATAGCTTTAGCCCGGTCGGATTGTGCTGGAAGAGGCTGTTTAAATGCCTCGGTGATGAGCGGTTCTTTGCCAGCTTTTGTTTTATCTTCGGTCAGTAAAACACCCGGGTGATGTCGCTTCAAATGCGTGAACATACCTGGATGTGTTTCCGCTGTCATATGGCTTTCTTATGCCACAATGCGTACACACTATCGCGGTTTTGTCCACTGACCTTTTTCCTTTGTCATCATACTTGACAGGGAAAGCGGGGCGTTCAAGCTCCTCCTTTCCTCCGCTTGCCATGTCTGCACTGTGCACTCTGCTCCCCTCTTTCTCCGCTCTGAGAAATCAATCCGCGGGTCACATGTGTGCCGAACCGATGACGACGATCCGAACGGATCTGGGACCAATCATGATCCGTTGCACCACTACTTTAAACACATCTAATTGTTTAGCCGTACACTGTACACAAAGCGGGTTTTTCTGCACACCCGCCTCTTGCTGTTTGGTAGTCACGTGGTGGTAAACCACTGATTCCCGCGTCAACACATTCAAATGTTAGTCTTTTCCTCAGCGCTAGTCATCTCACCCAACAACAGCCGGGTCAAAAATAGTTACGCCTTTATCACAGTGTGATGCTGCAGTGTTGTTTGGCTGCGATTGAAGAAATGTACTGATTAAATTGTAGGATGAGCGTATTTATCAAGTCTTACTTTGTTTTGTGTCATCGTTTTTATGTTGCCATGCACAGGAAACCTTCGAGAGGGCAAAAGCCTGGGTGAAGGAGCTGCAGAGGCAGGCCAGTCCCAATATTGTCATTGCTTTGGCGGGCAACAAGGCTGATCTGGCTGAGAAGAGACTAGTAGAGTATGAGGTAGGCATACCAACACCTCCCCAAATTTATTAGCATTGTTAAAGTTGAATCCATCCTTAATACCTTGTTATTACCTGGGTCTTTCCTATGGAAAGACCAGGTATATGTTGTTCCCCAACTTTATTATTATTATTACTAAACATCTTATTCTCCACGTTTTTTTGGCGCGCCGGGCAGCCCGAACCAATTGCCCGATCGGCAACGTTCAAGTGTCAATACGACCGAAAAATTCGTGCGACGCAGGCTTTTTTTCAAACAGCCGCGAAAAATTTTCTGTTCGCCCGTTAACGCTGTTTTTTTTTTTTTTATTTATAATTGAGTGATTGCCACTTTTTTTGCGCGTTTCTTCGGCGCGCCGCGCAGCCCGAACCATTTGACCGTCGTCGGAATTTTCGGTTTTTTTTCAAATGGACCCGAAAAAATTTCCGTACGTCCGTAAACGGCAATTTTTTGAAAATTTCCAAAATGTATCTACTGTAGTTATTATTGTCCCAAGGTGGAACAGTCACATTTATAACTTGAAAATCTCCTGAAATGGAGATGTAGTATTGAAAGGTACAGTGCCTTGCAAAAGTATTCGGCCCCCTTGAACCTTGCAACCTTTCGCCACATTTCAGGCTTCAAACATAAAGATATAAAATTTTGATTTTTTGTCAAGAGACAACAACAAGTGGGAAACAATCGTGAAGTGGAACAAAATTTATTGGATAATTTAAACTTTTTTAACAAATAAAAAACTGAAAAGTGGGGCGTGCAATATTATTCGGCCCCCTTGCGTTAATACTTTGTAGCGCCACCTTTTGCTCCAATTACAGCTGCAAGTCGCTTGGGGTATGTTTCTATCAGTTTTGCACATCGAAAGACTGACATTCTTGCCCATTCTTCCTTGCAAAACAGCTCGAGCTCAGTGAGGTTGGATGGAGAGTGTTTGTGAACAGCAGTCTTCAGCTCTTTCCACAGATTCTCGATTGGATTCAGGTCTGGACTTTGACTTGGCCATTCTAACACCTGCATACATTTAGTTTTGAACCATTCCATTGTAGATTTGGCTTTATGTTTTGGATCATTGTCCTGTTGGAAGATAAATCTCCGTCCCAGTCTAAGGTCTTGTGCAGATACCAACAGGTTTTCTTCCAGAATGTTCCTGTATTTGGCTGCATCCATCTTCCCGTCAACTTTAACCATCTTCCCTGTCCCTGCTGAAGAAAAGCAGGTCCAAACCATGATGCTACCACCACCATGTTTGACAGTGGGGATGGTGTGTTCAGGGTGATGAGCTGTGTTGCTTTTACGCCAAACATATCGTTTTGCTTTGTGGCCAAAAAGTTCAATTTTGGTTTCATCTGACCAGAGCACCTTCTTCCGCATGTTTGGTGTGTCTCCCAGGTGGCTTGTGGCAAACTTTAAACGAGACTTTTTATGGATATCTTTGAGAAATGGCTTTCTTCTTGCCACTCTTCCATAAAGGCCAGATTTTTGCAGTGTATGACTGACAACAGTATCTCGGACCTGCCTGGTGTGTTCCTTGGTTTTCATAATGCTCTCTGCACTTTAAACAGAACCCTGAGACTATCACAAAGCAGGTGCATTTATACGGAGACTTGATTACACACAGGTGGATTCTATTTATCATCATCGGTCATTTAGGACAACACTGGATCATTCAGAGATCCTCACTGAACTTCTGGAGTGAGTTTGCTGCACTGAAAGTAAAGGGGCCGAATAATATTGCACGCCCCACTTTTCAGTTTTTTATTTGTTAAAAAAGTTTAAATTATCCAATAAATGTTGTTCCACTTCACGATTGTGTCCCACTTGTTGTTGATTCTTGACAAAAAAATTAAATTTCATATCTTTATGTTTGAAGCCTGAAATGTGGCGAAAGGTTGCAAGATTCAAGGGGGCCGAATACTTTTGCAAGGCACTGTATATGGGATATTAAATAATGGAAGTATACATTGATGATGATAATGTCACATATGATGATTTTTTTTTTTTTTAACTCCAATCATGTTTCAGAGCTGTAATTTTCCCAGAACGAGTGTGATTGAAGTCCAGTCGTTCATGTCTGTATCCAGAAGTTGGTAGAGTAGCCAAACCGTTTACTGAAGTAAGAGTACTGTTACTTCTAAATAATATTACTCAAGTAAAAGTAGTCATTCAAAAAATGTACTCAAGTACAAGTATCCACTGAAAAGAATACTCAAGTATTGAGTTACTTTGTGAGTAACTGCTGACAGTGTGATATTTTTTTTAAACAATGGTACATATTTTTTCTCAGCACAACATAATCTATTGTTATACTGTACAATAACCCAAGGGCGTAGGTTTGGTCTCAACATTGGTAGGGACGATATAACAGCATCATATGCAATGCATGTACACTTTTTGCTGGGGACGGGTCATTAATAAAACCAAACAGATTATTGAACAGGGGTCAGGGCTACATTTCTCTCGAATATGAACCTAATTAAATGATAGGCTAAATGATCATGCAAAAATAAATCTACAGTGTATCACAAAAGTGAGTACACCCCTTGCATTTCTGCAGATATTTAAGTATATCTTTTCATGCGACAACACTGACAAAATGACACTTTGACACAATGAAAAGTACTCTGTGTGCAGCTTATATAATAGAGTTCATTTATTTTCACCTCAAAATAACTCCAAATATAGGCATTAATATCTAAACCCCTGGCAACAAAGGTGAGTACACCCCTTAGAAACTACATCCCTAAATGTCCAAATTGAGTCCTGCTTGTCATTTTCCCTTCAAAATGTCATGTGAGTCGTTAGTGTTACTAGTTCCAGGTTTGCAAAGGGAGCAGGTGTGTTCAAATTTGTAGTGCAGCTCTCACACTCTCTCATACTGGTCACTGAAAGTTCCAACATGGCTTCACATTGCTAAGAACTCTGAGGATCTTAAAAGACGTATTGTTGCGCTACATGAAGATGGCCAAGGCTACAAGAAGATTGCCAACACTCTGAAACTGAGCTGCAGCACAGTGGCTAAGATCATCCAGTGTTTTAAAAGAGCAGGGTCCACTCAGAACAGGCCTCAGGTTGGTCGTCCAAAGAAGCTGAGCGCTCGTGCTGAGCATCACATCCAAATTCTTTCTTTGAAAGATCGTCACAGGAGTGTTGTCAGCATTGCTGCAGAGATTAAAGAGGTGGGGGGGTCAGCCTGTTAGTGCTCAGACCATACGCCGTACTCTACATCAAATTGTTGTGCATGGCTGCCACCCCAGGAGGAAGCCTCTTCTGAAGACGGTACACAAGAAAGCCCGCAAACAGTTTGCTGAAGACAAGTCAACAAAGCACATGGATTACTGGAACCATGTCCTATGGTCTGATGAGACGAAGATTAATTTGTTTGGTTCCGATGGTCTCAAGCATGTTTGGCGGCGACCAGGTGAGGAGTACAAAGATAAGTGTGTCATGCCTACAGTCAAGCAAGGTGGTTGGAATGTCTGGGTCTGGGGCTGCATGAGTGCTGCAGGTGTTGGGAGAGTAACATTCCATTGAGAGAAACATGAACTCCAACATGTACTGTGAAACACTGAAGCAGAGCATGATCCCCTCCCTCCAGAAACTGGGTCGTAGGGTTCCAGCATGACAATGACCCCAAACACACCTCCAAGATGACCACTGCTTTACTGAAGAGGCTGAGGGTAAAGGTGATGGACTGGCCAAGCAAGTCTCCGGACCTGAACCCAATAGAAGATCTTTGGGGGATCCTCAAGCGGAAGGAGGAGGTGCGCCAAGTCTCAAATATCCGGCAGCTCCGCAACGTCGTCATGGAGGAGTGGAAGAGCATTCCAGTGGCAACCTGTGAAGCTCTGGTCAACTCCATGCTCAGGAGAATAAAGGTAGTTCTGGATAACAGTGGTGGCCACACAAAATATTGACAGTTGACATGTTGTATGTTAATATTGACAACTTTCACTAAGGGGTGTACTCACTTTTGTTGCCAGGCGTTTAGATATTAATGGCTATATTTGGAGTTATTTTGAGGGGAAAATAAATGAACTCTATTATATAAGCTGCACACAGAGTACTTTTCATTGTGTCAAAGTGTCATTTTGTCAGTGTTGTCGCATGAAAAGATATACTTAAATATCTGCAGAAATGCGAGGGGTGTACTCACTTTTGTGATACTGTATTTTGACTTATACTAACTTTCATGTGTATTAGTTCAAGTGATACAGCGTTTTTTAAAACTACTAAAGAAACATTTTAAAGTGCTAGTCCCTTTATTAATGAATTAAAAAAAAAAACAAAAAAAAACGGGAACCTATCCGAGAATGGGTCTACTTCAGGGGGACACTTGAGCACCACGAGACTCAAACTAAAGTACTGTAATATAAAAGTGATTTGGGGAAAAAAATTAATGAAAAAAATCTTAGATATCCAAGGAACGATCTACATCTGAGGCATACTAGACTGCCCCAAGACTCAAACAAACGTACTCTCATGGAATTCTGATGTGTGATTTCATTTCACAGATTTTTTTTCCATGTCGGTTCATATTCACGTTCATGTCAGTGTCCCCCCGAAGTAAACCCATTCTTGGATAGCTCCCCGTTTTTTTTTTTTTTGTTCAATAAAGGGACTTGCACTCTGAAACAACCACGTTGCATTACCGGAATGCACATAATGCAAACAATAATCCAAATGAGGGGCGGCTAGCTTGACTTTGTTGTTCCTTGTGGAGGCTGGCCTGACCGCAGTAGTTTCGCAGATTAGCCAGTTCAAACTGTTAATGTTATGCTAACTCTGATGCAGGTCAAACTTTCTTTAGCAAAATTAGTGCCCCCCCCCCCCCAACATTGATGTCTTTTTACATTACTGACAGTGGCTGCTGCTGGCCGAAAAAAAAATTCTAATATCCTTCCTCTTCGAAGGGGGCATAGGAGGTGGCATGTTGTCTACATGATTCTGTCAGAGCTGTGTGAATGTGTGTGCGTGGCGGGAGGGAGGGGGAGGGGTCAAGCCATCAACCAATCAAAAATGCGTTTGAGGGAAAAAAATGGACCGGCACATTCAACAAGTGAATAGGGATAAATGTAAGTCTGAACTTGATGAAAATAATTGCATTTATTGATAGTCGGGTCAACTCTATCCGTACAACATATTGGAAGACAATCTAAATTACCTATATAATTGAACTCATTCTATAATGCAAATAAGGTTGCTTAAAAGTTGGTGGGGACAATTTTAGAAGTTGGTCGGGTTATGTCCCTACCGTTCCTATGCAAACCGACGCCCTTTCTATAACGTATTACATATGGAAAAATAAACTAAAATCATCGAGTTCCAACTAAAAAAATTAAACCTTACCCATCCAAGGAGCAAGCGTGCCGTCTGATGGAGAGAAAATATTTCCCACCATCAATTGAAAATGAGTCTATCGGTGTTTAAGAAATCTCTGCCAAATAAAAACTGGGAGAAAAAGTAATAATTATGGGGTGGTAAATCTACTCCTAAAGGTTTTTTTTTTTCTGAAAAACATACTCAAGTAAATGTAACAGAGTCAATGTAATGTGTTACTTCCGACCTCTGTCTGTATCCTAACACAATTCTTTTTGGTGACAAAGGAAGCACAGACGTACGCTGATGACACCGGCCTTCTCTTCATGGAAACCTCGGCTAAGACGGCCATGAACGTCAATGAGCTTTTCCTTGCCATCGGTAGGCTGGTATTCATCTCAGTCAAACCTCTCCAGAGTACACAAAATGAAATATACCGTATAAATGCAATGACACAGTGGAGGGCTGGTTATGTCGTCCTCCCGGTTCGAACCATTTGAGATCGAACCAGTGGAGATTGAGGGTGGCACTGTGGCGGAAAAATGTCATTGCATGTATTTGACTTTACTATAAATGAATTTAAAGGAGAAGTTTAGAATTTTTGACATAAGGCTTAATCTTCCAGTTAGCGGGGGTTTAATCAGTCGGTGGAGTTAATTTCAACAAATTCCGTGCAGTTTGTTAGTTATTAGCCACTCAGGAGCCGTGAAACTAAGCACGAGTCAATGGTGCCTGCTTAGCATTTCAATAAAAAACAACATATGCACGCATGAGAATCACCGATGACCCATGCAATCAATAGTGTTGGATATGGTTTCAGGATGAAGTTATTTAATTGCATTTCAATAATTGTAGTATGAACAGCAACTCTGCAGGGAACAGGCTGTCTAGGCAAGCAGGGCGGAGTGATATCAAATCATTTTTTTTCACCATCGATTACGGGCTGTCAGGCAGACTGAGCACGAGTGGCCGAAGCAGTCCTCTCTACCGTGATTGCATTATGCATCTAAAACAAAATAGTCCTGCAGAATGTAATGAATTACGCCAGTTTAGTGTGATATTGTTTTGGCCGCATAGACATTTTGAACAATGATCTGCATTTTGCTTAGCCACTCCAGAACCCCAAAACTAACAAAGAACTGACAAACTGCACAGAATTTGTTTAAATTAACTCCACGGACTAATTAAACCTCTGCTATCTCAATTTTTAAGCCTAATGTCAAAAACTCTCAATTTCCCCTTTAAAGACCTAGCTGTTAAAATGTTGTCTATATCATTCCTAAAGCAATAAAACTAACAACAAAAATGAATGAAATGAACAAGAAACCTACAAAGTATTTCACATTCACAGATCATGTGACTATTACCTTAGAGACAGTCCTTTGCTTTGCTTAGCTAAAACTACTGGAGGAGGCGAAGATGGATATTTAGAATTTATTTAAACCTAAGCTTTAAAAAGCTTCAACAGCAACTGAGCTTGAACCTGACTGAATAAACACTCAAAGGGCGCTTTCACATTAGAGGAAGAGGATCAGGGTCCGGTTGGAGAGCTAACTAGCAACAGCACTTGCAAATGACTTGTTGAAAAGGATACGCATTCACATTGCGCCAACCGAACTTCTGGAGTAGCATCACGTGGACGAAATGCGCACTCATTGATTGGACAAATATAAGAGGGAATACCTCCCTCCTGGGAGAAGACGGAACGTGCTTGTAATGTAGCTGTAACACAGCACATTAAGTTGCAAAAAGTTACAAAAGCGCACCCTGCTTCGCTTGCATTCACAAGCGAAGCAGGGTGCACTTAAAGAGTACCGAGACCCAAGATTTTTGAGCGGACCAGTTTGTTTGGTCCAAACTAGAGTTCGGATGTGCGTTTACATTTACAAAACGAAGCAGACTAGCTGAGAAATAGAACTCCGTTCTGTTTAAAATTGATCAAACAGTGCTCGTTAATAAAAAAGCGCCCTTAATTACCTGTAAGTGTGAATGACTCATGCCTTATGATTGGCTGGCAACCAGTTTAAGACGTACCCTGCCTCCTGGCAATTGTCAGCTGGAATAGGTTCCAGCATCCTCAGCAACCCTCATAAGGATAACCAGTACAGCTAATGGATGGTTGTATAGTGCTCTTGTTTGAAAGTACGATCATTTCTTAACCCACTACCTACCTATTTCTTGAACTACTATATAGACCCCAGTCACTAACGTCACACAATCACGTGATCGCTGTATTGTGCCGCCATATTGTCCGTCATTGTATGTCCGTATTGTCATTGATCGTAGTTTCTAAAGGTGGATTCACTTGCAAATTATGGAAGCCCCAGTGCTTTCAGACGCTGTAAACTCTTTGGATGAGTTGCATAAAAGCCGTTATTTGGAAAAGCTTCGGTCGATCCAGTCGCCAGATCCCTATTTGATGCCCAAACCAATGTTTTTTCCCGTCCCGTGCGTCAGAGCTCGTCCTGAGACCACAAAATTTCCAATCATACTCCAGTTTATGTCACGATGAGGAGTCGGGTACCCAAAAGCGGCACCGGCCCGAATATAAACCGACATTTGGTCAGCTGAGCGTCACCGTTGTCACGATTGTAAAATGAAACGTGATCGACAACGGGCAGGTGTGTGCCAAAAAATAGCTGCCCCGCGTAAAATGTCCCCCCTGATGGGAGCGCTTATTTATAACGCTTTATTGACGTGAAAACATCAAATGTTTTCATGGACGCATTACAGTAATGGATTTACGACTGTAAGATCAGTTTTAAATAATTAAATTACACAAAATATTACTACTGTATTTTAGTAACAAATCGTGGACTGGGCCACATAACCATCTTTGAACAGAAATGTATTAGTCTACAGGTTTTCAAGACCATATCCCAATGACAATCACACAGGTATGACATTTATTAGTTCAAGCAGAGTAAAATAATACATATTCACGGTACAAGAAAGTCGTTTCCGTGTGGGCACTCCCGTCAGGAGGGACATTATTTTTCGGCACAACACATTTTGCTGCGCTCACCTTCTTGCTGTGCGACCGTGGCGACGAGCTTCGTAGTCGCCGTCTGATGATGTCTGCGATCGTGTTGGCATCATATTGATGTTTTCGCTGCTGTCTAACGGCTGTCGACACAAACGCACCATGGACTGAGATAAACGAACAGTGCTGCTTTCGAGATTTGCCCTTTTAACAATGGGCACACAGCAACTACTAAAATGACTGTTTATCTTCTCTGTTACTGCAACCAACCGCCACACATGCCTTCACCATTTTGATTAATCGATGTTAACGATTGTCAGGAAGAATTTTGGGTTCGTTTACTAGGCGGTGATTCCTTAGACAAGCAGAAAAACGCAGTAATAGGAGGAAAGTACGTAGCGGTAATATGTAAACACGATGAGCTGACGGACAATATGGCGGCACCAGTCAGGGGGGCGGAGTTGTGACGTCACGTGATTGTGGTCTATAGTGCAGGGGTGGGCAAACCGGTCCTCAAGGGCCGTAGTGGATCCTGGTCTTTGCTCCAACTGATCCAGATAGGACAGTTTAAACAATTAGGTTTCTGCTGAAACAAGAAGCACCTGACTGCAATCAACTGGTTGCGCTTGCAAGACACCAGATTGGTAAAAAGATTTCCTCTTGATGGGTTGGAACAGAAACCCGCACCCACTGCGGCCCTTTGTGGAATAGTTTGCCCACCCTTAGTATAGTGTGATATTTTTGCCAGAACTGACTTATAATATATGGATATATTCCAATGACTAATAATCTTAAATACATGACGGTTATGTAGATATCGCAAATGGAAAGTCTTACTGTTTGTGTCTTTTTGCAGCCAAAAAGATGCCAAAAACAGACACTCAAAACCCAACACACGCAGCACGACATCGGGGAGTCAACCTCCAGGACCCTGACGCCCACTCTGCTAGAGCATGCTGTGGTGGGAACTAAACCACGAACACCCCCTTCATATGTGACCACCACAGTCAACAGCATCCCATCTCCCTCAGCCACCCACTTTGAACGATGGTTCTCATCAGCGGAAGAAGCGACAACTTGGAGGACACAAATTGTGAATATTATGCCTTGTATCATTTCAGCTCGACTCCTGTCAGATAAACATGTTCAAAGCAAAGAAAAGCAATAGATGAGGTAAAATAAAAGACGATACGTGCTTGGCAGGCTTCATCTGTCTGGTGTTAAAACCAACTTTACACATTTAATGTGTGTTTTCGTATTCATGTCAATACTCCATTAACTCTACGCTACGGTACAAAGTAAAATACAGTACATGCTATTGCTTTCTTACACCATAGCAACAATAAAGACTTAAGCTGGAGTGCATACTATCTTTAAAAAAAGAAATGATTTAAAATGCATCTCAGAGAGCACAGTAAAGTACTGATTCCTATTGTAAAGACTTGTCAGTGGAGAAAGGAATGAAAAATAATCGTGTAATTTATTGTTTAATAGAATGATTGGAGTACGTTTTGTGTGCAAGTTGTACGGTTGTTGAAAGGGAAAAAATGTAATAAAAACCTACACTACGAGCTCATGACGTTGATAAAATAGTTGTGTGTTAAAATTCAAATTGCTGCCAAAGCTTGGTAAGATCCAGATTGAACATTGACGTGTTGCGCTTGGCTAGAGAACTGGCTGCGAAACCCCCACATCCGACTTCAACGTGGAGACACCCTGCTCTCCACCCCGCTTGCTGGCAGTCACTAACCAGTCCCACGTACTTGGAGATTTTCTCTCAAAGGCTTCCTCCAGTCGATCTTCCCATGGGACCGGTAACTCCAGCAACACCACTTGATTGGTAGGACTCAGACACGAGGACCATGTCTGGGTGCAGGGTGGTAACAGTGATGTGACTGGGGAATTTCAGTAGTCGACCGAGGTCCACCAGTAGCTGCCAGCCTCTTGCCGAAACCAGAATGCAAGCAGATGTTCCTCTGGCAGGGGCTGCCTTCTCCCCAGCTTTGTCAAAGGTGATGGTTTTCCTTGAGGGTCGGGCCTGCTTTGCCCACACCAGTCCAGTGCTGATAGCTTCAACAATGGTTTTAAGGACTTGGCCGTGCCTCCAACGGTACCTTCTTGGTGCAGCTGCTGAGGATATGCTCCAGGCTTCCTCGTTTAGAACACAAGGGTCAAGTTGATGTTTCGACTAAGACCCAAGTGTGCAGATTTGATGGGCTGGGTAACACGTAAACTGCCTGGATGAGGAACTTAATGCGCTGAGGCTCAGCTCTCCAAGGCTCCGCTCATGTGACTTTCCCCTCCATTGCATTCACCCATTTTGTCCAAGCTCCCTGTTGTTTCATTGCCACAGCCATGCAGGATCTTGACTCCTCTTCAACTGCCCTCACCTCCTCCTGAACTAGGCGCTTCCTCTCCTTTCCTTGATCTTGACTTGGGGAGTTGGGAAGGACCCTAGCTGGGCCCCGTGTGACCACACCCACCAGGTTCCTAAGGCTCAGCCTGGCCTCGGCTTCTTGGACCGCATCCTCTGCTTTCCACTTTCTGCCATTTCTCACTTGGATTCCAGTGTTGGCCAACTTTGGGTCACTCTAGTCACTGTACAGTGATCCCTCGCTATATCGTACTTCAAACTGAGTCTATCGCAGATTTTTTTTTTTTCCAATTAAAAAATATGATGAAAAGTTGGTGTTTAAAAAGGTTAGGATATACGGTCATGTGAAAAAATTAGGACACCCTGTGGAAGCCTTTGTGTTTTCTAACGTATTTGGTCATATGGATATTTAATATCAATTTTAACAATCTTGAGAGATTCAAATAATAGAACTAAACAAAACTGAAAAAAGTTTTTTTTTTATAACTTTCTGTAAAATGTCATTTTAAATAAATGCAATTTCTGTTAAGGAATAAATTAGGACACCCCCACATTCAATCCCACTTAAAATGGCTCAAATCCCACACAGGGGTATCATATCAGGTGCGACTGATTAGAACATCATTACCCAGTGTTTTGAAGGAGGTTTGCCTTATTTAAACCTCACATTTAGTTTGAGGTGCCCCTGACTGTTCAAGTGGGAGAAAACACCATGGTGAGATCAAAGGAGCTGTTTGAGGCCTTCAGAAAAGAAGGTAAGGGATTTCAAAACAATATAAATTCAGTCATTCCACTGTCTGGAAAATAGTCTACAAGTGGGGGAGATTCAAAACAATTGCCAACATTCCCAGGTCTGGCCGTCCAAGCAAGTTCACCCCGAGAGCAGACCGCAAGATTCTAAAAGAAGTCTCCAAAACCCCTAAAATGTTATCATGGCACCTACAGCAGGCTCTTTCTACTGTTGATGTGAAAGTGCATGCCTCTATAATCAGAAAGAGACTTCACAAATTTAACCTTCATGGGAGGTGTGCAAGGAGGAAACCTTTGCTCTCCAAGAAGAACATGAAGGCCAGACGGAAGATTGCCAGAGTGAATGCAGACAAAGACCAGGACTTCTGGAATAATGTTCTTTGGATGGATTAATCTAAAATTGAATTATTTGGAAACCGGAACAGAGGACATGTTTGGCGTAAACCCAGTACAGCATTCCAGGAAAATAACCTCATACCAACTGTGAAGCATGGAGGTGAAAGCGTCATGATTTGGGGATGCTTAGCTGCAGCAAGACCTGGCCAGCTCACCATCATAGAATCCAGCATAAATTCTATCGTGTATCAGAGAGTGGTTGAGGAACATGTACGATCATCTGTGAAAATTTTAAAGCTGAAGCGAAACTGTACCATGCAACATGACAATGACCCAAAACATACCAGTAAATTCACCAAGGACTGGCTGAAAAGGAAGAAATGGAGAGTCCTGGAATGGCCGAGTCAAAGCCCAGATCTTAATCCCAATGAGATGCTGTGGGATGACTTGAAACATGCAAGAAACGCCTCAAACACTTCACAGCTGAAAGTATTCTACATTAAGTCCGAGCTAACCAGCTTGAGCTAAGCTCCGAAATGACGATGTCAGTCGTCCGTGTGGTTTGCAGACTTTATTCAGCTGCTCATGACATCAACACTTGCAGAATGTGACTAAAATAAAATTACATTAAATCAGTTTAATCTTCAATAACAGCAATTTACATTTACATTTACAACTACCTGCCAGCACAGCAATAACAATCCACACAAACGATTTGCATTTGTCAGTTAGCGTCCGCACATCATCAAAAACAATCAAATAAACTCGCTCCAAGTATTCGACCACAATTCAAAACGAACAATAAACAGTACAAAAGGTGTTATATACAGGTTTTGCCCCTGTGGATGCTACACAAGCAACAAATGTGCGCGCAGGCTTGCAGCTGTAACCTGTCCCCCCTCTCTCTTGGCTGTGTGTGCAAATGTGCTCTTCCTCATGTATGTGCGTGTGCTCTTTGCGTTCCCCAAATACAGGGGTTGGACAAAATAATGGAAACACCTAACATTTCGGCATCATAATCATTGAACATATTTTTAAAGAATGGCATAAGGAACATTCTAATCAAGTTGAGCGTCTCGTATAGCCGGCACAATCCCCAGACCTTAACATTATTGAGGATATACGGTCAGTTTTAGAGATTCAACTAAGGCGTCGATTTCCATCGGCATCGTCTCTACAAAAGGGTATTCTAACTGAAAAATGGCTTAAAATTCCTTTGGAAACAATTCACAAGTTGTACGGATCAATACCTCGGAGAATTGAGGCTATAACTGCCGCAAAAGGCGGACCTACACCATATTAAATTAGTTTTTGTTGATTTTTTAAAGGCGTTTCCATTATTTTGCCCAACCTCTGTAGAACCCTAGACTGTCTGCAAAAGACTTCCAGAAAAAAATGGCACAGTCCAATAACTCAGTGCACACATCAACTATATATGAACCAATGGCCGAGATTGGGGTTCATGGGAGGACTCCTCGGAGGAAGCCACTGCTGTCTAGAAAAAAACATTGCTGCTCGTTTAATATTCGCAAAAAGGCACGTGGACACTCCACAAAAGTTTTGGCAAAATCTTTTGTGGACTGATTAAACCAAAGTTGAATTGTTGGGGAGTAACACACAACATCATGTGTGGAGGAAAAAGTGGAACAGCTCACCAACATCAATACCTCATCCCCACCGTGACGCATGGTGGAGGAAACATCATGATTTGGGGCTTTTTGGCTGCGTCAGAGCCTGGATTACTTGCAATCATTAATGGAAGAATAAATTCAAAGGTTTGTCAGGATGTTTTGCAGGAAAACCTGAGGCCGTCTGTCAGACACTTGAAGCTAAAAAGAGGATGGATGCTGCAACAAGACAGTGATCCAAAACACAGAAGTAGATCAACTTCAGAATGGTTTCAGAAGAACAAAATACACATCCTGGAGTGGCCGAGTCAAAGTCCAGACTGAACCCAATTGAGATACTGTGGCATGACCTAAAGACAGCAATTCATGCCAGACATCCCAGGAATGACTGAACTACAGCAGTTTTGTAGAGAAGAATGGGCCAAGATTAGTGTCCGACTGATCTGCAGCGACAGGAAGCATCTGATTGAAGTTATTACTGCCAAAGAGGGGCCACAAAATATTAAAATGTGATGGTTCACTTACTTATTTTCCCCCCTTCTGTAATTGTTTGCATACTATCCTCATTAAAATATGAAAACCTATAAATGTTTGGGTGGATTTTGTTAAAGCAGAGACTGGTTTTTCATCTGTGTGATTTTGACAAAGATCAGATCACGTTTGATGGTCATTTTGTGCAGAAATGTGAGAAATTCCAAAAGGTTCACATCAGGGGCGGACTGGTAATCTGTAGCTTCTGGAGGATCACACAACGGCCGGCGGCCGCCATACATACATCACTGTTTTTATCCCCCCTATCCTCTGTGATTATCTACAGTTCGCATCCAGTCCGACAGGTGGCAGCAATGTGCATGGCTGTTAACCGCCAATCTGACAGAAGAACGAAGAAAGCACAGATAAGCACAGATAAAATATATGGATGGTGGTGGCAAAAAAAGAAAAGAATGGCGCGGAGAAGGTTAGAGAGAAAAAACTGTAGAAACTCGAGAGCAAAGCACCGAAATATCACAAGTTGACACACATGTTCGCAAGCAGCAGTCTGGCTGCAACAGCCCAGCCCCTGGCGATGGTGAGAGTGGGAGCGGCAGTCGCTCTCACGTGCAGCCGGTGCAGAGAGAGACAACAGACGAGGGAGAGGGGGGCAAACCTCTTAAACTACTGAAATGAAAACCGTTTTAGCACAGTTATTTCTATAACACATATAAAAACTGATTTTCATTCAAAATTGTATTTTTTCAATAATTTGCAAAATAAAAGTTAACAAAAGCAGCAATAACCCCAACCTCCATCTCCTAATTTTCATTTTCCCTCATTTCCTCACATACTAAATGACAATGAACAAAGAATGTATAATAAAATTGAAGTTAATGTAAACATTCTTTTTTATTTTATTTTATTTTATTATTATTTTTTTTACTAATAAAGATATAAGTAGGGCTGTCAAAATTATCGCGTTAACGCGCGGTAATTAATTTTTTTAATTAATCACGTTAAAATATTTGACGTAATTAACGCACATGTCCCGCTCAGACAGTATTCTGCCTTTTGGTAAGTTTCACAGCAAGGCTTTTTGTGCTGCAGCACAACAGCGAACTCTTGTGGTCGCTTTGCGACATGGTTTATTTTTTTTCTTGCCAGTTCATATACGTTGTAATGTTGTGCTTATATGATCCTTGGACAAGATTTGTCCTTAAGTATGGTTGTTGTAAAGAATGTACATATTATGTTAGTAAGCGAAATGTTCTATTTTTTGTATAAGACGCTTTTTGTTTATGTTTAGTGAACCCGTATAGCGTGCTAAGCTAACGTTGTTGCTAATGCAATGCTTGTGTACTTTTTTTGTTGTAGTTTTATGACGGTCTAAAGAGGACAATGGTTTGAGACTATTTTATTAATAAATCAGATGAAAAAGGAAGAAGACTGATTATTAAGGCGTCGTTCACTAGCTGTCTAGCTTTGGAAAAAGTAGACGCTTTGGAGTGAGGACAGCATTGACAGATTTAAATGACAGTAGAGTGAAATGCCCACTACAGTCCTTAAGTACCGTATGTTGAATTTACAGTGGGGAGAACAAGTATTTAATACACTGCCAATGGATTTTCCCATTGGCAGTGTATCAAATACTTGTTCTCCCCACTGTATATATCCATCTTGTGTCTTATCTTTCCATTCCAACAATTTATTTTACAGAATATATATAATTTACAGAAAAATATGGCATATTTTATAGATAGTTTGAATTGCGATTAATTGGGATTAATTACGATTAATTAATTTTTAAGCTGTAATTAACTCGATTAAAAATTTTAATCGTTTGACAGCCCTAGATATAAGTAACATACATTCAGAAAAATAAGTTCAAATGACTCATATTATGCAGAGTGAAATGGAATATATTTTGAAGATCGCTGAAACATTGACTTTTTTAAATCATAAGGAAATGAATAAGTAGCCTAACATAAATGAAAAAATATAAGTCCAAAGTGCACATTGACAGCTAAGTTGTTTTCAACCTCCCGATCAGAGCAAATAAAACTACCGTCTTTTTTGGACTATAAATTGCACCAGAGTATAAGTCGCACCAGCCATAAAATGCCCAACGAAGAGGGAAAAAAAACGTATATAAGTCACACCGGATTACAGGGTGACCCAAAAAAAAGTTTACACTCAGTTGAATGCTTGTTTAAAAGCCATTGAAACATATCTAAATAGGTTGTCATGCTTAAGTGATTCATTAAGGTCACTCAATGCAGCTGGTAATCTCTCGTCTCTACAATTCCTGTGCATCTGCTGAAAATGAAGAAAACTTTAGCTGTACCTGAATTGCTGCGTGCCGGTCTGACACCTACTGAGATTGCAGCAAATCTGAGAATATCCAGATGTGCAGTCTACAAAGTTAAAAAGAAGCTGAAAGATACTGGAACAGCCTCACGAAAACCTGGGTCTGGAAGTGCCGATCTGTGCGGACCAAAAAGTTGATTGACAAGGTGATATGTGGCCACCCCAGAGTCCAGATCTCAATCCCCTGGATTATAGCATATGGGCAACTGTGGAGGACAGTGCCTGTAAGAAGCCACAAACTTCTGTGGCAGCCTTGGAGAGGTCCATTGTTAGATCTTGGGAAAAGATGACAGCATCCTACATAAAGAAGCGTTCCGCAGGCGCCTGGAGGCTGTTGTGACACTTAAGGGAGGACACATTGAAAAATAGAGTGTACTGTACATGTTCTTTACAATAATGTATAATTTGTGATTCAATTCTAATTCTAAGCTGAATAAAAATGGCATTTAAGTTGTATTATGGCAGTGTAAACTTTTTTTTGGGTCACCCTGTATAAGTCGCATTTTTTGGGGAAATTTACTTGATAAAATCCAACACATAGAACAGATATTTCATCTTGAAAGGCAATTTAAAATAAAAATACTTTAAATAATAATAAAAATATTTACAAGAGAACAACATGCTGAATAAGTACAGTACAGTATGATAATGTAACATGCTGCATGAACAACAAAATGTGATCGTAGCCAGTATGTTAACGTAACATTGCTATTAAGAGTTTTTCAGATAACTATAGCATAAAGAACATGCTAACAAGTTTACCAAACCATCAGTGTCACTCCAAAACACCAAAATAACATGTGAAACGATATAATGTGTTAATTATTTCTGACATAAGTCGCTCCAGAGTAAAAGTCGCCCCCCCCCAGCCAAACTATGAAAAAAACAGTGACTTATAGTCCGAAAAATCCGGTAAATAGGATAAACAAGCCTCCTGAACTCTTTCGTTGCTCTTAAAGATTTAATCCATTATATGTTGCATTGCCATTTTTTTGTCGCATCAATTCAACCTTTTTTTTTTTTTTTTTGCTGTTCCACACACATTTGAACCAATCACAGCTAACTATCTCTGCTGATCACATGTCAGTATGTCAGCCAATTGAACGGATAAATGAGTCCAGGTGTTTTGCTTTGCTGTGTGCATTCGCACATTGACGTGACTCATCATCGTCAGACTCGGATAATTGCATGGTGTAACCTTCGTGCCGTCCGTAGAATTAAATAAATAATAAATATTGGTGGCAACGGGTGAGGCTACACAAGCACTTTATTATGGTTGTTGTTGACGCTTGTGTAAATCTGATGGATTCTTTGGATAGATTGTTTTTTTTCTTAGAGATCTGTGACTGTGTGGCAGCTTTGCAGTTTTTTTTCTTTACATAGCGTTTTGACAGTTGCCGTCATATTTTCGGAATCGAAGCACTGTGTACCGGAACAGCATTCCGGTCCTGAATCTTATACCGGAACTGCATTCTGGCACTGAATCTTATACCAGAACTGCGTTCCTGACCGTTCTGGCCCACTTTCACCCCTGGTTCTACATTGAGACCTGGACTGTGCTGTTAATTTCTCAGTGAGTATTCAAGTTAAAATGTATAATAATGCAATGTGTAGTTCTTCATAGCCGCTTCATTTTTCTCCCAAAGTGCACGAAATTGATGCATTTTACAATAAAATGTATTTAAAAAAAATTCTCCCGGGGGGCATGCCCCCGGACTCCCCTAGAGGGTCTGTGTTTTCCTTCATACAGCGATTCTTATGGGCTGGACTGAGTCAAAGTCCAGGGCTGCTTTTTGTCCCAGTCCGCCCCTGGTTCAGATACTTTTTCATACCACTGCGGATGATGCAAGAGAAAAAAAAGTCGAACTATTACTCCGAGAATGAATGTCGAATTAATAGTATGAGAATAAAAATTGTATTACATGGAGCTAATGTAGCTGAATAAGCAGCAACGTACTTCACGTAGCGCATTGCTTTCTCTGTTGAAATCAACAATATTGAAAGCATCTTGATTTGTCATCGGTTTAACAAATAAGGAAATCCTTAATATTTTGCCTCATCTACATAAAATTATAATCAATAGGATTTATACTTATGCTTGGTCATAGCTCTCAGCTAAGGTATATGTAGGTAAAATGCGTAGCTGATTACAGCTACATTACCCCTACTTAATAATATGACTGTTTTTCCTTGTACCGGTAGCAATATATGACTTACATCTGTTTTTTTTTTTTTCTTTAGCCCTAATATGCACAACAATCTGTGTGAGGGGCTGAGTGGTTAGCACATCTGCCTCACAGTTCTGAGATGAAGGGTTCCTGTGTGGAGTTTGCAGTTTCTCCCCGTGCCTGCGTGGGTTTCCTCCGGTTTCCTCCCACATCCCAAAAACATGCATGATAGGCTGATTGAACACTCTAAATCAGGGGTGTCCAAACTTTTTGCAAAGGGGGCCAGATTTGGTGTGGTAAAAATGTGAGGGGCCGACCTTGGCTGAGGTTCTTTACGTACAACAACAATATAAATCTAAACAAATTTTAGCAAGCCATTCTGTTTCACATTTGCTTTTTTATTATAATTTCAAGTATTAAGCATGTGTTTTGGTTCATTTGAAACATGCATATCACATGCAATTGAAGATTCACTTAACCTTTTTTTCAAGTTCAAGTTGCTTCAATTTGTCGTAGCGTTCCTTCCCTGCAATCTTGTCGTACATGTCAGCGTGTCTCGTTTGGTGATATCGCTTGACATTGAACTCTTTAAAAACAGCCACTGTCTCCTGGCAAATGAGGCAGAAACAGTTGTTGCGTATTTCAGTGAAGAAATAGTCCAATTTCCACCTACCCTTGAAGCGCCGGCCCTCCCAGTCAACTTTCCTCTTTTTGTTTATTGTTGCCATTTAAGAAAAATTGGGGTAAAGCGTCACTCAGAGTGCAGCTGCCCTCTAGTAGATAAACGAACAGCATTTAGTGTAAACTACTTCATATGCTGCTCAGTTTAGTCTATGTGCGGGCCAGACGTTATGGGTTTTATGACAGAGGCTGTGGGCTAGATGTAGTTTGACCACGGGCCGCATTTGGCCCCCGGGCCGGACTTTGGACACGTCTGCTCTAAATTGTCCGTAGATATGAGTGCGTGCATGAATGGTTGTATCTTTCATCGTGACCTGTCACTGGCTGGCAACCAGTTCAGGGTGTACCATGCCTTCTGCCCGTAGTTAGCTGGGATAGGCTCCAGCACATCCGCGACCCTTGTGAGGAAAAAGCAGCATGGAAAATGAATGATGAATGAATGAATGCACAACATTCCCCCAACAATAATAGTCCTTCTGTTAACGGACCTTCATCCATTGACAAAACTTAAATCTTTTCTAAATACGTACTTCAAAATACTCATCCGAAATTACAACCAGTGACATCAGCAACGAACAAATGCTATGCTAGGACGCGACGATTTGGGTAAAACACACGCCAAAAAGAACCTAAACGTCATGTCAATGTCAATATTAAGGTCATTCGTTTTAATGAATTACATTCATTAACTCAAAATACGTTTCTGTGGATTTTTCTCCTGACTTTGCACAAACATAATCAAACTCACGCTTGCAATAGAACCGATGCGATTTTCAAACTAAAACATGTAAAGGAACAATTTGTATTTGATGTGCTATTTCAGACGACTTTTAGCAAATAGTGTGTAAATAAATAGACGTATTGTTAAATTATACAAATTATAAATTAGAATTTATCTTTAAAAAAAAAAAAAACATCTCATTTGCAAGGCGTGGCGATTTTTATTTTGGCGTGGCGGTACGCCACAATCGTTGATATGTAGGGGAAACCCTGGTTCTTATGTGCCATTAGTAGTGTCTGCTCTAAACTTCCTGCACCAAGATAAAAGCATGCATCACAAACCAAAAGTCAACATAAAAAAAAAAAAAAGAAAAAAAAAAAAGACTCCGGCGTCATAAAGTCAAATCACGTAACTCGGATACGTCGTAACCCAGGGACTACCTGTAATTGTATTTTTTTTGGTACTGCTTTTAATAGAAAAGGACTTGAAATAATTGAAAAGTATAAAATCAATGTGTTGGGAATTAACAAGACTGAAAGTCATGTTTAGAAGATACATAATTTTAATCTCCATTTTTGTTGTCTTCAAATCACATTTACAAAAAAAAAAAAAATAAAGAAAATTTGTGTTTCTAAAATCGTAATTGAAATCTTTTTTTTAAAAAAGGAAAACAATTTCCCTGTATTTTGTCTCCATTTAGAACTGAAAGGAGGAAATTTAAACATTAAAAAAAAAAACTTTTCTCGGCTATTCGTCACACTCGTCGTCCACTGTGGCGTAGATTATTTGGTTCCGGCGCTTGATCCGCGGTGTCGTAGTCTGGCTCCCTGGATCACCTGCTTCTTCGCTAGTCCGTTTAAGAAAGCGCTCACCACTTTCCACGTCATTGTCACTTGGAGGAAGTCGAGGGACTGTGGGTGTCGACTGGCAGTGGGGAGGCAAATCCAGGAGAGGGGGCATAACAATGGGTGATACTTGGGATTTGGGCGGGGGCAGGACCATGGTTTTGGGTGTGTGGGTGCTACCGCTGGACGGTTTTGAATGGGTGTTGCTTTCGGTATGTTCTTCACCTTCCTCCTCTTCCCACTCATCTTCTATGTTAATCTCGTCAGGATTAAATGAGTTTGACGCGCTCGAAATGTCAGTTGGGTACTCGCTAGGCTCGTCACCGCTCTGAAAGTCATCTTCCTCCTCGACACGGCTATCCTGAGGGCCGCTTGTGGCGCCGACCTGGCCCGCTTGGGTGTAGAGATCCGTGAGGCCCAGGATGGTGCACAACTCTGTGGTCTGGGGGTTGGCGAGGTAGCTGGGGGCGGCATGAAAGTGAGGACTACTTGGTTCGTAGGGCGGCACGGTGCGGATGAAGTTGTTCGGGATGGCGAGCTCGCCGTTGAGCTGCTCTACCACCTTCATCAGTGCCTCTTCAGAGACTGTAAAGTCCCACCTAATGGAGGGAAAACCCAGAGGTTGTGTTAGATTATATTGCATAGGAACCGTTTTTGTTAGTAATAAACGCAAATTTGAATTCCTTTTATTAAAAATGAAACTGCCTTAGTCTCATTTTTATTTTAGTTGCATTCTGCAAGTGTTGATGTCATGAGCAGCTGAATAAAGTCAGCAAACCACACGGACGTCCGACATAGTCATTTCGGAGCTTAGCTCGACATTTCCAGCTAGAACTTATCTCCAATTTGGCGAGGAAAATACAATGACATATGATAAATGTTTTTGGATGATTTTTAAAATTTTATTTAGAGAGTGTTTTGAGGTATTTAAAGGATTAATTAAGTCTTAGAAATCTGGGTTATATTGCCCACGCATGAACAGAACTTGTTCGTAAACCGGAGACTACCTGTACTTTTTTTATACTGTCTTTTGTCGCACCTAACCCTAACCCTGGCTAAAAAGAGGAGACTGGCGGCCCACCAGGCTTATGAAGCACTTGGGAAGCCCTGTAATGATTTCTTGATCAAGAGGTTAAATCCATTTCATTTACTGGTATTCCTAAACAGAACCTATTCCTTTGTGGCTTCTTCTTTAAGAAGCCTAATGAGCCATATTTGGCTATAAAAAATTGAATTCCATTTAAATTTTTATATTTTATTATTTTCATAACAGGCAGGTAAATAAATCTTTAGCCATAGACTTCATAAAGATATTGACGGGTCAGATTCGACCTTCACTGTGCCACGCTTTCAAGTAGGGGCCATCCCACAATTCGCTTCAGTTATTCGCAGTCGGTCGCAGCGATACAAGCAGCAATCCAACGCCGGATGTATGTTGAAAACATACAAAAGCTGTACCACATACAAACAAGAACGATTGTCTCAGGAGTAATTTGTTCGAGGATTCAAGGTAATTATTATATTTTTCGTTTTTTCACAAGAATTTTCAACATAAAAAGCTCTTTGTTGTAAGGCTGCCGCCACATTGTCTAACAGACTACCATAATTCTTGACATATTTATGTAAAATAAATGCTAACTGCACGTTTTTTTTTTTGCTTTTAACCAAGAATCAAGACTGTTTTACGTCGACATCTATAAAGAATTCAGCGATTTAAGCATTTATTCACAAGAAATTTCACAGGAAAAGCTCTGTTTACATAAGGCGGCCGTCACATTGACTAACAGACTACCATCGTACTTCGACATATTTACGTAAAATAAATGCCATTTAAGCAGAATTTTCACAGGAAAAGCTCTGTTTACATATGGCGGCCACCACATTAACTAACAGACTAGCATTTTTCGTCGACATATTTACGAAAAATAAATGCTAACTGCACTGTTTTTTTTTTTGCTTTTAACCAAGAATCGAGACTGTTTAACGTCCATATCTATAAAGAATTTAGGGATTTAAGCATTTATTCACAAGAATTTTCAACAAAAAAAGCTCTTTGTCTTTGATTCCACTTGGTCAGCTTTGACGGCCACGCCAACAATGCAGGCCCCCAATTAATCGGCCCAGCGCACCATCAATATCATTATGAAGTCTATGTTTTAGCAACGTAAATACTTAAGTGTTAAATTGCTCATAAAAAGTACACACCGTTCATGCAGGCCATTATTCTCTGGAGGGTTCCATGGATGAGAGGTGGTTCTCTGCAGATCATTGGTGGCCTTCAGTATTGCAAGCCACTCGGGGTCATATTCCAAGTCATCAGATGAACCGACTCTTTCTGGTAAGTCCACAATCTAAAACAAATGTAATGGCGTCAATTTAGACTGACTGTCTCTTGCCAGACACCTATAAAAACATTTCCTTTACCTCAGTACTTCTCAAATAGTATGGGGCACAGAGCGAATGTCAACTCGGGGCACATACTTTTTTGCCGTACTAGAATACCGTGTCATTGCATATCCACTCAGTGGGTGGCAGTGGCACAGTATTTTTGAACCAAACAAGAGCACACAGCAAAGAGCACTGGAAATATGAAGAGCGAAGACAAGGAAATAAACAAAGCATATGTAGTGTTTGGCTTTGCCTTTAATACAGTGGGAAACGAGGAAAGACCACTCTGTTTACTGTGTCTAAAAATGTTTGCAGCGGACAGCAGGAAGCCAAATCAATTAAGTTGACACTGAAAGGCATTAAACCCCAATCACATTGATAAGCCGCTTGCTTTGTTTTCAGCGAAAATGTGCCGAATATTGCGAATAGTTGATCCGCTTTGTCAGTGTCACATCATTAAACCAGCGAGCACTGTTAGCATCATATAAGGTGGCATACCAAGTTGCTCAGTGCAAAATAACCCCACAAGATAGCAAAGGAGCTGATACTGTCTGCAGTAAAAATAAAAACTGTCTCTCTGTCCAATGACACTGTTGTTTGTGTTCTACGGGTATTCCCCAAGTAACGACGAGGCATGTGCCGGTTACCGGTTTCAAGGTTTACCGTGGTATGAAAACGTCACGGTTTCAAAACCACTAAAATTTTCCGTCATACCGTAGTACGGTACCAGCTATTTTTTATGTCCCCAAAATGGAGTGAGAAATCCGTGGCATGGAGCAGCACCGCTCACACCACTCCCCGCGGTTGTTTCTCTGTCCTGCATCTGTCGGTGACACTACATCTGAGCCTTTCCCCCCTCAAAAAAGACAAAGTCGCTAGTATGGGAGTACTTCAACTACTGAAAAGAAAGACGGCCGCGGCTTAGAAGAGGAGGGACAGCCGACATGCTTGCCAGGGGAAGCAATACCTCCAACGTGATTTCACATTTACGTGACCATCATCCGTCACTTTACACAAAATTTAAGGTAAATAAACGCTGTCATGAACATTTCCTGCCACCTACGACAGTTCACTCCAGCGTGTTTAGCTTGTCTACAGATGGTAAAACAAATACTATAACGTACGCTTGGTAACGAGGCAGATAACGTAGGTAGTTCGCATGCCAAGACGACTAACTAGTTTTCTCTCTACCATTAGCCTACTATTTTATTTCGCCATTGTAAAAATCTGTTCAAAATAACATACGGTATTCATTACACAGCCTGTGTTTTTTTTCTCTCTAGCAACTTTCTGTGTTGAGAGTGTGTGTGTATGTATAAAGTGTAAATAATGATACAAGTCATTAATACGCGCTCTGTCTCTTGCTCTCCATTAATAGTCAACTAATCAATATTAACAGTATTAGTGGTGTGTGTTTTACATAAAATCAATTTGATCATTTTTGTTTTAGTGTTGTGCAACTTGAGCTGTGGCTGTGGGCTTAGTCGATAAGTTCTATTAATTTCAATTTTATTTAAAATAGTTCAGTTATTAATTTTTTTGTTATTTATTTTAACATGATATTCATGTTGATGTTCTAATTTGCAAATTTGTTGTGAAAAATATAAATCTCCTACCGGCACATGCCTAGTTACGACGTACCCGTACGAGACAGAGTCTCGTCCGCCATTTTGTTACCAGTCTATTTTTTTTTTTTTTTTTTAAATAATGCTGACTTTTGTTTTGTGATGATGCATGCTTTTATTTTGGCACAGAAAACAGAGAGCAGGCAGTACTTCCACACACGTGTAAGAGCGGATGTACACACAAAGAAGAACATATCCCATACGAACAAGAGCGCAGCCGAGTGAAAGAGGGAGGGAAAAATTACAGCTGCAAGCCTGTGCTCACACTTGTTGTGAAGCATCCACAGACGCAACAGCTGTATATAACACCTTTTGTACTGTTTATTGTGCGTTTTCAATGGTTGTCGAATACTTGGGGCGAGTTGATGTGATTGCTTTTGATGATGTGCGGACGCTAACTCATGCATGCTAATCATTTGTGTGGATTGTTATTGCTGTATCAGCAGCTAGTTATAAACGCAAATTTAAATCGCTGGGTATTGTAGGAATATATTTCCATTTATTCACAATAATCATAAGTGGACATTGCATTCTCCATCATAAGACAGTGTATGCCTTCGAGTAGCGGCACATCTGGAAAATAATAGCTAGTCCCTGCCCCCAAGCGAGAGGGAAGAAAAAGACTCCAAGCAGAGAGGCCGGGGCACTTTTTCTTTTCTCTACTGGTACCAAGATGTCTCGTCTGTATTTGTTTGTCTTTCCGTGTAAATTCTTTGTTCTTTTTTATTTCCGAATTCTATGTCATCATCTCCTGTTCTTTATAAGAATAAAACAACCTGTAACAAGGATAAATCGACTATTTTCCTTCAGCATGAAGATGAAACAGATTTAATTTCATTTTTATTTTAGTTTCATTCTAAAAGTGTTGATGTCATGATTAGCCGAATAAAGTCACCAAACCACATGGACGTGGTTATTGAAGATGAAACTGATTTAATTTCATTTTTTATCTTAGTTTCATTCTGCAAGTAGTGTTGATGTCATGAGCAGCTGAATAAAGTCAGGGAACCACACGTACGTCTGATATCGTCATTTCGGAGCTTAGCGCGAGCTGTCTAGCTAGGACTTACAGTAGCTCCAACGTCTTGGCGAGGACATACTATTTTCAATATTTATAATAGTTATTTTGAGATTTGGGGGGTACTTTTTTAGCTTTTTTTGATATTCGAGGGGTATTTAGGTACTTAAAGGGTTATTTCCGAATTTCGCGGAAACTAGGGTTACATCGCCAGCATAGGCACGGAACTCGTTTGTAACCTTGGGACTACCTGTATTAATTTTTGTTATTTCGGTCAAATTGTTCGGCATATTGTCTGGATGAGTTAATGTTTCTAATCAATTTGAATTTATTATTTATTGATTTTATTGAAATTTTATTTTTCAGTATTAAACGGTCAAAAAAATCTACCTTGAGTGTATTTTACAGTTTGGATGTGGCTTCTTTTTTTTTTTTTTTTTTAATTCAGGCAAAGTGATGCGCTTTAAGTCTTTTCTGTTACAAAGAAAACAATGTTAATAAAGTTATACTTTATTGTAAGTTCATCTATATTACGTTTTTCCTTTAATATTAAAAAGGACACAACGTTATGCAGACGTGTACTTATAATTGAGAAGCACTGCCTTACCTGCAAGAATTCTCGATAGGGCAGACATTTATCCAGAGACAGGAACTTTGTGGCCCGTGGGGCAGTGTTGGGTTTTGACTGTAACCATGAGGTAAAGTATCCCATGAAAAACAAATCGTAACAATTTAAGTAGCTGCTGGTTCAATCAGTCTTACCTCATGTTGCTTCAGGGCAGCAAACTTGACGTGAAGATGTGCTGAGAACCAATAGCCGGGCTGGAGATGCTCTAGGAGCTCTGCTGCAGCGGGACTGCCAAGAGAGTTGGACTCAACCTCGTGCCGCAAAAATTTCTTTTTACGCAGCAGCTCTTCCGTGGGCCCATGATGATAGATTCCGCGAGGCCAGTCATGGCTCAGAAAAATGTCGATGGGCATTCGAATCTGTTTGGGAATGGACAATTTTCATGGGAAGTGTTTCTTTTTAAAATAAAACTTTAAGTGGAGGTTGATGATGTATTTATCTCATGACTTTCAGTGGATAACGAATCACCAACTTTGACTAATCAATACATCATGTCGCTCAATTTCTACATTGTGCAAGGAACAAACACATTCAGTGTCTGAGTAAATGATTACCTGTTTTAGTTTAAACACCTCAATATTTCGCACGTGATAGACACTTCTCAGGGTTTCAGGATTGTATGGAGGGAATTCATGGTGACCTGCAATGGGCCAACACACCCGATGAACCGGCTGCTTTATGAAGGAGGAAATGGCATATATTTTAACAGTGAACTAACCTTTTCTGTAGTCATGTGACTTGAAGATACCAGACAAGCCGCCAATTCGGATCCCTTTGTAGCGAATCACTCCAGCATAACCTGCAAACATGAATTTGAACGTTACTGTAAATTTACTTGAGAAGCGTTAGTCACATTATGCTTCGCTTTTGTGTATTTGGCACGTAGGTAACAATTAAAGAGATTTTTCTCGCCGTCACATTTCTATTCAATTTTATAGGTGCTGAAGCACCCCAAATTTGAAGCTAGAGAAGCGTATAAACATAGACTGTAGTACAAGTACTTAGATCAAATATAACATGTTAACAACAAATAACACACAGCACTAACTCTCTTACCTCTACAACCATACATTGCTGGCCAAAAGTATTGACACCCCTGCAATTCTGTCAGATAATTCTCAATTTCTCTTAGAAAATGATTGTAATTACAAATGATTTGGTATTAATATCTTCATTTATTTTGCTTGCAATGAAAAAACACAAAAGAGAATGGAATTTTTTTTTAATCATTATCATTTTACACAAAACACCAAAAATGCGTTGGACAAAAGTAATGGCACCCTGTGAAAATGCGATGAGTGATGTTTCTCTAATTTGTGTAATTAACAGGACCTGTTACTTACCTGTGGCACATAACAGGTGGTGGCAGTAACTCAGTCACACGTGCAGCCAGTTAAAATGGATTAAAGTTGACTCAACCTCTGTCCTTTGTCCTTGTGTGTACCACATTGAGCATGGAGAAAAGACCAAAGAACTCTTTAAGGACTTAAGAAGCAAAATTGTGAGGAATCATTGGCTCAATCTCAAGGCTACAAGTCCATCTCCAAAGACCTGAATGTTCCTGTGTCTATCATGTGGAGTGTCATCAATAAGTGTAAAGCCCATGGCACTGTGGCTAACCTCCCTAGATGGGGACGGAAAAGGAAAATTGACGAGAGATTTCAACGGAAGAGATGTGGATGGAGGATTAAAACCTCAACTAACATCCAAACAAGCCCAAGCTGTCCTGCAGTCCGAGGGTACAACAGTGTCAACCCGTACCATCCGTCGAAGTCTGAGTGAAAAGGGACTCTATGGTAGGATACAAAGGAAGACTCCACTTCTGACCCAGAGACATAAAAAAGCCAGGCTGGAGTTTGCCAAAACCTACCTGAGGAAGCCAAAAACGTTTTTTGAAGAAACAAAAGTACAGCTTTTTGGGAAAAGGTATCAACATAGAATTTACAGGAAAAAAAAAACGAGGCCTTCAGAAAAGAACATGGTCCCCACAGTCAAACTTGGCGGAGGTTCCCTGTTGTTTTGGGGTTGCTTTGCTGCTTCTGGCACTGGACTGCTTGACCGTGTGCATGGAATTATGAATTCTGAAGACTACCAACAAATTTTGCAGCATAATGTAGGGCCCAGTGTGAGAAAGCTGGGTCTCTCTCAGAGGTCATGGGTCTTCCAGCAGGACAATTACCCCATACACACTTCAAAAAGCACTAGAAAATGGTTTGAGAGAAAGCACTGGAGAATTCTAAAGTGGCCAGCAATGAGTCCAGACCTGAATCCCATAGAACACCTGTGGAGAGATCTGAAAAGGGCAGTTTGGAGAAGGCACCCTTCAAATCTTAGAGACCTGGAGCAGTTGGTCAGTTGGCCAAAGAAGAATGGTCCAAAATTCCAGCTGAGCATTGTAAGAAAGTCATTGATGGATACCGGAAGCTGCTGTTGGCAGTCATTTCTTCTAAAGGTTGTGCTATCAAGTATAAGGCTGAGGGTGCCAGTACTTTTGTCCGGCCCATTTTTGGAGTTTTGCGTAAAATGATAATGATTTAATTTTGTTGTCATTCTCTTTTGTGTGTATTACGACCAAAGCATTTGTAATTGCAATCATTTTCTGGGAGAAATTGAGCATTTCCTGACAGAATTGCAGGGGTGCCAATACTTTTGGCTAGCACTGTACCCAGTATAATATGTATAGTATGCATATAGGAACAATTTATAAATCAATTCAAAGCTGGAATGAGATTGTGCTTATTGTCAGACGATCCCTTACCCAGATAATATATATTGGGAGCCACCCAGCCTCCATACGAGAGCTCCTGCAGGTGATTGGAGGCTTCATGGTTACCACCGATAAAGATGGTGAGAATGGGAGCTTTTTTCTCTCCAGAATAGTACCTATAACAAAAACGATGGTTAGAAATAGACTCGTGAGTTTAAAAAAAAAAACAAAACAAAAAAACCGCAAAGGCACCAACTTGTAAAAGGTCTGCATGGTTCTGTACTTTGCAGGCACCGCCATACATCTGAGGTCGCCTTCGTTGCGCACGGCTTGGAAGTCGCCACAGCAAAGCAGCAGGTCTACTTTGACGCCTTCCTTTTTTTCCAGGTAGGCGATAGTCTCGTAGATCTTGTCCAGCTCGCCATGGCAGCAGCCCTCCACTGCAATCTTCATGGTTGCAGATTCCTTTGCTGTGAAAAAAAGACGCCATGGTTATGCTCAATACGACATCTACATTTAAAGTGCCTGTGACACGAAAAAGCATGTTTATTTCATAATACACGCGGTATTTTATGCCCCTGAATGATATGGGCCGCTTGGATGTGTGTGGAAGCTATCGCTATTTTTATTTAGTTTTTTGAATCCCGCGCCATGAAAATGAGTGACTTCCGGCTTCGGTCTTGCATTGAGGAGGAGGGCGCTGTGACGTGTACGGTAGAAGATGTCCTCTTCACGCTACAGTGTACTGTTGTGTATGAGGACGAAGGATTCAGCTGATTTTGCGGATTAATACGTTTATTTATCGTATCACGCCAGCCAAACGGCAGCAGAAAAATCATTCTGTATGAGGGAGAGACATATACGCCTTTTTGGAGTTTCAAAAGGTTCCCATTCACCGTGGATATTTACTGTGGGACCATTGGACTTACGAGGAAGTGAGTAAACATCTTGTTTTGTATTATGTCAAATACGAATACAGCGATTACAAAGTAAACACTACAAACTTCCTTTAAATGAAGGACTACTTACGTTTGATCATTGATAGGCATGTAAAAAGCTCTCCTAATGCTCATTAGCAGCAGCACGTTAGCTGCACAACAACTCCAGCCACCCTCCTGCGGGGAACGAACTGTAAATTGCTCTCCGCCGGGCGGTTTGCCGATCCGCGAACACAATCGACAACCGGGTCGTCATGTCAAATAATCCAGGATAGTTATGTGTAATTTTCCGCTTCGAAGACTTTGAAACATCACTCGGTTCGGGTTAGCATGTCGGCTAGCTGTCACGCCTTCTGGTTTGTTTACATTCTCCGAAGCCGGGGAAGGGAAATGACATATGTCCGATTTAGGTGTCATAAAATATCGTTCGGGAGGTGCGACAGTAAAGGTGAAGTCGCCAGTTTTGACCATTATGGAGTAATTTTGCCATGTCGTCCTGAATAAATGCATTTTTATTATTTCATATTCCATTCAGCACAAGACTGTTATTTGTCATGACCATGCCATTTATTTAGCAATTGGGGAAAATACTTGGATAAAAAGAATATCCTGTAAAAATATTGCAGTAAAGAGACAGAAACAATGACATTTTGCCGCTCTCTTCGTCGCGTTTTCCTCGTTGTGAATAGTTCCCCCTCGACGGGCTGACTGGTCCTTCTCAAGCCATTTATATAGCTATTGGGGAAAATACTTGGATAAAAAGAATATCCTGTAAAAATATTGAAGTAAAGAGACTGAAACAATGACATTTTGCCGCTCTCTTCGTTGCGTTTCCTCGTTGTGAATAGTTCCCCCTCAATGGGCTGAATAGTAAAACC
This sequence comes from Corythoichthys intestinalis, assembly GCF_030265065.1. Lineage (NCBI taxonomy): Eukaryota > Metazoa > Chordata > Actinopteri > Syngnathiformes > Syngnathidae > Corythoichthys > Corythoichthys intestinalis. Next base: position 51,772,590 of record NC_080406.1, read on the forward strand.
GATGAGCCCAGTCTACCGCTGACGTCATCCACCTGTTGGGGACGCTAAAGCCCTATAATGGTAGGCGTGGCTAACCGGCAGATTAAAAGACTAATTTCTCGTCATCTGTGCTTTGCTAAATTGTTGTATATAGTCGAATCGTCTCAAAATATGATTCTAATTCACATAATAATGCCATTTAAGACTTTTTTTTTTCGTGTCATATGGTCTTTAAATAGGAGTTCAAGTCATTTAGAGAGCAACTCTTCACCACCCAACAAACAAATCCTTTCGTGTCTATTATTGCTAAATGATAGGGAAGTCCTGATCTGATGACTTGATCGGAAATTGGGCCGATCGCGCAGTTTATGAGAGGATCGGAATCGTGTGAAAAGGATTGGGGTTTCAATTTTAAAAAATGTATTAATGTTTTTCATGCTTCATGCTTGTACAGCCTCTCGCTCTTCCTCCTGCAGCTTTTTTTGGTCAGCAGTGCAGCTGGAGTTTGCTAGTTAAAGTTAACGGTGATTGACAGAATTGTAAATTTGATGTGGCAAGTGAAGGCGCTGTAGCTCTACAATCAAAGGCACGAATGTGTAGTCATCGTTTCGTCAATCTTCGTTGTCGAGAGGCTGTTGTGTGAGTGTCCTACTAACAACCAATTGTGCTTGACGAACCGTTTTGAAGGTTGATAATATTTATTCAAAATGTCCTCAAAAATTACCTCAAGATTTTTTTGGGGCCCCAAATGTTGAATATAATTGGTCAGTGACAACAGTTTGGACATGACGGTTATGGTGTCCTGAAAAAACAGACCCAACCAGGCCATTGTGAACAATTCTTTCTTTGAAATATAAAGACAACATCAAAGACATGCAAATTCGGACAAAATAGGCCCGGACCTTAAAGGGTTAATTTAATACCTGCAACATGAAGCAATTATCAGAGAATCCCAAAATTTAAAACATAAGGTCCTAATGAAACCTTTTTTTCAAATTTGTTAAAACAAAAAATATGTGTAATAAGTGCTCTAATATCTATAACCGGTCCTAAATCCTGTTTTTTTTTTTCTCATGGAACCTGCAGATGCATGTGTTGACTTTCATCCATCATTTTTTTTCCCAAAAAGAAATGTCAAAATTCTGAATTAGTCTCAAAATCAAGGAATTTTAGGTGTATCAAATGTGATACGTTTGGCAATAAAGGGTTAAGAAAAAATTAGGTGCAAATATGCAACCAATTCAAAAAGTAAGTGTGGAGCCTTGGCAATACATACCTGTCAAGTTGTACGGTTTCGGCGTAATTTGTACAAGTGAGCAGTGATTTTTAAATGTGTACGCCGTACGTTCAAAATCTACGTTTTTCGTCCATCACGTTTTTTTTTTCTCCGTTCGGATTTTTTCACCGTTTCGGCAACGAGACAATGTGCGTTTGGATGCGTTACTGCGTTGGTTGAATGACGCGAGAAAATTCAGACACTGAGAGCAAACGTGACGCTAGGCTAGGTGGTTCCAATATTTCCTGACTGTAGCCGACAGCCTACAATCTACGCCTGGATATCACATGCTTAAAGAACTACATGCGAAATGACAGACGGCGGCGTTAATAAACAGCCGCTTCTCAGAAAGGCTCTGTTGTAGTGAACCTTCCTAGCTTAAATAACTTTTTATCTAAAATACTCCTAAATCGGCAAAGTTTATTTGTTTTGCCAAGTAATTAATTACTCCTACATCCAGGTAACTGAGTTACTAACTCAATTACTTTTTGAGAGAAGTAATTTGTAACTGTAATTAATTACTTTTTAAAAGTAAGATTAACAACACTGGTAATAAAGATAAAGTCTGCAGAATGAAAAGTGATGAAAGTGTAGATTTTATTACTGATCACTTCTCGGAATTAGCAAAAGGAATGTTCCCTGACTCAAACATTGCATCGGTAAGTTCATTTTATCAATTGAGCTTTTTAATTTATAATTAGACACACTAACGAACTACCTTTAAATCAAACTGAATTGCGAGCTGGAGTGCAGCCATCAAAAGACATGATAGAAATTGCAAAAAGTGCTTCATACAATTATAACAAAAGTCACTCTTAAATTTGAGTAATAATGATGTAGCTGAAGATATTGAATGTTCTTTGATTGCACCAGGTTATATGTTACAATATTACCAATAAATTCATATTATTTTAAAAATTGAGTTTTATTTTTGTTTCATATTGCACGCTATATACAACATTGTAAGATTAGTCACCAATTTGTAAGGGCATACGTCACTATTTGTAAGATTGCCAACCGCCTCGTGTTGACAGGTATGCCAATATATATCACAATGTTAAATTTTTCCAGTATCATTCAGGTCTAATTTTTATTTATAAATATATACATATATATATATATATATATATATATATATATATATATATATATATATATACTTTTTAAGGGCTAAATAGTAACTAAATAATCCAGAAATACAATGGGATGAGCAAAAGATACTAAAACATATACATTTTATACTCCGCAACACTCCTGGAAAAAGCGGAAGTAGTACTGTAAAAAGTACAGTACTGTCACATGTTTGGAACTTTTGTTCAAATAAAAACAAAAACCCTTTTTTTGGTACCGGACCGGGATTCGGTATCAGCAGATTCTAAAAATTAGGGTGCAAAAATTTGCGATCGGGACATCCCTATTATATTTTTCGTACCATGCATGCGTGATCGAAACATTTATTCACAGGAATTTTCTTCTTTGTTTACACATTGAGGCGGCTAATTTTCGTAACTGACTAGCCTCATAGTTTACTTTTAACCAAGAGTCGAGTCTTTTTTACGTCCAGATTTTATAATGGAAAGACTTTGAATTTGTTGATGCCGCTGCTCATGAAGACTCATATATAGTAGAGACGATCACGTCTTTTTCAAAGTATCGGAATCGGCAAAAAAATATCGGCCATGCCTTTTTTTAATATATATTTTAATTAAATCGTTTTCTAATTGTATTTAACGTTACAGACATAATATGTTACACTCATCCAGAGTCTTTAGTTTAGGCTTAAGGTAGGGTTATCATATTCATCCCGATAACGGCGGTAATTAATTTTTATTAAAAATGTATCACGTTAAAATATTTAATGCAATTAATGCATGCGCTGCACGATCCACTCACGCATTGTCGCGCTCAATCTGTAATGGCGCCGTTTTACCTATATAGAAAGATAAAAGGCAGCGTAAAATGAGTACAGTGAATTTTGGCAGCCTTTGCAGCCTAATTTTTATTTGGCTAAACCCTTACAATCCCTCTCCCTATGATTAGAACAGGCATGAAAATGGGTCAGGGGTTAAAAAGGTGAGAAGGGTGTGGAGGAAATATGTTCCAGTACACTGTACACCCCAACAAAATATTGAGCTCTGTCGACCCACACTGTATTTCAGCAGGGCCGTGCAGAGACCGGTGGAGGGGCGGGTGCTCGTAGATCAAAAAGAGCACATGAACAAGTATTTAATACACCTTAAAACAACATAACTTCAATTTTAACCAGCTTTAGATAATTATTGGCTGCGACTGTGACATACTTTAATTGGGAGGGGGCAACAGTGAATAGAAATCAAAACTGTCATCAACACTTTCTGGCTTTGACTCAGTCAGTCTGCCTATTTTCTTCCCTCAACCTCTGCATCAAAACTTCCTTCCTCAACTTGTTCATCTGAGAACAAACCACATTAGATGGTCACTGAGCCACCAACAGCACAGTTTTCTTAAAACTATTATTTCATTATTATCCATACTTAACAACTCTAGCACCTAATGATTAATAAAGCAATGACATAAAATCTTATAGAAACATAACATTGTAATTGTGTTTATAATTGTATTTAATACCCGACTATCCTTGCAAACTTGTTCTTACCAGGTCTGCTATTCACCCAGCTGATGAGGTATCCACTGCCTTTAGCAGCCTCATCTAACTCCTTTTTTTATCCCTCAATCTCCCTTCCCTACGAGGCATGTCTATGTAATGAAATATAAATATTAAAAAAAACAAAAAAACAGACTCCCCGGTGGCTTTTAGTTTTAAAGCTTTCTTAATTTCTTTCTCTCTCAATAACGATGGAGGTAGATTTGTGTTTTTATTATTCAATCGTGTTTTTATTATTCAATCAAAAAACAAAGTTACTTCTATCAAAAACAAAGTTGCTTCAATCAAAATACAGTATATACTTTTAATCCCCAAAAAGTCACTTCAATTTAAAAAAAAAAATGTTTTTGATTGCAAAAATAAATTTGAGACAAAAAAAGCATTTGAAAACTATTTTACTTGATTGAAACAAATTTTTCCATTGAAGTAATGTTGTTTTGCGTTTGGGCCACATTTTGGCTAGGACATTTGTGTCTTTATTATTCAATCAAATAAGTTGCTTCAAACAAAAAAATATATATATAAAAAGAAAAACTTTGCACACGTGTCAATCACCGTTTACCAAAGCCTGAGAGGGTTTGAGTAGACTCACTATGAAGCATTTGATAAAGCCAAGCATTTTCTTACTACTTTATTCTTGTTTAAAAATAATTCGGTGGGGCAGTAACATGTTTAAAACTTATCATAATTCTTACATTTTGAAGTGCTTGAAAACCATTTATAAATGATACTTTGGTGAAAAAAGTGAAAAAACATGTCATATATATGTATCCTTTTTCCAATGTAAAATCTGAATAAATGCATTGAACACGCACAAAAAAATGGGGGGGGGGGGGGGGGGGGGGGGCTACTTCGCGTTTTTCACTTATTGCAGCGGGTTCTGGTCCCCATTAACCGCGAAAAACGAGGGATCCCTGTATTTCTGAAAAGCTTTAATCCTCGATTTTAAAGACATGTAGGCTCTAATAAATCACAATTGTTCTCTTGTATTAAAATATGTCGTTAGAAACACATAAAATGTTAAATCAATGGAAATATTTTATAATATTTAGTGCATATTTTGACCGATAGTTTGCGCCATGTTCTGCGGGCGCGGAGTGATGACGTAGATGATATTTTTCCAATCGTGTAGCGTGTGTACAACAACTGTGTATTACTGGCTTAACTCGCGAAGTAAAATGCCACGATGTGCTGCTTATGGATGCAATTTCGAGTCAAATGGAAACAAGGAGAGTGATGCGAGTCTCCACAAATTTCCTGTTGACAAGAAGAGGAGAAAGGTTTGGGAAAATGCCTGTAGACAAGCAAATCTTCCCAAACAACCAAGGCTTTGTTGTCGCCATTTTTCTCCTACCGCGTTTGAGGATTTTAGTAGATGACAACTAATGAAAGATCTCATCGGAGCGGCTAGATATAAGCGCAGACTAAAACCAAATGCTGTTGCAACTATTTTCCCGCACAAGAAGCCTCAGCCTGCTTCGTTTATATTACCGCTAAATACACAAGCTTGACGCCAATTTAACGGGAGCTATTTTTTTTCATGGGAGATTTGGCTAGCTCTGGCAGTGTTCAACGCAAGCTGCAACGAATGGCAGTAACTTTTTTATATCGCAAAATGTGAAAACGATTGAAACCATTTCTCACCAAATTCAATCTGCTGGCAAATACTGTACAGGCAAGTGTGTATGCTGCGCTCTGGTCTGCCCCGGTGTGGATAAGGCCTGCTTTTTGTTTTCGCAGCTATGCAATGCCACCCAAAGGCTCTCCGAGCACTCCATGTACAGTAAGGAGTGCGCGCGTTTGGAATAATGGAACGCACCTTGGGCCGATGATTGGTTCTCGTCAGCGAAGCATCTAGAAGGATTTGCTGACTGTCCAAGTGTGACATTTTTTAAAGAACCGATTTCTTAAGTGCTCAGTTTACGTACTAAGTTAATCACATGATGATAATAATAATGTAACGTTGATAATAGTCAACCGTTTTATCAGATTGAAATTCTTTATTTGTGGAAACTTATTGAACAACACGACTGCTATCTGCCGCAGCCAACGTACATATCTCCCCCGCCAGAACAAACGTAAACACGGAAGGCACGTCCCTCGCTCTCCCGCACCTCCCTCACCCCTCTACGTCATAAGGTGCATTCAGGAGCACATGCTAACACCCTCGCCACATTATAACTCGATTCGTTACAATAATAATAATTAAATAAAACCTCCCGACCCCCCCTCCTCCTCCCAAAAAGAATTTCTCCTCGGATCTACGCAATTCACGTAGGTCGCCATTTTTGACTTCAAAACGGCGAATTTCGCCGAAAGGTGAGAGATTTTCATGCCTGTTAGAAATATCATAGGAAGCAATGTGGGGAAGCAAGGTAGCAATTGATCTTTTTTTAACACCTTATTTTATTTCCCAACGCTGAGAAGATATATCAATTGGTAGCACTACGCACAGTCATGGTTCCATTTCCCATCATGCATTTGGGCATGGCTACAGTATCCTTTACTGAATGCTCAACAAATACACTAGATGGCTATATTTAGTCACAATATACAAAGTCACAAGTCTTTCTATCCGTGGATCCCTCTCACAGAAAGAATGTTAATAATGTAAATGCCATCTTGAGGATTTATTGTCATAATAAACAAATACAGTACTTATGTACTGTATGTTGAATGTATTTATTCGTCCGAGTTTTATTCATTTTTTTCTTAATGCATTGCCAAAATGTGTATGATCATGAAAAATTATCGGGATTGATTGCAATCGGTAGCAAAAAAAAAGCAATCGGATCGGGAAATATCGGGAGAGGCAGATACTCAAACTAAAACGATCGGGATCGGATCGGGAGCAAAAAAACATTATCGGAACAACCCTAATATATAGGGTTGCCACGTGTCCCTTAAAATATGGAACGATCTGAAATTGGGAATTAAATGCTGCATTCGGTATTGAACTAATATGGAATATAAATGAATAGATACATTTCTATGCATTTTAGGAGTTTGGGGGATGCCTTTTTTTCTATGCCTGTACAGCTTTGGGCGCGTCCCATATTTCTTATTTCTGAAAGGTGGCAACCCTACTCATATATGGCCTGTTATGGTTTTAGGTTGGTAGCAGCTGTGGTTTTGAAAATATTTAGAAGTTTGTGAAAATAGGCCCGCAAAGAATCGGCCCCGTTTCCCGTGACATGTCAATAGGTTATGAAGTCTATGTTAAAGCATTACATTTAAAACATTAAAATATGGTAGTGTAGTATGTTTCTAAAAAAAACATGACGTCCTAACAACCAAGTGATGTTTAATTTGAGTTTTTTTCAATAGTCCTATATATAACTCAATTCGGATTACGAACACATTGTCGAAGAACGCACGCTATCAACGATTGTTCTTTTAAAACAACAAACAAACAAACACTTACGGAGACGTACGCGATGAGCGAAGGAGACCGGGCCGCTTTACACGCCGTAAAGCCTCCAAATCGTAAAGAAATTGTACATATTTTCCTGAAAAACTGTACAAATACTGGTGATCTAGTAAATTTGCCACCCCGCGCTCACAGCATAGTACGCCTGCGCAGCTGGTCAAAAACAGGCGCTTACGTTTTTGATCACCAACGGTAGATTCAACACGTACTAATTAAAAAACATATTTAATTTCTTAAAACAGTTAATGTACGCATAAATTATTTGAAATATCACATCGTGCATAATTATCTCTATTTCTTATTTTCTTATCGATTGGGTCTTTTGTTGTGACGAATCTACTCTGAAGGGACTATATGACGTCATGCTGATATTTACTTGACTGACAAATCCACTGCCTGTCAGACGGACAGCACGCTAAGTTAGCGTGTTACTTTGATGCTTGAAATCAATTCGTGCCCGCTGGACAAGGGATGCACTTGACTTTTTTTGAAAAATTAAAAAAGTCAAATAAGACTTGACTGAGTTTATCAGAATTTCTTTTGAAGAGGCTACCTAAAACTGCTCTGGGGGGTGGAGTGTCTGCAAAGTGTTGCGCCGATTGGGGCGCCCGATCGGGGACGAGAGATGGCGTGCTTGTTGGAGGCCCCTCTCCGCATCAGTGTACTGTCTGTGAGTCACTTTTATCTATTCAAAGAGTAGTTTGCTTTTCTACTCTTTCTCGTCTGGTTGTAATTGATGACTATCAAGTAGTTGACATTATTGAGTATGTAGTTTTCAAAGTGAAACGGCCCCTGTTAGCACAAGGCTAAGTCAATGGCTCTGCAACATGTAGCGTTGCTAGCGCCCCGCCTACTGTAGCGCGCACCAGAAAAGGGAGCACTCGTTTTGTATTACATTTCTTCCACGGACAGGCGGTGACGTTCGGAATACTACGCCGACCAGCCATATCCTTTTTGGGCGTATGCTGCTCGGGGAAGTGAAACGAACGCCACGAGCTGTCAGTGTCACCCGGAACGAGTTAGCGGCTAACCGCTCCGAGTTACCAATATTTATTCTTTGCACGAAAACGAAGCGATCAAAACATATATGTATGCTTTCAATTATCCCCAGTTTGTCCCCACTTTGGCCTAAAGCCAACAATAAATGTTTATATTCAAGTACTGATCGTATGTTAGCAGGTATCAGGTGCCCAAACTGGGCAAAATCTCTTACTCTTGTTACACATTATTTATTATGCGTGGAAGTAGATATGAGTGATTGTGTGTGGTCTTACTCGTTGCGCTAACGTTGCACTTGGCGCCCTGACGAGGTCACAAGTTGTGTGGATCGTTCTGGTTGTCACAAACAAAAAAAAAACTTTTAGAGAGGCGTCACATGCAGAAATGCGTGCATAAACTCGAGCTTTAAAAGCAGGAGTTTGCATCTTAAAAGGCCTTTGTAAAGCAATAAACATTAGGGGAGACTGGGGCAATGTGAGACATTTCTTACATTCACTCTCCTCCAACCAAGCTAAAACAACAAGCCAATAAAGTTGACATATTTCCCATGAATTTAGGATGTTTCTTAGCAATGGAAAGGATCAGAATGTACTCAGGATGAATCGTATTGAAAATTTAACTAGTTAAAAAATAGTGGTCTTGTGTCTTACTTTACTCCATCTTAAGTGCAAACTGAGACAGACAAGAAAAATTAAAGGGGGAAAGTTAACCAATGAGGACTAAACTGATTCAGTTACCATTTCCATCTTTATATCAAAATTTATAATTGCAAATGTTGTTAAAGTTAAAAGGCAATAAGACAATTCAGAATGAATGTCAGAATAGTAACAGCATCCTCGGGTTTGGTCGATTAAACACCTGAACGCACCTCAAGATCTACCACACCATAATAGAATATCTTCATACATCATAACATAATATGACAAAATTACCCATGGCCAGGTCTATGTTCCCTGGATGACTTCTTTCATCATCAAAACTCTCTTCATCAGGCAAGTGGAACAAGGATATTAATCTCCTCAGAGCTGCTAACTACAATTTTCTTTGTGGTTTTCTTTTTCGGGTTGGTCTTTTCTTTGCAACTTTGCCTTTTCTTAACCTTTCCGACCAAATTTCTGACCTGGACCATGTAGTACATCTGAGTCAGCCGACCAGGCGTATCCAGGTGGACCATGTGTGGTGGATGGATTAGTATCAGTTACTGAATTGTCTGAAGCGAGTAGTTCATCTGCAGGTGGATCATCTGCATGGGTGGGCCATCCAGATCTTGTGCTGTGGCGGGCTGCAGCTCAGGTCAGGGTTTGGCCTGTCTGACACCATGGATGGTGCAAATGTTTGATCACAGAAAAATTATGTAGATCCAAATTTAGATGTGATGTTGTGTAGTGTCAATACTGACATGAAAGAGTGAAGTGAGTCCCCCCCAATAAGACACAATGTTGACTTCTCTGATGGAGCTTTACAGGTTTTGTAACACCCACATTTTCTTTTGGACATAGGCTAGTGCAAAACAAAGGAAATTTGCGACATTGAATTTCATTGTAGCCACTTAGTCTTTGGTTCCTTTTGAGTAGAGATGTTCCGTGAATTTGATTGTAGCCACTAAGTCTTCGATCCTTTCGACTAGAGATGTTCCGATAAAGATTTGCCGATGTTGATGTGATACCTATAATTGTAGACAAATGTAATGCAAAAAGTAATGAAACCAATAAATCACAAATTACATATTTTTTGTATTGAAGTGAGCCCTGCGAGTACCTCCTCCAGAAATTCTCTGTTTACAAATATTCCACAATGCTCTTTTACTATCTTTCAAAGGTTGCTAAAGACAAGTAGTCCCATACAGTGGACATGTTTGTCTTGTGGTTTGATTTACAGTAGCCTAAAAGCGCAATGAAAACTGGATTGGATCCGATCTTGAGGCAAAATCCGATTCTCCAAAAATAGCCATGCTGAGTATTGGCTCAGGACAACACTACATTTGTCAATTTCAATAGTTTGGGATAGGGCTGTCCCAAATGACTAGTTTTCTCCCGATTAGTCAGCCGACTAGTTTTACGATTAGTTGACTAATCTAATATATATATATTTTTTTACACAAATTTTTAGCAATTTATGCAAGTTTGCGTTTTGGAGAAGACTGCCAATGTTTTATAGCAGGCTAAAGTAGGTGGTCTTTTTTTCCCCCATTAGCCTCAATGTCGCAATGCTAAAGTTAGAGTGTTGGATATAGATGTGTTTCCTTATTTTGTATGTCTGAACTTTAATTTTACGGCGTGTTGATGACCATTAAAAATCTGCGAAATGAACTGGAGTCTGATATGCCATCAACACGCACGCACAAATGTATGCACGCACGCGTAGATGGACTTACGATCTGATTCCAAAATTACAACTGGGTGACTGCGCTTTAGGTGTTCATTCACTGCCCACGTGCAGCCTAGTATGCGCGCTTGGCATTGAAGGGACAGGACACAACAGGGTACCCTCCTTTGTTTCGTTGAAATAAGTCAATGTTTTGGCCACTCTGGTGTGCTATTTTGGCTTTGTGCCGCTTTCCCCCCTAGCATACCAAGTGTCCGATATTCTTAACTAGGGATGTCCCGATCCAGGTTTTTGCACTTCCGATTCGATACCGATATTCTTTTGAACTTCTGATCTGATACTGATACTGGCCGATACCGATACCGGCCTATCTGAGTATGTATTAAAGTTTATTTAGCCTCCTTCCTTAGTTGTCAGACTCATGTTGAAAAGGGTTTAAGTACTCTTGATAACAACTAGCCAGCTGAATTCGGTGAGTTTGAATCACACACAATGGTTGGTAACAAGAAACTGACCTGTTTATTCAGTGATAAACACAAAACATTATAAATAACAAACAGAAATGGCATATTCAGTCAGTAAAACGTGAAAGTAATATTGTAAATGGTTCTAAAAAAGCAAAACACACAAACAACCTCAGTGGAAAATAAACTACAGTATTAACTCAGCATCAGTTCTCTGCTCTTGAACAACTGTACCAAGGCTTTAAAAAAATTAGTGCAAATAATCCTATTTTAAACCAAAAATGGCTTCTACCTATCTTGTTGCTCCATCTCCATCTATCTACACACTCCCTTCAGCTGCTTGCCCTGGATGCAGTCCCAGCATGATGGGGAGATTTTTACAGACTTTAGACTTTAAATTTACATTGCAGTCATAATGTAGGAGATGCCACGGAGGTAAATTGGGTAACGGTAATGCTAGTGTTCTGAAGGTTTGTCGTTAAATGCAGACCGGATTTTAGGGAAAGCAAAGCAAAAACTGGAATGGATTGTGTGAATCGGTGCGCTGGAAAACCTGGACCGGATTTTCCCAAAAAAAAAAAAAAAAAAAATGGATCGGGAGTCTGGACCGGAATTTTTCCGTGTCGGCCGATCCGATACCGATGCCTATTTTTTTGTGCATATCGGCGGCCGATCCGATCCAAATATCGGATCGGGACAACCCTATTCTCAACTTTCCATGCATATTTTTTTTTTTAACCCTTCATTAACCGTCGACGCATTTATGTCATTGATGTCGTCGACTAGTCGGGACAGTTCTAGTTTGGGAACAAACCTGTTGACGCAATGGGGCCTACTAATTTGTTATGTGGACTGAATTATGGTAGTTACTACAGAGATAGGGGCAATAAACCCAATATTTGTAAGTTTGAGCATTTTGAGTTCTGATGGTGGCTGTGAAAAAGCGTTTTTTGAGATGATGCAACACAGGTATTTGGTTTTCTGAAACTAAATGCTGTTTGTACGGAAGGGGCTTGGCTTTTAAGGGCTACATGGTATATCTTCTTAACAATCCATGTTTTGTTTTTTGCTGTCCTGTAGGAAGTTACTGCCACGAGTCGACATTATGTGGACCGTCTGTTTGACCCTGATCCACAGAAAGTACTGCAGGGAGTCATGTAAGTTAATCTCTTATCAAGAAAAGTTTTAAGACTAGTTGATTGCCAGATTTTCTTTGTCAATCGGCACTCAGTGTTGGGAAAGTTCAAACTATTTCAGTACACAAATTGAACTGGTTCCATTCTTTGTTCATGATAGGATGTTTTGCACTTTCGTTTATTTATTTAACACCGTCGACATGAAAGTCATGAATTTAATACAATATTGACAAGCCAGTGATGTTTTTTTTCACATTTTTTCGGTACAGGGCAATGACTGAAAAAAAAGTTATACTGAGTTATATTCAGTTGTGATATTCTATTACAGTGGTACATCAGCATACAAACACATCTATGGAGTTAGATTCATGCCAAAACTAAAAAAACAAAAAAACGTAGTTTGCAAATGAAAAGTGTCATTCAAAAGAGAAAAAAAACGTCATTTGGAAAAAAAAAATCACTCAAAAAAGAAAAGTGTGGCTTGCAAGTAAAAACAGTCATTCACATAAGAAAAAAAGTGTGGCATGCAATTAAAAACAATCATTCACAAAAGAATTAGTTTTGATTTGCTTACAGATCGATTTTGATTTGCTTGCAGATCGAACAGCTTTCAGCTTGCTTAGATAGTTTACAGCTTGCAGCTCTAAACTATCCCCTCACACTCACTGTGTTTGCGCGTGCGTTCTTTTTGTGGACTCGCGGTCAGAAGTATTACCTGCTCTGCGCTTCCTGCGTGAAAATAAAAGCATGTATCACAAAACAAAAGTCAACATTATAATGTTTTCTTTAAAACCGACTGGAGACAAAATGGCATTGTCTCTGGCGTTGTAAAGTCGAAATCACGTAAGTCAGGTACGTCGTAACCTGGGGACTACCTGTATTGTAATCATCTTGTGTTTTGGAATCTGTTTTACAAATCAGGAAATCCTTAATAGTTTGCCTCATCTACATCAAATTATGACCAAAAGAAAGATTTATACTAATGCTTCGTTGTAGCGCCAAACTTTTGAACGTTAGTGTAAGTAAAGTGCGTTTCTGCTTACAGCTACATTACCCCTTCGTAATAATCACTTTTTCCCCCCTCATAGCTATTGTATGAGTAATCTCGTAATGATTTTTTTATTATTGTAACATCGCCGAAAAATCGCCAGCTTCGTCAGGTTTTTAATCATTTATTTCGGAACTTGTGCAACACAACATGCCTACTGTTCGCCACAGCTTGACAAAGTGAAAGTAAAAAGCCCCTCTGTCCGTCAAGTCAGCCACGCGGTGCGTTCAGGTACACCACGCAAAACACCCACTGCCATATTAGAACCCCATTTGTTGCATTATTGTAGGTTTTATTATTATTATTATTATCATCATTACTATTATCATATTATTCTTATTTTTATTCTTTTTTTTTTTTTTTAGCTCTGTGTAATTGCTATTTGCAATAGTTCCATCAGTATTAAGGATTTAGTGTAGTTTTTCGGGCTGTGGAACAAATATAATGTGTTCTAACGGAAAAATCCTGCTCAACATATGATCATTTCGACTTATAAACTAAGTCCTGGAACACATTAACGTCGTATGTAGAGGTACCACTGTATATATTTTTTCACACTGGCAGCCACTTAAAAGCGCACTCTAGTCATGCGCTCTACTTCCACAGTTGGCGCATTTGTTCTGAAACTGAAGCTTAAGACTAATGGATTTGGTAATACTTTGTAGTGTGATTGAGTTTGGTAAGCAAAGTATGCTGTATTGTTCAGGCTATTGTTATCTGAATAACTGGTCATGTTAATAATGATAAGACACCTATTTTGCACTTGTTCTCCACTGTATTGTTATTACTGTATTTGTTTATTTGTATAGGATAAATTCCCCCCTAAAAATGGGATTTTTGTCTAATGTGACTCCATTGTTACTTTATTCAGCACATTTTTCCGTTGCAGAAGGTGGCTTTATCTCTTCCTTCAACAAAAAGGATTAGTAATGAGTGGACATAACTTCATGTATATGACTCATCTGGACAAACTCTAATTCAAGCACTTAAATTGATATTTTCCCATCTTTTGTAACCTCCTGTGCTAACATGATGATCTATTTCAGAGCAACATTTCTCAGAGTGAATTCACTTCTTTTATTTTTAACCCATTAAAAGAAAAGGCTAGCTCTGGCTACAGTCTCCAGTCATCAGTACTTTTCCTCCCCCCCATTTTAGAGTGTTTGAGCCCCTCGCAGAACACAGGAAATGTATAAATGAGCATACTCATGCAGCGAAATTATGTTGAATAATTGGATGACATGGTTTGCATAAATCTCTTTGCACATCTAGCCCGTGTCTTTTCCTGTGAAACAAGAAAATTCTAAGTCAAGGAAAATCTACATAAACACTATTGTCTTGCGCTCATCTATTGTGTATTGTATGACTCCACAGTGACATGAAGAATGCTGTAATTGGCAACAATAAGCAGAAAGCCAATTTGATCGTCCTGGGAGCTGTGCAGAGGTACACAACCCGATTTCTTCCTCACTTTCTTCTCACTTCTATGACACCTTTACATCATAAGTTATTCATCCATACACGCATGTCCACCTTCTAGTATTAGTGCTGTTGTATGAATTGCAACAAGTGGATACACTGTTTATACCCTTCAGACCTAAGCATGCTGCTGAAGGACATGAGTTTGCATCTCCAAATCAATTAATACATTGTATTTAGTTGCTATTGCCACTTCTGGGAGATGATTGGATGAAACTTTACCCACCGAAATCAAATCATGAGGTTTGGTACACCCTCTTTGCTATTTTTGGCTCTTTGAAAATGGCTGACCAAACGCAACTTCAAAAAGGATAATGTAAGGTGCTCATTTCTCATCAAAACACGTTAACGTTAAAATTAACCAATAACAGCATAAAATATCCCCAACCCAAAAAATTGCAATTCTTTCTGGTGTTTGAGTAGAGTAAAAATCAGCTCAGATTTTTTTTTTTCTGCCCGGCAGAAAAAAATGCGGGTTGAAGGGGTTTAAATGTACCTCGTGCCATGTAATTAAAGAGAATTTATTTGTTATGCCTGCTACAATACAACAATAAATCAATAAGATGGCATTAACATTATTAACATTCTGTTAAAGCGATCCTTGGATAGAAAGACTTGTAGTTCTTAAAAGATAAATGTTAGTACAAGTTAGAGAAATTTTATATTAAAACCCCTCTTAATGTTTTCGTTTTGAATTTAATTTGTAAAATTTTCAGTCAAAAAATAAACTAGTAGCCCGCCATTGTTGATGTCAATAATTACTTACACAATCCTCATGGGTGCAGAAGCCTATAAAATCAGTCGCACCCAAGCGCTAGCAGAGGGCGGCAAAACTCTATAAAACACAGTTAACAAGTGGGCTTTTCACTGTACTGTCATTTAAATCTGTCTGAGCGGGGCATGTGCGTTCATTGCGTCAAATATTTTAACGTGATCAATTAAAAAAATTAATTACCGCCCGTTAATGCGATAATTTTGATAGCCCTACTCTAAATACGAATTTATTTCGTACCAGGACCTTGTTTGTAAGTCGAAATATTCTTAATGTCAAGCGGGATTTTCTTATAAGAGTGCATTATAATTTGATTGATTCGTTCCACAGCCCAAAAACATATGCTAAATCCTTAATAAATACTGCTGGTATAATTGCAAATAGCAGTTACACATAGCAAAACAAATACATTATAACTACAAATCGGAATGATAATAATTATAATAATATAACGAATTGAGTTCTAATGTGGCAGTTGTGTTTTGCATGCTGTTCCTGAACGCAGCACGTGACCGACGAGAGAGTGAGTTGCGGTAGAGTGGGAAGGTTCACCTTTTTTCACTACCTGCATTAACCTTTTTGGGTTGTTGATTTCTTTCACAAAAAAATCCCTGGTCCATCCATCTTGCGGGAAAATAATGAAATTGCGACGCTGTTATAAATTGTTTTATTTCGAGCATGTCGTCATATGTCGAGACAAATGACGAGTCAAATTTTATGTCAGATGTCGAAAGGATCGTTTGTCGAGGTACCACTGTATAACCGAAAATGTAAAGTCTGTGTAGGTGGTTGCCAGGCCTTTATGGAGTTCTTATTCGAGGTGAAAATCGAGGAAAAATTTCCGATTCTTATATTATTCGCGATTCGGCCGTGAAGAAGATTCACAAACATCCAAATTCCAATTATTAAAATATGCCAAGTCATAGACCTCATAATGTATTGATGGGAGTGGAAACACAAAGAGCTTTTTCAGTTGAAAATATTTGTGAATAAATGCTTAAATCCCTGGATTCTTTATAGATGTGGACTTAAAACAGTCTCAATTCTTGGTTAAAAGCAAAAAAAAAAAAAAAAAAAAGAGCAGTTAGCATTTACCTTACGTAAATATGTCAAAGTACGATGCTAGTCTTACAGTCAATGTGGCGGCCGCCACATGCAAACAGAGCTTTTCCGGTGAAAATTCTTGTGAATAAATGCTTAAATCCCTGAATTCTTTATAGATATGGACGTAAAACAGTCTCAATTCTTGGTTAAAAGCAAAAAAAACGTGCGGGTCGCGTTTATTTTATGTAAATATTGTGAACTATGAGGCTAGTTAGTAAGGAAATTAGCGGCCGTCGAGCGAGCTTTTTCCGTTGAAAATTCTCGTGAATAAATGCTTAAATCCCTGAATTCTTAATAGTTATGGATATAAAACAGTCTCGATTCTTGGTTAAAAGAGGAAAAATCCGGGTAGTTAGCATTTATTCTTACGTAAATTTTGGGAAGTATAATGCCAATGCTTGAGCGGCTAATTTCTCCCATTGATTTTTTTCACGTTTCAAAATGCATGCATGGTACGAAAAATATAATACTGTAATTACATTGAATCCTCGAACAAATCACTCCTGAGACAATCCTTGCTGATTGTATGCGGTAAAGCTTTCGTACTTTTTCAACCTAAATCCGGCGTTATATTTATAATCGAATCGTAGCGTCTGAATCGTAATGTAATTGAATCTTTGGATGCTCCAAGATTCCCACCTTTAGTTCTCATTGTTATTTTTAAGTAGCTATATATAAAGGTTTAACATTTATGGTAGTGTGCTCAAGCTATATATTTTTTAGCTAATTTGAGGAGGAAAATGCTTAATAGCTTTGTCAGCTTTGATCAGAAAAGGTCAAATGTCCAAATTTGGCTCAATTTAGACAAAGGCAGGTCTCCCGTAGTTGCACTTGGAACTCCAAAGTTTTTTTTTGTTGTTATCCGTCCCTTTTACAGGTTACTGTACCTACTGCAGCAGAGCTCCTCCGGCTTGGAGCTGAGAACCGAGTGCGCGGTAGTACTTGGCAGCCTAGCCATGGGCACAGAGAACAATATCAAGTCCCTGGTGGACTGCCACATCATCCCTGCCCTTCTTCAAGGTTAGCACCATAGTACACATCATTCTAGCACATTGTTGTCAAACGTCTGTATTGTTGCCTACAGGTCTCTTGTGTCCTGATCTGATTTTCATCGAGGCTTGTCTTCGTTGTCTCAGAACAGTCTTTATAAGCCCCGTGACCCCGGTGCAGCTACTCTACACTGTAGGCTCACTTCATTTTTTTTTTTCCGGGGTATTGCATCCACTCTCATGAAAAATGACATTTGTTTGTTTATTTGTTCTTACTAACTACAGGATCCCACTGTGATCCCTCATTTAATGTCTCTCCTGAGCCGCTCACATAGAACGCAGGAGTACACCACGCAGATCTTCTCCCACTGTTGTAAGGTATTTACTGGTATTGGCTTACACACAGTTTGAAGACTCATGGCAGACATTTTTGGTTTATGTGTTGGTTTGTCTACAGACTCCGGAGCACCAGACAGTTCTGTTTAACCATGGTGCTATTCAGAACATTGCCCCTTTGCTAATATCGCCCTCTTATAAGGTATGTGGCCATCTTGTCTTCGGTGTTTATTGTATTTGGAGTTGTTTTATTTGTGAATATTCCCATTCATTTAGGTCATTTCATTCTTAGGGTATTAAGACGGTCGCAATTGGACTTTTTATTTGATATTTCATTTTGATTTGACTAGTTAGCTTCTATAATTCAAATGACCTCTGTCTTTTCTGATTAAAATCAACATTAGTATGATAACGCAACTTGATTCTCCATTGCAAAGCATATATCTGGCAACCCGAAGGGGATGTTGTGCGTGTCAATATTTTGATCCAGGTTGCGATACCATCTTTGTCCACGAGTCTTACATACAGTGGTACATCAACATAAAATCATTTCGACATCCGATGTAAAATCCGACTCCTCCTCTGACTTCCGTTCCCCAGTCTTTATAAGTTAAGATGACAATTATTATTGTGGTAACATCGCCAAAGAAATCGCCAGCTTCGTCAGGTTTCAAATCATTTATTCCATCAACCTGTGTAACAGAACATGCCTACTGTCCGCCGCAGTTCACACCAGCAACAAAACATTAAAAGAGAGAGAAAAATGTCTACCGCCCTCTCTATCACACTGTCAGGTCAGCCACGCCGTGCGTTCAGGTACAGCACACAAAACATGTCCGCCATATTAGAACCCGATTTGTTACATTATTATAATAATTACAGGAATTATTATAATATTATTCAAATTTTTATTGATAATTTGTTTTGCTATGTGTAATTGACATTTGTAATAGTACTAGCAGTATTCATTAAGGATTTAGTGTAGGTTTTCGGCCTTTGGAGCGGATTAATGGAATTCTAATGTATTGTTATGGGGAGAATCCTGCTCGACATACGACCATTTCGACTTTAAAAAAGGGTGCTGGAACGAATTAACTTCGTATGTATAGGTACCACTGTACATTAATTTTATAGTAACCTCTGTAAGCAATATTAAACACCTGGATAGCCTGGGTTTTATTGAAGATTTGTGCTTGAAATCATACAGAAGTTAACCATATAAATAAATGGCTAGTGGTCCAATGATGTCGAGAAATATGCTAATCATAGTAGAATATTATTTAAAGGAATTCATACGTCTGTTAAAATGTGCTACTTTTAGTGACAGTCTTAATTAAAATGACCTTATAAGCCTTTTGAAATACACTATATGCTACTGCAATATTATTTACAGGGCGTTGTAAACCTGATAAACTGTCCCAGCGCTCCAAAAATGATCGGATTAGTTTTGACAGCGGGAATATCTAAATAAGCATGTCAAAACGTAAGGTAGATTTGTTCAACGGGACGGCTTGCATCAATAGTCCCCACTGTCGAAATAAGCCGCTGTCAACAATGGGGAGTTTACTTTGACGAAAATCAACAGAAGACCGGAATATGTGTACGATCTCGACAGTCCTCCTCCAACCTCTGTTCCCTAGTATTTTTAAAATAGTTAAGAATTATTATTATTTTAACATCGGCAAAGTTCGTCAGGTTTGTAATAATTTATTTTAGAACTTGTGCTACACAATACAGCTACTGTCCGCCTTAGCCGACGCCAACAACAACAACGTGAAAAGAGAAAGTAAAAACTCTTCCGCACCTCTCACTCTGTCGTCAGTCTTACTGTGCGTTCAGGAACAGCTTGCAAAACATAACCGCCACATCAGAACTAGAGCTGGGCGGTAAACCGAAAATTTACCGTCACCGAAATTCTTCACGATGACCGACGTAATTTTGACCATGTCGGTAAATTCGGTAAATTAATAAAACAAGAAAATAGTCTTTTCATCCCGCTTTGACTCTGTGTTGTTCGTCTATGCTCATTCCCCTTTAAGAAAGCAGTGAATGTACTTACGTAGGGAGTCACGTGATCATCAGGAAGCCAATCAAACAGAAGCCCGGTAAGCTAACGCTAGCAGCTAATGCTACAAGCAAAACGTGATGGAGTGTGGCTTAAGGGAGGTTCGCCAAACTTTCACCCGACATTTAATAGACTCTTGGTGGCATCCAGACGGGCTTTCACCAGCTGTCCTCCCTTGTTCTCACAATTTCCGGAGATGGTGCTTTCAGTGCTTTCTACCGGTAGCCAGGCCACAGGCTAACGCTAGCCGCTAACGCTAGCGGCCGCTAGCGGCTAACGCTACAAATGAACGTGATTGAGTCGGATAGCGGCTCTAACCTTGTCGAAACGGCTGAATTTAATGAGTGGATTGGGCATGGACTGCATCTAGCAATTACTATGTCGCGTTATTTTGTATCTGACTGTGTGTGATTTCTCTGATAGCTTTTGTGATGGTAAAGCATTCAGCATAAAGCACAAATGGCCCCAGCTATTTTTCTGTATGTGTTTAATTCTGTGTCATTATTGCTATCATAAAATCTTAAGTGTTTCATTTGCAGAAGATCAAAATAGCTTTAATGTGTGTCTGTCTTTTTGGGGGTTCATGTATGTGTGCATTTATTAAAAAATGCACTGGGGGGGGGAGACCCTGAAACCATAAAGTAAACACTTGTATTGAATAATTATGTCACAGCAGCCATTAACAATAAATTGTCTTTTTGAAGTGTACTGTTCGAGCTGCAAGTCATTTGTGTTACAATGACATGTTTGCACAGGCATATCGATTTTGACAATGTACATTGTTCAAGCCATACACTCTGTTATAAATGCTCATACTTGAATTCTTATTGTTTACAATTCATTTGTATAAACCTAATGTCTAGACTGCATGTACATTTGTTAAATATATCAAATTGAATGCTGGTAACTAAATCAACAAGAAACTGTTAATCTGTATTTCATGCATTGATTCAGATTTTCAAATTATATAACAGTCCGCTTGGACGACTTTATCGTCATTTATCGTTATCGAGATAAATCTGCTCCATTTATCGTGATACATGTTTAAGGCCATATCGCCCACCCCTAATCAGAACCCAATTCATTACATTATTATTATTATTCCGATTTGTATTTACAACTTATTTGTTTTTCTATATGTAATTGCTATTTGTTCCAGCATTATTTATAAAGGATTTACGATAGGTTTTTGGGATCTGTAATGAATTAGTCGAATTATAATGTATTCTTATGGGAAATTCCTGCTCGACATATGACCATTTCAACTTACAAACCAAATTCGTACGTAGATGTACCACTGTATTCCTCTTTAAACTTGCCTTGAGCTGTAGGAACCTTGTAAAACATTGTTAGTGGCCAGTTTTAGGCTACGTCTACACTAGGAAGGATCATTTTTTTGCCTTGTAATTCGGACAATATTTTATACCTTTCCACACCACGTTTAAGGTGAGTTTATAAACATCACCTTCCTGCAAGTGACGCCTGCAAAAGGAGCAGCATTGTGTGTTACGTCATCGTCCCCGCTGGATACCTCTGAACCGGAAGCTTATAATTTGTGGGCATTGTTTGACGTCTTCTCCGTACATATTCAAGCATAAAATTTACAAGCTTTTTCAGTTGGAAAAATAGAAGCAGGGAAGAGCCACGTCTTTACCATTCGCCTCAATTGTTTACAATGCCACACAAAAAAATGGAGATGCCGCGCCTATGATGTAATTTCTGTTGGCTCCGATTTTACACGGCTACTAGCCGGTGCTACACTAGACAGGGTTTCCTATCTGGCTTTTACAAATTAGCTGGCTCTCTAGCTCGTGTGATAAAAAATCCGGACAAGGGGTACATTAGTGTAGCCGACATGCCGTATAGTATCATAATTTGAACGTTTAAGGCCATTATCTGTCTTAGTGTAGACGTAGCCTTAAAGCGAAAATGTGAACTAAGGTTGGCCAACCATGTTTTTGAATAATATCAATGGCTAAAAAATTATAAGCATATTTTCATTTTTTTTTTTTTTTTTTTTAATGCAACCCTTCCAGATTCTTTGTTTAACCCATAGCAACGCCCTTGACAACGAAAATGCTTTTCTTCGGCAATCTTCGGAATCTTCGAAAATTACGTCACATCGGGAAATGCGAGGGAAGTCCCCCATAGAACAGTATTGTTTGTTGCATTGCTTCTCTGTAAGATGCCACGGCGATGTGTGGCAATGTTTTGTTCTCACTCAAACGAAAAGTTGTATGAGTGGCCAAAGGATAGCAGGGCACGTAAATGGACATATTTCGCTCGCACGAAGCGAATGAATTTCACGCCATCATCGAGTAGGGTTCTCTGCTGCAAACACTTCGAAGATGCCTGCTTCCTTAACCGGTCTGCTTATGATCAAGGATTTGACAAAAAGTAAGTGTGATTTTTGGATAGATGACTGATGACTTTGTCAAAGCAGACCTGCCAACTGTTGTGGAATGAACAGTAGTAGTAGTAGAAGTTAGCGACCTTAGCCGAAAGTTAGCTCGTGGCAATCCCCGATCATAGTTGTTGTTGTGTATCGCTTATATCGCTGTTGAATCATTGTTTGAAGGGCTTAGTATGGCGGCTGTATGTACGGAGCTGCCATCGCTGTTCCTGGTGTGACGTATCACTTCCGGGTTCGTCCCCTTTCAGGCTCGAACTTCGGAAACGCGATTGTTTTGTCAATTATACAACATATAAATTATTTTTTCATGCTTTATTTGTTGGACAATGTTTAAGTACTTTAATTGTGACCCTATTCGGCATGTTATGAAATTACTTCACATTTCTGCTTTAATGCTAGGCAGTGACATTTGTCATTTTAGTTAATGTATGTAAAGATCTGATTTCAGTTCATTTCATTAACACACTTTTAGATATCTTCAAACTCTTCAATGTCATTCTAGCACTAGTTATACACATGCAAACAAATGTAAACCGCTACTTTCTTCCTTTCAGGTGCGTATGCAGGCTCTAAAATGTTTCTCAGTGCTGGCATACGAGAACACTCAGGTCTCCATGACACTGGTGAATGGTGAGTGTTTTAGTCTGGAGTCAAACAAAAATTTTGAGTATTTTGCCCCCCTCCCTTGCTATCAAACTCACTAATGGCCTACATTCTGGATAGGGGGTTCTGAGTGATTATCTAGTAGTGAGGTCCGCATTAGGTAGGGGTGTGAGGACACACACAGGTCACCAGACGAGTAGATACGTGTTATTAGGTCCATGAGATGAGAGGATGTTTTCTCATTACTTTTAAGAAAATGAAAAAATATAGGACGGGTGAACTGCAGTCCCTGCAAAAATGCAATTTTTTTTTTTTTTTTTTTTTTTTAAAGGGATTTACAATATACACACACACATACATGTATATTGCTTCTGGAGAGGGAGATGATAATAATGAGTTATATATGTGTTATGCACACTTAATGGTAGTGTTCTTTCTCCAAAGCGCGCACACAACGACATATGTGTTATGTACACTTAATGGTAGTGTTCTTTCTCCAAAGCACGCACACAACGCATGGTTTAAGCATTATTTTGTTCGTATCTAGTGTGGGTTGAAGCTGCAGGCAGGCCACCACTACCAGGTTACATTAGGAATTGTACTGACTAGTAGGGATGGGAATCGAAATCCGATTCCAATTCAGAACCGGTTCCGAGTGTTCCGAGGCCTCGACATCACAATGAAAAAGCCTTAACGATCCCTTTAACGATCCCTAAAGACGCATATTGCGTCGTGACGTTTCTTGTTGTCCAGACGCATCAAACTAGCATGGCGCCAAAAACCACTCGCTCCAAAGTTTGGCTACACTTCACCAGGAAAAAGGGTGAAAATGAAAGGTTACGATAGTTTAGCACGAGCGTTGCCGCCGTAAACATAACAATGACGTAGGTTCGAACGCTCGAAAGTGTGTCTTCACTTCACAAGGAAAAATTACAACAAAGCGACTTGCAGTCATTGCGAGATGGAAATAACTGCATCGGGAGGGAATAGACTGCACTGTCCTCACCGACACGCTAAGGCTCAGTCCTGGCTATACAGCTAGCTAAACTCCCAAATGACGATGCAGAAGACATTGGTATAATTTGCTGACTTTATTCAACCATCACTTGAAACTAAAAATAGAAATGAAACAAATCAATTTCGTCCCCAATAACAAACAGGTTCGCATCAACGTAAATCAGCGATGATTAGCTGCTAACACAGTCATAACAAACAGTTAGCATGCGTTCGCTAGCATTAGCACATCGTTTAAACCACTACACAACTGGATTTAAGTGTCCGATCGCGAGTGGAAACGCACAACAACAACACAGAAGATGATACATACAGGCGTTGGCTCTGTGGATATTTTACAAACATTAACAAAGAACGTAGGCTCGTGGCAGTGTTTCCCTTTCTCACTAACTCGCTCACTGGCTTGGATCCGGCATTTCTTCTTCTTCGCGCTCTTCTTCGCGTGAGGAAGCGCAAGGGCGCCACCACTTGAGCGTGAAAGCGCCATAAAAACTAAAAGGCATGCCTTTCAATATACTGGTAAATAAAAACAGGGGTCCCCAAACTACGGCCCGCGGCTCCATATTTGGTCCGGCCCCCTGAACAATTCCAGAGAGCATTTTGAATTTTTTTTGTTTTTTTTCTCCCTCAGTAGTGTTATTTATTTCCTGGCCTTTTTCAGTGAATAACTCAGAGAGGGTTATTTGGTTATTATCTATTTAATTAATAGTGCTATTATTATTTATTATTATTATATTATATTATTTTTATTTTATTTACTTTTGTTCCGTGAAGAATCCACAGAGGGCGTGATTGTGGCGTTCTGAAAAACAATAATTGTTTTACATTTCGCACTCCTGCAATCGTCACACTTTTTCTGTTACAAACTGACCCCGGCCTCTCATCAGAGAAGGGAAAAGTTATTTGGCCCTCACAGGAAAAAGTTTGGGGACATTCCCAAAGCCAGAACAACGACCTATATGCCAAAATATACCAATATTTTTTATTTCTATTAGAAAAATGTTTCAGTAAAATGTTACACATTCTTGTGCATTTGCCACTTATTGCCACAGTTAACATTGAGGCTTTGGGCCTCTTTTGACCTCGTTGTGAGTTTGTAAGGTTGTGACTTCTGATTATACAAACTTCATGCCAATCAAAATGTTTGTTCTTCTTTTTCCCGAAATTAGAATCGGTAAGAGAATCGATAAAGAATCGAATCGTTAAGCAATATCGATAATGGAATCGGAATCGTAAAAATCTTATCAATTCCCATCCCTACTGACTAGGGATGTCCCGATCACATATTTTTGCACTCAAATCCGAGTCACCTGATTTTGGGAATCTGCCGATACCAAGTCCCAATCCGATACCGAAAGATTTTTAAATTTTTTTTTTTTAATTTGAACAAAATTTGCAAACGTGTTACAGTACTGTGCTGTTGACAGTACTTCCTCCTCTTTTTCCGGGAGTGTTACGGCAGATAAAACGTATGTATTTTTGTTACTTTTGTCAATGCCATTGTATTTCTGGATTATTTTTTTGACTTTTAAAAAAATGTGTGTGTTAGTGTGTGTGTACTGCCCAAAACACAGTGTTTCCATGTGCACTACCTGACAGGCAGTTGATATTGTATGTCCTCCAAGAAAACACAGGGGTTGGTCTTTTCTTGTTTGTATATGAAGTAATTTGTCTATAAAATGAAACAAAGAAACATGCATGCATTTAACACAACTGCACAATACACACCGGTATACAAATGCCATCACTTCAGCAACAAGCTATAAGTATAGGTTACCTCAAATTTTGTTCATATAGCTTTTCCCCATAAACACACATATACTGTATATTTACAGGTTGGTATAGATGTTAGATATCTACAGACATACAGTGTATCACAAAAGTGAGTACGCCCCTCACATTTATGCAGATATTTAAGTATATCTTTTCATGGGACAACATTGACAAAATGACACTTAGACACAGTGAAAAGTAGTCTGTGTGCAGCTTATATAATAGTTAATTTATTTTCCCCTCAAAATAACTCAAAAAATAGCCATTAATATCTAAACCCCTGGCAACAAAAGTGAGTACACCGCATGGGAACTACGTACATCCCTAAATTGAGTACAGCTTGCCATTTTCCCTCCAAAATGTCATGTGACTCGTTACATGAGTGCTGTCAGCATTGCTGCAGAGATTGAAGAGGTGTCATCAAATGTGATCTGGTCTTTGTCAAAGTCACACAGAAGTAAAATCATTGTCTGCTTTAACTTAAACCACCCAAACATTTAGAGGTTTTCATATTTTAATGAGGATGGCATGCAAACTATGACAGAAGGGGGAAAATTAAGTGAACCCTCTGCCTAAGGAGACTCATAGAACAATTGAAACCATTTTTTGCCAAACGATTTAAGTCAGGTGTGTGCCCAATCACTGATGAGTGGTTTAAAGCTGCCCTGCCCACTATAAAACACACACTTGGTAAGAATTGTCTTGATGAGAAGCATTGTCCAATGTGCATCATGGCTCGGTCAAAAGAGCTGTCTGAAGACCTGCGATCAGGGATTGTTGATTTGTATAAAGATGGGAAAAGATACAATCTATAAAAGTCTGGATGTTCATCAATTGACAGTCAGTTGTCTACAAATGGAGAGAGTTTGGCACTGTTTCTTCTCTTCCAAGGAGTGGCCGTCCACCAAAGATGACGCCAAGAGTTCAGCACAGAATACTCGGAGAGGTAAAAAAAGTACCCTCGAGTTTCTGCTAAAGACTTACAGAAATCACTGGCACAGTCCAATATCTCTGTGCACACATCAACTATATGTAAAACTATGGCCAAGAATGGTGTTCATGGGAGAACTCCACGGAGGAAGCCACTGCTGTCTAAATAAAACCTTGTTGCTTGTTTAATGTTGGCAAAAAGGCAGTTGGACACTCCACAGAAGTTTTGGCAAAATATTTTGTGAACTGATGAAACCAAAAGTTGAATTGTTTGGGAGAAACACACAACGTCATGTGTGGAGGAAAAATGGAGCAGCTCACCAACAGCAACACGCCATCCCCACCTTGAAGCATGGTGGAAGGAGTATCATGATTTGGTGCTGTTTTGCTGCCTCAGGGCCTGGAGAACTTGCAATCCTTAATTGAAGAATGAATTCAAAAGTTTATCAGGAGGTTTTGCAGGAAAACCTAAGGCCGTCTGTTAGACAGTTGAAGCTAAAAAGAGGATGGATGCCGCAACAAGACAATGATCCAAAACGCAGAAGTAAATCAACTTCAGAATGGTTTCAGAAGAACAAAATACATGTTCTGGAGTGGCCAAGTCAAAGGCTAGATTGAACCCCATTGAGATGCTGTGGCATGACCTAAATACAGCGATTCATGCATGACATCCCAGGACCTGACTGAACTACCGCAGTTTTGATAAGAAGAATGGGCCAAGATGAGTCCTGATTGATGTGCCAGACTGATCTGCAGCTACAGGAAGCGTCTGGTTGAAGTTATTGCTGCCAAAGGGGGACAAAATATTAAATGTGATGGGTCACTTACTTATTTTTCCTCCTTCTGTCATTGTTTGCATACTATCCTCATTAAAATTTGAAAACCTATAAATGTTTTTTTTTTTTTTGGGGGGGGGGGGGGGTCACTGTTTTTTCATCTGTGTGATGTTGACAAAGATTAGATCACATTTGATGGTGATTTTATGCAGAAATTTGAGAAATTCCAAAAGGTTCAGATACTTTTTCATACTTCTGTAGTTTCCTAGGCAGAAACGTAACAGAAAGCACTCAACAGCGTCGATGCAACCGAAAGGATGTGTACTGTAAATGTGAATGAGCATGTGCTCCAAACTGCTTCACACAGTGGATGCAGTGAATTATGACCACAATTTGGCAGTAATGTACTGTAAAACTGTTAACTGACTCTAAAGCATGGCTCTATCCAGCACAACAGTTACTTTTTATCTATTTATTTAAGTTATTTAGAGCACTGATTAAAAACCTGATCCTTTTTAACTGATTCTGATCTTCTAAAAAATGGCCTGATCGGCCTCATTTCCGACCGCGTGATCGGATCGGGACTTCCCTGGTGGTGACTTCTGATGGCAGTCGTAGCTGCTTGTGCATGGACATTAACACTGGGTTAACCTTGGGACATTATTGGATTTGGTGGAGGTATTCAGTAGCTGTTGAACTTTAATGAAAAAAGCAGCTGAATGTCTCAACCACCCGGGCAAAAGAGTAACATGGGAAACAGGGTTTCAAGGCATGCAGTATGGTGTGCGCAATGCATTTAATGTGTGGCTCCAGTCTTGCTTAGCGCACAGCCAATTCTACCAGTGTATTACGTTCACGATCAGTCACATCATCATCATCAGTCCTATTGTTGCATTTTTTATCGTCTTTGTTTTTTTTTTCCTGTTTGTTTTGTCACACCCCTCCTATATAAAGAGTTTGGTCCCCCCCCCCCTTCTCTGTGGAAAAAGCTTATTTTCTCTGTCAAAGGTCCAACAGTTGTAAATATTAAGCTTGCTTGATATCTAAAGTATGCTTTCAGTCTTGAATGTGACTATTCGACACCGTTTTTAGCTATGATATTATAATTGAGATTGAAATATGAAACAAAACAGTAGACAATCAGGAAGTAACCTTAAGCTTATGCGGTTGCTGAAGACAAATGGGAAAGTAACTCATTGTGTTTTACTACAATAAAAAAAAATACAAGACATTTTTTCAACAACTGCCAGACAAACTACCAAGTAGGCTAAAACTACATTCTTCTTCTACCACTACTCTTTGTTCTTTCTATTTTCCGGCAGTCTGGATGCCCTGTGGCACCATGCTGCCTCTCACAGGTCAGTCATGGTACTACGACAGACATTTAAATGTGTGTCATGTGTTGTGTTGGTTGTCACGAGTACAGTGAATCCCTGCATAATCGCGGCATTACATTGGAACATATCTTTTTGATATTTGCTAACAAAACCAAGACAGACCAGAGCAATAGAATTATTATTTTAGCGGGATATTTGTGCTAAGGGACTATGTTGAAGTGAGTTAAAATGCTTCTTTTTGACAAAAGGCTACCATATTGTGGCATATTATTGCAATTATAAAACCTTTTAGGGTCTGGATGTCAATTACTTGCAGAATGTAGATATACATGCGCTATTCACGGTCAAGCTAGGTCTCAAACCCCGCGACGTTCGGGGAACACTGTACATTACGCACTATAAGAGCAGTAAGCACACACACATTGATTAAAGTATGTGTTTGCAGGTGTGTTTGTACCCTGGTTTAACAAGCACTCATCACATTGACAAGGTTTTGTGTGTGCTTGCAGTGCTGGTGGACGGTGAGCTGCTATCTCAGGTATTTGTCCGAATGATGCAAAGGGATCAGCCCATTGAAATGCAACTAACGGCAGCCAAATGGTGAGTGGAGTGGAGTGCAGTGGATGTAATTCGTCTGCGGGCGTCTTTCTGACACTCTTTTTGCCGCAGTCTCACGTACATGTGTCGAGCAGGCGCCATCAGGACAGATGACAGCTGCATTGTTCTAAAGGTGCTGCTCGTTCCTTTTTGTTCGCCAATATATCTTGTGATATACTGTATACAGTCATGTGAAAAAATTAGGACACCCTATGAAAGCATGTGTTTTCTCTAACATATTTGGTCAATTTTAACAATCTTGAGAGATTCAAGTAATACAACTAAACTATTAAAACTGAATAAAAGATATCACTTTCTGTGTAATGTAATTTAAAGTAAATGCAATTTCTGTTGAATAAATTGGGACACACCCACATTCAATCCCACTTAAAATGGCTCAAATCACACACGTATATCACATCAGGTGCAACTGATTAGAACATCATTACCCAGTGTTTTGAAGTAGGCTTGCCTTATTTAAACCTCATATTTAGTTTGGCGTGTCCCTGACTGTTGAAGTGAGAGAGAACACCATGGTGAGATCAAAGGAGCTGTCTGAGGCCTTCAGAAAGAAGATTGGAAATGCTTATGAGTCTGGTAATGGATTTCAAAGGATCTCAAAAGAATATAAAATCAGCCATTCCACTATCCGGAAAATATTCTACAAGTGCAGGACATTGAAAAACAACTGCCAGCATGCCCAAGTCTGACCGTCCAAGCAAGTTCACCCCGACAGCAGACTGCAAGATGCTAAAAGAAGTCTCCAAAAACCCTAAAATGTCATCGCGGGACCTACAGCAGGCTCTTGCTACTGTTGATGTGAAAGTGCATGCCTCTACAATAAGAGAGACTTCACAAGTTTAACCTTCAAGCAAGAAACCTTTTTTCTCCAAGAAGAACTTGAAGGCCAGACTGAAGTTTGCCAGAGTGAATGTAAACAAAGACCAGGACTTTTGGAATAATGTTCTTTGGACAGATGAATCTAAAATTGAGTTATTTGGACACCAGAACAGAGAACATGTTTGTTGTAAACCCAATACAGCATTCCAGGAAAAGAACCTCATACCAACTGTGAAGCATGGAGGTGGAAGTGTCATGGATTGGGGATGCTTTGCTGCAGCAGGACCTAAGCAGCTCACCATCATAGTATCCAACATAAATTCTATCGTGTATCAGAGGGTGCTTGAAGAAAATGTGAGATCATCTGTGAAAAATTAAAGCTGAAGCGAATGTGGACCCTGCAACGTGACAATGACCCAAAACATACCAGTAAATCCACCATTGACTGGCTGAAAAGGAAGAAATGGAGAGTCCTGGAATGGCCGAGTGAAAGCCTAGATCTTAATCCCAGTGGGATGCTGTGGAGGTGACTTGAAACGTGCTTTAGATGCAAGAAAACCCTTAAACACCTCACAGCTGAAAGTATTCTGCATTGAAGAGTGGGGCAAACTTTCATCAGACCGATGTCAAAGACTTGTAGATGGCTACAAAAAACGTATCACTAAAGTTATATCAGCCAAAGGGGGTAACAGTAGCTATTAGGAGGTAGGGTGTCCTATTTTTTTTCTTAATTAAGAACTGAATATTTCACAGGGTGTCTTAATTTCTTCACAATACAATATATATATGATTTTCTTCCTTTGCTGCGGCTGCAGACACTGCCGTGCTTGGTGCGCATGTGTAGCAAGGAGCACCTGTTGGAGGAGAGGGTAGAGGGAGCGGAGACGCTGGCCTTCCTAATGGAGCCCGATGTAGAACTGCAGCGGATCGCCAGCACCACTGACCACCTGGTAGCCATGTTGGCCGACTACTTCAAGTATCCTAGCTCTGTGTCAGCCATCGCTGACATCAAGAGGGTGGGTTGTCATCGTTGTTATTTTGTCTTGCGTACAGGTTGGCTTTTATTGATTTTCTGTCTCCGTAGTTGGACCACGACCTGAAACACGCGCACGAGCTCAGGCAAGCAGCTTTCAAACTGTATGCGTCGCTGGGCTCCAATGATGAGGACATTCGAAAAAAGGTGTGTCGTCCATACTTTTTAAATATACAGTATATCAACGCACTTTTTCAGTTCAGAATGATCGAAATAACATTTTTTGGGGGTGGGGGGTATGTGGCTGTCCTTTATTTTTCGCTGGAAAAACTCACCCATTCACTGTCTCTGTGCTCAGGCAAAATTGCTAAAAGTATTACTGTGGCACCATCTGGTATCTTTGTGGCAAGAAACTTTGTTTTGGTGGGTTGAAGATTTTTATTTCAATAAAGTTAAATTTGAGGCATCGATAGGTTGTAATAAACTTTTAAATGGGTTTTCAATTACTCCCAGATTAATCCTGTTTGTAGTAAGCTATTCCCCATCCACGACAAAAAGTGGAACACTCTACAGAATGCAGTGTGTTGACGTTCTTTTATTCCTTGTCGTTTGTCAAGATCACGGAGACTGAAAACATGATGGACAGAATAGTCAGCGGCCTATCGGAGTCCAGCATTAAAGTTCGTTTGGCGGCAGTCAGGTGAGATCAATGTCTACATACATCGTACAATACATAAAAAACTTTAAAAGTTTATCTTTAAAAGTAATAATAGTTCCACGACAACAGTGTTGTTTTCGTCAACAAATACAGTTTTGTTTTGTTTTTTGTCAGCGAACATTTTTTCATGACGATGACGTCACAATGATGACCTAAAATCGTAGCTTGGGAGACTAGAACATAACGGGACAAATGCCAGTTTTCGTCTGACGAGAAGACGAGACGAAAATGCGACATAGTTTCTGCCATACGTTTACAATGCGTGACATTTGCATATTGTACGTGGAGTACGTCAGCTTGCTTTGAAGCAGTGTTTGGGTCTTGTCACTCATGAGAGATGTGCTGCGCCTCTCCTTCACTCTCCTCACCGAAGTATAAGATGTGTCTGAAGTTAGGCTGTGCTCCATCTTGCCTTTTTGGAGATTTGTTTTCTTATCTGGGCAAAAAAGAAGGTGCAATGCTGCTTTAGCCTTTAAAGGTCTGTACTGAGTGATCATCAGACGCTACATGTAACTCCTAGCATTAACATAGCATTCACGTTAGCATTAGCTTCAGAATGGTGAGCGTCCTCTTAAAACACTGGCCAGTCGAAAGCAGAGCCACTTGGCTTTTCTGCTCAGTAAGTCTCGAGGAGAGCCAGTTGGCGAAATGGCATTTGGTTAATAGCCCATTTCATAATTTTTTTAAATCTTTTTTTTTTTTTTTTGGAACACTTAAATTATTAAAGTACAACTAAACAAATTTATAACAATAATATATAACAAATAAACAATGAGGTCAAATGCTGATGGCATTAACGAGTGCAAAAGAATGGAATGTAAACAGATTCAGAACACTGTGACTTCACTTTACCAACAGGTTTCAAAACAATTCTTTCTCTTTTTGTGGTATGTCTAAAGAGTGAGCACCAGCAGAGTAGATAAATAAATGTCACGTATCAATGGAGTGACGTACGTGAAAAAAACAAACTAATGATGCATGTTGATAGGATGCTACGACTGATTTTAAAAAACGACTATGAATTTAAAGTTGTACTATTGCTACGAGGACAATAGTCTCATTATTATGTAGGAGTAATGTGCCTGTGCGCCAATAAACACTTCACTCGAATTTTTCGTCATCAGCCACCTTGCTGTTCGCGACAATGTGGACCCCAACACGTCTACTGTATGTCATTTGATTAGACTCGACAAGTGTCAATATACATGAAAGTGTCCTTTCCATTTTGTCCATATCTGACGACCGTCAATCCTCCCCGTGTTTTATTCCAAAACATTGTCGAGGATCCGAGCAGTTCTTGAACGCAACACGAGCCGCTATCAAACAGCGCCATGGTGCCAAGCAAGGTTAAACGTCATCTCCAAATGAAATGCCCGTCGCTTCAAAACGTCAGTGGACTACCTGTATTTTGTTCGCCTTCGTGAAAACACAGAGAAACGGGCAACTATTTTGAAAAACACTGATCTAAAGAGAGCTGGATGCACAGTTTCAAAGGCTACTGTCATTAGAACACTACGGCGCAATGGTTTAAAATCATGCATTGCTCAGAAGCCAGTACATGTGAAGGCCCGTCTGAAATTTGCCAGGGACCATCTGAATTAGGGCTGTCCCAAACGACGAATTTCCTCCCAATTAGTCAGCTGACTATTTTTACGATTAGTCGACTAATGTAATAATTTTTTTAAAATTTTTTTTTACTACTTTAATAATGAAATTTTTTTTAAGCTTATTAATTCACAAAAAAACATTTTGGAACACCTACATTCTTTATTATCGTATCAATAAATAACATAATTATCAATAATAAATCACAAGCAATGAGGTCAAATGCTGCTGGCATTAACTAGTGCTAAAAAAATTTAAACGGAAACACTGTGACTTCACCTCTTTAACAGGAGTCGAAACAATTCTTACTCTTTTTGTGGTATGTCATTGTCTATATTGTTATAAATGTTAAAATGAATTGCAATGTCCCGGACAACCATTTTCAGAATACTTTGTGTGAATTCAGATGCTTTTTCTGTTGTGCATTCCGCATTTTTGGGGGAGGGGAAAAACTGTTCAACACTTGTTTTAACCTGAAAATAGATAAAGTAGAGGGCACACTGAAATATTACCACAATTATTTTGAATGAAAGACACGCATACTTACTAAAATTAAATATATATTATTAATTTTATAGTATACTTCTATATGTATATACACAATAATACTTTATAATATAAAGTAACTAACATTAGTGCAGTAATGGATTACAGTAAGCAGGCCAGTGCTGTTTCCATATATATTTTTATTATATTATGTATATACATACATGATATATGTATATATTTTCCCCAAGTGGGAGCTTCCATGATCCTAATAAATTTCATAATAATTAAAAAAAAATATATATAATTATATATATATAAATTATTTTATTAAATAATAATGCACATCGATACGACGCACATAAAGGCAACTTCCATTAAAAAAATCGTTAGAAAGTTGTATGGATTTACAATCCACTAGCTTGTTATTTCTTGTTGTCTTCGAAAATTACACTTGGGTGACGGCGCTTCAAGTGTTCGTTCATAGCCGACGTGCTACCGTGGTATGCGAGCTCAGCTTAGCAAAGAGTACACACAGTGGCACCCTCCATATTTTCCTTGAAATAATTCCAGGCTCTGGCTATTCTGGTCTGCTTTTTTGGCTTTATGCCGCTTTCACGTGTTACCAATTCTGCCCTTTTTGGTAATTGGCGGTGTTTTCAACTCCTTGCCGTAGTGTGGAGTGAACCGGCGATTCACTTGGCTAGTTGTCGTCGGTTCGTCCCGATTTCTTCCTCAGGAAGGCGGCGGCGGGCATAAAAACACCGAGAGGCGTCGGATTGCTCTTTATGGATACTCTTATTGACCAAAACAAAAACGTGGGGATGCACTCACTCAACTCTGCGCTACGCGTGCACTTTCCCAACTCACCGATCTTGCTCCCTCTCTCTCGCTCGCCCACTTTCTTCCTCTTTGCTCAATCTGACAATGCCGGTCACATTGAAATAACAGCAGCCCCCTCGGGGGTGCCATTATCAACTGCTTGCATCGCGAGCGCCCGCCATTCTAAACTTTATTCGCATGTTTTTTTTTTTTTTTAACCCGTCATTACCCGTCGACTGTATGTTTTGCCCGTTTGATGCATTTACGTCATCGATGACGTCGACTAGTCGGGACAGCTCTAATCTGAATGATGCAGAGAGGTCATGGGAGAAAGTCATGTGGTCAGATGAGACCTAAGTAGAATTTACTGGTGCAAACTTTACTCGTGTGTGGAGGAAAAAGAAGGATGAGTACAATACACAGAACACCATCCATCCGCACTCTGAAACCTCATGCTTTGGGGCTGCTTTTTGGCAAAAGGGACAGGAAGACTGTACTGTATAAAAGCAGAGGATGAATGTTGAAATGTATCGTCAGATTGTGAGCCACAACCTCCTTCCCTCAGTCAGAGACTTGAAGATGAGTCGTGGCTGGATCTTTCAACATGACAATGATCCGAAGCACGCAGCCAAGCTGACCAAGGACTGGCTGCGTGGAAAACATATTAAGGTTCTGGAGTAGCCTAGCCAGTCTCCAGACCCCAATCCAATAGAAAATCTTTGGATGGAGCTGAAACTTCGTGTTTCTTAACAACCGCCCCGAAACCTGACGGATCGAGAGAAGATTTGTGTGGAGGAATGGGCCAAAATCCCTGTTTCCATATTTGAAAACCTTGTGAAGAACTACAGGAAGCGTCTGACCTCTGTAATTGCAAACAAAGCTTCCTGCACTAAATATTAGCACTGATTTTCTCAGGGGTAGAAATAATTATGAACCCCAGTAAATTACAAATAAATTGTTTAATCATACAATGTGATTTCCAGATTTTTTTAGATTGTCTCCATAAGTGGAAATGCATATGTGATTGAAATGTCAGACCTCAATTTTCTAAGTGTGTGAACTTGCAAAATTACATGGGGTGCAAATACTTCTGCTCCTCACTGTATATAATCATCATACTGTACACTATCATGTTCTCATTCCAGATGTCTTCATAGTCTTTCACGGTCAGTACAACAGCTGCGGACCAGCTTCCATGACCACGCTGTGTGGAAACCTCTTATGAAGGTTTGTGGAAGTCATATTTTCATTTTAATTACAAAATGAAATGTAACATTCCTGCTTTATCCCCTGTAGAGGAATTGAAATTAATAGTTTTTACTTTTTAATATGGTGATTATCTTGTGCTGGTTGGGCTTGTTTTTTTATGCAGCTTTTGCAAAACGCCCCTGATGAAGTCTTGGTCATGGCGTCTTCCACACTATGCAACCTTCTGCTGGAGTTTTCACCCAGTAAAGAGGTAGACACACACACTCACGCAAGTTTTTAAAACCTTCTTTACTCAAAATTGATAAAATAGGCCATATAAGCTGGTTCTGAGAGTTGGCAGCCTTTTTTTTTTCTCCCAATGATGGGGATGAAACCAATATTCTTTAATTCATTGTTTTCCTAGTGAATGTAGCCAGATAGACATGGGAGAGTGTGTTAAATATGTTTTCTCCCAATGATGGGGATGAAACCAATATTCTTTAATTCATTGTTTTCCTAGTGAATGTAGCCAAATAGACATGGGAGAGTCTGTTAAATATATGTGTCTGTGTTGCATGTCTATGTGTTTGTGCATTAAATATGCATGTTTATTTGTTGCATGCTTGTGGGGGTGTTTGTGCAGCCCATCCTTGAATCAGGTGTCATAGAACTACTGTGCAGTCTGACCCAGAGTGAGAGTCCTGCTCTCCGGGTCAACGGAATCTGGGCCCTAATGGTGAGAAATGTCGCCTCTGGACACGAATCATCTTCAAATCACCAGAAATGGTTTTGCTAACTGTATGCGTTTGGGTGTGTCTGCACTTCTACACACAGAACATGGCCTTCCAGGCAGATCAGAAGGTAAAAGTGGAGATTGTTCAATGTTTGGGCACGGAGCAGCTGTTTCGCTTACTGTCCGACCCTGACGGCAATGTGCTGATGAAGACTCTTGGTTTGCTGCGGAACCTCCTGTCAACACGTCCTGTGAGAACACTCGCATGTACACACACGAGACCTCGCTGCCACTTTATTGTGTTATATCAGATACATTACAGGGGTGGATAATGAGTGAAATTAGCTGGCTCCACTATCAAAACCTCTGGTCCAGGTCTGGCCCAGGTCAATATGTTAGTTATTAATCCTGATTATCACAAGAAATAACAATTTGGTTGAATGACATGAATAACATTTTTTTTTTTAGGTAGATTTAATGATGACACGATTTTCAAGCTAAATTGTCATTATTATGATTTTTTTTTCTCCATTGTCACGCAGATGAATTCTCACGTTCTGTTCATACCATAGGTTTCATACTCATTAACTTTCCTCTAACTTGCATTTGTGGGTATTGATTTGCACAACTCACTGTAAACCTCGTTTTTTGTCTCTTCGTAGCCGAGCAAATTCCAACGGTCTAGCCACTGGGGCTAGTATAGTATAGTTTTTCATCACATAATTAAGATATACTCTATCATGGTTAATCAACCCCCCAAAAATTAAAACATTTGCAATTTTAGCAAATTGCCACAAGTTTTATAATTGCCACATTTCTTTACTGTCAGCACATCGATCAGATCATGAGTTCTCATGGCAAGCAGATCATGCAGGCCGTCACGCTCATTCTGGAGGCAGAGCACAGTGTGGAGGTCAAAGAACAGGTGAGAGTAGCCGGAGTTCTCCATGGTTATTATGGGATGCTCCACAATGTTTGTGTGACTAAATCGTACCATTGACCAGACGCTGTGCATTCTCGCCAACATCGCCGACGGCAGCACGGCCAAGGAGCTCATCATGACCAATGATGACATGCTACAGAAAATAAAATACTACATGGTAAGTCTGCTTCAATGAAAACAAACCCCTCCAAGCGTAGAGCGATGCATCACGCGGAGGTGAACGAGAGCCACTTCAAAACGGGCTTCAATCGCATTTTGTCTACCTCTGACCTTTTTCAACCGACCAATCAGAGCTTTGCATTTTCGTCAGGAGCTTCACTATCATACCCCACCCACACACAATAAGATAACTATTCAAAAACAAAATATCTGGTAAACTTGAAAATGCTGGAAATGGTTTAATCCAGGGGTCCTATTATGTCAATCGCAACGCTAGTGTGGGTTGCTCGCGGCAACAAAATTATATATTTTTTCATGTACAGTGGTACTTCGACATACAAACACCTCGACATAACATCTTTTTGATATCAGACGTAAAATTTGTCTCGTCATTTGTCTCAACATAGGACAAACCTGCTTGAAATAAGACTATTTGCAACAGCGGCACCAACTGCTTGGGGGGCCTGCACTTGACAGTGACGTTTTTTTCATTCTCGCGATATGATTGGCCGAAGTGTTGAAATGCTCTCCCACAGCTGTCCTGTAAAATGCCTGTTCAAAAGTGTGCCAGTTGTTCTTGAGAGTCGTCGTAATGTGTAAAAGTGCCCGTTTAAAAATGTGAATGTAAAGCGATTGATGATATACGCGGACAGTGTTGTCACGGATTACTTAAAAAAGTAATTTAATTACTGATTACTGATTACACCTCAAAAAAGTAATCTAGTTACTGATTACTTTATTATCAAAGTAAATTACTTTAAAAATAACGTATCAGTTACTGTTTACCAGTTTTTCTCCTTTTGCTGCCTCAACATAAAAATAACAGAAAAATGTCATCGCGTATAATTGAGTTTTTCCACATAAGGCTTAATCTTTGAGTTGGCTGGGGTTTAATTAGTCGATGGAGCTGATTTCAACCACCATTGACTCGCCCTAGCTTAGTCATTCCGGAGCCCTAAAACTAACAAATAACTCACAAACTGCACGAAATTTGTTTAAATCAACTCCAATAACCAATTAAGGCCCCTCTAATTCCCAAGATTAAGCCTAATGTGAATACAATTCTGAACTTCCCCTTTGAAATAAAGACCTAGCCGTTAAAATGTTGTCTATAAAAGTTGTAAAGCAATAAACAACAAAAATTAATGAAATGAACAAAAATCCTACTACGTAAAGTTTTAATAATGGGTCAAAATCATTTTTCGAATAGATAATGTGACTAGCACCTTGAAGACTATCCTTTGCTTTGCTTAGCCAAAACTACACCAGAGGAGGCAAGATGGATATTTAGAATTTCTTTAAACCTAAGCTTCCAAACGCTACCAACAACAACTTGAACAGTTGATTGAACTCAGTGTCAAGATGTGTATATGTGTATATATATATGTGTGTATACAGTATTGGCCAAAAGTTAGGAGACACCTCAAAGGTGGATACTTTGATGAATGTAGAATACAAAACCTGTTTTCAGTTATTTCACTTTTTTTTGCCATTCCCCATTTTCGTTCATAGTTTTGATGTCTTCAGTGAGAATTTACAATAGTAGTGAAAATATATAAAATGCAAAAATGATGAAGTGTGTCCAAACTTTTGACTTTTTTTTCAGTCTTCAACATGCTTTTCCCCCAGTCCCACAAATGTAAAACTCCGCGTATGATTACAAACTCATAACATGTACATAATTACACATATTAGAAAGGCTGGTTACAAACTGAAGGAGTGCTGGCTGTCTCGTAACCTGTTGGCTTTGTTTTGAGTTTTTTTGCGTTGTGCTGTAATTCCAAGTGCTTCCTTGTTGAATTGGATGTCGAGTTTTTAGCGGTCGACAGTCTTTCTGAGCCACCGCAGAGTTTGCAACGCATATTTATGTCATCTTTACTAGACTGATATGTGAAGTAATGGCTGTATTCTCCAGTGAGCAAATGCAGCCGTTTGTTGTATCTCTCCGGCTCCTTTACTGTTAGCATCCTCAGACGGCGCGCACACAGCATGGTAATACACATGAGCCGTTTTTTTTCCGATGAGAAAACGTGAGATGTGATGTCACTCCCAAACTCAAGCAGTATTTTCTATTCAAATGCTCTTCGTACATGACTACAGTATTCTTCATTCTCCATACAGTATGAGACACAACAACAAAATAGTAACGCACAGGCACTGAGGAAACTAACTTTAATCAGATTACTGGCTCGGAAAAATGAACGCGTTAGATTGCTCGTTACTGAAAGAAAGTAATCAGATTACAGTTACAACACTGCACACGGACAATTAAATGTGAAGGTTAAATAAAAAAACAAACGTGTGCGCACACATCTTTCTCATGTTAGAGGACATTAAATATCAGGGCCCATCACTGTCACATCATCATCCAAATCATTTTTATTCCCTGGCTTTTAACTCTGCATCAGACTCAACCCTTTAAATGTCTTATGGTTTGTCATTTATTTTTTGCTTGGTTTTGACATCAGTACTGATGTTCCTTTCCTTAAATAATCAAACCTTTCTTCGTATAAATCGTCCATTATTGACACAATGGAAATACCAACCCGAGAAGTTCGTGCAGCCCGGGCGTTGTTGTGACATCCCCAACCTGCAGTTTTTTTTTTTTTTAAAATACAAAATTACAAAGATTCAAAACAACCAGTTCACATAATATATGTATATCATTTATCATTTTCACCTGTTCATATTAAGACAGAAAAAAATAACATACATGTTATATGTTAAATATTTCTGCATGAGCTTCAATTGTTGACTTACATTTTTTGACTTACATTTTTTGTTATCATATTAGGTGATGTGAAACATAAATAAACTTCAAGAATAATTTGATGCAGCGCATCATTTCCACTTGTCTATAGGACTATCACACGTCTGATGGGATTCACGCAGGACTGGGTGCAATTAGAGACACTCGAGTAGAGAAACTATCAGTGCTAGAATTAGCATTCAGGCAGCTTGGAATAGGATGTCAACATATCAACACTTGCAAGTGATTCACATAATACTGGGTTGTACACCTCACATTGCTGATGTATGTACGCTCCACCCCACCTAATCACATCTCTGACTCTTCCCCCCCCAACCCGAGCGCATTGTCTACCTACACCGTGTAATGCACTAGGTCATGATTGAGACATTTTCATTATCTTCCTCCCCTATAGACCCTACCCACGTGACGTCACAACTCCGTTCTCCTGAATGGTACCGCCCAATTGTCCGTCAAAACATAGTGTTAACCTGTTACGGCTACGTACATTCCTCCTATTTACGGCGTGTTTTTCTGCTCCTTGACATTAATAATCAAAATGGTGAAGGCGTGTGTGGCTGTTGGTTGCACTAACAGAGAAGATGGAAGGAGAGACTTGAAGTTTTACCGTATTCCGAGGGATCCAAAGAGGAGAGCGAAATGGACGGCTGCAATTCGACGTGAAAACTGGGCACCAAAATATCACCACAGACTATGTAGTAGTCATTTTATATCCGGTAAGATGCATTTAAGATATACTTAGAGGGTTTTGGGCTGACAAATAACCACAATTAAGATCATTGCTAGGCTAATCGCCGACAACATACACGTATGTATGTAGTGAGAGTGCTGTCGCTAAACCATATAAACATTAAAAGCCTTAACTCCATTGATAAACGACATGAAATACATTAGACTTGACAGTGGATGTTAGCAATAACAAAAGATTTTGAATTGAAAATTTCGTAACTCACCTTTCCAAGCACAAGATAGATTCCTGCCGAATTTTCGTGGACGAGGACCTGTTTCACCCAAGCAGCAACGAAGTATTTATAAGCCTCCAAGCTCTTGAAGTTTTTCAAATTCTCGTTAGAATAGGCTGATTTTGTGTGGACAAGATAATTGTAAATATCAGCGAAGCAGATGTCAGGCAGACAGCGCGAAGACAGTGGGTCGAAAAACATCGATTTGGGCATCAAATATGGATCTGGCGACTGTATAGAACGAAGCTTTTCCACATAACTCCTTTTATGCAACACATCCAGTGAGTTTACGGCATCAGAAAGCACCGGGTCTTCCATGAAATGCATTTTAAATTCCTCGATCAATTGAAACCAATGCTAATACAGAGACAAAATGACGGACAAGTGGGCGGAACTATACAGCGAGCACGTGGTTTTGTGACGTCGGTGGGTAGGGTCTATACTGGCAAACTTAAATTGGAGCATTCCTGCCACCTACTGTTCCGGGTTATGGGAGACAGATGCCTCTTGACATTCCCACTCTCAATTGAGTTTTCAGATTTTTACTGTTTAAACCCCCCTCCAAAAAAAAAAAAAAAAAAAAAAACTATCAGTCTAAAAAGTATGGACATCTGAAAGTTTTGTTTTTGTTTTCTCCCTCTTACCATTATACTGTATGGCTATATTTGAAGTGTTTAACATGTTTCTCTAACCCTCAGGGTCACTCCAATGTGAAACTCCAGCTCGCTGCCACCTTCTGCATCTCTAACCTCATCTGGAATGAGGAAGACGGTAAAAATAGGGCTTAATCATTCCATCCATCCAGGCTCAGTGGGTTGGTCATCCATGTCTCTAATAGGCAACACATAACTTTCTAACATGAATTCATCTAAAAATGTCTTATCTTATCTATTCCATTTGCTAATCGCTACATTTGCCATTCACACAAATTTTGTTCTGATTTAGTTTGACCAGGGGTGTCACGAGACCTAATACAATACTGGGACACTGGCGAGCAAGGATTTTTTTTTTTTTTTTTTTTTCTCTAGCATTTATCGATCATAAAAAGTCACAAATAGTGCTTTAAACTATATATAATCAAACCAAAATAAAGTTTCTGAAAAGTTTTTTTTTTGTTTTGTTTGGGACATCCCTTGTTGATAGTCAATTCACCTCTGCTCATGCTCATCAACATCCATCTCTCGTTAACCTCTTCTTAAACTTTGCTGCTCTACTTTGTTTGGACAGAATTGGGGATATATCATTGTTACTGCTATGCAATTAATCATTGTCTCTCAACTGGTAGGTTGTGACCTAAAAGTGTTGCCTAGGTGGGTCCCCGAGCTTACCCTTCTCATTCATCCTTGCTTTTTTATCCTTACTGTGAGCAAATAACTTTCTAATATTCATTTGCAAGGGTAATGCTGTTTGACTCAAATAGGAATAAAAAATAAGACGTATTGTTACAGATTACAGTGACTGCAGTAACAAATAAAATGCTTGTAAAACAGTTGGAAATCATGATGAGCACACATATAACATTTTTATAGGTTATATCCCAAAGCTAGGCAATTAATTAATACAGATTGATTCTATTCATTTTGGTCATATAAACAAATAGCAATAAATAGCATCAGTATTGATACAGTTTAAATACCACATATCATATTAACACAATATGAGACAAAGCTCGAGTGAGAGCCTCTCACTCAAATCACATTTAATTGTCAATGTATTCATAGCCAGTTAGCTAAAAAACAGATGCTAATCTGCTACTTCAATTTGCGAACAGTAGTTTACGGCTGATACGTAAAGAGTACAGTTGAACCATTTAAATTGACAATTCATGGGAATAGGTGATCACCCAAACATGAACGCAGAGATAAAAACATGTTTTACATATTTTGGTTGGCCCCCCTCCTCTAAGCCGCGGCCGTCTGTAACTTTTCTGTAGCCAAAGTATTCCCATAGCAGCGATTTCGTTTTCTTCGATGGGGGGAAAATGTTGAGGAGTTTCACCTCCTCCAGCCATTGTGTAGCACAGCTGCGAGTGAGGGATCTCTCCCTGCATTTTTGGGACGTAAAAAATAACTAATACCGTGGGGACTGTATGATGGAAAATTTTTGTGGTTTTGAAACCTTGACGTTTTCATACCACGATATACGTTGAAACCGGTAATTGGCACATGTCTATATTGGAGTAATCGAAACCAATTATTCTCTATTACACGGTGTCTATAAAAAAAAGTTTTTTATTTTTTATTTTTTATTTTTTTTATTTTTTTTTAAACCGGTGAAATTTATTCTGGGGAACATGCCCCGTTGAAATGTCTGGTGACGCCCATGAGTTTGACTGGTTGCGCCTACCATAATCAAGAATTTAGAGGAAAGAGCGTAATTTTACAAATATATATATATATATATTTTTTAATTTATTTGGGGCTTGGGCTGCAGTTTAAGAATCAAAACCATAACATTTCAGGGGGAAACAAATGACATTCATCTTTATTTGATCACTATCATTTTTAAGGAAATGTCTTTCCCGGTCTTTTTTCAGGTTCTCAGGAGCGCCAGGACAAGTTAAGGGAATTGGGCTTCGTGGACATGTTGCACAAACTCTCACAGGCATGCGACGCCAACCTCAGTGACAGGTGAGAACCTCAACTCGCCCCCACGCTCTTCATCACAACAAAACAGCAAAAATACACTCTGGTGTCTCTACAGGGCCAAGGTGGCCATGCAGCAGTACCTGGCATGAACACAAGGGGGCGTCACAAGCATCCGTCGAGGAGGACACCTACTGTTGTCTGAACAGCTGAAGCTTTTTGAGTTGCACAAAGACACCTTTTTTTTTTTTAATTGTATTTTTCAACTTCCCTTGACGGTTTGGAGACTATCACTATTTTTCGTGAAGTTTGGAGGTTTTTGGTGTGACAATTATCCTGTCATGGACGCCACTTGTTGAATAAACTGGATGACAAGATTTTCCTCTTGTTGTTATTTTTACGATTCATTCAAGAAGGCGCTTTCCTTCTTTTTCCTCCTCAAGACAAAGGACATCTTAAGAGGGGAGGG
This sequence comes from Corythoichthys intestinalis, assembly GCF_030265065.1. Classification (NCBI taxonomy): domain Eukaryota; kingdom Metazoa; phylum Chordata; class Actinopteri; order Syngnathiformes; family Syngnathidae; genus Corythoichthys; species Corythoichthys intestinalis. The sequence continues at coordinate 51,817,332 of NC_080406.1, forward strand.
ATACAGAGTCTGCTATTTTGAAATGTATATAGATACCTCGTAAATATATATAAATTTGAGCATATAAATATCTATTTTTGGAATGTTATTCCCCGTTTTTTCCCTCAGTTTTCAGTCTTGTCACCAAGCCACTGTTTTGTCATACTCAGCCAAGTAGCATTCCCCTTGTTTGTATTTGTGTCAAAACTATTAAACCTTTTTTGTCCAGATTACAAGAAAATATCACAATTCAGACACGCTCACCTTTGTGGATACTTAGTGGGGGAAAAAATCATTGTATTTAAGTTCTCCCTTACTTGTTCGTCCTTTCCCTGGAGTGTTTACTGACATGCCACACATCGCTGATACTCTGAATGTCCTCATTGAAAATATATGCAGTCCCCTCAAAGGAGCTCGAGTGTGTTATTTATTCTTCCTATAAGTCCATCCATTCATTTTCTTCCGTTTGTCCAAGGACAGATCACTGCAGCTTCAGCAGGGAAATCCAGAATTCCCAGCTTGCCAGGAGGGTCCTGAGGCAGTCCCAGGCCAGTCTGGAGCAGGGGCGTCAGTAGACCTAATACAATACTCGCGCACTGGCGAGCAACCAAATTTTTTTTTTTTTTAGCACTTACCATAAAGTCAGAAATAGCGCTTTAAACTCTATAATCAAACCATAATACAACTTTCTGTATAAAAATAAAAAAAAAATCAGCAATCAGTATTCAAAATCAAAACTGGGGCATCCCCGTTTGATAGTCAATTCACCTCTGCTCATGCTAATCAACTTCCATCTCCTTCACCTCTTCCTACACTGCTGCTCTCTGGACAGAAATGGGGATATAGCACTGTAACTGTTATGCAATTCATCAGTGGTCCTCAACTGGCAGGTTGTGACCTAAAAGTGGTTTATGTTGCCTAGGTGGGTTACCTAGTTTACCACTCCCATTCCTCCTTGCTGAGCCATCCTTGTTGCAAGCAAATACAGTGGTATGAAAGCATATGAGCCTTTTGGAATTTTTCAACTTTCTGCATACAATTACCATCAAATGTGATCTGATTTTTGTCAAAATCACACAGATGTAAAAACAGTTGACAACCACCCAAGCATTTACAGTGGGGCAAATAAGTCTTTAGTCGACCACCTATTGTGCAAGTTCTCCAACTTGAAAAGATTAGACAGGCCTGTAATTGTCAACATGGGTAAACCTCAACCATGAGAGACAGAATGTGGGGGAAAAAAGAATCACATTGTTTGATTTTTAAAGAATTTATTTCCAAATTAGAGTGGAAAACAAGTATTTGGTCACCTACAAACAAGCAAGATTTCTGGCTGTCAAAGAGGTTTAACTTAGTTCTAACGAGGTCTAACAAGGCTCCACTCGTTACTTGTAATAATGACACCTGTTTTAACTCATTACCGGTATAAAAGACACCTGTCCATAATCTCAGTCAGTTACATTCCAAACTCCACTATGGCCAAGACCAAAGAGCTGTCGAAGGACACCAGAGACAAAATTGTAGACCTGCACCAGGCTGGGAAGACTGAATCTGCAATAGGTAAAACGCTCGGTGTTAAGAAATTTACTGTGGGTGCAATTATTAGAAACTGGAAGACATACAAGACCACTGATAATCTCCCTAGATCTGGGGCTCCATGCAAGATCTCACCCCGTGGCGTCAAAATGATAAGAACGGTGAGCAAAAATCCCAAAACCACACAGGGGACCTAGTGAATGACCTACAGAGAGCTGGGACCACAGTAACAAAGGCTACCATCAGTAACACAATGCGCCGCCTGGACTTAAATCCTGCACTGCCAGACGTGTCCCCCTGCTGAAGCCAGTACACATCCAGGCCTGTCTGTGGTTCGCTAGAGAGCATTTGGCATCCAGAAGAGGACTGGAGGAATGTTTATGGTCAGATGGAACCAAAATGTTTGGTAGAAACACAGCGTCTCGTGTTTGGAGGAGAAAGAATACTGAATTGCATCCGAAGAACACCATACCCACTGTGAAGCATGGGGGTGGAAACATCATGCTTTGGGGCTGTTTTTCTCCAAAGGGACCAGGACGACTGATCTGTGTAAAGCAGACATGTCCAAAGTCCGGCCCGGGGGCCAAATGCGGCCCGTGGTCAAATTTCATCCGGCCCCCAGCCTCTGTCATAAAATCAATAACGTCTGGCCCGCACACAGACTTAATAAATTGGTCAGCAGTACTGCTAACAGCATATGAGGTAGCTTACACACTAAATGCTGCTCCTCATTTACCCACTAAAAAGCAACATTACTCGAAGCAACATTACCCCGTGTGACCTTTTACTCCCAGTTTTCTAAAATGGCGACAATCAAAAAAGAAAGTTCAGTTTGACGGCCGACGCTTCAAGGATAGGTGGAAATTGGACTATTTCTAAAATACGCAACAACTATGTTTGCCTCATTTGCAAAGAGACAGTCGCTGTTTTTAAAGAGTTCAAAGTATGGCGATTTTACCAAACAAGACACGCTAACATGTACGACAAGATTACAGGGAAGATACGTAGCAAGAAATTGAAGCAACTTGAAGCTAGTTTAATGTTACAGCAGCAGTGTTTCGCAAGAGCCCGAGAGTCGAAAGCTTAGCCACAAAGGCTAGTTGCAAGATTGTTGAAATTATTAATTAAAAAAAAAAAAATGTGAAATGCAAATGTGACACACATAATGGCTCGCTAAAATTTACTTAAATATATTGTTCAACATAAAGGACATCAGCCAAGGTCGGCCCCCCACATGTTTACCACACCAAATCTGGCCCCCTTTGCAAAAAGTTTGGACACCCCTGGTGTAAAGGAAAAAATGAATGGGGCCATGTATCGAGAGATTTTGTGTGAAAATCTCCTTCCATCAGCAAGGGCATTGAAGATGAGACGTGGCTGAGTCTTTCAGCATGACAATGATCCCAAACACACAGCCAGGGCAACAAAGGAGTGGCTTCGTCAGAAGCATTTCAAGGTCCTGCAGTGGCCTCGCCAGTCTCCAGATCTCAACCCCATAGAAAATCTGTGGAGGGAGTTGAAAGTCCATGTTGCCCAACGACAGCCCCAAAACATCACTGCTCTAGAGGAGATCTAAATGGAGGAATGGGCCAAAATACCAGCAACAGTGTGTGAAAACCTTGTTAAGAGTTACAGAAAATGTTTGGCCTCAGTTATTGCCAACAAAGGGTACATAACAAAGTATTGAGATTAACTTTTGGTATTGACCAAATACTTATTTTCCACCATGATTTGCAAATAAATTCTTTAAAAATCAAACAATGTGATTTTCTGTTTTTTCCCCCCAAATTCTTTCTCTCATGGTTGAGGTTTACCCATGTTGACAATTACAGGCCTAATATTTTCAAGTGTGAGAAATTGCACAATTAGTGGTTGACTAAATACTTATTTGCCCACTGTATAGGTTTTCATATTTTAATGAGGATAATATGCAAAAAATGACAGAAAGGGTTAAAATAAGTGAGTGAACCCTCTGCTTAAGGAGACTTAAAGAGCAATTGAAACGAATTTACACCAAACAATTTAAGTCAGGAGTGTGCCCAGTCACTGATGAGTGGTTTAAAGCTGCCATGCCCACTGTAAAACACACACCTGGTAATAACTATCTTGATGAAAAGCATTACCTGATGTGCGTCATGGCTTGTTCAAAAGAGCTGTCTGAAGACCTCAGATCAAGGATTGTTGGTTTGTATCTTTTCCCAGCTTTACACAAATTGTCTCTGAAAGTCTGGATGTTCATCAATTGACAGTCAGAGAAGCTGTCCACAAATGGAGAGAGTTTGGCCTCATCCCCACCGTGAAGCATGGTGGAGGGAGCATCCTGCCTCAGAGCCTGGACAACTTGCAATCATTAATGGAAGAATGAATTCAAAGGTTTATCAGGATATTTTGCTGGAAAACCTGAGGCCATCTGTCAGACAGTTGAAGCTAAAAAGAGGGCGGATGCCGCAACAAGACCATGATCCAAAACAGAGAAGTAAATCAACTTCAGAATGGTTTCAGAAGAACAAAAGGCACGTTCTGGAGTAGCCAAGTTAAAGTCCAGACTTGAACCCCAATGAGATGCTGTGGCATGATCTAAAGACAGCGATTCATGCCAGACATCCCAGGAATCTGACTGAACTTCAGCAGTTTTGTCGAGAGGAAGGGGCCAAGATTAGTCCTGATCGATGTGCCAGACTTATCTGCAGCTACAGGAAGCATCTGGTTGAAGTTATTGCTGACAGGGGGGGTGGTACAAAATGTTAAATGTGATGGTTCACTTACTTATTTTCCCCTACTCTCATTGTTTGCATACTATGCTCATTAAAATATGAAAACCTACAGTGTATCATAAAAGTGAGGACACCCCTCGCATTTCTGCATATATTTAAGTGTATCTTTTCATGGGACAACACTGACAAAAGGACACTTTGACACAATGAAAAGTAGTCTGTGTGCAGCTTATATAATAGAGTTAATTTATTTTCCCCTCAAAATATAGCCGAATATCTAAACCCCTGGTGACAAAAGTGAGTACACCCCATAGGAACGACGTACATCCCTAAATGTCCAAATTGAGTACTGCTTGTCATTTTCCCTTCAAAATGTCATGTGACTCGTTACAGGACTGCTGTCAGCATTGCTGCAGAGATTGAAGAGGTGGGGGGTCAGCCTGTTAGTGCTTAGTGAATGTGTTAAATTTTTTAACACTTTTGTCTTGTGAATAATATTTAGATTTGGACGTGGGCTAGAATTTAGCTATAAAGAGTTTTTCTCATTTGTTTGCCAAATTCAACAGAGACTAAACAAAACGAGCTTGAGCCTGCAATTTTTTTCCGCCTTCGCTTTTATCTGCTCCATGCCTTTTCATATTTTCCTATCATTTCCTTCTGGATTTCAATGGTAAGAGTGACCTTTTTTCACCACCATCACTAATAATCTTCTTGGGGCACATGTTGATTTCTCTCAGAAGAAAATCCGCTGTGCGTCGGTTTTGCAGGAAACCAATGAACTTACGACGCTGTCATAAATCGTCGTATTTTGAGCATGTCCTCATATGTCGAGACAAATGACGAGTCAGATTATATGTCGGATGTCGAAAGGATCATATTTCAAGGTACCACTTAGTTTCTTTTTTGAGGAAAAAGGGGGAAAACAACATATATATATATATATATATATATATATATATATATATATATAAATTTACTTGTATCTTCAATGTATTTATTCAGATTTTGCAGTGGAAAGAGATACATATAAGACATGTTTTTTCCCCTTATGCCATCGAACTATAATTAAAAAAAAAACTTTATATGAAATGTATAATTATATTTTAATAAAATTTTTTAAGCACATCTAACGTAATAATTATGATACGTTTTAAACATGTTACATGTTTTAAACGTGTCCCACCAATTTATTTTTAAACAAGAATAACATACAAAAATGCTTGTCTATATTACATGCTTCACTGAGTGAGTCCACTCAAATCTGCTCACACTGCTGAGAGCACTTACACACAATGTGTTGCCACAGCACACTACCACTAGTGTTTAACAAACTAAATGACTCTGTGCCCGCCGATTATCGTTAACCCTTTAACACCGAACGTGTCGGATGCGACACGTTTACGCATATCATCTTTGAAGCCTCGTAATGCTGTAATTACGTCACCCACGTGCCCCTGGTTGCTCTCGTTTGAAAGTACGGAAGTTGATGTCCACGCCACACCTCATAAATATGCATTAAAACGCTGCATGGACCATGTGTCTATCTCCATATTTCCATCATTTCTTGTCCTTTTTTCAAAACCGAAAGCAGCACAAAAGATCACATATCCTAAGAGCCGTTGTGATGTCAAGAAGAACGAACCTAATGTGAACATTTTTAATAAATTGACGAGCAAGGCACCAACTAAGAAAGGAGACACGCGAAGCAAGCAATGGCCGGTTGGATTGAGCGAGCGAAACGTGCAGAATGAATCGAAAACTAAATTTAGCGCAAGCTAATGCATTATTTCATTAACTCAAGGAATAGGATGAGCTGTATTTGTCATTGTTTTCCTCGGATTAGTCGGCGTCTCGGCGAGTAAAAGTGACAGCAGCACGCAAACGACGGATGAGTAGGCTGTGTGACGTTGTATGTGACGCAGACATGTTCAAAAACAAACTTTATTAAATGCGCAAAAAAAAAAAAAAAACTTTATTAGGCCACATGCCTGAAAAAATTTAATTGAACTGAACTACTTGTCAATATTTTTGAAAATACCTTTTTTTTTCAATGTTTATTATTTTTTCTTCACTATGAATCTTTTCAATTTTTATATACAGTGGGGAGAACAAGTATTTGATACACTGTCAATGGGAAAACCCATTGGCAGTGTATCAAATACTTGTCCTCCCCACTATAGATGTGTGTTCGAGAAGCTTGATTGCATGTCCATATATATCTTTGATAAGGTGATGGGTACAATACCTAACTCCACAAAGAGATATCCTCCAAACCCTTTTTGTGTTGGATAATATATATAATATTTTTATCTCACTATTTTGCACTGTATATAACATGTTTTGACCATAGTATGTGTAAAGGACAAAAACGCCTATGACCATAGCTGCTGTTTGTGTTGAATTGTCAAACATAAAACTATTCAATCTTGTTTTTTTCTATTGAATATTTATCCTAACAAGTTAAATAAATATTATCAAGCTTCAAAACGGTTGGTCGAGCATGTTAGGTTGTCAGTGGGACATCAACATTACAAATTTTGAAAAAAGATTTTGGTATTTTTTTGTCTTTTTGGGTCCAAAATGTGGATTAAAGTTGGTCAGTGCAGAAAACAACAGTTTGGACATGAAGTCAAGGTATCCTGAAAAAAGAGACCCAACTTGGCCATTGGGAACAGTTTTTTCTTTGAAATATAAAGGCAACATCAAAGGCATGCAAATTCGGCCAAAATAGGCTTAGGTGTTAAAGGGTTAACTTTAACAACTCTAGCTGCCTGCTGAGCAAGAAAAGCAGTAGAACGAGTGAGAGGCTGTATGCGATGGGATCGGTACATCTCTATAAAATACTCTTATTCTTTTTAATTGAAAAAAAAAAAAAAAAATCTCCGATGGGCTGAGGGCGCGAAGTTTGAAGCACGAAGTCGCGAGGGATCACTGTATCTCTTTCCAGTGCTGTTAAATCTGAATAAATACATTGAACACATGCTCCGCCAGTTTTTTTTTTTTTTTCCAAATGTAAATAAGCGCCACCTCTACTTTTTGATTTGGAGGTTGGGTGGGGGGATATTAACCGTGAAAAACGAGGGATCACTGTATATCGTGAGCAAAGCACCTGCACCCACAAACTTCACACAAGTCCACCATTGTAATTAGAAAACAATGCTTCTTTATTGTCGTAGCTCCAGCTCCAGTGTTGTGTAACTACAGAAGAGGATTAGGGCAAGTGAAAAAAACAAATAAACAATACAGTCCATCGGACTTCTCACTTTAAAGTCAGGATTCTCACTTTCAAAAGTAAGAATCCTGAGAATCCTCTTTTGTAGGTAACAGAGGTCTTTTGGCCTTTCCATTTTTTTAATAACAAAATACATGTCAGACCTGCCACAGGGTATTTTTTTTTCTTTATACAAGCAGCCGACCCTGTGCAGCTCCGAAGCAGGCACATTCCTCATGCAACAAAAGCTATGACATGCATTGGATTGACAAGTTTTTTTCTTTTTGTAAAAAAACAAAACAAAAACAAAAACAAACATTTTCATCCCATTCTAAAGTGATTCCTTGTTAGTCTGGGAGGAAAAATCAACAAAATGATATAGTACAAGCAATATGGTGCGACATTACCAAATTGTTTATTATTTTTTACAGAAGCGTTGAGTCCCTCCTACTTCATCCCATTTCTTAGGACGCATAACAAGTAGTGTTGTTTTCTCAGCTAGTATCGCATAACCAGTTTTGCAAAAGAGAAGGTGAACACGACTGCGTGTGTGTTTGCTACATTTCCTAAACAAAAGTATTCCCTCCACAAGTAACAAAAATATGTTTTGGAATCAAGGTGCAAGATTTATTAGATGGCTTTTATTTTTGTGAATCGTTCCAAATGCCTGCTCAGGATGTCAAAAGTGTTGATGTGGAGGAGAAGGCACCGATGGTTGGATGGCTAAAGCTCAGGAGTGATGCGGGAGTTGTCAACCGTCCTGATTCACCGTGATGATGCTATTGGACCATCACACGATTCCGTTATATACTTTATCGGTGACAATTTTGTGTTTGGCACCCACCATTACTTCATTGTAAAAATGTCATCAAAAGGGGGTAGATCATACAAAGTGAAGAAAATAAGTACCCTGCTATTTTGCAAGTTCTCCTACTCAGAAGTCAAAGAGTCTGAAATTTTCATCGTTGGTCTATGTCTACTGTGAGAGAAATAATCCAGAAATCACAATGCATGATTTTTTAAAAACAATTTATTTGTGTGATACATCTGAAAATAAGTACCTGAACACCTGTCTATCAGATAGAATACTGACCCTGAAAGACCTGTTAGTCCGCCTATTAAAAGTCCACCTCCACTCCATGTGTTATCCATAATCAGATGCACTTGTTTGAGGTCGATAGCAGCATAAATACACCTGTCCACCCCATACAATCAGTAAGACTCAAACTTGTAAAATGATCAAGAGCAAAGAAATGTCCAAAGACATGAGAGACAAAATTGTTCACCTCCACAATAATCGAAAGGGCTACATAGCAATTGCCAAGCAGCTTGGTGAAAAAAGTCCACTGTTGGAGCAATCATTTGAAAATGGAAGAAGCTAAATATGACGGTCAGTATCAATCGGAGTGGAGCCCCATGTAAGATATCACCTCGTAGGGTCTCAATGATCCTAAGAAAGGTGAGGAATCAGCCCAGAACTACATGACAGGAGTTGGTCAATGACCTGAAAAGAGCTGGGACCACCGTTTCCAAAGTTACTGTTGGTAATACACTAAGACATCATGGTTTGAAATCAAGCATGGCACGGAAGGTTACCCTGCCTAAACCAGCACGTCAAGGCCCGTCTTATGAGATCGTTTTGTGGTCAAATAAGACTAAAATAGAAGTTTTGTCTGGATTTCTAGACACAGCTGAAGCGTTGAGGGTGTCTGGTTTGGTGGCTTCAGCATTGCATCTCTGCTTTTTGCAGATTATGTGGTGCTTTTGGCTTCATCAAGCCGTGACATCCAACTCTCACTGGAGCGGTTCACAGTCGAGTGTGAAGTGGTTGGGATCAGCAACTCCAAACCCGAGACCTTGGTCCTCAGCCGGAAAAGGGTGACGTGCCCTCTCCGGGTCGGGGATGAGATCCCTGCCCCAAGTGGAGGAGTTCAAGTATCTTGGGGTCTTGTTCCCGAGTGAGGATGGGAGGGAGCGGGAGATCGACAGGCGGATCGGTGCAGCATATGCAGTGATGCGATTTCTGCACCAGTCCGTAGTGGTGAAGAAGGAGCTGAGCCAAAAGTCGAAGAACTCGATTTACCAGTCGACCTACGTTCCTACCCTCATTTATGGTCACGAGCTGTGGGTCATGACCGAAAGGACAAGATCCCCGGATGAAAGCGACTGAAATGAGCTTCCGCCGCAGGGTGTCCGGGCTCCCCCTTAGAGGTAGGGTGGGAAGCTCGATCATCCGGGAGGGACTCTGTGTCGAGCCGCTACTCCTCCACGTTGAGAGGAGCCAGTTGAGTTGGCTCGGGCATCTGATTCGGATGTCTCCTGGACGCTTCCCTGGACTTATGTTCCGGGCATGTCCAACCGGCGGGAGGCCCCGGGGACAACCCAGGACACGCTGGAGAGACCACGCCTCTCGGCTGGCCTGGGAACGCCATGGGAACCCGTTGGAGGAGCTGGTTGAATTGGCTAGTGAGAGGGAAGTCTGGGCTTCCCTGCTAAAGCTGCTGCCCCCGCAAAACGACCCCGGATTAAGTGGCAGATAATGGATGGATGGACAGATGGATAGAACTTTTTGGTCATAATTCCACTAACCTTGTTTGGAGGAAGAAGAATAATGACTACTATCTCAATAACACCATCCCTACTGTGAAGCATGGGGGTGGTAGTACATGCTTTGGGGGTGTTTTTCTGGGCATGGGACAGGACGAGTGCACTGTATTACAGAGAGGACGAAGATGGGTCGTGCCTGGGTCTTCTAACATGAAAATCACCCAAAGCACACAGCCAGGAAAACCAAGGAGTGGCTCTGTAAGAAGCATAACAAGGTTCTAGCATGACCTAGCCGGTCTCTAGACCTAAATCCAATAGAAAACCTGTGGAGGGAGCTCAAACTCCGTGTTTCTCAGCGAAAGCCCAGAAACCTGTAGTCTGTGCAAACCTGGTGAAAAACTACAGGAAACATTTGACCTCTGTAATTGGAAAACAAAGGCTACTGTACCATCCGTTTTCTCAGGTAAAAAAAATCATAGATTGTGATTTCTGGATTTTTCTTTTTTGGTTATGTCTCTCACAGAGGACATGCACCTACGATGAACATCTCAGACCCCTCCATGATTTCTAAGTGGGAGAACTTGCAAAATAGCAGGGTGTTCAAATACTATTTTCTTCATTGTATATTGCTGTGTTTAAACCCTGTTTGCTTTATTTTGATGGTGGGCAACCATCCTTAGATTTAGGCACAAGGGTCAGAAGCCCTTTGAGATGACTAGGCTTGAAAACTCAGAAAAGGATCTTCTAAAATGTTTGACCTCAGCCTTTTTTTTTTTCAATCAAAATAATCTGAGTTCTCCTTTAGGCATACTGTAGAACCCTATTCCCTGAAAGTTTGAAGATGGGCATTCAAAAATTAATCACATATCCTATCAAATTGTTAAGTTTATTGATGGGAAATTAGATGATAGTCCCTGAACATTGTGCTGAATCAACTGTCATTTAAAATCAGCTGGGTTCTTCTCTACCCGAGCTATCTTGAAATGATTGGTTCAAAATGGTTGAAAATGGTGGCTGTTATTGGAATGAAAACAACTATTTGTGTAGTGGACATTTTTCTATCAGACCACATTCAAAATGAACAAGGTTCCATATTGCCGACAGGCTTGAAGGTCAACCAACACCTCCGTGAAGTTGGCCTCCCATCAGATGCAAATTTATAGAAGAGAAATGTCATTTGTTTGTGCAAGGTTTATGCTGAAAAAAAAAATGTTCGTTTGTGCTATCGTTTATGCGATAACAACAATTCTTTTATAGGTTGATCTGAGGTCAACCAGACCACCGTTCTGATTTAAAATGGTGTCAATTGTGTGTGCTACGTTTGTGCTAGTTTGTAATGTAAACATTTTCGTTTGTGCTGCTATCGTTTTTCAGATATTGAGATATTTCGCTGCATTCGAGGAAGGTGGGAAGTCGAAATTTTCCAACCTCCGACCAGTAAAAATGTCATGGGAACACCACTCAAACTCGGAGATCTTAGTCGCGAAGTCGAGGGGGAAAAAAAAAAAGTACCATGACTTCACGAGTTGCTTCAATCTGACGTCACTCGACGAAATGGCGCTCAAGACAATGTACTGATGACACAATAATGAAGCTAAATTAATTGTCTTTGAAATACCAAGTGTTTTTTCCCCCATGCAGTGAATTAGCTTTCAGGATTCATAGATATTTTTATATTGACTTCCAGCAAGGATGTAACCAAAGAAGGCAGTTACAGTGTGTGCTATTTACTGTATTTCAGCCGTCATGTTTCCTTAACTATTTGATCACTTACGTCTTTTAATGGCCAAAATAAAAAACTTGTCGCGATCAACCATCTTTGTTCTTTACATTTGCTTGGTACTGGTACCATCCGATTGGGATAAGTCCGGCTTCCACCTTCCTCGAATGTTGCATTAATTTCGAGTGATGACGTCACGCAGCCCCCCATTTATTGCAAAATGGTGCCATTCGTTTATGCTACGTTTGTGTTGTAAAAATTTTTGTTTGTGCTGATATTATTTTATAGATATTGAGATATTAATTGCGAGTGATAACGTCAATCGCAGCATGGAACGAAGCGTACCAACTCTCTCAATAACAGAGGGGTGTCTCAACAACTAGCGCGAACGTAGCACAAACGAATGGCACCCCTTCAGGTCCATTTTGAAGTAAATGGTGGGCTGCGAGTCACATCATCACTGGAAATTAATATATCAAGCCCCCCATTTACTACAAAATAGACCCGAAATGGTGCCATTCGTTTGTGCTACGTTGCGCTAGTTGTTGGGACCAGAGGTGGGTACTAACATGTTACATGTACTCCATTAAATTTACCTGAGTAACTTTTTGAGAAAGATGTACTTAGAAGTTTTACCAAGCCATACTTTCTACTTTTACTTGAATAGATTTGTGAGGAAAAAACGCTACTCTTACTCCACTACTTTGTGCTACACAAGACTCGTTACATTTTCGCTCTTTTCTACGAATTAGATTAATTTTTTTTTTTTGCTAGCGATGCTATTGCCAAGAGTAGCGCTACTAATTTCACCAATGAGACACCACAACAATAATCAATGACTCCATTACACCAATCAGACGCAAGCTTGCCGTTCTATGATCACGCAAGCCTGTTCAATCAAGTGTCTTTAAAGCACCGTAACAAATGAAGTATTTGACATAGAGCGCCCCTCAACATGAATCGAAATTGCGGATTTTAAACTCTCTCACAGTTTTTATTTGGCACCGAATGACCACAGAAAACCAGAGATATGATCCTTTTAATTTCATAATAGTATCTATGAAGGAACTACAGTAGTCACTACTCAAACTAGCAACTATTTTCTCCACTAGAGGGCAGGGCACTCATGCTCGGATAATGCTTCATTACCGTTTTTTCCCGCTCTTTAATTTAATGATTTTTAAAAAATCATTTATTTGGCTTAATGTGGTTATGTAATGAGTTATTTATTGTACAGTAGCATTATAACAACAGTTCATATAGATAAGTTTGTGCTGTGAGACAAAAAATAGCAATATTTAATACATAAAAACAAAAATAAGCAGTTACTCAAAATGTTATTCATTACTTGAATATACTTTTTTACTTGTACTTGAGTAGATTTTTTTGGATGACTACTCTTACTCTTACTTGAGTAATATTATTTTGAAGTAACACTACTCTTACTTGAGTAATTTTTCAGCTACTCTACCCACCTCTGGTTGAGACACCCTTTTGCTATTAAAAGAGTTGGTATGAACATCAGCCGCGACAGAGTCGCTGTGATTGACGTCATCACTCGAAATCAATATCTCAATACCTATAAAAAGATAGCAGCATGAACGAAAACATTTACAGGACAAACGTAGCATAAATAAGTGGCACCATTTTGGGTGCATTTTGCAATAAATGGGGGGCTGTGTGACATAATCAATCAAAATTAATATCTCAAAAACGGTAGCAGTACAAACGAAAAACTACATCACAAACTAAAGGTGCAACAATTAATCGATTAATTGACAATGAATCGATTCGCAAATTAGTCGTCAACTATTTTGATAATCAATTAATCGTTGGGGACCTTAAACTTGTCTAAAATCTTGAAATTAGAATATACATACCAACTTCTCAGTTGTAAATATTATCAGATTTCTTCATTATATTTTTGTTTAGTCAAAGTAGGACATGAACAAAAATCTGCTTTTACTTTGGAAAAAAACATTCACATTTTTGCCAATTTTCGGACATTTTACTGTCCAAACTAACTTCTTAATAAGACTGCAACAATCGATTAGTTGCCAACAAATTTGATAATCAAGACAGTTGTAGTGTACAGTTAAATCAGGAAGCTGTAATAAAATATTAATTTTGAAGGAAATAGTCATCCATTTTGTCTTCATTGGTACTTACAACATGCCTAAAACAACTTCAAGGTAAATTGTGAAGGTAAATGAAAAAAGTGAATTTACCGATTAGTCAATTATTAAAATAATCATTAGTTGCAGCCCTAGCACAAAGCAGCCCAAACAACTGACACCATTTTCAATCAAAATGGGGGGCTGGTTTACCTCAGACTGGCCTATAAAAGACTTCTTAATATCTAAAAAAACAAAAGCAGCATGAACATTTTTTTTTTTGTCAGCACAAGCGAATGACACAATTTTTCTACAGATTTGAAAATCTGATGGGGGAACAACTTAACAGAGGTTCAACCATCCTTCAAGTACATTGTAAGCTACGTGGCTATTGTCGGCCAAATATCGTTTCAATTCAGGAGTACTTATTGTTGGCTAACTCTTGTGCCAGATGTTTTCAAAATTAACAGGAATATTCCTTACAGAAGAAATCGACTCAAACTCCCTGAATGTTACAAGATCAAACAATTGCAACCTGACCATCGATATTAGCTGCCTAGGTTATGTCGAGTCAATTCAAATTAACAGGGTTATTGTGGAGACATTAGATTGTAATAAAAACTGGGCTACTTCCATTGGCGTCAGATCTCATTGAAAATGAACAGAGCTCTTTAATGCACAAACATTTGCTATCTTATGTCACGCAGGTTTTTTTGTTGGGATGCAGGAGAAATATCCAGAAGTTTAAAAAGCTTCTGATGAGAATTGTGGCTCATAGATGCATCAAATTATTCATGTATGGACTTGGCTACCTATTGTACTGTATTAAATCAACAATCAACATCTCTCTTAGGCTGGATTTACAATATATTGAATGCTTCAATAAGTGGCTATATTCCAATTTGGATTCTTGCAAACTGCACAATTGGCATGAGTAATGGGAAGAAAAAAAAAGACATTAGTATCAGTCCAAATATAGACTGTAATCCAATATACTATACGTATATTAGGTGGACTTTAAAACCCCTTCAGACCCGCATTTTTTCTGCCAGGCCAAAAAATAAAACATAAAAATAAATAAATCTGATTTTTACTTTACTGAAACACCAGAACAAAGTGCAATTTTTTAGTTGGGGATATTTCGTGCTTTTATTGATTATTTTTAAAGTTAATGTGTCCTTAAAGTGCCTATGACAGGATTAAAACGTCATAAATAGCATTATTATGTGAATTGGAATCATATTTTGAGACGATTCGACTATATACAACAATTTGGCAAAGCGCGGATGACGAGAAATTAGTCTTTTAATCTGCCGTTTAGCCCCTACCTGTCATTATAGCGCTCTAGCGTCCCCAACAGGAGGATGACGTCGGCAGGGTCATGGTTTCACCTGATTTAGAATTCAGCCTATTGAGGGGGAATTATTCAGAACGAGGAAAATGTGACGAAGAGAGCCGCAAAATGCCACTGTTTCAAATTCCAATATTTTTACAGGATATTCTTTTTATCAAAGTATGTTTCCCCAATTCCTAAATAAATGGTACGGTCATAACACATAACAGTCTTGTGCTAAATTGAATATGAAAAATTAAGAATGCATTTATTCAGTACGAAATGGCAAAATTACTCGATAATGGCCAAAACTGTTGACTTCTTGCACATTTAATGCCACCGGAGTGAGTCTGGCTTTTGACATTTCCCTGCCCCGGCTTCAGAGAATGTCAACAAACTAAGAAGCGTGACAGCTAGCAGACATGCTGACCCGAACTGAGTGACGTGGCAAAGTCTTATATTGGCTTTTCGGGGCGAAAAAAATCATACAAAACTACCCCGGATCGTATCACACGGCGGCGGGATTGTCGATTGTCTTCGCCAATCGGCGCGAGCAAGTTACAGTCGTCGTTCCCCTGCTGCGGGCAGGAGAGCTCATTTGCCGGGGAAGCAGCTGGGGAATGACCGCCGGACAAATCGGCCGCCCTAGGAGGAGCACGTAGCTGCCACATGGTCAACACGAATATGGTGTAAATTAATGTTTAACCACAGCATGAAGACGTAAACAATGAGAGAGCGGCGTGCAGTTGTTGGGCAGCTAACATGGCAGGTTGTGTCTGAGGTGAACCTTTCTACATGTCCATCCATGATCATACGTAAGTAAATAGTCCTTTATTTAATGAAAGTTTTTGGTGTTTACTTTGTAAACACTGTATTTGCAGCCATTTTTAACACAAAGTTGCAATTTCTGATGGAGTGGAAAATTTGAACGAACACCTGGTATACGAACAGGGCAATAAGCAGAGTATAGCACTCTCCCGGCGGGCATGCAAAGGACCGAAGGGTGTGTGCAACAAGCCACCGGTCGTCGGCCGAGTGGCATTCTCGGTGGACAAAGAGCATTGTCAGCCACAATATGCAAACCACCTCCGTATTAAAACGTGTGCCATGATCGCAGTATTTGAAATAACACAAAATACGATATTTACTCACTTCCTCGTAAGTCCAATGGTCCCAAAGTTGTCGGACTTGGGTGAACGGGAACTTTTTGAAACCCAAAAAGGCTCACACGCCTTTCCCTGGTGCAGCAACAAATCCCTGCAGCACTTTTGGCTCGCGTGATGCAAAAAATAAACAAATTAATCCGCAAAATCAGCTGAATCCGCAACCCATCTGCACGCTATAAACAGTTTTGTAATCTTACTTTAAAAAAGTAATAAATTCAGTTGAAAATTACTTCTCCCTTACCTGAATGTAAGAGTAATTAGTTACTTGGCAAAGTAACTGGTGATAATTTTCAATTTTCATTCATTTTTTTTTCTCAAACCCCCCCCCCCCAAAAAAAAATAAAACAGGTCACACAATGTGAAGTTTAAAGGTTTTTTGGGACAATTGGCCCTAGCCCAATTCTTTACCCTAAACTTAACTAGACACACAGGTATTGCAGATATTGCGATAACTAGATAGTAACCTTTGCTATGTTTGGAAGTCATTTAATGTTGTGAATCAACTGTTAAAGTTGTTAAAATTGCTCCCGTTATTGCATTAGTTCCCTTCTGTCTACTTTCCACATGCGTAAGTTTTAAAACTGTTTCATCATTTAAAGATAGATTTAAGTCAAAATTTTGCTGATTTAAGAGCATTTTTAGATAAAAACACTTAGGTTCGCTAGGAAGTTTCTCTACAACAGAGCCTTTCAGAGAGGTCTACTGCTCTAAGATGGCGGCTGGTTACTGACGCATCTAGTTCTTTATACATGTTGCTAATTCCGCCGTGTGTGTCATTTGCATCTAGTTCTATATTATGTGATAGCTACCGTAGCATCATGTAGTTTGTAGGCTATCGGCTACAGTAAGGTATTATTGGAGCTACATGGCATCGCGTTTGCAACGTCGTCACAACTCCCTTGCCTCCTCCCCACTCCTGCTCTGCTCTCTTGTCTCCGTGAGTCCGTCTCTCTTAGACTTTTCTCGCGTCATTCAACCAGCATAGAACCGCACACCTTTCCCGCCTCAGTAACGGTAACGGTGTTGCTAAAATGAAAAAAGTAATTAATTAGATTACGCACTACATATTCTAACGCCGTTATTAACAACACTGGCCCTAAAAGCAATCCTGTATTGTCAGATGCTGACCTGGGCCATGCCTGGGAACATTCGCATTTGTCCTCAGCCCGAGAATGGAGCTGGAAGTCACTTATTTTCATGGCGCGGGATTCAAAAATTGAGTAAATAAAACGATCAGTTCCACACACATCCAAGCGGTCCAGTTCATTCAGGAGCATAATTTATGGCGTGAAATATGAAATAAACATGCGTTTTGGTGTCATAGGCACTTTAATGAGAAATGAGCACTTTATGTTATCCTTTTTGACGGTTTCATTTCGACAACAGTTATTAATGGGAAGACCCTTGACGTTTTATTGTAAGAATGAAAAGATTAAAAATAAAGTTACATGCCATTTTAAGTCACAATGTCCTTTTTCGACAAGACTTGTCAGGGACTGTAATCCATTTGTGGATATCCAAAAACATAGCCTGAAAGAGTGAAGAGTTTTAACCGAGTAGTCAGATCCTTGCTATAAACTTCCTGGTCTTTTTGTAATCATTTACCCAACAAAAATCTATATGCTGTTCCTGGTACAAAAACCCTTATCTCTGAAATTCATTGCATCTAAGGATATGTGTAGACTTTCCACACTAGCTACTACGGCTATCATGGGTCGGCTTATTTAAAACGATTATCCATAAAAAGTTAATTACTGAATGTTTGTCCTTTTTTGTGGTCAAAAGTCATCCGATTTTTGTACTGCTGTTGTAATTTTGCCTGCAGGCACCACTTTCAGGTCACTAAATCACTAAAAGGTTCTTTCTTATTCGAGGAGTAGAGGTTGATTGTAGGTGGATGTAAGAATACGCATAATTGAAGCGTATTAACACCAAGCTCTTTAAAAAACTATTGGATTTTGGCCCTAGGGAAAATAAAAACATCCTTGACATTTTCTTAACAAATGGGATTCCAGTTAGAAAGAACATTTGGTTTAGAAATACCGTTTGTAAAGATCGTGCACAAGTATGGCATTTTATTTTAATGAAGGAGGTTGAACCATTTTTAGCTAGCTCACCTTTAAAATCAATGTTTATCCTTACAAAATATTAGACTCTTTAAATATGAGCAATACTTTTGACTCCTGGCCAATAACTGGGAAATAGTTGTGGTGGAATGACCCACCGAAGTACATAACCAATGTGTTCCCGTCCCTTTTGAAGTGTAGGGGAAGAATGAGAAGCTTACCACAGATGCAAACATGATCCAATGAAACCAAGTGCAATGGTTTTAAGAAACATCCATGATGAGTCTCCAAGCAGGTTAATTTCAAGCTCAACATAATAGAAATTAGAACTCGAGTAGACCTCTTCAAGGGGATTCTGCTACAGTAGTTGCAGTGATGGATCACCAGCCGTTGAGATACTGTAAGATAGGGGTGTCTAAACAGTTTTTGCTAATGGCCAAATACCGAAAAAATGAAAGATGCACAGGTCACTTTGACATTCTTCATCTAAAATTTAGTCAGCGCATTAAAACTACCATTGAAGGTAATAGATATCCCAAGAATTTGTTAAATATATTCATACATACATACAGGTAGTCCCCGGGTTACGACGTAACCAACCTAAATGATTTTGACTTTACGAAGCCTTAGTCTCATCAGCCATTTCGTCTTTTTTCGATGTCTATGAGACATCTAGACCCCTAAGGTCGTCTGAAACGGGTCTTCTGCATATTCCAAGAACAAGAACCAAGCAGGGTGAGGCAGCATTTAGTTATTATGCTCCTCACCTCTGGAACAAGTTACCTGAACGTCTGAAGTATGCTCAAACTGTTAGCTCTTTTAAATCAGGGCTAAAAACGCTTTTGTTTAGCACTGCATATCCATAACTGTCTATATATTTCAATCTACCTGCTTTCTATTCCTCTTGTGCTTATCTCCATTGCTGATTTCAATTATTATTATTAGTAGTAGTTTTTGTTATATTTTTGTTTTATTTTTATTTATTTATTTGTATTCTATTTGTGATTAAATGCGATCTTTTGTCTTGGTTTTTACGTTGTATTGATTTAAATGTGATTTTTATGATCTTCATGTGATGTAAAGCACTTTGAATTGCCTTGTGTTGAATTGTGCTATATAAATAAATTTGCCTTGCCTTGCCTTGCCTTTTTTGTCGCGAAAAAAGTACCTTATTGTCAGTGTTGTGTATGAATGTGTTCGATGAACTATGGTTCACGAACACCTTCATATTTTGGGCGAACGTTAACTGAACGCATCATGTTTTTGTCTCAAAAACGTTACTGTGAACACGCTCATTCTAGCGGTTATGATGTTAACTCTTTTTTTATGCACCGTAACTCTCGCCCACATCTTACTAGACGTCTTAACATGATTTCTCCTATCCCCCCCAAGTCTCATCCCATTGGCTGTGTGAATGCAGGGTGATCATGGGACACGTAGTCCGTATACTACATTCATAAGTTGAGAATTAGAGCCTTTCTGACAAAAAAGCAGATAACGCCATAGTCTAAAAACAATAAAAAAACAAACAAACCTTAATAGTGGAAAACTAGCCAACCTGGCAACTCAAGCTGCCTGAGCCTGTCATGGCTGTGTTGTTTTGAAAATCTGGCAGCTTTTGCTCCCGAAGCTTTGGTGGCAGCGAATAACCATTCTTTCACATTCAGTTGGACTTTATTTAGCATTCGATAATATTTAAACAAGTGGCATCATAAACATACTTTTGCAATACGAATATGGCATAAATAAATGCTTAACGCCACAGGGAAGACGCGGTGAGAGAGAACTTTCCTTTGTGTGCATCCATGACCAAATGTAAGTACATAATTCCTTTGTTTAAGAAAAAAATTTGGTGTTTACTTTGGAATCACTGCATTCACGGCCGTTTGTAACGTTACACACATGTGCAGAACCGCAAAGTAAAAGTAAAACTTTTCACGTCAAGATTCTTTACTCGTTGGTAAATGCAGTTTTGTGTTGGCACAGAACTGATAACTTCCGGTTCAATAAGAACAGTAATTTAATGAATCGGGTTGCACATATGCTTCAGGTTCCAATGTTGGTGTGTTCAGTGTGGTGTCCATTAATGCAGGAATCCCCAACCACCAGGCCAGGGACCTGTCCGTGGCACATTTGCTCCCGGGCCGAACAGAAATAATAAATAATTTATTAATGACCGCATTGCGTGTCTTCCCTCTAGATATAATAATAAAAATGGGTAGGATGTCAGCATAGAAATTCACTGAAGCGAGCATCTAGCATTTATTTTTTTATACATATCTATGTGGGCTTGTCGTTGATAAAGACGAATGACGTGGTATGAGGGGTATCAGATTTTTTCCGGGAAATAATAAGCCGAACACTCGCGAAGATGCCTGAAAACCTGATGTCTTGTGACAGCTTTTTTTTATAGGGAAAAGGCCTCCTAATGAGACAGAAGAAGAGCGTACAACCGAAACCAAAACGTTTTTTTAACAGACGATACCAAGAATCCTACCTTAAATATGGGGTTGTCACAACAGGTGACTCTCAGGCACCAAGTCTGCTGTGCATAATATGTGACCAAAAGCTAGCATACAAGGCAATGAAGCCTTCAAAACTACTTCAGAGAGTCTAAGCATCCTGGATTACTTTGGAATTTTTTTGAAAGAAAAAAGCACGAGCACGAAGGACAGAAACAATTACAGAGGGCCGCCATATCAACAAAAGTGAATGCACTGAGAGCATCATACCTCATGGTGAACCAGATCGCTAAAGCCAAGAAACCTTTCACGATTGAAGAGGAACGTATTAATCCTGTGACGAAGTATATTTGCCGATCTCCCATCACACCTAGATTGGACCATCTCGTCTCTACGAAACATGCTAAGGCCTCCGACTGATTCAGCGTATGGTGAGGTACATTTTCCTTGCACTTAAAGCGGAAGTTCGTACTTTTTAACTTTAGGCTTAGCGGGGGTTATATTAGTCGGTCAAGTTGATTTCAACAAATTCCGTGCAGTTTGTTATTTATTAATTTCAGGGCTCCGGATTGGCTAAGCCAGTGCGAGTCAATGGTCCCTTCCTAACATGCCAATAAAAAAACAATACTAACAGATCTAACATAGTCAACTAAATTCAAAAATGCGGATCGTTGTTAAAAAATACCCATGCGGCCAAAATAATGTCACACCAAACTGCTGTAATTCATTAATTTCTACGGGACTCCTTGTTTAGATGCGTAATGTGACCACAATAGACCCTACTCACATGACGTCACAACCACGCCCCCGCCCCCGCGCCATATTGTCCGTCAACTCGTTGTTGTTGATGCATTACCGCTACGTAAATTCCTCCTATTATGGCGTGGTTTTCTGCTCGTTAACATATAGTAATCATAATAATCAAAATGGTGAAGGCGTGTGTGGCGGTCGGTTGCAATAACAGAGAAGATAGACGGAGAGACTTCTACCATATTCCGAGAGACCCGGAGAGGAGAGCGAGATGGACTGCTGCAATTCGACGAGAAAACTGGGCTCCAAACGATTACCACAGATTATGTAGTAGTCATTTTATATCTGGTAAGATGCATTTAATATATATTTAGATGGTTTTGGGCTGACAACCACAATTAAGGTCATTGCTAGGCTAATCGCCGACAACATACCGTTTCAAATTCAAGACGCTTATTTCTTCCACCATCTTTATTTTTTGAATAATATTTAGCTGGTAACAAGTGAAAGAAGCTGGCCTCGTCTACGGATCATCGGTTAAACAGGGGTGTCCAAACTTTTTGCAAAGGGGGCCAGATTTAGTGTGGTAAAAATGTGGGGGGATACCTGGGCTGATTTACGTAGAACAATACATTTAAAGAAATTTTAGCAAGCCCTTCTGTGTGTCACATTTGCTTCATTATTATTTTTTTTTAAATTCATAATTTCAAAAATCTCGCCTTTGTGGCGTTCTCTTTCGACCCTCAGGCTCTTGCGAAATACTGCTGCTGCGAAATTAAATTAGATTCAAGTTGCTATAATTTCTCGCTGCGTATCTTCCCTGCAATGTTGTCATACATGTTAGTGTGTCTTGTTCGGTAATATTATCGCGTCACATCGAACTCTTTAAAAACAGCGACTGTCTCTTTGCAAATGAGGCAGACACAGTTGTTGCGTGTTTTATTGAAGAAATAGTCCAATATCCACCTATCCTTGAAGCGTCGGCCATCGCAGTCAACTTTTTTTTTTATTGATTGTCGCCATTTTAGAAAATTGGGTCACACGGGGTAATGTTGCTTAGAGTGCTGCTCTTAAAGTTTTTCAAACTTTCCTGAGAATAGGCTGATTTTGTGTGGACAAGTTAGTTTTAGATATCAGGGTAGCAGATGTCAGGCAGAGAGGGCGAAGACAGCGGGTCAAAAAATATCGATTTAGGCATCAAATATGGATCTGGCGAATGGATAGACTGAAGCTTTTCCACATAACGCCTTTTATGCAACGCATCCAATGAGTTTACAGCGTCTGAAAGCACTGGGGCTTCCATGAATTGCTCTATAAACTGAACGACAAATTGAAACCATTGAGAATAGGGCTAAACAGAGACGGACAATATGGCGGCCGGATACAGCGACACGTCATTCTGTGACGTTGGTGAGTAGGGTCTATAGAGAGGAGTGCTTAGGCCACTCGTGCTCATGCTGCATTCGAGGAAGGTGGGAAGTCGGACTTATCCTACTCTGATGGTCCCAGTAGCGACCTCAAAGCGTTCCAAGCGTTTTTTTTTTTTTTTATTTTGGCCATCAAAAGACACATTGACCTCCAGCAAAGATAGCTTCTTGTAAGCGATCACATAGTGGAGGAAAAACGACAGCTAAGGAAAATAGACCACACTGTAAACTGCCTCCTTTAGTTTCACTATTGATGTTCTGCTTTTCGACAGGCTTGGCATTTTGTCGAGTGACGTCTGATTGAAGCAACCCGTGAAGTCGGGGTACTTTTTTTTCCTGACTTCGCGACTAGGGCCCCCCAGTTCGAGTGGTGTTCCAATGTTGGTTAGAAAATTCCAATTTTCCACCTTCCTCGAATGCAGCATCAGTCTACAGAGTATGGACTGAAGAACAGCAACACAGTGAAACGTGCATTTAGAAGCTGTGGAAACAGACAGAAGAAATGGGCAAATGGGCGTTTCCACAAATTCCCTATGAAGAACAAGGAATAATACAAACTGTGGATACTTGCTGCTGGCTATGACAAAAACACACCGGTGGAAAAAATATCACTCCCCTCTGCAGCCTGTTAACTACAGAGCTACAATGTTGCTGCTCATACTGCAGTTATTAACATACAATGGTAAGTTTTCATAAGTTCATCCTGAAAACATAGCCAATACTATTGATTGCATGGGTCACCAGTGATTTTCATGCGTGCATATGTTTTTTTTTTATTGGCATGCTAGGATGCTTGGCCACTCCGCAATCCTGAAACTAATAAATAACTTCACAGAATTTGTTGAAATCAACTCCACCGATTAATTAAACCCCCGCTAACTTGAAGAATAAGCCTAATGTCCAACATTCTGTAGTTCCCCTTTAATATTCGCTTTTTGCACAGTCATGTTATTTTATATTTGCTGTATTTTTCTGCCACACATTGCCGGCCTGTGCAAAAAAGGTTGGGGACCCCTGCTTTCACACATCGCACTGCTTGTCTGACTGGAGTGAGAGACGGAGGGGTGGATGAGTTGGTTTTGTTTTCATTTTGTTGGCGTTGGCTACAGCCTACAGTAGTCGTGTTCCGTGCTTTCGGTTGCGAATATACCATTGAAAATCCCAAATTTCCATCCACATCTCAGCACTAATGGTAGGTACAGCATCTTATTTTCCTATTTTAATGTAGTTTACTTTTTTTATAAGAAGTATTTTTGACATAAATGATACTTTAAATCCGATTTACGACGAAATTGGGGTTACTGCAAAAGTGTAAGAACATAACTCGTTCGTTACTCAAGGACTCCCTGTATACTGTCCGTATATACAGTGGGGCGAATAAGTATTTAGTCAACCACTAATTGTGCAAGTTCTCCCACTTGAAAATATAAGAGAGGCCTATAATTGTCAACATGGGTAAACCTCAACCATGAGAGAATGTGGAAAAAAAAAAACAGAAAATCACATTGTTTGATTTTTAAAGAATTTATTTGCAAATCATGGTGGAAAATAAGTATTTGGTCAATACCAAAAGTTCATCTCAATACTTTGTTATGTACCCTTTGTTGGCAATAACGGAGGCCAAACGTTTTCTGGAACTCTTCACAAGCATTTCACACATTGTTGCTGGTATTTTGGCCCATTCCTCCATGCAGATCTCCTCTAAAGCAGTGATGTTTTGGGGCTGTCAATGGGCAACACGAACTTTCAACTCCCTCCACAGATTTTCTATGGGGTTGAGATCTGGAGACTGGCTAGGCCACTCCAGGACCTTGAAATGCTTCTTGCGAAGCCACTCCTTTGTTGCCCTGGCTGTGTGTTTGGGATCATTGTCATGCTGAAAGACCCAGCCACGTCTCATCTTCAATACCCTTGCTGATGGAAGGAGATTTTCACTCAAAATCTCTCGATACATGGCCCTATTCATTCTTTCCTTTACACATATGAGTTGTCCTGGTCCCATTGCAGAAAGAGAGCTCCAAATTATGATGTTTCCACCCCCATGCTTCAAAGTGGGTATGGTGTTCTTCGGATGCAATTCAGTATTCGTTCTCCTCCAAACACGAGAACCTGTGTTTCTACCAAAAAGTTCTATTTTGGTTTCATCTCCCAGTCCTCTTCTGGATCATCCAAATGCTCGTCGGCGAACCGCAGACGGGCCTGGACGTGTACTTTCTTCAGCAGGGGGACATTCCTGCCATTCCTGGATTTGAGTCCCTGGCGCATTGTGTTACTGATAGTAGCCTTTGTTACTGTGGTCCCAGCTCTCTGTAGGTCATTCACTAAGTCCCCCCGTGTGGTTCTGGGATATTTGCTCACCGTTCTTGTTATCATTTTGATGCCAAGGGGTGAGATCTTGCATGGAGCCCCAGATCGAGGGAGATTATCAGTGGTCTTGTATGTCTTCCATTTTGTAATAATTATTTCCACAGTTGATTTCTTTTACCTATTGCGGATTCAGTCTTCCCAGCCTGGTGCAGGTCTACAATTTTGTCTCTGGTGTCCTTCAACAGCTCTTTGGTCTTGGCCCTAGTGGAGTTTGGAGTGTGACTGGCTAAGATTTTGGATAGGTGTCTTTTATACGGATAATGAGTTAAAACAGGGGCCATTAATACAGGTAACGAGTGGAACCTCGTTAAGATCTTGTTAGAAGAAGTTAGACCTCTATGACAGCCAGAAATCTTGCTTGTTTATAGGTGACCAAATACTTATTTTCCACTCTAAATTGGAAATAAATTCTTTAAAAGTCAAACAATGTGATTTTCTGTTTTTTTTCCACATTCTGTCTTTCATGGTTAAGGTTTACCCATGTTGACAATTACATGCCTCTCTAATCTTTTCAAGTAGGAGAATTTGCACAATTGGTGGTTGACTAAATACTTATTTGCCCCACTGTATAAATATATATATACATTCACTCATCTTGATCCGTTTAAATCATCTTCAAAAACAAACTCAAAAGACATTTTTCGACAAGAATGATGGTACCCGTAAGTCAGTTTTAGTCGCACAAACCTTTGAGGCAATTACTGCACTCCAAAGATAGGAAGGTCCCATCAAAAATAGTCCAATGTTTTCCTCCTATTCATTCTTTTGTGTTTTTAGATATGTTGTGGCTCATTATCCTGTTGCGAGAACCATGACCTCTGAATGATTCTGACAATGAATACTTAATAGTCTTTTCACTACACAGATTCAAGACACTCTGTGCCAGATGTGCCAAAGTAGCCCTAGAATATGACAGTCCCCTTTGTGTTTCACTTTCGGGACAGTGTACTTTTGTTTGGTCACACTTGATTTTAACATTTGTGAACAATGTAAATTATTATTTTTCTTGTCTTGTAAATTTAGGACATTATCCCAGAAGCTTTTTGGCTTGGCAACATGCAGTTGCGTAAATTCTTATCTCACTTTTTTATGGTTGATGTCAAGAGCGTAGGTTTGGTCTCAACAATGGTTGGGACGATATAACAGCGTAACCTGCATGTACACTTTTGCTGGGGACAGGATATTAATAAGACCAAACAGGTTAATGAACAGGGAGTGAGGGCTACATTTCTCATAAATATGAACCTAATTAATTGATAGGCTAAAATCAATGCAATATAAATCTGTTTTGACTTATACTAACTTTCATGTGTATTGGTTTAGGTGATACAATGTTCGATTCAAAACTTTGCTTTCAAAAACTACTAAAGAAGCATTTTGAAATGCAAGTCCCTTTATTAAAGGAGCTATGAAAGGATGGGTCCACTTCGGGGGAACACTGGAGCACCCAATGACTCAAACATGAGGATTGTAATATAAAAGTAATTCGGGAGAAAATCTGAGATATCCTAGGACCGCGATCTACATCTGAGGCGTGCTCGACTAGCCCAAGACTTGAATCAAAGCACTCTCATGAAATTCTGATGTGTGATTTCATTTCACAGATTTTTTTTTTTACATGTCTGTTCATGTTCATGTCAGTGTCCCCCAGTAGTGGGCCCATTCTTGGATAACTTCCCTTTTTTTTTAAAAAAAATAAAAAAATAAAGGGAATTGCACTCTGAAGCCACCGCGTTGCATTACGGTAAGGGTTTATACAAGTTAGGCAGACCTGACCGCAGTAGTTTTTGCAGGTTAGCACAGCTACCACAGTTTATTGTTATGCCAACTCTGATGCAGGCGAGACATTCTTTAGCAAAATTAGTGGTGTTTCCCCCACCTCCACAACATTGACATATTTTTACATTATTCACAGTGGCTGCTGCTGGCCGAAAAAAACTTGTAATGTCCCTCCTCTTCGAGGGGAGTCGGAGGAGGCGGCATGAATCTGTCGGGGCTGCGTGAGTGTGCTTGTGTCTGTGTTGGGACAAGTCATCAGCCAATCAAACGTGAGTGAAAAGGGATAAATGTAAGTCTAAACATAATGAAAATAATTCACTTAATAATTGTAGGGTCTATTCTATCCGTACAACATATGAGAAGACAATCTAAATTACCTTTATAATTAAACTCCTTATATAATGCTTGCTATAATGCTATAAGGTTGCTTAAAAGTTGGTGGGGAGAATTTGAACATCCTGAAAAGTTGGTAGAGTTATGTCCCTACCGTCCCAATGCAAACCTACGCCCTTGAAAAAACCCCAACTTCATTCAAATGGTTTAAACAGTCATGACGTCACTTCCAGCTAAATGTCTCCAAAATAATAAATAAGTGTACAACTAGAGGCTAACTAGTGAGCTGTCTTACCTAACTTGTACTGTATGTAGAGGCAAGAACTAAAGTTGCACCGATACTGATAACAGTATCGGCAGAGGGTGCCGATCCGGCCCGAATTGGTGGTATCGGTATCGACGAGTACCAACATTTAGGACGCCGATACCGTCAACTGGCGTCACTTGAGCGCAAATGAACTATCCTCCCCACGTGAGCTAACTTCCCAAATCCCGATGCATGATATCTGTATGTTTTTGACTCGAAATTACCACACGAAAATATTTTCGTCTTCAATATTCAGGATGTTCACTACAACCTATATCCGCGATGTTGCGCTGCTTTTCTAACATGACATTCACAAACGATTAGCATGCGTAAGCTAACGCCCGCTGATGGAGCGCGGATGGGATCAGAAAGGTTAAGACCGTGAGAGACTAAGCAAACTCATGGTTTCATGATGACCAATGAGTGGCAAATTAAGAGCGCCGTACTTCAAACTCGTCTTGTTTATGAAAGTCGATTCTCATATGCTGGTGTTATGCAGTAATGAGCAGAAGTGACTTCTGTGGCCAGAAAACACTCAAGCGGCGCAGCGCGAACACTAGATATCATCAGATAGCAATCTAGTTGTACTATGTTAGATCCCATGCTAACTCTCGCGCGCACACACGAGATATCATCAAAAAAAAAAAAAAAACAGTTGTATTTTCTGTTTCAGGGCATTAAATGTATTGAATTGTATCGAAAATCGTACCGAACCGTGACTTAACTGTATCGTTGCATACTTATACATAAACATACATATATATATATATGTATATATATATATATATATATATATATATATATTTTTTTTTTTGTTTGCAAACAGTGGTATCGGAATGGTATCGGTATCGGCCGATACTGCACAGCCAGGTATCGGTATCGGGCCCAAAAAATGGTATCGGTGCAACACTAGCAAGAACATTCATAAAACTACATATCAAAATTGTAGTTACTGTTATCGAATATTATATCAACTAGCTGTTTAGCTGTTTCATTTGCTAAAGCTAAATTAACTTCTTCGTTCGCAGTCCGTTCTGTGAGCACATAAACATAAAAGTGATGCTTCCTCTTTTTAAGTAAACATAACGTCCCAGTAAGCCTCTTAAAGTTATTTTGTTTTTACTTTTTATGTAACATTTTGTAAACAGACACTTTAGTATCCCAACCCTTTGCTTGGCTGTAAGTGTTGAATCTGTAAGCTTTTGCCACAGTAGCTTGCCACAATTCTTGTATTATTTTCAATATAACCCTATGCTGCATATTGTAAACTAGAGATGTCGATACAGAGTCCCAATCCGATACAGAAAAATAATGTTCAAAACAAGAATAATGTAGAAAAATTCTTGTCTTTATCAAATGCTTCATTGAGTGAGTCCATTCAAATCCACTCATGCTGCTGAGAAGAGCCTCTCACTCACACAATGAGTTGCTACAGCACACTACCGCTAGTGTTTAACACGTGAAATAATGATTGACACATGTGCGCTTTTGATGATAGAGCTACCAAGCTTCTCTGGCAAGATGAAATCTACACCTCTGTCAATAATCATTAACTTTAAATAACTCCATGGCACTGCTGACCAAGAAAAGCAGCAGGTGGCAGAGTAAGAGGCTGTATGAGCGTGAAGCAGAAAAACATATTTTTTAATGAAAAACCCGATCCTTTCCACCTGATTCCTATTCTCTGAAAAATGGCGCGATCGGCCCGTATTGTAAACCCTTTTGCCTTAATCTGGAGGATGTTTCACTGGTATTGCTCCAAAATAAATCACTTAAAACACTCAGTATAATGGCCTTGGGCATTGAAGCCACAAAGCTTGTCAGCTTAGCAGCCGTAACGGGGGTTGGGGGAAAGGGTGTTTGTGAAAGGTCAATTTAATGCAAGGTCACCTTCAATTATTTCTGTGGGTTTTCTTTCAGTGACATAGGGGTACCAACACTTCTAAGTATGTCTGCAAATGACATGGGTCATGTTAATTCTTCGTTTTAGTATATGACGCTGGCATAAAAATGTATGGCCAACTGCAAAGGGCCCTCGGGCTGTAGTTTGGACACCTCTCAAGACAATGTATGCTGCTGAATCTCCATCGCTTAAGGGCTGACAGCCTTTGCTCCTGACTCCAGATTTCCCTGATCTTGTCTCTTTGATCTGGTTATTTTCTGTCCTTCCTGCTGTCCCTCACTCCGCCGGCTCATCTTCATCGATAAAGCTGATTTGCTCCGAAGAGGCCCTCCCTTCCCCTGCCTCGGCCCGCCATTGCTGCATCTCCATCTCCTGAGGAGCACTGTCACCCGGTCCGGTCTGTTGGCGAACATGCCGGTTAGAAGCCCGGTTGAGGTGGAGTTCTACGGGATTTGTGCTCGCTGATTCTAGAGACGAAGGCAAGGAAAAGAGGCAAGGGTGAGCTGCGACGACGGGGGTCACCAGCGGGGTGGATGGAGATGGTCTCAAACAACGGTCGCCGGGTGAGGATGCCAGAGATGGTGGCGCGGAAAAGTGTGGGGGCCAAGGTGGGGGAGGTGTGTCCTGAGAGGGAGGCGGAGGGAGCAGGTTATTGTGACCAACGCAACTGGCCTGCCGCGATGGGCGGCAGGAGGAGAGGGATGAAGAGGAGGAAAGAGACATGGAGAAAGAAAGCGATGGTGATGGCGTGCCGGACGCTAGTGGTGGACAGTCCTGCGGCGAGGACATAAATGTACCGGAAATCGGGGACCCCTCAAAAAGTCCTTCCTTTGGCAAGGGGATATTGTTGCAAGGGGGTGCTGAGGGATGAGGCCTTTGTGGTGAGTGAGGAGTCGGCAGAAGGCATTGCGGCAGGTCCACCCCTTCCACATCCCCACTGTCCAACAGGGAATGAATGTCCGGTCTCAGGAGGGAACACGGCGTAATGGGAGCCGGCGCCGTCAGGCTGGCGCTGGCCGACAGCCGGCTGGTGCTGCTGCTGGGGGGCGGGGTCAAATTCGGCACAGCGGTCACCAAAAGGGGCTGCGGCGCTCTATGAAGGAGGGGCTTGAGCAGCTGTGTCATTTCCTGAATCTCCTGGCTGAGTTTGGACACTTGTCTCGACAGGCTGTTCATCTGTATGGAGAATGATTAACAAAATTATTATTTATATATGGTGAGAAACACAGACAAGGCTGAAAAGCAGTTTCTGCTCTTGCACCCCACTTTAAAATAAACTGCTGTATTTTAAGCCAAAAGAACTTGTGTTTGATAGAACAATATGTCTATATGCTGCCATAGCAGTGTCATGGCGCACTACGCCCCCGGAAAATTTCTAATTTGTCTGTTTTACCCTGGAGACCCCCGTTTACAGACACTGCGCAACCGCTATTGTTTCAACCTAGCCATAAAAAGAAGCAATTATATTTATTAGTCGAAATGGCTATCATTTTTAGCTTAGAATCATTAATTGATGTAATATTTAGATTAAAAAAACATTAAAAATGTTATTCACTCGCATATTTTAAACTTTTAAACAAATTACGTCACAATGAAAAAAAGTGTCTGTAAATAGGTCACGGATATGTACCTCATAACTATCGCTTAATTGTAATTTTTTTTGTTGCTGTCACATTTTCCCAGATATTTTAGATGATAAATTATCAATCCAAACAAAGAAAAATTGGAAAAAATAAAATGTTTAAAAAGGGTTTTAAAAGGGTAAATATTTGAAAACGAAAATCTCTACCCCTCCTTGTTGTCTGTGACTTCTGCATCGCGACCCCTTAATATATTACTGTGTTTCACCCATAAAATCCCTACAAAATCCAGCTGTGGCCATTCACAGCTGTGTCTTGACACTCGGTGATATGTGCTACACGCAGTGTTTGGATTGAAACAAGGTAAGTACGCGATAATATCTTGTTAAAATCATGGTGTCTTTAATTATGCTCTCTCATGCTCTCACCTTGAGTTACCGAAAAGCCACAGAAAGACATATATTGTTGTCAAACGAGAATTAAGAACACTGCAGACTAACTGACTAGCATTATCTTTTTGACCCTTGTTGCCGTTTGATTGCTTATCATGGCATGATATTGATGTATTAGATACATTAGATGTTTAAATCATAAAGCCTAGGTCCTAGGCTTCAAGGCTAAATACAATGAATAGTGTTATGTACTCATATTTATGTTTCCTTTATGCATATGGAGCCTTTTATTCTCAGTATCTAGCATTCACTCTTTAATCATAATTGAAATAAAGTATTTTAAAAGCCCACTGCAAAAATTAAAATATTATGGTATTGCAATTTAACCCCTAAAATTCCTCTGGAAATGGTTTTCTTTGCACAGATTAAAATCAACCCAAATCAAAAACTGTATACAGTAAAGTTATCATTAACTATACAGCTAACTCCATGTTTAGCCATGTTTATTTACAATATAAAACACAGGGCTAAATTAAATCTGCATTGACTCACAAGGCTAAATTAAATCTGCATTGACTCACAAACCAATCTCCTTTGTTATTGTACATCCACCCACATGTCTTAGTGCATGCATATTTATTATCAAAGACTTGAGTAGACAGGGGGATCATCTTGCAGTGTCCGTTATTTTTTAATGTAGCAGGATGGGTGTCCAAAACCTTTTAAAATGAAAAACTTAAAGAAAATTTAAAACTTTTTCACTCACCTGATTTGACCTACAGTGGGGCAAATAGGTATTTAGTCAACCACCAATTGTCTAAGTTCTCCTACTTGAAAAGATTAGAGAGGCCTGTAATTATCAACATGGGTAAACCTCAACCGTGAGAGACAGAATGTGGAAAAAAAAAAAAAGAAAATCACATCGTTTGATTTTTAAAGAATTTATTTCCAAATTAGAGTGAAAAATAAGTATTTGGTCACCTACAAACAAGCATGATTTCTGGCTGTCAAAGAGGTCTGACTTCTTCTAACGAGGCTCCACTCATTACCTGTATTAATGGCACCTGTTTTAACTCATTATCGGTATAAAAGACACCTGTCAGCAACCTCAGTCAGTCACACTCCAAACTCCACTATGGCCAAGACCAAAGAGCTGTCGAAGGACACCAGAGACAAAATTGTAGACCTGCACCAGGCTGGGAAGACGGAAACTGCAATAGGTAAAATGCTTGGTGTAAAGAAATCAACTGTGGGAGCAATTATTAGAAAATGGAAGACAAACAAGACCACTGATAATGTCCCTTGATCTGGGCCTCCATGCAAGATCTCACCCCGTGGTGTCAAAATGATAACAAGAACGGTGGGCAAAAATCCCAGAACCACACGGGGAGACCTAAGGAATGACCTACAGAGAGCTGGGACCACAGTAACAAAGGCTACTATCAGTATAACAATGCGCCGCCAGGGACTCGAATCCTGCACTGCCAGACGTGTCCCCCTGCTGAAGCCAGTACACATCCAGGCCCGTCTTTAGTTTGCTAGAGAGCATTTGAATGATCCAGAAGAGGACTGGGAGAATGTGTTATGGTCAGATGAAACCAAAATAGAACTTTTTGGTAGAAACACAGCTTCCCGTGTTTGGAGAAGAAAGAATACTATAATTGCATCTGAAGAACACCATACCCACTGTGAAGCATGGGGGTGGAAACATCATGCTTTGGGGCTGTTTTTCTGCAAAGGGACCAGTACGAGTGATCTGTGTAAAGGGAAGAATAATTGGGGCCATGTATCGAGAGATTTTGAGTGAAAATCTCCTTCCATCAGCAAGGGCATTTAGGATGAGACGTGGCTGGGTCTTTCAGCATGACAATGTACCCAAACACACAGCCAGGACAACAAAGGTCCTGGAGTGGCCTAGCCAGTCTCCAGATCTCAACCCCATAGAAAATCTGTGGTGGGAGTTGAAAGTCCGTGCTGCCCAACGACAGCCCCAAAACATCACGGCTCTAGAGGAGATACCAAAATACCAGCAACAGTGTGTGAAAAGCTTGTGAAGAGTTACAGAAAACGTTTGGCCTCCGTTATTGCCAACAAAGGGTACATAACAAAGTATTGAGATGAACTTTTGGTGTTGACCAAATACTTATTTTCCACCATGATTTGTAAATAAATTCTTTAAAAATCAAACAATGGGATTTTCTGGGGTTTTTTCCACATTCTGTCTCTTATGGTTGAGGTTTACCCATGTTGACAATTACAGGCCTCTCTAATATTTTCAAGTGGGAGAACTTGCACAATTAGTGGTTGACTAAATATTTATTTGCTCCACTGTACTTCTAAGGTGTCAAAAAATGCCCTCCTGTTCAAAAAATTTCTTCAGAAAAAAGAGATTATAAGCTTTCCAATGATGTATTACACATTCATATAGGACAATTTTAAAATTTGACAAAATTGGGGGTCTCAGAGCGGAACTTCAAGTCACCTGAGTGTTTTCCCCCATATACTATTATATAATTCTGTTGATTCATTCTGATTGCCTGATCCAAACAGGGCTATTTTTTGGTACTACTCCACATGATTGACTACTTTTAGTTTTCTTAATAGTAAAAAACAAAGCATGTTTCAATAAATTTTTAACAACCTTTGTTTAAAGTTAAACTTGCATTAAAATACTTGGGGTGGCTAATTCTGCCAATCTTTTACATGTTTTGACCTAAAGTCACTCCCACCATAAATTGCTTGTATATGAAACGTTTTCATTTCAAAAAAAAAAAAAAAAAAAAAATCAAGGAAAAAATATCAGTTTAACAGCAGTTCATATTTCAAAACTAAAATTCATTAGCCAGTTCACGCACATCTCAACGCACTACTGTATACGTGAAATGTATTATTCTCATTGAAATGAACAGTTTAGCACTTGCTAACACAAACATTTATGTGTGGTGTTTAGGATTGAAAAAATATCTCTATTGAATGAAAACATTATAAAAGAAAACGCCCAACCTAATATTGATTGATTAAATAATTGATAGTAACACTACTTTGAACATAGAGTGTAGCAGAGTCAGTATGCCATTATGGTTTTGGCAGGCTTTCCACATTTTCTCAGTGGAAAACACCACCATCCTCTTTTCAGTTTCTGAATCATTTCCACTGCAGGGAGCACACTTTCATAAAAACACTCATTGATGATTAAATCATAAGCCATCTTCGAGTTGCACCATCAATCTGAAATGTATTTTGTCGAGTTGCTGGATGACGGAATGCATACAGAAGCAGGGTGAGTTGTTTTGAATGACTACCAATGATGTATACTTCCTTATATTACCTGTCATATTGTTGTTTTTGACTGAACAAGAGTCTGGTAATTCACCATCAACAATAAACATGTATCAAAACAGTAACGGCTTACCTCTTCTGTCAACTTGAACACACACTGCTTGATCTCAGTTGACTCCCGACCGCCTGCACACATACATTCACAAGCTGTTAAGAAGGTGAAACACGAAAGAGTAGACCTCACTTTGGTGGTTGTTTACATGTGTGTTACCTGGGTATGGGGAGGATGGGGCTGCAGGTGACATGCTTGGACTGAACTCAAACTTCTGAGATGACATGGAATTGTTCTCCGTTTCGATGCCATCCACAAACCTATAGAAAGACTACATGGTAGGTTTTTATGATCCTGATACCGGGCAGGGGAAGACAATAATGTGCATTGAAGTTTGGCCCCACTAGCAAAACAATTGGCCCAGGTCAATGCGTCAGTTATTGATTCCAATAGTTACGAAAAAGAACAACTTGCTTAAAAAACATGAATAATATTTATTTTAGGAAGATTTAATGAAAAGTACATCAAAACAGTGCAAAAAATCGTGTGCAAATAATCCTATTCCAATTCCATAATCACATCAATAATCATTCCATAATCACTCCAGTATAGCCAACATTTTTTTATGGGAGTTATAGAGGGAGGTGAGCCCGGTGCCTGGGCGAAGCTTTCCTATCTTCCCTTTACCGCCCTCTGGAAGTCTCTTGGTTGTCGTGGTAACAATTTAGAAGTCAAAGAGATGACTAAGGCAATTATGGCTAACCATTTTCAAACTAGACAGTCATTATGACGATATTTTGTCCGTAGTAACGTGGATGAATTGTCACATGTTGTGTTCATACTGTAGGTTTCATACTCGTTAACTTTTCTCTAACTTACTTGTCTGCATATCTGGGCATTGATTTGCACACCTCACAGTAACTCCTCGTTTTTTTGTCTCATCGTAGCCAAGCCAATTCCAGCGGTCTCCCCACTGGGGCTGAAACTATCTCTCTCTTTTCTTTTCATATTGGATTTCGATTTACCTCAACTCCTCCATCCCCCCCAGTGCTTGGCCGGGTGCTGGGGGTTTCAGAAACATGTCACCTTGTAATATAACGTTAGGTGGGTACTGACACTGACAATCTGCAGCAGTAAGCAGGTTGTGCGCGTTCACCCGTAAGCGAGCGAACGAGGTGTAGTTACGCCCCACGGAGAACAGCGACTGGCTGTATAGACTGTTTTGTAATAATGTAATAATGTAACGTCATCAAAACACGGAACCACTGAGAATTAATGTGAAGAGTTTTTATTTTTTTCAACTCGAAGCATTATTTTTCAGGCATGAAAATGGGTCAGGGGTTAAAAAGGTGAGAAGGGTATGGAGGAAATATGTTCCGGTACACTGTACAACTAGGGCTGTCCCAAAAGATTTAATTTTCTCCCAATTAGACAGCCGACTATTTTTACGATTAGTCGACTAATCTAATAATCCCGATCCACCCCCCCCCTTTTTTTTTTAAATTACTAATTTAGCAATGAAATTTTTGATGCCGCTTATTAATTCCCAAATACTCAAACTCAAAATTCACACTTAAATTCATTATTAAAGTACAAATAAACACGTAAATAACAACAATAAATCACAAATAAACAACAAGGTCAAATGCTTGTAAGCATTAACTAGTGCAAAAGAATGGAATGTAAACAAATTCAGAACACTGACTTCGTCTTTCCAACATGATTCAAAACAATTATTTAAAAAAATATCTAGCATTAATATTATAGTATACTAATATTTATAATAGTATTATAATAATTATAATAATTATTCATTGCCAATCAGATTTTTCAATCTGAATCCTGATTTATGTGGGATGAATTCCAGAAATTGTTATTTATATGACGAACATGATGTGGTTTTATTTTGAAATGTTCACCGATCACCGTAAGCTTTACACTCTGCAAAAAAAGCTCTTTTTGTCATTGCATGTGGTGTCAGTAATCTTTTTTTTTTTTTTTCTCCATTTTTTTCGTTTACAAATGCTGTTAACCAGCGATTTTTGATTTTTGAAGAGTCACCTTTAACCACAAGTTTGCGTTTTGGAGAAGACTGCCAATGTTTTATAGTAGTCTAAAGTAGGTTGTCTTTTTTGCCCATTAGCCTCAATGTAGCAATGCTAATGTTTACAGTGTTTAATATAGATGTGTTTCCTCATTTTGTATATCTGAACTTTAATGCTACAGAGTGTTGATGACCATTAAACATCTGTGAAAGGAACTGTTGTCTCATATGCCATCAGCACGCATGCACAAATGTATGCGCGCACGCGCGCGCTGCGATAAATCGCAGCGGTGAAAATTATTGCCCTCATTTTTATTTACCGTGCGATAAATGGACTCGCATATCGCGACAGGCTTAGCAACTTCAATAAAACGTCTTTGTTAGTTAGATGGGCCTACGATCTGCCGGCTTGTCTCCTGTCGTCTTCCAAAATTACAACTGGGTGACGGCGCTTTAGGTGTTCATTCACAGCCGACCTACAGCCAAGCTTGGAATTGAAGAGACAGGACACAACAGTGTGCCCTCCTTTGTTTTGTTGAAATAGTCAATGTTTTGGTCACTCTGGTGCACTTTTTTGGCTTTGTGCCACTTTCCCTGCTTGCATACCAAGCGTCCAACATTAAAAAAAAAAATCTCCCGACCCCAACCCCCCTAAAAATGTTCTCCTCGGATCTACGCAATTCAAGTAGGTCACCATTTTTGACTTCAAAACAGCAAATTTCGCCAAAAGGTGAGAGATTTTCATGCCTGATTTATACTGGCCCATACCAGGCCAATGGTTGGAGCGTTATGATGGCCCTGATGGTTTTATAAGTACTGTACGTCCGGGCCACCGGGCCATTTATATTGTTGACCCCTGCCGGGACACACGGTCAACGCTGCACATGAATCAACCCGCTGTGTGACCTCAATTCAAAGTCTAAAAAGTAGAGTTGGTAAGACCTGATTACATCTGCTGATCCAGGTCACTATGAATGAGCTCCTGATACAAAAAGTCTGATTACTGGCCAGAATTTTAATCTTGCTCAATCACTCAGTCCCTCTCTGACTGTTAAACTTCTGCCCCCCAATGAGCTACAGAATTTAGCATTCATGCAGCCGTCTGAGAAAGTGATAACATCATACTGAGCCCAACATAACAAGATAATCTAGCATCTGATTAATATTTACAGTGAAAATTCTAACACCATTTTTTTGTGTTGCTGTTAACAACACAGAATGGGTGGGAGAGCCCAAACAGAAGCGGAACTGATGAAGGCTGTATAGATGGATGTCATATTTAAATCAAGT
Organism: Corythoichthys intestinalis; assembly: GCF_030265065.1. Taxonomy (NCBI): domain Eukaryota; kingdom Metazoa; phylum Chordata; class Actinopteri; order Syngnathiformes; family Syngnathidae; genus Corythoichthys; species Corythoichthys intestinalis. Next base: position 51,855,683 of record NC_080406.1, read on the forward strand.
GTCCATCAACTCCTTGATGCGGAGGGGCACAGAAACCATAAAAAATGGTTTTCATGACCTGACACTCCAATGGAAAGGAGTGTTGTCGCTAGGGCACCATTCAGGCTAGGAACGCAACTTTTCTCATACATTCGTATTTCTTAGAACAGTTCTCACTAATACATTTCATGTCTCATTTTTAAGTCATGCACTTCTTTCTTAAATCTCATTTTCTGCTCATGCAATTCCAAGGCTAACGTTTTGAGCATGACATCCTTCTTCTCTCTGGGACGCTATACCAGATGTGGAGGAGTTATGATGCATTGGCCTTCACTAGGATTTGAGTAACTTCCTCTGGAATAACATCAGTGTTAGAAAAAACCCACAAATTAGAAGGTAACTAATGTACTTCCAGTGGAATATTCACCATTTAGGCTCAGTTCTTCTTATCCACTGTCCCAATGGTCATCATTTGGTATTTCATCAAAAGGTTGCTGGTCCTCTATTATTCCACTCAACAAGTCAGCAAAACATTGATTTACACTGCTTTTCAATAAGTCTGTTGAGTGCTTAGTTTTGTTTAGTATTTTCATCAATTGATTGATTGACAGTTCACACCACCGCCCAGCTGCGGTCATACAGTTGCTATGGCAACCTGCCTTCTTCATTGCAGCGTGAGCGTTCATTCGAAAATCGTGTATGTTTGGTCATATGGAAAACAATTTCAGCATCTGTTCAACATACTTGATATCAAAAGATACAAGCACTTGAATAGAAATGTTACCTGAAAGAAATTATTGATTTTTACTTATGCAATTTTATCCATAAATGTATATATTAATTGCTTATAGCATTTAGAAAAATAAGACTAAACTTTACATCTCCAATATCAAATATGTATATTTAATTACATAGCTGCATGCTTTGCCTTATCAAATAGTTCCACCCAAAGGTAGTGAACAAATAGAATCTGAACCGATGGACCTTAAAAGCACCAATCTTTCAAGCCTACAATTTATCAGTGAAAATCTGAATTGTTTCAAGAACCAAATTTTCGCATCCACCAAGTCTGGAGACCACACAATTACTTTAGTTTCACCCTAAACTGTATGCATAATCCTTATTTACATATAAACAAAATTCACCTGCACACATAAGATTGTTCCTTATTCCAAAAATTTCAAATAGCAGCAATTAATAACAGCAACTAATTGTAAACAGCCTCTTTTTGTGAAGAAAATATTATGCAACTTCTACCACAAACAAACAAACAAACAAACAAACAAACAAACAAACAAACAAAAAAAAAGAATACAAATTCTCTGGCACCAATCTTAGGCTAGGTTCATACTGCAGGTCTTAATGCACAAATCCAATTTTTTTCTGACTCGAGTCGCATGGAAGTGGACCATTTCAAATTCAACCTAGGTCACTTTTGTATGTGGTATAAGACCTACAGTATGAACCTAGCCTAATAGACTTGCAAAATGCAAAATGGGATGAACATTAAAGGTGGGAATCTTGGGGCACCTAACGATTCGATTACCATTCAGAGGCTACGATTCCATTATAAATCGATTATTGATGCACCCCAACAGACCCGTGCCGCCCATAAGGCGAGCTAGGCAAATGCCTAAGGGCGCAGCAGCGTCCAAAAGGGTGTCAAGAAAAAATATTCAAATAATATTTGATGATAGCAGTATTCAAAAGAATTATACAAAACAATAAAACAAAAGAACAACAAAACCGTTCGTAATATGTCTTTAAATAACGATAAAATCATTTTTCTAGTGTGCCTTCGTCCCGTTTCACTTTTTCCTGTGATGCGATAATTTCACCACAGAACCTAGTCTCACCACCCAGCAGACCAGCGAGCTACCTGAAGGTGCTATTTTTAGCCTCCGCAATTGAGCGACGTTACGGTGACAAGTCAACTTCATGAAAAGACAAAAGCCCTCCGGGTCAGAACAAAATGAAAGAAGAAAGCATAAACGTGAAGAAAAACAGGTTTGTTGTGATGATTTTTTCAACAGCATAAGCACGTATACTTAGCGCAACAGCAAGCTAGCGGTTATTTACATAGAGTTTATATATGACTTACTGCTAAAGCAAAATTATACTGTATCATTAGCCAGGCTGTTGTTTTAGAAATATTTTCAGTGTTCAGCCAGCTGTGGATTATTTTCAGTTAAATTTACTCCCCCTCCCATTTTAGAGAAATTTGGACAAGTGTATGCGGGACTAAAATTGTCTTGCTTATTTTCATGTGATGTGAACCACTTTTGCCTTGTGTTAAATTGTGCTTTTCAAATAAATTTGCCTTGCCTAAAAGTGCCAAGGTTAATTAAATAAATACAACATTTAATATGCAAGTAATAATTTCAAAGTTCTGTGGTATGGGGGACTAAAAGTGCCATGGATTTAAATGCAAACATTTGTTATTAAACGTGTCATTAATCCATTAAAATGGCGATCACGTTCATGTAAAAAATATTCAATGTATTTTTTTTCCCGCTATCATATATTATTTAATTCATTATTATTGGTAGTGTAGTTGTTCAATGTGTAGTTGCAGTGCTTCAAGAATTTATTTTCTTTTTACTACACCCATCAAAGATAGTGGCCGGATCCAATGGACAGGTACAGTAGACTGCAAGAATTTAGGCGCTTTTATGGTTATGTCATGCTGGTTTCACAATCAATAGCTATTTGACTAATATCATGTAACATTCCACTTTCTTCTCTCTGTAGATGCTCTTCTGAAATATTTTCCTTCGACCTCTGTATATCCTGGGCCATCTTTTACAGCAAACTTATCTACATCAGCACCAAGTCCAAGCCCACCAAGTCCAGGAAAGAAGTGCACCTTCCAAAACAACTGTCATATGAAAGTTCAATAGATGCTTTTGCATCAGTGAAGACAAGGTGAGTAAGGTTATAGGTCAAAAAAAAAAAAAGTCACATTTTAAAGTGTTCTGTGTGTCTTTATATAGGCTTGTGTGGGTGGGTATTAATCATATTGTAATAACAATTGTAAATCAATTTTATTCATTTGTTTTTGAAGTGTGTTTTATTGGTGCTTTTGAATAGTTATTTGAGCATTTTTCTTTTAATTTCTGCACTTGTTTGTTGTCTTTTTTTATATAATAAATTACAAAGAGATAATGTGCTTTTTCAGTGTGAGTGTTTAAATATACTGTATGTGGTCAAAATAGCTGATGGGGGGGTTGGGCGCCAACAAATACGTTGCCTAGGGTACCAAATTGGTCAGGAACGGGCCTGCACCCCAGCTATTAGCTGCTTTAAATGTTTCGTACAGGCTCAGGCCTCAGGCTGAAATAAGTTATTATTTCAGTATCAAGTTAACAGTTCCAAACAGTAAATAAAATACTCAAGTCCCCATTCTGTATCAGCAGCTTTAAAGTGCCCGCGACAGCATTGAAAAAAACTTAAATAGCATTATTATATGAATCATATTGTGAGACGATTTGACTACATAGAACAATTTGGCAAAGCGCAGATGACGAGAAATTAGTCTTTTAATCTGCCATTTAACCATGCCTGTCATTATAGTACTCTAGCGTTCCCAGCTGGAGGATGATGTTGGTAAGGTACGATTTCATCTGATTTAGAATTCAGTCAATTGAGGGGGAATTATTGATGCGAAAAATAAACAAATTAATTCGCAAAATCAGCTGAATCCGCAGTCCATCTGCATGCTATAAAGCAATGCTGTATTGTGAGATGCTGACCCGGGTGACGTCGCATTCCTCCTCAAGACAGGAAGTTATTCATTTTCATGGCACGGGATATAAAAAATTGAATATATAAATCGATCGCTTCCACACACATCCAAGCGGTCCATTTCATTGAGGAGCATAAAATACTGCGTGAAATATGAAATAAACATGCTTTTTGCTGTCATAGGCACTTTAAACTACATTCAATTAATTTAATGTTGTGAATCAACCGTTAAAGTTGTTAAAATTGCTCCCATTATTCCATAATTTCCCTTCTGTCTAATTTTAAAACTGTTTTATCATTTGAAGATAGATTCAAGTCAAGAATTTGCCGATTTAGGAGTATTTTAAATAAAAAGTTAATTCAGTTCGCTCGGAAGGTTCGCTACAACAGCCTTCCAGAGAAGTCTACTGCTTTAAGATGGCGGCTGTTTACTAACGCTGGCAAGTCTGTCATTTCGCATCTAGTTTTCTATACATGTGCTGCTAACGCCGCCGAGTCTGTCATTTTGCATCTAGATCTTCATACACACGATAGCTACCGTAGTATTATGTGGGTGTAGTTTGTAGTGGCTATTGGCCGCAGTCAGGTATGATTGTTTTTTATTAAGCGACATGAGTTGAGCCAGAGCCGTGAGTTGAGCATGATTTTTACTCTCAGTCTGTTCCTCACTGCGTCCCGAAGACCGCGCTGACTGTGTTTTAGTTCCGCTTTAGTTGGCATATTTCAATAATCGGAAATTGGATGTTTGTGAATCGTTCTCGAATCTACCACACCACACGAATAATCCAAGAATCGGAAATTTCGTATACCTCTAATGAACATATTGACTAACATAGATAACAAACACATTAAGCACAAAGCAGTATTGTTTACACATGTTTTTCTTAACATATCATATGAACTTCACTAGTGCATTCAAAATCCTCTAGACACATATTTTTACTATCTTTGAGTCACTTAAACACACGGCAAATATCCTTAGTAGCTGCCATAATAAGCTCTTCTCCAATCCTGAAAGGTTTTTTGGCTTTGGCAATACGGTTCGCCATGAAGTATGATGCTCTCAGTGCATTTGCTTTTGTTGCCTCGTTTGCTAGCTTTTAGTCACATATTATGCAGAATGGACTTGGTTGTAGGCTCCTCTTCTGGCTCATCAGGTGGCCTTTTCCCTGTAAAAAAGCTGTCCAAAGACGTCGCCGCTCGCAGCACACATCCAACAGCAGCTAATGTTACCTTTTACATTGACTGACGCTGGGCTGCTGTAGGTGTGCGAACAACCCAGTAATGGCAGCCAACCACTAGAAGGCGACGTACGCAAATCTCTCCTCGGATTTGTCGAGAGGCACAGGCCAGATTGCGATCCTTAACAAATTATTTATTATTTCTCTGCGGCCCGGTAGCAAATGAGCCACGGACTGGTACCGGTCCCCGGCTCAATGGTTGGGGATCACTGCTCAGTTGACAAGCCTATAACATGACCGTTTATATTATTACACAAAAATCATCAAATTTAGACTAAAACACTATGACCCGATACTTGTCCAAAGAGCATGAGTGCCCTCGTTACCTCTGAATGGTATAATGGAGTCATGTATTTATTGTTGCGACATCTCATTGGTGAAACAGGTGGCGCTACTGTCGGAATCTCTCAAAAATAAAGTCAATACGTAGAATAAAGAGGAAAAATATAATAACTCTAGTGTAGCCCGAAGTAGCGGAGTAATAGTGTTTCTTCTTCAAACATCTACTCAGTAAAAGTAAAAAGTATTGTGTGGTAAAACTACTCTAAGAAGTACATTTTTCTCAGAAAATTACTCATGTAACTGAGTAAATGTAAAACGTTACTGCCCACCTCTGCTTGTAAGAATGTCATTCAATTAGGCTACTCTAAGTTATTAAACAAGTGTGCAGTATTGACTTGGTAATGCCCATTTTAGGAAAATTGAATATATGTTTAAAAAGATTTCCAAAGGCCTGTTTACCTGGGGCTGAGCTCTGCAGGCGCGCCTGCAAAGCTGAGTACTGGTATCTGCAAGGTAACAGGGCGGGACTGCTCGGCAGGGGCACGAAAGGGCCTCGGTGGTAACAACGGTGAACGCAGTGGCGAGTTAAGCCCCCGACTGAGGCGCAGAGGTGAACGGGGTGCCCGGGACACTAAATTCTGCTCCTCATCGCCACCTTCCTCATCTTCCCGGATTGAAGGCAGCTTCTTCACCAGGCCACCGTTACTCTCCCAGTCGGCCTGAACACATAAAAATACACACACACATGCTGGGAGTTTAGTTTGAGGAGTAAATGGTCAAGTATAATTGTAATATTTACTTTCACATAAACTCTTTACAGTCGTACATTACTTTATCAACAACTGCTATTTTTTCTTAACTCATTTGCTGCTATTGATTGCGATAGCTCTCTAATCCGTTTCAACTAAGACGGCTGCCAGTGATCATGAGTTAAAACAAGTGTTTGTTATCGTTAGGGATGTCCTGATCCAACCATGTGATCAGAAATCGGGCCGATCGTGCCATTTTTCAGAGGATCGCAATCGGGTGAAAAGGATTTTTATTAACAACATACATTGTTTTTCTGCTTCATGCTTGTACAGAGCCACACCCTCCCTTCTGCGAAGCAGTGCGGCCAAACTGTCCATTGCAGCTTGTGATTGGTACTTAAAATGAACGATGATTGACAGGTTTGTTGCTTTGATCTTGCCAGAGAAGCTTGGTAGCGCTACGATCAAAGGCACAAATGTGTCTGTCATTGTTAAACTTGCAGCACAGTCATAAGTGTGCTGTTGCAACTAGGAGTGGGAACCTCTTGGTACTTCACGATACAATACGATTTGCGATACAAAGCTCACGATAACGATGATCTGACGATATGGCGACACAAAGATTATCGATATATTTGTAGAATATCCTAGAATGATTTTCTGACCTACAACTAATAAACAGAAAAACAAGCTTCTGCTGTAAATTTGGATGAGTTTATCACTAGTAGACGTCCAATCCATTTGAATTCGCTGCCATCCCTCCCACTTCAAACGGATTGAACGTCTATGGCCATCAGTGGCAGCCAATGCCAGGCAATGAGGTAATTTTGGGCCATTTAAGGTCATTTACCTGTTGATGTTCAGTTACTTCCTGTTGATTTTGGGGTATTTTATGGGTCACTTCCTGTTGATTTTGAGTTACATAACAGGAAGTGTCCTGGGAAACACCCAAATGAATAGGCAGTGACTCAAACTCAAAAGGAAATGACCTATATATGCCCTAAAATGAAACGCAAGTGACCTGTAAATGCCCTGAAAACCCACAGTCTAAATGGATTGGGCGTCGTGCATCGTCAATGCAGCCTTTGAGTTAACTGAGAAACTGTTATGGTGGAAGATTTTGATAGCAACTTGTTGGTTTTTTGTTTTATTTTTCTTAGATATTGACACCTTTTTAAAACAATATCACGATTCTTGGCAGGAGCATATCGATAACCTTTGGGGATACAAAGTATCATGATATATCACCATTTCGATATTTTGTCACACCCCTAGTAGCGACTCATTGTGTAAGTAAGAGGCTGATATCAGCAGCGTGAGCATCAAAGCGTGAGGGGATTTGAGTCAATAAAGCATTTAATAAAGACAAGTATTTTTCCACGTTATTCATATTTAAAAATAATTCACATTATGAAGGAGGCCCGGTGGGACAGTGACATATTTGAAACTTTTGTTCAATAAAAAAAAAGGGAAAACCTTTTTTTTTCATTATCATTTCATTGCTCACCATCAGGTGACGTGGACTTGGGTGAAAAAAAAAATGCAATCGGGCAGTGGCGTTCCTTGCCTACATGGTCCCCTGGGCAACGAGACACTTTGGCTTTTATTCATGCATACATCTGATTTAACTCTAAAGCATAATACAATTTCATTGAATCATGAACTCTTTCAATGACAGCCATTTTCAAAGCTGCCAATCTCTTATTCTAGCCATTTTATAGCAATTTAGACTGATTTTTCAAGTTCCCAGTGTATTGTGTTCTATTATTATACTGTATAATAACTAAATCACCTCCTAAAAATATACTCTCTTCTTTCACCAGGGATAAGGAAGTTTGTTCTCACATCTTTTTTGCTTCCTGGACATTGGTCATAGAACAAAATGTAAGTGTTTCATTCAAAAGCATTCTATGTGTACTTACTACCAATGAATTGGGCAAATCTAATGTTTAAAATGGTGCTTTGCTGACATCTTCCACCTATCCCAGTAACAAAACATAATTGACTGGTGTAAGCCGACTCGAGAAAGGCGCAGCAGTTTTGACTTCCTCTTTAATGGCAGTAGGTTGTTTTATCTTCCTTCATTCAAGTGCCATGTTAATTTTCAAATTGACATTGAAACTTTTAATATTAAAGCTCAAGACAAGACCTATTATAAATGACTTTCAAATAAAAGACAGTTACCCATGGTATTTATGACAATTATGCAAATTGCTTAGACCTGTAAAGCAGGTTTGTATAGGGATGGTAGGGACATAACACTACCAAGTTTTCAGGATTGTTTCAGGCTCGTTTTGTAGACAACTTCTCTGACTGTCGATTGATGAACATTCAGACTTTTAGAGATGGTTTTATATCCTTTCCCAGCTTTATACAAACCAACAATCCTTGATCGCAGGTCTTCATATTAGGTGTGTGTTTATAGTGGCCAGGGCAGCTTTACACCACTCATCAGTGATTGGGCACACACCTGACTTAAATTGTTTGGTAAAAATTGGTTTTAATTGCCCTGTGATTGGCTGGCAACCAGTTCAGGGTGTCCCCTGCCTACTGCCCATAGTTAGCTGGGATAGGATCCAGCACCTCTGTGACCTTCGTGAGGAAAAAAAGCGGCATGGAAAATGAATGAATGAATGAATGAATGGTTTTAATTGCTCTATAAGTCTCCTTAGGCAGAGGGTTCACTTACTTATTTTTCCCCACTTCTGTCATTTTTTTTGCATGCGATCCTCATTAAAACATGAAAACCTATAAATGTTTGGGTGTTTTTACATCTGTGTGATTTTGACAAAGATCAGATCACATTTGATGGTGATTTTATGCAGAAATTTGAGAAATTCCAAAAGGTTCGATGTTTTTTCATACACTCTACATTTACCCCTTTTCACTTGCTGAATGTGCCAGTCCATTTTTAACCCTCAAATGCACGTTTGATTGGCTGATAACGTGACCCCAACCCCGCCACACACCCACACCCCCCGACAGATTGATGTCGATTATTGACAACATGCTTCGTCCAACGCCCCCTTCGAAGAGGAGGGATATTGGAAGTTTTTTTCGGCCAGCAGCAGCCACTGTAAGTAATGTAAAAAGACGTCAATGTTGTGGAGGTGGGGGAAACACCACTAATTTTTCTACTGAAAGTCCGACCTACATAACATTAAACTGTGTGAACTTGTTAACCTGCAAAACTAGAGTAGGAAGCTGCTTAGAGAGTCCTTCTGTTTGTGCTTTCTACTGTTAACGTTCATTAAACTGTGAGAAATGTAGTGAACTCTGCTGGAAACTACTAAACCAGAAAAACATGAGCAAGAAGCTGCTTGGAGAGAGAGATCCCAGAACGCAGTCTGTGTTTCACAGCAAAGTGTTGACAGTCAAAAAAAAAAACAAAAAAACATATGCTGCTTATTATTTTTTTCTTGTAAATGGCCTGGTTAAAAAGGAAAGAAGGCTAGAGCATGTTGTGACTTTACACTTTGAAACCAAATAACTATTAGTGCATTTCATTTATTAGTTAAAATGTATTTAAGTTTAATTAATTTCTACATTATTTATTTTAAAATATTGTTATTTGCAGCCTATGCAGACATTTTTTCAGTTAATCGTACATTAAGCATAATTGAGGTAAAAAGTTTAATTATTCCCGATTTAGAATCCTCCCCATAATTGCTCTACCCACTGAAAACACTTAAAGAGATACTTATGGACAAAAGCAGTAGTGTTTTACCTGAAGGAAGGCTCAATTTTTAATTTAATTTTTTTTTTTTTTTAATTCTCTGACTAGGCAGTTTTTTCAGTTAAGGTTAAATTTTTTTATTTAGACAGACAATGTTGATCAATCTTAAGACAAATGTTTATTTTTTGAATTCCTGGATACTTAAGAAATTATTAACAAGTGTATACTTATTGTGTATGTTAATGTAATTTATTTTCAAGTAGTGCAACTTATTTTGCACACAAAATTCAAACATTCATTCTGGGTTTGGTGTTAGGGTTTTTCAAAATGTTTCTTTAGTAGTCAGGGGCTCTGGAAGTCACTCACAGCAGGGGGAAATGAGGATCTTATTTTTTTTTCTCATCCAAAAACAGCCGTTTCGGTCCAGATTTGTCATGCTCGCGCCTTTACTCCATACAAGGCGTGCACAAGGGCAGTACACATGCATGCTAGTTAGTTTTCGTACCCCTACTAGGCTACTACAAAGACAGCGTTCTACTTCATCTACACTGTGTGTTGGAGTTTTTGTATTGGAAATGAAAGCCCCCGTGTATTATAATGCAAATCCCCACATCTAGACATCACAATGACACACAAACATATTTAAAAACTAAAATGTCCAAAAAGCCTCGGTATGACACCCACTTTTCACAACACTCAAACACAAATATCCATCAGCGCTCTTCTCGGTGGCAGCTCAACAGCAACAAACAATAAGCTTTGAGCTTCTTTTGCACTGGTCTAAAACTGCAGCTAACTTTTCCTCGCTATGCACTAATCCCCAAAATTCGATACGGTATTGTTTCAATATGTCGTATGTATTGATTTACTGTATTTTTAACAACAACAACAAAAAAATCCAAACAAAATACTTTTTTTCTCCCCAACACCAGGGAGTGCTGCAGCAGCCTCAGTATCCCAATTTCTGTACCACTGTTAGTTTTTGAAAGCAAAGGTTTGAATCAAACGGTCAATCACCTGAACACATACACATGAAAATTTGTACAAGTCAATACAGATTTATTTTCCATTGATCATTTAGCCCAGGGGTGCTCATTGTTTTTTGGCTCCAAGATCTACTTTTCAAGGAGACAACCTCCAGCGAGCTACCTTAAAATCGGGGTGGGGGCGGGGGGTTGCTGCATAACCTCATATGTTGCTCAGATGCTCACACAACATAAGTAACTATGTACATTTAAATGGTGCTGCATAACCTTATATGTTGCTCACCAGGGGCGTCACTAGGAAAAAACGGAAAAATCCTGGCAGCTGTGTTTTTTTTTTTTTTTTTTTTTACAGAATTGGAAATTCTGTAAGAAAATACAGTTCAACTGTAAATACCATTATAGAAAAATCTGTATATTTTAAAGTTAAAATCTGTAAAAAAATACATTTTCAGCCAGTAAATCCAACAACTTATTACTGCTAAATCAGCATGAACGTGCTGCTTTTAAAACAAAATAGCTCAATAAAATTTAAATATATTTTATGTTTATTTCACATCAAATCTCATTTAATTTCATTGAAAATTTGCAATTTACTGTAAATCCAGCAGTATAAAACTTAAAAAAAAAAAAAAAAATCTCGGTTTCGAAATATCATTGCTTTGCTAAGTTTATGTATCAAGCAATGTGTGGAAGAATATCACACAATTTGCTTTTACTTCATTCATGCTGAGCTGTGCCTTCCACACTGGTCAACCCCAAGAATCACCGCACTTGAAGGAGACGGTACACAACATATAACATGGACAGCCACCACTCACAGTCGTGGTTGCCACAACTTCCCATCATGCATTTCTGTCATTACCTGATTGTGAAGGGCATGTCATAACTACGCGAGAGCAAACTAAACCATCGTCTATATGTATACATATATATATATATATATATATATATATATATATATATATATATATATATATATATATATATATATATATATATATATATATATATATATATATATATATATATATATATATATATATATACACATATATATGGCGGAAAACACACATGAGTTAAGTTCCTCTCCGAGACCCCCAATTTAGCCAACTTTCAAAATTGTCCGATATACATGTGTGATACATCATTGGAAAGCAAAAAATATCTATTTCTGGGGGAAGTAAAATTTTGAATAGGAGGGCACTTTTGAAAAAAAAAAAAAAATGTTTTAAACAGCAAAACCCTATCTGGAGGTGAGAGCACGCGAGAGCAGAATTACAGACGCCATGACTTTAATGAAATATTATCGCGTACTTACCTTGTTTCAATCCAAAAACTCCATGTAGCATGCATCCTCGAGTGTCAGGACGCAGCTGTGAATGGCCACAGCCGGATTTTGGGGGGATTTTATGGGTGAAACATGGTAATATAACAAGGGTCGCGATGCAGAAATCGCAGACATTAAGGAGTGGTCGAAATTTTCTTTTTCATATATTGACCCTTTTAAAGGTTTAAAATTTTTTATTTTTTTTTGTTTGGATCGATTATTTATCATCTAACATATCGGGGAGAAAATGCGACAGTAACGAAAGAAATATAATTAAGCGATAGTTATGAGGTAGATATCCGTGACTTTTTTACAGACGCCATTTTTTTCAATGTGACATAATTTGTTTAAAAGTTTAAAATATGTGAGTGAATAATTTTATAAAGTGTTTTTTATAGTCAAAAGTCGATTTTAAAAAAAAAACGAAATATGAGACATCAATTAATGATTCCAATTGAATAATAAATACAATTAATAATTACCTTCATTTTATGGCTGGGTTGAAACAAAAGCGGTTGCGCGACATCTGTAAACGGGGGTTTTCAGGGTAAAACGGACAACTTAAAAATAGTTCGGGGGCTTATTAATCTGCTATGGCAGCATATACACATGTTGTTCTAACAAACACAACAGTTGTTTTGGCTTAAAATACAGCAGTTTCTTTTAAAGAGGAGTGCAAGAGCAGAAACTGCTTTTTCAGTCTCGTCTGTGTTTTCCGCCATATATATATGTGTGTGTGTGTGTGTGTGTGTGTGTGCGCGTGCGTACACAGGGTTACTATATATATATATATATATATATATATATATATATATATATATATATATATATATATATATATATATCATCTGTAAATTGCAACATATGAATTTATTATATCTAATACAATGACTTTTTTTTCTTCGCCAAAAACATTTTCAGCACCTTTACATTGTAAATTTTACTGTATTGTATTGCTTATTTAATTATGTTTATTTTGCGTTTAATTTACAGTACACTATAGATTATACAAACATGTATAGTTATTTTTACATATACAGTTCCTTGCAAAAGTATTTGGCCCCCTTGAATCTTGCAACCTTTCGCCACATTTCAGGCTTCAAACAAAGATATGAAATTTAATTTTTTTGTCAAGAATCAACAACAAGTGGGACACAGTCGTGAAGTGGAACAACATTTATTGGATAATTTAAACTTTTTTAACAAATAAAAAACTGAAAAGTGGGACGTGCAATATTATTCGGCCCCTTTACTTTCAGTGCAGCAAACTCACTCCAGAAGTTCAGTGAGGATCTCTGAATGATCCAATGTTGTCCTAAATGACCGATGATGATAAATAGAATCCACCTGTGTGTAATCAAGTCTCCGTATAAATGCACCTGCTCTGTGATAGTCTCAGGGTTCTGTTTAAAGTGCAGAGAGCATTATGAAAAGCAAGGAACACACCAGGCAGGTCCGAGATACTGTTGTGGAGAAGTTTAAAGCTGGATTTGGATACAAAAAAATTTCCCAAGCTTTAAACATCTCAAGGAGCACTGTGCAAGCCATCATATTGAAATGGAAGGAGCATCAGACCACTGCAAATCTACCAAGACCCGGCCGTCCTTCCAAACTTTCTTCTCAAACAAGGAGAAAACTGATCAGAGATGCAGCCAAGAGGCCCATGATCACTCTGGATGAACTGCAGAGATCTACAGCTGAGGTGGGAGAGTCTGTCCATAGGACAACAATCAGTCGTACACTGCACAAATCTGGCCTTTATGGAAGAGTGGCAAGAAGAAAGCCATTTCTCAAAGATATCCATAAAAAGTCTCGTTTAAAGTTTGCCACAAGCCACCTGGGAGACACACCAAACATGTGGAAGAAGGTGCTCTGGTCAGATGAAACCAAAATTGAACTTTTTGGCCACAATGCAAAACGATATGTTTGGTGTAAAAGCAACACAGCTCATCACCCTGAACACACCATCCCCACTGTCAAACATGGTGGTGGCAGCATCATGGTTTGGGCCTGCTTTTCTTCAGCAGGGACAGGGAAGATGGTTAAAATTGACGGGAAGATGGATGCCGCCAAATACAGGAACATTCTGGAAGAAAACCTGTTGGTATCTGCACAAGACCTGAGACTGGGACGGAGATTTATCTTCTAACAGGACAATGATCCAAAACATAAAGCCAAATCTACAATGGAATGGTTCAAAAATAAACGTATCCAGGTGTTAGAATGGCCAAGTCAAAGTCCAGACCTGAATCCAATCAAGAATCTGTGGAAAGAGCTGAAGACTGCTGTTCACAAACACTCTCAATCCAACCTCACTGAGCTCGAGCTGTTTTGCAAGGAAGAATGGGCAAGAATGTCAATCTCTCGATGTGCAAAACTGATAGAAACATACCCCAAGCAACTTGCAGCTGTAATTGGAGCAAAAGGTGGCACTACAAAGTATTAACGCAAGGGGGCCGAATAATATTGCACGCCCCACTTTTCAGTTTTTTATTTGTTAAAAAAGTTTAAATTATCCAATAAATTTTGTTCCGCTTCACGATTGTGTCCCACTTGTTGTTGATTCTTGACAAAAAATTAAAATTTTATATCTTTATGTTTGAAGCCTGAAATGTGGCGAAAGGTTGCAAGGTTCAAGGGGGCCGAATACTTTTGCAAGGCACTGTAAATACCCTTGAATTAACAGTTGTGCTTGGTTCTGTATTTTGCAGAATATAACTAAGTTTGACAATGAAAAACATTTTTCCCTTTTACATTGTTTTAATGTCATTAATTCACAGTATTTCCCTGTTAATTCTACGGAAATTTTTTACAGTGTAGAACAGCAGGAAAAAATGGCTACAATTGCAAATTACTTGGTAGATGGAAGCATCAAAGAATGCCGTCTGTTTTTAAGGGTGGCAAATTGGTCTCTCACTCTGCTCTAATTGCTACAGGTCCATAAAGGTGGTGGAGTGATTATTATTAGTGTATTATTATGGCCATCCACTGATGATAATAATATGTAAATGAGCTCAGCTCCTCAATTCATCTATACGTAAAGTGAGAAACACAGCTGATGTTCCAGAAGGAAGTCGCCTTCTGTAGTGGTAAAAAGAGTGCAAACGTAACTCTACAAACAACCAGGACCTTCACAATACATTCCAGACTAACTAGCTAGCTAGCTAGCTGAAGCTAACTGTTACTACCAGCAGTGATAAATTCTCACTTTCTTGGAAAACGTTCTCATGTCCATCCTTCATCCATCTATTCATTCTCTGCTCAATCCGGACAGCTGTCAAAATCGGACAACTCGCCTTTCATTCAACCAAATTATAGAAACCCGCCCCTTCACATCCTCAGTAATTGTAACGTCATTGGAAAGATAGTTTAAAAAAGTAGAAGTAGTAGTAGACAAGTAATTAGCTTACTCACTACTGGAAAAAAAACAACAACAAAAAACAAACCGCAGTTATACTCTAATGCCAGCCCAGTACTGACTTCGAGCAATGTCACAGGGAAAACGAGGAGTGCATATTCAGTGATGTGGGAGTTCTCTATATGAAAAAGTTGAATGGATTGGATAATTATGCAGTGAAGGGACTCGCTACCTTACTCTATGAAATGAGGAGAAACTGACAGATTTATGATCATATTTAAGTTAATAATAATAAGTTATATGATTATTGATTTTAACAGATTTTCTGGAAACTTCATATCATTTTTTTTTTTTTAAATAATACAACACATAATTATTTGAGGGGGCTTGAGAATATTTTAGGGGGGCTACAACGCTACTGTTGCTCACACAACACAACATACACATAACATAATCATAATTAACTATGTGCAGTTAAAAAAAATAAATAATAAATTAGTGATGCACGATAATACAACTTTTAATACAACTTTTTCAACCGATACCGATAACCGATAAGTTCCTCCTCATTCCAACCGATAACCGATAATGTCAAGCCGATAATTCTATTAAAAGATTTATGTAAAATTCTAAAGTATACACAAAAGAAAATATTACTGTGCAAAAATAAAATTTATTTTTTTTCAACATAAAAAAATGAACAAGTATTCAATTCCAACATCTAAATAATGACAGATTGTCTGACATTGTGTAATGGTAAACTTTTGGCAACAATTACTTACAGAGTAAATACCTAAGTTGCACAAAAATGCCTTTAAAAGTAAGCCATTCCTAACATATATAACATTAATACACTGCAAAACACACCTCCATAAAAATAGTCAGTTTTAAGTGTAAATCTATTGGAAATAAGTGAAATTATCTGCCAGCGCTTCAAGTGTATTTCGCTGAGATTTCTTGGAAGAAAAATAGCTAGCTGAAAATAATCTTAACAGCCTTATTTTAAGCAATACATTATTATACTTAATCCTAAAAAAACTTGGAAGAAGGAAAGATTTTGAATATTTGTGGCTGCAGAATATTATTGTTATTTCATTACAACAGGAATGTGCATTTTTAAATTGATAAGTGTTAATAAATGCCAATAAGTTTTGATTATATACTGTAACTGTAATAGAGCAGACAAATAAGTTAATTAATTAAATAATAATAATAATTATATTAATTTGAAAAGTGATTGCTAATGTGATATGCTTTGTTGCACACTGTGAAAATGATTAACTCAAAAGAGCGAGATGTCATGTACCCATTCTGCAGCCCTTTGTTACCATTTGTGGCACTCACGACATTTGCTTTACAGCAGCTAAACTGATACACGGCAGTACTATTTGGACGGAGTTGGAGCTCGCATCCCCGGCCCGTGTATGTTGTTTTGTGCCTGAGTTTTGTTAAGCCGAAAATAAAGGCAGTGTTACAAAGTCATCTGACCGCTCGTCATTTTACATACTGAATGCATGATTGACTGGCTGACTTCGTTTTCACCATGTTTGAATCATTATCTAACCACTGTGCCGTCATGATAAGCTTGCTTACTGGACAACACTTTTCCAAATGTCCGTGGTGAAAATGTGATTGGCATGTTTTTCATGAAGAATGGTGGTCGTATAAACTGCATTATTTTTTTATCCAGGGCTTTGGATCTCGGGTCATTTCGGTAAAAAAAAAAAAAAGTCTTGTCTCGGCGGCGGCAGCTGCGTTCGTACCGGATAATCCGCCCGCACCGGCCGGTTCGCCGCGGCGTATTCGGGGCCTGGCTCTGCTCGCACCCAGTGGGGGAATGCTCGAGAAACCGGGGTGTTCGCCGGAGGTCCCGAAGCCGGGGAACCGGGCTCGGCCTGCCCGCCAACGGTGAGGCGGTGGCGGCCTGCAGTACCGGCCAGAGCTGCGGGCTCCGATGGAAGACGGCTACTTGCCGACTATCGGTCTCCAGTCGTGCCGGTGTTTAGCCTTAGATGGGCTGCATTCCCAAACAACGCAACTCTGTATCGTCACAAGCCCTGTAGTTTAACTTAGTTTGTGTTTACAATAGCTTTAGCATTCCCGCTAGCAGCAGCCTCGTATTCGTTCCAAAAATCTTTGTGATGCAGTTTTAAATGGATGCTGGGTTAGTGGTTTTGAATGAGGACGCTTTCTTTCCACTCGGCGGTACATGTTTCGCAGATGGCGAGAGCGTCGTTGTATTAGTAACAGCCGCCATAATATTCAACTACTTCTTGTCGTGTAACTCGGCCTCCTCAAATCCCTCCTCCCTCAGGGGCTTCAGAGAGAGGAGGGGTTGAGGAGGCGGCGTGCTGAATTATTCGGTTGCACACATTTGGAGGCTAAAACAAGTATATACTGTAATTATCGGATTGCATTATCGGTTGAATGAAATTTTTTATTATCTGGATTATCTGTGTGACGTCATAATTGCCATTATCGGCTGATAATTATCGGTGACCGATATTATCGTGTATCTTTAAAATAAATAACAGTAACCCACAGTATCGTCACGATCAAGGTAATGAGCACCCCTGATTTAGCCTATCAATTAATTAGGTTCATATTCATGAGAAATATAGCCTGACCCCGTTCACCCAGTCTGTTTGGTCTTAATAATGTCACCGTCCCCATCAAAAAGTGTACATGCAGGTTATGCTGTTACATTGTCCCTACCAATGTTGAGACCAAACCCTTGCTTGTACGAAAAAGACACCGCTAATGGGCCCAGCTATTTTGTGATGTCTGTTATACCCAGGGGTGAAAGTGGGCCAGAACGGTCAGGAACGCAGTTCCGGTATAAGATTCAGGGCCAGAACGCAGTTCCGGTATAAGATTCAGGGCCGATAAGATAAAATTCATCTACCAACATCAGATTTACATACACAAGTGTTAACAACAAGCATAATAAAGTGCTTGTGTAGCGTAATCCATTTCCACCAATTGTTTATTATTTATTTTATTCCACCGACGGCATGGAGGTTTCCGCAGCTGCTGCAGTTATTCAAATCTGACGATGATGAGTAACGTCAATGTGCGAATGCACGCAGCAAAGCAAAACGCCTGGACTCATTTATCTGTTCAATTGGCTGACATACTGACATTTAATCAGCAGAGATAATTAGCTCTGATTGGTTCAAATGTGCATGTTTTCTGGAGCAGAAAAAAAAGGTTGTTGAATTGATGCAACAAAAAAAGGGGAATTCATCATAAAATCGATCAAATCCTTAAGAGCAACGAAAGAGTTGAAGAGGCTTTTTTATCATATTTACTTTTATTTGCTCTGATGGGGAGGTTCAAAACATCTTAGCCGTCAATGTGCACTTTGGACTTATATTCGTTCATTTATGTTAGGCTACTTATTCATTTCCTTATTATTTGAAAAAGTCATTGTTTGCGTGATTTTCTAAATATATTCCATTTCACGCTGCATAATATAAATCATTTGTACTTATTTTTCTGAATGTATGTTACTTATATCTTTATTAGTCAAAAAAAAAAAGCAAATGTTTACATTAACTTCAATTTTAATATACATCCTATGTTCTTAAATAGTTAAAATTGAGTTTTGCCATGTAGTGTGTGAGGAAATGAGTGAAAATAAAAATTAGGAGCTGGAGGTTGGTGTTATTGCTGTTTTTGTTAACTTTTATTTTGCAAATCATTTAAAAAATACAATTTTGAATGAAAATCAGTTTTGGTAGGTGTTATAGAAATAACTGTTAAAACAGTTTTCTTTGCATTTCAGTAGTTAAAAGGTTTGACCCCCCTCTCCCTCCCCCCCAAAACTGAAAGAATAGAAATAAATAAATACAATTTCTGGCTCCGTGGCGACCTTCCCATCGGGAAGTTCCGGCAAGAAATTCTAGCCACTTTCACCACTGGTTATACCCACGCACGCACACACACACACCAATTGATTTCCTGGCGCATTTGTGACCGTGATTTACAGCGATGACGGCGTACTCAGCTCATGGGTAAAGAAAAAGCATATAGGTATCTTTTCACCACTAGGTGGAACACAAGCACTGTTTCAGACTAGTGAGGAATTTGACGCGCATAGATGCTCGCAGGCCACAATTTAGGCAACACTTGTACATATGCCAATTTTGACTGTACAAAGACAAAAATGCTCAGCTTTGGAAGTTTATGATAATTATTTCAGTGTAGTGTAAAAATTAATTTTACAACCCAGGATATTGAATAATGTTTGTAGAGGAGTTACATGAATGAAACCACATTATTTATCAATTTTCATTGATGTAAAGGAACCTGCATGTGGGGCAGTACTGTATTACACAGTTCCAGATGACAGAATTCAATGTATGTCATAGCCCTCTTGAATATTATGTGCCCCATGTGATCAAACCAGGAAATCAGGAATTCCACTCTGATGATGTGAAAGTGCAAGAAATGATAGGTTAAAGCCCAGTGCGTAGGTTTGGTCTCAACATTGGTAGGGACGATATAACAGCATAACCTGCATGTACACTTTTTGTTCGGGATGGGACATTAATAAGACCAAACAGATTGGGTGAACCGGTGTCAGGGCTACATTTCTCACAAATATGAACCTAATTAATAGATATGCAAAATCAGGGGTGCTCATTACGTCGATCACAATCGACCAGTTGATCTCAACGCTAGTGTGGGTAGCTTGCGGCACCCTCTTTGCCCCCCCAAAACTTTTTTGTTTGTTTGTTTAAATGTACATAGTTGATTAGGGCCCGAGCACTGAGCGTGCGAAGGCCCTATTGTTTTGCAAAGGATTATTTTTAAAAAAAATATTTAAATTTTTTTTTATTTTTTCAGGGCAAATGAAAACGGCCAATTTGGAGGCCTGAACATGCACGAAAAGTCACCAAAATTTGCACATACGTGCAGAAAATTGTAAATTTCGATAATTTTGCAACGTTGCAAAAAAATCTAACAAAATGGCTCAGTGGCGCCCCCTTGAAATGTTAAAATTGGCCTATAACATTAGGGTCTGTCAGCGTAGAGCAATGAAATTTGGGGAGTCTATACCTTGTCTAAAACCGCTCCAAAAAAGCATTGGCACTCATATTCTAAACCCAACAGGAAATCGATTATTTTGGATCGAATATTAAATTTTTATCGATTTACAGGGTGCACATTTGAGACCTTTTCGCCGAGGGAGTTAGTTGGATCATCTTCAAAATTGGTGAGACTGTTCAAGAGACATATGAGATCTTAAGTTTTGAAAATGATGCGTTTTCATTCACAGGTCTGACCTGGGCGTGGTGCCAAAGTCGGCCATTTTTTCGGTAAAATGACAAATTCCGTAAATGACTAATAGTTCCTTGACACAATGTTCAATATTTTTCATATCCAGCATGTATGTGCGATATCCCACCCTTAATACGAGTGCATTGAAATATTACCCATTAGGCCTAGCGCCCCCAGTGAGAACAGGAAATGCCTTTTTTTTACGAGACAGGTTCCTCCTTCAAGGGAAAAAAATCTGTTGACCTTAAACCTACATCAGGGGAGCCTTAAAACCTGTGTTCAGGTGCCTGATGAAAAATATTGAGGTTTCGTTGAAGCGGCGGGGTCCTAACAGGAAAGTGAAAATGACCGTCAACAATTTGTCTCGCAAAAAACTTTGAACAGTCATAACTCAGCAGATATACAACATTTCTGCGCCAAACTTCCCGTGCTTGTTGAGAGTCATACCCTGAAGGGTCTTGTAAGTGTCATTTGCATCAAATCTACAGTGCCAACTAGTGGCGACAGAAAGGAGTTTTAAAACAGGCCTTTCCTATTGGGTTTTTTCAACGTAGAGCAATTAAATTTGGGGAGTCCATACCTTATGCAAAACTGTTCCAAAAAGTCTCTTGCACCCATTTCCCAAATCCAACAGAAAATCGGGTATTTTGGATCGAATGTGACATTTTTATCCATTTGTAGTACAGTTTACATTTGGAGGCCTGAACATGCACGAAAACTCACCAAATTTTGGACATACATTCGGCTTTGCATGGATTTTGATAATCTTGCAACGTTACAAAAAAATTTAACAAAATAGCTCAGTGGCGCCCCCTTGAATTTTTCAAAAAGGCGTTTCCTATTAGGTTTTTTTAACATAGAGCAATGAAATTTGGGGAGTTGATACCTTGTGCAAAACTGCTCCAAAAAGTCTCTTGAACCCATATTCCAAACCCAACAGAAAATCGGGTATTTTGGATCAAATGTGAAATTTTTATCAATTAACAGGGTGCACATTTGAGCCCTTGTCACAGAGAGAGTTAGTTGGATCATCTTCAAAATTGGTGAGACTATTCAGGAGACATAGGATATCTAAAATTTTCAAAATGGTGCGTTTTTATTCACGGGTCTGACCTGGGCGTGGTGCCAAAGTCGTCCATTTTTTTGGCAAAATGACAAATTCAGTAAAAGACTAATAGCTCCTTGACACAACGTTCAATCTTTTTCATATCTGGCATGTATGTGCGGGACCCCACCCTTAACACGAGTGCATTGAAACATTACCCATTAGGCCTAGCGCCCCCTAATAGGAACAGGAAATGCCTTTTTTAACTAAACAGGCTCCTCCTCCAAGGAAAAAAATATATTCACCTGAAACCTACATCAGGGGAGCCATAAGACATGTGTTCAGGTCCCTGATGAAAAATACTGAGGTTTGGTTGAAGCTGAAGAGTCCAACAGGAGAAGTGAAAATGACTGAAGCCATTTCGTCTCACCACAAGTTTTGAACAGTCATAACTTCTACAACATATCTGCGCCAAACATCTCGTGCTTGTTGAGTCATACTCTGAAGGGTCCTGTAGGGGTCATTTGCATCAACCCTACAGCGCCAACTAGTGGCAATAGAAAGTCACTCATTTTTCTAAATATGTCCAGTTCTTTTCAGGTTGGTAATTGTAGTTTCAAGACCTTTTGAAAGACTTATTTTACAGCCCATGTCCACATGTCTCTGTCTGTTGCCGTGACGACCCTTTATTCGCTTCTTTTTTGTAGTACTCTCTCCAATAGGGGTTTTTATCTCTTAGGTGTGTGAATGTAAAGAGGCGACTTTCGAGCATGTTAGGTTCTAATGAGATGATTAGAGAGGACGATCTGCCACCACCCTGACCTGCACACTGTCCGGGTTAGTGATGTCTGAATTGCGCTAGATTGCGAGGGCCCGCTCAGTCCTGCTTGCAGGCCTAGTTATGATTATTATTTCTGTATGTTGTGTTGTTTGATTAACACTGGAAGTTTTTTGGCTATAAAATACCAGTAAGTCGTCAAATGACCCCGATACCAAACTGACTACTTGGCTTTGTCAAACAACAGACCACTCAAACAAGCAATCAAGCAGGCCACCCCCCTACACGCTCCTGTGAAGTCGCTGCCTAGGTGTGAAGGGGGGAGGGGGGTTCACTCTGGATAGCTGCATTTAGCACCTCGAATATAAGGGGCCGTTTACATGGTGACTCTCCAAGAATACGAAAAATTTCAAATTTGCATTTGCATTTGCGTCTCCATTAGAACAATGTCGCAATTCTGCATGAAAACGATTTAGTATTCATGCCAGGCCCTAGTGGGCAGTGTAGATTTACAGGGCAACAGAGAATGATGCACTTTGACCCCACCAAGCTCCCTCAGCCCGGAAAAAAATATGCCTGCCAACTCGAAGCAATGGCATTTTTCTTTTGTTCAAAAAGGCACAAAAATTTAAACGTTCAACATATTTAATTTAAAAATATTATTAAAACAGTAAATTAAAGCCGACATTCCGCCATATTTGCTGTTTTTAATGTTCAATAGCACCACTGTGCACGCCCAATGTGACGTGTACGAGTGCTGACGTTAACGGTGTGGTCTCGCGCTGCGGGAGCAAGGAAGCCCCCCTCAATCCCCCGCAATCGGATTCTTCCACTTAATAGGCAGGATTCTGAATTTTTCGTCTTTGCCTTCCGTCTTCGCCGACACCATTTGCACGTGAGGTGAGTCCGCGACCCAGTCATTGCGTCGCAGAGTCACCATGTAAACTGCCCCTAAGAGAGACGGGTGGACTTCTTGGTGGTCTTGCAAAGGAATTTGCTCACTCTCATGTGTGCGCAAATAAGGCGCAGAAGGAAAAATTGCTTCGGCAACAACCTCCACCACCTAGCCCCGGGAAAAGGGCGAAGTGTCATATGTCACCACAGAAAAAAATGTTCAGTAATGTTTTTATTACACCGTCCCTTGTATGTAGGCAAACTGCAGCTTTCGTAATATGTAAAAAGGTTGTCCACCCGATTGCCTGCCTGAGTGGTCCACTGTCCAACAAAGCCAAGGCAGTCCTCCCCCACAAACACTCAAGATGCTAATTGGAGCAATCCAGCCCTGTGGTTTTTGCGAGTGTAAATGGGAAAGACTAATGGGGACCTCAATGCACACAAAAGATATGCTGATGAAGGTCAGATAATCCTTCTCAGTATACAAAAGGGATTTGTATCAATAGATCCACCCTTGGTAATTCTGGTGTTAAAAGTGGGTGATTTGTAGAGGAGTAACAATTAAATTTACAATGACTCTGTTCATCATAGGTGTCACCAGACATATTTCACTGGGGCACGTGCTCCAGTATTGATCTGCCCAGCCCCAGTATAAATTTCACAGCTAAAATAAATAAATAAATAAATAAATAAATGAATAAATAAATAAATAATTAAAGTACTTTGGAGTTTTAAGTCTACATAGCATAAACTACAGAATGTATCTTTTTATTAAGAGGTTATGCAGCACCCCTCTCTCTCTAAGCAGCTTCTTGCTCACATTTTTCTAGTTCTGGAGTTTCCAGCAGAGTTCACTACATTTCTCAAAGTTTAATTAACGTTAACTGTAGAAAACACAAACAGAAGGACACTTATCTCTAAGCAGCTTCCTACTCGAGTTTTGAAGGTTAGCAAGTTCACACAGTTTAATGTTATGGTAACTCTGGTACAGGTCGGACTTTCAGTAGCAAAATCAGTGGTGTGTTCCCCACCTCCACAACATTGTTGTCTTTTTAAATCACTTACAGTGGCTGCTGCTGGCCAAAAATTTCTAATATCCCTCCTCTTCAATGGGGGTGGAGGAGGTGGCATGTATTTTGACATGTATTTCTCTTGGAGTTGTGTGAGTGTGTGTGTTGGGGGTGAGTCAAATCATCAGCCAATGAAACATGCGTTTGAGGGGGGGAAATGGATCGGCACATTCAGCAATTGAAATGGGGTAAATGTAAGTTTGTAATATTTCACTTAATAATGGTAGGGTCAATTTTATCCTCACAACATATGGGAAGACAATCTAAATGACCTGTATAACTGAAATCATGATATCATGCATATAAGGTTGCTTAAAATTTGGTAGGGACAATTTGAGCATCCTGAAAAGTTGCTAGTGTTATGTCCCTACCGTCCCTATGCAAGCATACACCCTTGGTTAAAGCACATTTTAAAAAGTGCAGTGTTCAAACTATAATGTGGCCAGGCTGTAGCAAGCACAAACATTTTTGCTACATGCTCTGTACGTGAGGGTAGTCGTGACATTAATTCAAGTCGCTAGGAAAGAGTAATATTGCCCATCACGCCAGCTCCCTGAACTCCATGAAAGGATTCAGACAATGTAATTTTGTTGGGGGAAAAAATGGCTTTAGTTCTCTTTACGCAGAGTTGGCTGGCATTATATATGAAAAATAGGAAAGAATTCAAGTTAAATATAAAATCCTATGAAAGCACCGATGCCAACAGCTACAGTATATTGTATACTGTAGTGTATTAGCAGACAGTAGTGACTTCATGATGTGTTGGAGGGGCTAGTTGAGTAGAACCTTACTCCCCTTGTTCACTTCAACGGTCTCATTCTTTCAGTCAACACTTCAAAGCTGCTGGGTTTTGGAGTCAAAGCCAACCGGGAAATGAAGAGTTTCACCCCGAGGCTCACGCTAGGCTAATTAGCGCAACTTAATTGACTTCCTTTTTTGTCTTTTCATTTTGGGTTTTGTTTTCTATGATGCCTCATTTAACATGACAGATGTGGCTCGGGATGACTGTGAGTGTGTTGTGTGTCATTTCAGGTTAATAACCGCTGTACTTTTATGTTATTTACGGTAGAATACCATTTACAGCGTTTTCTCACAATACTTAAAAGTGTGTGCAGAATTATTGAAGGGAATAAATATAATTTGTCTATAGTTAATTGCACGTACAGTGGGGCAAATAAGTATTTAGTCAACCATTAATTGTGCAAGTCCTCCCACTTGAAAATATTAGAGAGGCCTGTAATTGTCAACATGGGTAAACCTCAACCATGAGAGACAGAATGTGGAAAAAAAAACCCACAGAAAATCACATTGTTTGATTTTTAAAGAATTTATTTGCAAATCATGGCGGAAAATAAGTATTTGGTCAATTCCAAAATATCATCTCAATACTTTGTAATACTTTGCAATAACTGAGGCCAAATGAATGGGGCCATGTATCGAGAGATTTTGAGTGAAAATCTCCCGATACATGGCTCCATTCATTCTTTCCTTTACAGAGATCATTCGTCCCTTGCAGAAAAACAGCCCCAAAGCATGATGTTTCTACCCCCATGCTTCACAGTGGGTATGGTGTTCTTCGGATGCAATTCAGTATTCTTTCTCCTCCAAACACGAGAAGCTGTGTTTCTACCAAAAAGTTCTATTTTGGTTTCATTTGACCATAACACATTCTCCCAGTCCTCTTCTGGATCATCCATGTATCACCGAGTGTCAAGACAGAGGTGAATGGCCACAGCCAGATTTTTGGGGGATTTTATGCGAGAAACATGGTAATATAACAAAGGTCGCGATGCAGAAATCGCAGACATCAAGGAGTGGTCGAGATGTTCTTTTTCGTATATTTACCCTTGTAAATGTTTTTTTGTCTTTCCAATTTTCCTTTGTTTGGATCGATTATTAACATCTAACACTTTGAGGAGTTTATTTCAAAGAGGGGTGCGAGCAGAAACTCCTTTTTCAGTCTTATCTGTGTTTTCCGCCAAATACTGTACATATGTACACACACTCATCCAAAAATCTCCACTAAACGGGCACATCAATACAAGAAAGAAACCTAATAATGAGTGTTCCATACAGTATACTAATGGACTAAATTAATTCATGTAAATTAGCAAAATAAACATACAAAAAGATATAAATAATTTAAAATATGCAAAAAAGACCACATAAATGTAAAAATGAACATACACTAGAGTGCGACTATTGGCTGACAGGTGTGACAAAGTGCTATCTACTGGCTAACTCCTAACTTTAAGTGAACGTGACACCATAAAAATGTTATAAATAGCATTAGTATGTGAATTAAAATCATATTTTGAGACGATTCGACTATATACAACAATTTGGCAAAGCGGAGATGACGAAATAAGTCTTTTTATCTGCCGTTTAGCTCCTCCTGTCATTATAGTGCTCTGGTGCCCTCATCAGGGTGATGACATCAGCAGATTAGTGATTTCAGCTGATTTAGAATTCAACCCAATGGAGGAGGAAGATTCAGAACGAGAAAACGCGACAGAGAAAACCCTGCAAAATTTCATCATTGGTTTTAATCCCTCTACTCCAATACTTTGTATCTAAGCATTTTCCCCTCAAGTGCTAAATAAATTCTATGGTCATGAAAAATGCAGCAACAAAAGCCTGCAGCACCTTGGGCTGGGGTGATGCGAAAAATAAACGAATTAATCTACAAAATCCGCTGAATCCGCAGTCCTTATGCATACAATAGTAGTCACTCATTTTCCTGGCGCGGGATTCAAAATGTTATATAAAAATATCGATCGCTTCCACACACATCCAAGCGGTCCATTTCATTCAGGAGAATAAAATACCGCGCGAAATATAAAATAAACATGCTTTTTGCTGTCCCAGGCACTTTAAAGGCAAATATAAGTCTACAATTAATCAACTCAGACACAAAAAAAAATGGGCTTAGAGGATCGATGTGTCATCATGTGTCAAGTGTACACACGCCCAACAACAACAAAAAGAGTGACGACTGAACAGGTCTTCAACCAAGTTGTAGTACTGTTATTCAATGAATTAAGTCTTGTCTGTTCAGTTTGGCCCTTGTCCTTTGCATTCCTGAAAATAAAACTATGTTCAAAGCAATGGTAGAGTATGACTAACTATTCATTCACATTGATACTGTTCAGAACATACAGTGTAAAACAAGCAATGACTAATAATGGTTGAATTTCATATCTCATCATGCAGACAGATTTTCTACTTGAATCTTTCTCCTTCTTCATTCCCCATCTTGCCCACTCTGCATCCTCTGGTTCACTGCCACCTCCCTCCTCCTCATTTTCCTCCTGTGGCACTGTGATTTATTTTTAGCTCCTCCTGTTCTATTCTTAGCATTCAGCTCCAAAGGCATCCAAAGCGACCCTGCATGTGCGATGTGGGGGCGTGATCATCAAGTGTGCACACGATTGCTGCACCACTCGTGTCTGTGTGTGTTACTGTAACAGGAATGTGTGTCCCAAAATTACATGCACGTGCCTTTGCAGTTTGCACATAGAGTACTTATCAATACAAGTGCTCGCCCTTGACTCCAGAGCAGGCATACATAGCAGATGTACGCCACATGACAAAAGAGTCAGAGCTAATCAGTCATGAAGTATGTATGACATGTTCTCAGGAGTTTCTTGCCACGAGTCGATGTTCAGCATCTGATTCAAAACTGCACCCAGTACGCACAGTATTATGTGCAACTGCACAATAAATTTACATCCAATAAAAACATCTATCATTTCATTTACCCATTCATCAATATATCCAATGAATTAATCGATTAATTCAGTCACTTGTTCGAAAATCAGTACATCCACGACTGAAATAATCAACATCTATCCACTCACTCATGTACCAAGCCACCCAACCATTTCTCCACTGTTTAAAAATCCATTTATCATCATCATCCATCAACCAAAACAGTCACTCTCGTCCATTCTTTCACACACACTCAATAAAGATCCATTCATACACTCATTTAAATATTTATCCTTTATTCATTCATCTTTTTGAATTCAGCATACAACTGCCAAAATACATGCACGTATCCATCCATCCATCCATCCATCCATCCATCCATCCATCCATCCATCCATCCATCCATCCATCCATCCATCCATCCATCCATCCATCCATCCATCCATCCATCCATCCATCCATCCATCCATCCATCCATCCATCCATCCATCCATCCATCCATCCATCCATCCATCCATCCATCCATCCATCCATCCATCCATCCATCCATCCATCCATCCAGCCGTCTGTTCACTCAGCTTTAAGCTAGTCATTCACCCATTCATCATCCACCTAAACACTCACACATCCGTGCACCTATGAACCTAATTTGGCCAGTTGTGGATTCATATTTTGTTTCTTTGGATTAACTGCCATCATTGGTGGAATGTAACAAAGTAAAAGTACTTTGTTCCTGTATTTAAGTACATTTTTGGTATCTGTACTTTGCTTGAGTACAAATATGAAGTGGTACTTTCAGTGGCGCGGGAAGTGGGATGCTGAGGGTGCTGTAGCCCCCCTGGTGTTGGGGAGAAATAAAAGTGTTTTGGTAGATTTGAGTTGCAAATACATCTTTAAAAAATCAAACAATGTGATTTTCTGTTGTTGTTTTTTCCACATTCTGTCTCTCATGGTTGAGGTTTACCCATGTTGACAATTACAGGCCTCTCTAATATTTTCAAGTGGGAGAACGAGAACTTACACAATTAGTGATTGACTAAATACTTATTTGCCCCACTGTATGTTGAAAAAGTGCTGTCGAGATGCCGCCGTGCAGAGTGATCGGGCTGAACGATTGGAAAAACTGACATTGCGACTTTTTGGGGGTTTGTGATTTATATAAATATATATATATATATATATTTATATAAATATATATATATATATATATATATATATATATATATATATATATATATATATATGCGTGTGTCTGTGTGTGTATATATACATATGGCGGAAAACACTCAGGCGACTTGAAGTTCTGCTCTGAAACCCCCAATTTGATCAAATTAAAAAATTGTCCAATATGCATGTGTGATACATCAACAGGGCATTTAAAAAAAAAAAAAATTAAACAATGAAACCCTAACTGGAGGTGAGAGCATGAGAGACCATAATTAAAGACGCCAGGATTTTAACGAGATATTATCGTGTACTTACCTTGTTTCGATCCAAAAACTCCATGTAGCATGTATCAAAACAAAGATGTGAATGGCCACAGCCGAATTATTGGGGATTTTATGGGTGAAACATGGTAATATAACATGGGTCGCGATGCAGAAATTGCAGATATCAAGGAGTGGTCGAGATGTTCTTTTTCATATATTTACCCTTTTAAACGTTTTTTTTCTTCTTCAATTTTTCTTTGTTTGGATCGATTATCATCTAACATATCGGAGAAAATGTAACAGGAGCAAAAAAATACAATTAAGCAATAGTTATGAGGTAGACATCCGTGACTTTTTACAGACACCATTTTTTTAAAAGTTTAAAATATGCGAGTGAATAATTTTTTAAAGTGTGTGTGTTTTTTATTTTTAAACGAAATAGTAGCCATCAATTAATGGTTCTAAGCTAAAAATGGCAGACATTTTGAATAATATATATATAATTACTTACCTTTTTATGGCTGGGTTGAAACAAAAGCGGTTGCATGACATCTGTAAACGGGGGTTTCCAGGGTAAAACGGACAAATTATAATAGTTCTGGGGCTTAATGCACCATGAATCTGCTATGGCAGCATATAGACATATTTGTTCTATCAAACACAACAGTTCTTTTGGCTTAAAATACTGCAGTTTATTTTAAAAAGGCGTGCAAGAGCAGAAACAGCTTTTTTAGTTTTGTCTGTGTTTTCCGCCATGTGTATATATATATGTGTGTGTGTGTATATATATATATATATATATATATATATATATATATATATATATATATATATATATATATATATATATATATATATATATATATATATATATATATATATATATATATACAGTGCTGCTCGAAAGTTTGTGAACCCCACAGCGATGGTCAGATTTTTTGTAAAAAAAACTAAAATAACCTTATTAAATGTTAAGTTATACCCAAATCCACAATACTGACATTCCAAATAATGGACTGAAACAAAAGAAATAGTTATATTGTCATTCTTTATTTAACAAAAGTGGTTGATTTAAGAAAAACTCAGATATCATGTGTGCAAAAGTATGTGAACCCCTTCAGTTAATAGGATATTGCGCCTCCTTTTGCAGAGATTACCTCAACCAAACGGTTTCTGTAGTGACTAATCAGCCTCTCACATCTACTTTGGGGGATTTTTGCCCATTCTTCCTTGCAGAACGCAGTCAGTTGAGAGAGGTTTGATGGGCGTCTGGCATGAACTGCTCGCTTCAGGTCCCGCCACAGCATTTCAATGGGATTTAGGTCAGGACTTTGACTGGGCCAGTCCAGAACACGAATCTTCTTCTTTTTCAGCCATTCCTTGGTTGTATTGCTGGAATGCTTTGGATCATTATCATGTTGCATGATCCACCTTCTGCCAAGCTTTAACTTCAAAACAGATGGCATCAGGTTATGTTCTAGGATTTGACAATATTCCTCAGAATTCATGATTCCCTGGACTATGTGGAGTTGTCCAGGTCCTGAGGATGAAAAGCAAGCCCAGATCTTGACATTCCCACCTCCATGCTTCACTGTTGGGAGAAGGTTCTTTTGGTGGTATGCAGTGTTGACTTTTCGCCAGACATGGCGGTTTTGGTTGTGACCAAACAGTTCAATTTTGCACCTACATCAGTTGATGAAAACTCTTTTTAATTTAGTCTCGACAACACAACTGTTAAAAAAACAAAAAAAAAACTACTGAATTGATTGATTAGGAAATCAGGTTGAAATAATAGAAAATTCCAAAATGTTGAGGGGGTTCACAAACTTTTGAGCAGCACTGTATATATATATATATATATATATATATATATATATATATATATATATATATATATATATATGTATACACATATATATATATATATATATATATATATATATATACATATATATATATATTTTTTGCCCAGGTTCTCAGAGGAGGACCTGGAGATGTGACTTGGTCCTCATTGAGCTTGAGAGCCGACCCGCCTGATGCGATAAAATTATGACAAGCCAATTACCTTTAATTAATTATTTTAACAATTAATGCTTGATTAACATCAACTGGCACAACAAAATTATCATTACTTTGAAGTGAAATGTAAAGAAATAAACATAAAAGCACTCAGTCAAAATAAAGGGCATTATGCGGCTCCCATATTAAATCCAAGCCTTTGTAAAAGTGGGATGTCCTCCTCATAAGAGCTCATTGAACGTGCATGTTTGTAAAATGCGAGCAAAAACACGTGCATGGCGCTGTTCATTACCTTTATTCCGCCACTTGTCCATAGGGCGAGTGGGGTCCTGTCTGACATCGATAGTTTGCTTAATTGCCACATGCTCTCTGTTTTTTTCGTGCTTTTCAAAGTTTGGATGGCTGAAATTCTTTGACCCTACATAAAATGCTCTGCTCTTTTCAGCGACATTGGGATTCTCACGGCACATTTTGTACCGCATTTCCATGCGAGTATCATTTCCTTCTAGCCATGGTACCTCCTGCAGCCACTTTTCAGCAAAAGTCCTTTTTTTCGGTAGCTCCGGTGACGTCTGTCGTCTGTCTGTCTTTTGACCGGGGTGGGGGAACACGGAAATAATTACTCAGTGGGGCCTGCCTCTTTGACATTTTGAGAAGTGATTTTCTCATGTCTGCCGCATATACAGTGGTCAGCCATCGGTACGCAAAAGCGTATGGAAGCCGTTGAGGGCCAGCGCGTTTGTTTAGGTCCAGTACGCATGCGCGCATGCAGACCACTTACAGTGCCTTGCAAAAGTATTCGGCCCCCTTGAATCTTGCAACCTTTCGCCACATTTCAGGCTTCAAACATAAAGATATGAAATTTAATTTTTTTGTCAAGAATCAACAAGAAGTGGGACACAATTGTGAAGTGGAACAACATTTATTGGATAATTTAAACTTTTTTAACAAATAAAAAACTGAAAAGTGGGGCGTGCAATATTATTCGGCCCCTTTACTTTCAGTGCAGCAAACTCACTCCAGAAGTTCAGTGAGGATCTCTGAATGATCCAATGTTGTCCTAAATGACCGATGATGATAAATAGAATCAAAAATTTGTGTAATCAAGTGTCCGTATAAATGCACCTGCTCTGTGATAGTCTCAGGGTTCTGTTTAAAGTGCAGAGAGCATTATGAAAAGCAAGGAACACACCAGGCAGGTCCGAGATACTGTTGTGGAGAAGTTTAAAGCCGGATTTGGATACAAAAAGATTTCCCAAGCTTTAAACATCTCAAGGAGCACTGTGCAAGCCATCATATTGAAATGGAAGGAGCATCAGACCAGTGCAAATCTACCAAGACCCGGCTGTCCTTCCAAACTTTCTTCTCAAACAAGGAGAAAACTGATCAGAGATGCAGCCAAGAGGCCCATGATCACTCTGGATGAACTGCAGAGATCTATAGCTGAGGTGGGAGAGTCTGTCCATAGGACAACAATCAGTCGTACACTGCACAAATCTGGCCTTTATGAAAGAGTGGCAAGAAGAAAGCCATTTCTAAAAGATATCCATAAAAAGTCTCGTTTAAAGTTTGCCACAAGCCACCTGGGAGACACACCAAACATGTGGAAGAAGGTGCTCTGGTCAGATGAAACCAAAATTGAACTTTTTGGCCACAATGCAAAACGATATGTTTGGCGTAAAAGCAACACAGCTCATCACCCTGAACACACCATCCCCACTGTCAAACATGGTGGTGGCAGCGTCATGGTTTGGGCCTGCTTTTCTTCAGCAGGGACAGGGAAGATGGTTAAAATTGACGGGAAGATGGATGCAGCCAAATACAGGAACATTCTGGAAGAAAACCTGTTGGTATCTGCACAAGACCTGAGACTGGGACGGAGATTTATCTTCCAACAGGACAATGATCCAAAACATAAAGCCAAATGTACAATGGAATGGTTCAAAAATAAACGTATCCAGGTGTTAGAATGGCCAAGTCAAAGTCCAGACCTGAATCCAATCGAGAATCTGTGGAAAGAGCTGAAGACTGCTGTTCCCAAACACTCTCCATCCAACCTCACTGAGCTAGAGCTGTTTTGCAAGGAAGAATGGGCAAGAATGTCAGTCTCTCGATGTGCAAAACTGATAGAAACATACCCCAAGCGACTTGCAGCTGTAATTGGAGCAAAAGGTGGCGCTACAAAGTATTAACGCAAGGGGGCCGAATAATATTGCAAGCCCCACTTTTCAGTTTTTTATTTGTTAAAAAAGTTTAAATTATCCAAAAAATTTTGTTCCACTTCACGATTGTGTCCCACTTGTTGTTGATTCTTGACAAAAAATTAAAATTTTATATCTTTATGTTTGAAGCTTGAAATGTGGCGAAAGGTTGCAAGGTTCAAGGGGGCCGAATACTTTTGCAAGGCACTGTATGTGCACCCCTGTATATATATATATACACATATATATATATATATATATACACACATATATATATATACACACACACATATATATATATATATATATATATATATATATATATATATATATATACATACATACATATTGCATTGCAGTCAATTTTATTACTTTTTTTCAATTCTGCATAGTTATATAATATATTTATGTTCAAAATATAAAATACAGGAAGTCCCAGTGAAGGAGAACAGAAGACAAAAGCGCTTGAAAAAGAATCGGCTTGTGCAAATATAGCCTGTTTTTTCTTTTTTAAATAAACGAGCTCGCGGCCTCAAAGGACAAGATTACAATGAAAGTGGTATGCCAAAATGGCAGATAAAATGCAACTTGCACCATGTGATACGATAACAACACTTACAGTGGGGAGAACAAGTATTTGATACACTGCCGATTTTGCTGGTTTTCCCACTTGCGAAGCATGTAGAGGTCTGTAATTTGTATCATAAGTTCTCTTCAACTGTGAGGGAAGGAATCTAATACAAAAAAACAGAAAATCACGTTGTATGATTTTTAAATAACAAACCCTTGGCAGAGAAGCAGCCCCAAAAAAATGATGTTTCCTCCTCCATGTTTCACGGTTGGGATGGTGTTCTTGGGGTTGTACTCATCCTTCTTCCTTCCTTTCCTCCAAACATGACGAGCTGAGTTTAGACCAAAAAGTTCAATTTTGGTCTCATCCGACCACATGACCTTCTTCCATTGCTCCTCTGGATCATCCAGATGGTGAGTGGCAAACTTCAGACGTGTCTGGACATGCGCTGGCTTCAGCAGCGGGACCTTGCGTGCGCTGTAGGATTTTAATCCATGACGGCGTAATGTGTTTCCGATGGTTTTCTTCGAGACTGTGGTTCCAGCTCTCTTCATGTCATTGACCAGGTTCTGCTGTGTAGTTCTGGGCTGATCCCTCACCTTCCTCATGATCAGTGATGCCCCATGAGGTGAGATCTTGCATGGAGCCCCAGAACGAGGCAGATTGACCGTCAACTTGAACTTCTTCCATTTTCTAATAATCGCTCCAACAGTTGTTACCTTCTCACCAAGCTGCTTGCTTATTTTCCTGTAGCCCATCCCAGCCTTGTGCAGGTCTATTATTTTATCCCTGATGTCCTTACACAGCTATTTGGTCTTGGCCATTGTGGAGAGGTTGGAGTTTGTTTGTTTGAGCGTGTGAACAGGTGTCTTTTATACAGGTAACAAGTTCAAACAGGTGCAGTTACTTCCGGTAATGAGTGGAAAACAGGAGGGGTTCTTAAAAAAGAACTAAGAGCCGAAATATTTACTAGTTGGTAATGTATCAAATACTTATTTCATGCAGTTAAATACAAATTTATTATTTAAAATTATACAATGTGATTTTCGTATTAGATTCCGTCCCTCACAGTTGAAGAGAACTTATGATACAAATTACAGACCTCTACATGGCTTGCAAGTGGGAAAACCAGCAAAATCGGCAGTGTATCAAATACTTGTTCTCCCCACTGTAACTGTGGAAAACTTTGCCTTGTAGAACCTCACTCACAAGGAAGATGCAGCAGCAAGCACCAGCCGTGATGAGCCCAGCACAGGTGCAGAGCAGGAAGGTAGGATAGCAATGTTCAGTGAGTGGATATTAGAATTAATTTCATTGATTACGTGGCGTCTTTAAACGGTCATAAAATGGACTTGAATTGATCAGAAATTCAATTCATTGTTTGCTTTGCAAAAAAAAAAAAAAATGGGGGCGGGGTTCTGTTCTGTGTTTCTGCTTTGGAAATTATATGTAAGTATTTTACACCTGTGTGTTTCAGGGGAAAAGCTACAGTATATGAAGAAAATTTGTTAATAAGTACTGCTGTTTGGAAGCTTACCTATACTTATAGCTTGTAGCTCAAGCGAAGTGCGGCGTTTACCTGGTATTTTGTATGCAGTTGTGTTGAATGTTTCTTTGTTACAGTTGTTTTATTGGAGGATATTCAATGTTAGCTGTGCACAAGGAAACACTGTTTTGGGCAGTACATTTATATATTTTTGTATTTTAAAGAGCTAAAAAGTAACAATATATACTGTATATCCAGAAATGTCACAGAACGAGGGAGGACGAGCGGTGCGGACCCAAAAGCAGGGAAACAAATACAAGGCAAGGCAGGGAGGCAAGGCAGGGTAGCAGTGAACTCAAAATTGGTTCAATGATAATCAACAAAAGCACAAAGTAGCAACAAAAGGCTAGGTTATCAATTAAAAGGCATAAAAACTGACTCAAACAGGGAATGCAGGAACACGAGGTTTTCAGAAGTAGATATTGACCACACTGGGATAGATATCGACAATAACGCAACAAGGAGTGAAAAGAAACTGGGAGTTTATATGCACACACTGACAGGGGGTAACGAGACAGCGAGGAACAGGTGGGTGACACAGGAGGATGCAGCTTGGAGGATACACTAGGAGCAGGCACAATAGGTGAAATCAATGGACAATCACAGGGACACACTAGGACAGACATGTCCAAAGTCCGGCCCGGGGGGCAAATGCGGCCCGTGGTCAAATTTCATCCGGCCCCCAGCCTCTGTCATAAAATCAATAACGTCTGGCTCACACACAGACTTAATAAATTGGTCAGCAGCACTGCTGTCAGCATATGAAGTATCTTACACACTAAATGCTGCTCCTCATTTACCCAGTAAAATGCAGCAGCACTCTAAGCAACATTACCCCGTGTGACCCTTTACTCCCAATTTTCTAAAATGGTGACAATCAACAACAAAAAAAAGTTGACTGCGATGGCCGACGCTTCAAGGATAGGTGGAAATTGGACTATTATTGACTAAAATACGCAACAACCGTCTGCCTCATTTGCAAAAAGACAGTCGCTGTTTTTGAAGATTTCAATGTGAGGCGATATTACCAAACAAGACACGCTGACATGTACGACAAGATTACAAGGAAGATACGAAGCGAGAAATTGAAGCAACTTGAAGCTAGTTTAATTTCACAGCAGCTGTATTTCGCAAGAGCCCGAGAGTCGAAAGAGAACGCCACAAAGGCTAGTTGCGAGATTGTTGAAATTATTGATTAAAAAAATAAATGATAAAGCAAATGTGACACACAGAATGGCTAGCTAAAATTCGCTTAAATATATTGTTCTACATAAAGGACGTGAGCCAAGGTCGGTCCCCCACATTTTTACCACACCAAGTCTGGCCCCCTTTGCAAAAAGTTTGGACACCCCTGCACTAGGAGGTAACCAACACAAAACCTAACAAGAAATACAATGGCATTTCCAAAAGAAAAATATACATGCTTTATCCTCTGCAACACTCACAGAAAAACAGAAAGAGGAAATACAGGACTGTAACATGTTTGGAACTTTTGTTCAGATTAAAAAAAAAGAAAAATGGAGGGGGGGGGTATCGGATTAGGACTCTTTATCGGCAGATTCTCAAAATGAAATGACTCTGACTCGGGTGCAAAAATATACGATCCGGACATCCTTATTTTAAATCATATAAAGTGGGCCGGTCTGAGGCATGAAATTCCCAGGCTGAAAATGAGTCCCACTCCGGCCATGATTTCTACTTACGCAGAAATTTGGGTTACGTCACCAGCATAAGAATGAAACTCATTCGTAACCTGGGCACTACCTGTATATGTATCACATTTTGCATCGGGAGAAAATACTTTTACTTTTTACATGTACAGTTAATTTTATAGCAAGTACTTTTGTACTTTTATTTAAGTAATTTTATAACACTGTCTGTGTACTTTTACTTAAGTAAAAAAGGTGATTACGTCATCCATCACTGACTGCCATTCTTGTTCTACTAGCATGCACAAGAGAAGAGGGCGTCTGCTATGAAAACACATGCTCCTGAACTGCCCTCCTCGTGCATTAAACTTCTCTCATGTCAGCACACTTGCTCACTCGGACTGCAGTAAAAACGCAGTGCAGTGAGAGAGGAAGAGGAGACGCCAGGCATAGCCATCCTCCTACTCCTCGGCTGGCTGGGTTATTTTTAACCAGCCTGATCCAATCTTAGAAGCAGCTGCAGGGGACACAGCCAGCCAGGGAGAGCCCGTGCTTCCCCCCTTAATCTCTCTGCTCTATTTTTAGCTGCAAGATGGCTTCAAACAGCAGCACTGAGCTATTCTCGGCTCCCCTCCCGCTCCTGCTGCAGCACCCGCCGCCACACTGTTTGTGTGTATGTGTGACTGCACACTGTGGTGTAAACATCCCACTGCATGTGTACTAAATTCGCATTAGCCAGGTCATGCATGGCCATCATGCGTGAGAGCTGCTCTTAAGGTGTGCATTCCCTTAGGATTTTATATTGCAATTCGGTGGCTGCACATGTACAGTAGGTGTGTGAAGTGAATACGCACGCATATGCACATGGCCACACAATCATGTAAATGCACATATTTGACTTCATCTCCATTTGCCTTTATAGACTTCCTACTCTTACCTCATTGCGAAGCAATGTGGCATGTAAATTGTTCTTTAGCATTCTTCAATTTTAATGACCTTAACTTCACATCGTAAGGACTCGTACTTCATTAAAAGATAACAACTCACATCTGAGCCATGGCCCTCCCGCAGGTTGTAGGTGAGGTCGTGTTGGATCTCACTGATAAACTTCTGGGCATACTCCGGGTACAGTCGCAACACTTCTCGGAGGCCTTTCAAGCTGATGTACTGCAGGTCGCAGTAGGTCAGCGCCTTGACATTGGCGTTGGTCTTGATCACTTGCTCCTTTGTTAGCGAGTCGGAGCCAATCAGATCTCCTTTACCTGCATGAATACACCCACAAAACAATTCAAATATTAGCACTGGAAGTTTTCAAAATGTTTCATTTTGAAAACACAGGTTTGAAACCCACAAAACAATTCAAATATCAGCACTGGAAGTTTTCAAAAAGTTTCTTTTTGAAAACACAGATTCGAATCTAACGGTAAATCACCTGAACCAATACATGTGAAAATTAGTATAAGTCAATACAGATTTATTTTGCATTGATCATTTAGCCTATCAAGTAATTAGGTTCATATTCATGAGAAATGTAGCCCTGACCCCCGTTCACCCAATTTGTTTGGTCTTATCAATGTCCCGTTGTCCCTACCAATGTTGAGACCTTTGACCTTTTAGCCAGATTGCCGGAATCACGCCAGCCAAACCACCGGACCCGCGCTGGCGCAGCTCCAATGACCCGGGCCGGCGAAACCCGACAACCCGACCAACAGGCCAAACTCCACGCGTTCACCTTAGTCTTAACCTCTTGAACTGATTCCATTTTGACATCTGGAAAAAGGCTTCGAAACACAAATCGACAATTTATTCAGGTCGACAGCAATCAAATGGCAAGGCAAAACAGCAACAGACTCAGGCGAGGAGGCAGACTTGTTCCAGGGTCACCATATCGCAAGTCAACAAAAGATTCAGTCTTTTTGAAGGCTCTCACGGGGCGGGCCGTGGGCAGGAAGAGGGGTGTGTTTGGGTCTTCTTCTGTTGCAGATTTGAGCGGTCAAGTTCGTGTGTCACCGTTGCTGGGTCATGGTTAGAGGCAACGGACGTGGGAGGTTCGGTGCGCCTCACCGTCTGAGAGGCGCTGAGCCATCAAACTTCGGGTCAAAGTTCTTTTTGTTATCAGGTGTTGTGGTGGTACAGGACGTCCCGCCATTTGTTCTGGACTGTCTTGAAGCGCTGACTGTGGGATTTTGTGTTGCAGAGGTGGGTTTGTAGATGTTTTGCCTATCACCTGGTAGTCAGCGTCAATCTTGCTTAGTCAGCTGCATGACGCACGTGTTGATCTTCCGTGGTCAGAAGGCATCATGCATCTCTCATGCCTTATGTCAAATATATTCTGCTTGTTTTCCTTAAACTATGATATAAATGCTATTTATTTTATATTGGGTACGTTAGAGTAATACAAACAGTCAAACAGTAAATAGGAGAAAACATGCTATTCCTTCAAGACCAAACATACACCCTTGCCTGAATCAAATGATTATGTCATCAGCAAGCCCTCCAGAAGCCTGATAATGATGCTGATTGGTTGATTCAGGTGTGTTGGAGGAGGGAGATATGCGAACACAACAGGAAAAGTGGCCCCGAGGTCCGGATTTGGTAAACCCTGGCTTAAGAGGCAGATGGACGTAATGATATACCTATAGACTGTACGTAAAGTAAAGATGTGTGATTGTGGATGATCAGATGGCGGTGGGTTGATATGGAGACAGTAACCTTATAGGTGCCGCAACAATAGGGCTGCAACTAAAGATTATTTTTTATAATTGATTAATCGGATGATTAATTAAATGATTAATCGGATAAATGTCACTTTTTTCAATTACCTTCACAATTTAACTTGAAGTTGTTTTAGGCATGTTGTAGGTTACAATGAAGACAAAATGGATGACTATTTCCTTCAAAAATAATGTTTCATGACAGCTTCCTGACTTAATTGTAGTCTACAATGGTACTGTTTTAAGTTCATTAAACCTTTTTAAAGTATTTAATAAAGGTGCTGAGTATAAAACATTAAAAGAAATTCTTGGTACACAAATTAGACAAAATTACTGTTCATTCAAATAAAAAACAAAAAACGCTGCTGGTTGACTTTTTTTTCTTGTGGGCTAAGTGCTGACATAAATTATGTCCCTGACATATTTATTGCCTTTAAAACAACACTAGCTAACTTTTCCACCTTTATAAAATGTTTTCATAACATTTGTTATGATTTGTCGACTGACAACTAGTTGAATGACACCTCTTTTATATCTTGGGGGGGTCTGTATCGCTTTCACCGGCACTAATTAACTTTTGTGTCTGCCACACACAAAAAAAAATACAAATGTGCTGACTGTTTTACGGCATACGTCACTTCCCCCTTTACCCATTCATTATAAAGATAGAAGCCGATGCTAACGCTTTCACACGACTTCTGTAAAGATGGCAGAGCAACAAAAGAGACAAAAAGTTTTGTCTGAGGAGGAACAAGATAGGTAGGCAACCATGATACACAGACCAAATATTGGCCCTGCTTTCACACGCTGGTGTGACACCACCCCCGACGAGTTCGGGTGGGGTGGGGGGTTGAGCCACACTAAGCCACACAGTTGCCAACCGTCACATGCACATTGTTTAGCTACAACTGGATTCATTACCTTATCAGTTTTCATCCTTTACACAGCCGCTGGAATCAGCAATGTTCTTTAATCCATCTGCTGGTGACCATCATGATTTTACAACACTATGCGGGTGTTCACTAGTCCACATGGAAAACGCAGCGCTGGTCCTCATGGGAAACGCAGTCTTCCATAAAGCAAAACACTACCTCTTTTGTCCACCGGTGTGCTTTAAAAATACTAAAAAAAATTAAAAGGCAGATTTTAATGAATCTTTTTTTTTTTTTTTTTTTTTAACCAAACAGTTGTTCATAAATACAATCCAAATCCAATTTCAAAGCACACACTCTTGTATGACAATTTACGGTTTGGAAGTTTGTGTTGAAAGGAGACTCTAAGCTGTTAAATGAATGGGTTTATGTGTGTGGTTTCTTTCCCACGCGGTGCCTTCAGGTACACCACGCAAAACACTCCGCCACATTAGAACCCAATTTGCTACATTATTACAGGTATTATTATTATTATTAGTACTATTATATTATTATTCCAATTTTTATTGATAATTTATTTGTTTTGCCCTGCGTAATTGCTATTTGCAATAGTACCAGCAGTATTTATTGAGGATTTAGTGTAGGTTTTCAAGCTGTGGAATGAATGAATTGAATTATAATGTATTCTTTAGGAAATCCTGCTCAATATACGACCATTTTGATTTACAAACAAGGTCCTGCAACGAATTAACTTCGTTTGTAGAGGTACCACTGTATTCTTGATTCAGCAACCCAACCTGAGTGTAGCAGTGCACTCTCTCTCTTGCTCTAATCACATTACGCATAAACAAGGACCCAAAGGGGACTGCTCATTGCTGCCGGCAAAAATTGATTATCAATTTTGTTTAGTTTTTTTCATCGATTTAATCGATTAGTTGTTGCAGCCTTAACCAACAAATCACTGGAATGTGATAATGATAACCTAATGTGAAGCCATCATTCCCTGTTGGAGCTCCCTTTGCGTGCTTGGAATCCTAATTCTTAGTGCAGAGGAGAGAATGGAGCAGGAATTAAAAAAGGGTGATGGCATGTGAGGGAGGAGGGCGAACGAAGGAAGCGAAGGTGCTGACAGACTGGAATGGAAGAGGATGGAAGGCGCGAGAGGGCTGAGAAGAACAAAAAGACTCAAACCATCCACCAAACATCTTGTAGATGTCCCTCATCAGTGTTCTTGCCCCCCGTTTCTCTCCCTGCACGCACTGTCACACAGATGATGGGCGGCAGCTCAGTTGACAGGGACCGCCAGCAGCTTTAGGGAAATCTGCCGTTAATAATCGCAGCAAAACGTTCAACTGAGCTGTAGACGGCGCTCCCAAAGTGACACTGCAGACTCGATGTTCTTTCTGTGTGTGCGTGTGGAGAGCGTAATATATTTTTTCTTGTCAGTGATTTGCAACCTCTCCATCTACTGTATTGCTTTGGCCCTGAAATGGCATTGTGTT
The DNA here is from genome assembly GCF_030265065.1 of Corythoichthys intestinalis. Lineage (NCBI taxonomy): Eukaryota > Metazoa > Chordata > Actinopteri > Syngnathiformes > Syngnathidae > Corythoichthys > Corythoichthys intestinalis. Next base: position 51,898,313 of record NC_080406.1, read on the forward strand.
ACGGTTCAACAAAACAACGTTTATCTCCAAATTGTATTGATGCCACAATCCTGTTATCGCCCTGTGTTACTGAGTTGTGTTTTCCCAGTTGCCTGGTGAGTGTGTACGCGAGCAGCCTCCTGCACACACTTGATTATAATGACAATCAACCATGTTCATAAGCCACTATTTGCAATTTCATATTAATTGTTGTTTGCAAATGTGCTTAAAAGGGGTGTCACTAGACCAAATACAATACTGGGGCACAGTGGGACACTGGCGAGCGAGCAAATTTTTTTTTTTTTTCTTTTTAGCATTTTTTATCATAAAAAGTTAGAAATAGCACTTTAAACTAGTGATGCACGATAATACATTTTTCAACCGATACCGATAACCGATAATTTCCTCCTCATTCCAACCGATAACCGATAATGTCAAGCCGATAATTCTATTTAAAGATTTATGTAAAATTTAAAAGTATACACAAAAGAAAATATTACTGTGCAAAAATATAATTTATTGCTCTTTTTTTCAACATAAAATATGAACAAGTCGTCAATTCCAACATCTAAATAATGACAGATTGTCTGACATTGTGTAATGGTAAACTTTTGGCAACAATTACTTACAGAGTAAATACCCAATTTGCACAAAAATGCCTTTAAAAGTAAGCCATTCCTAACATATATAACATTAATACACTGCAAAACACACCTCCTTAAAACTATTCTGTTTTAAGTGTAAATCTATTGGAAATAAGTAAAATTATCTGCCAGCGCTTCAAGTGTATTTCTCGCAGCTTTCTTGGAAGAAAAATAGCTAGCTGAAAATAATCTTAACAGCCTTATTTTAAGCAATACATTATTATACTTAATCCTAAAAAAAAAAAAAAAAAAACTTGGAAGAAGAAAAGATTTTGAATAATATTTGTGGCTACAGAATATTATTGTTATTTCATTACAACAGGAATGTGCATATTTAAATTGATACGTGTTAATAAGTGCCAATAAGTTTTGATTATCTACTGTGACTGCAATTGAGCAGACAAATAAATTAGATTAATTTGAAAAGTGATTACTAATGTTATATGCTTTGTTGCACACTGTAAAAATGATTAACTCAAAAGAGCGAGATGTCATGTACCCATTCTGCAGCGCTTTGTTTACATTTGCGGCACTAACGACATGTGCTTTACAGCAGCTAAACTGATACACGGCAGTACTATTTGGATGGAGTTGGAGCTCGCATCTCCGTGCGTGTTGTTTTGTGCCTGAGTTTTGTTAAGCCGAAAATAAAGGCAGTGTTACAAAGTCATCTGACCGCTCGTCATTTTACATACTGAATGCATGATTGACTGGCTGACTTCATTTTCTCCATGTTTAAATTATCATCTAACCACTGTGCCGTCATGACAAACTTGCTTACTGGACATCACTTCTCCAAATGTACACGGTGAAAATGTGATTGGCATGTTTTTCATGAAGAATGGTGGTCGTATAAACTGCATTATTTTTTTATCCAGGGCTTTGGCTCTCGGGTCATTTCGGTAAAAAAAAAAATCGTATCTCGTCTCGGCGGCGGCTACGTTTCTGCCAGATAATCCGCCCGCACCGGCCGGTTCGCCGCGGCGTATTCGGGGGCTGGCTCTGCTCGCACGCCGTGAGGGAACGCTCGAGAAACCGGGGTGTTCGCCGGAGGTCCTGAAGCCGTGGAACCGGGCTCTGCCCGCCGCGGCGGCCTGCCGGACCAGCCAGAGCGGCGGTCTCCGTCGGAGGACGGCTACTTGCCGACTATCGGTCTCCAGTCGTGCCGGTGTTCAGCCTTAGATGTGAGTTTACCACCCGCCTTGGGCTGCTTTCCCAAACAACCCGACTCTGTATCGTCACAAGCCCCGTAGTTTAACTTAGTGTTTACAATAGCTTTAGCATTCCCGCTAGCAGCAGCAGGCTCGCATTCGTTCCAAAAATCTTTGTGATGCAGTTTTAAATGGATGCTGGGTTAGTGGTTTTGAATGAGGACGCTTTCTTTCGGTCTCGTGGAACTTCTGCGGTACATGTTTCGAAGATGGCGAGAGCGTCGTTTTTTTAGTAACAGCCGCCATAATATTCAACTATTTCTTGTCGTGTAACTCCGCCTCCTCAACCCCTCCTCCCTCAGTGGCTTCAGAGAGGGGAGGGGTTGAGGAGGCAGCATGCTGAATTCTTCGGTTGCGCACATTTGGAGGCTAAATCAAGTATATAATTATCGGATTGCATTATCGGTTGAATTTTTTTATTATCTGGATTATCTGTGTGACGTCATAATTGCCATTATCGGCCGATAATTATCGGCGACCGATATTATCGTGTATCTTTACTTTAAACTATATATAATCAAACCAAAATACAAGTTTCTGTAAAAAAGTGAGTTTTTTTTTTCAGCCATCAGCATTTCTAAAAAAATTGGAACGTCCCTTGTTGATAGTCAATTCACTTCTGCTTATGCTCATCAACTTCCATCTCTTCTTCACCTCTTCCTACACTCTGCTACTCGACTTTGTCTTGACAGAAATTGGGATATATCACTATAACTGTTATACACTTAATCAGTGTTTCTCAACCGGTAGGTTTTGACCTAATAAGTGGTTTATTTTGCCTAGGTGGGTTACCTAGCTTACCTCTTTCATTCCTCATTGCTGATTTATCCTTGCTGCGAGCAAATAACTTTCTAATATCTTTTTGCAAGAGTAATGCTGTTTGAGTCAAATAGAAATAAAAAGTAATACATCTTGTTACAGATTACAGGAACTGCAGTAAGAAATAAAATGCTTGTAAAACTGCTAGAAATTATGGTGAGTACACATACAAAATTGTTCGCGGTTATATCCCACAGATTGATTGATTCTATTCATTTTGATCATATAAACAAATAGCAATAAATAACAGCAGCATTGATACAGTTTCAATACCACATATCATATTAACACAATATTAGACAAAGCTAATGAGTGAGAGCCTCTCACTCAAATCACATTTAATAGTCATTGTATTCATAGCCATTTAGTTAAAAGATGGCAGCTAGTCTGCTACTTCCATTTGCAACCAGAGTAGTTTACTGCAGTTAACTGATACCTGACTGATACCTAAATTGTAAAGTTGAACAAATCATGTGAATAGGCGACCAAACAAATATCAACACAGAGGTAAAAACGAACAACAAGGATGGACAGTTTATCTGGCCTTAACCTGTAAAGCAGGTGGGAATATGTCATTTGCACTGTCGACTATATGATTAGCACATGCGTCGTAATACATCCCCTAGCAAAAAGTATGGATTCACCAGTCTCGGACGAGCACTTGCTCAGACATTTTATCATGTAGAACAAACTCAGATAAAAAGTTTGAAAAAATAATGAATTAGTTCAAAAGTGCTACTCTTTAGCCTTCACAAACACTAAAAGAAATGATTATAAATATTGTGGTGGTCAGTAAATGTTACTTTTATAGAGCAAGTGAAGGGAAATATACAGTATATGGAATTACTCCATTCTGAAGAAAAAAATATGGAATCATGAGAAACAAAAAAATAACAATCAAAACTAGGGTTGTTCCGATCATGGTTTTTTGCTCCCGATCCGATCCCGATCGTTTTAGTTTGAGTATCTGCCGATCCCAATATTTCCCATCCGATTGCTTTTTTTTGCTCCCGATTCAATTCCAATCATTCCCGATAATTTTTCCCGATCATATACATTTTGGCAATGCATTAAGAAAAAAATGAATAAAACTCGGATGAATATATACTGTACATTCAACATAGAGTACATAAGTACTGTATTTGTTTATTATGACAATAAATCCTCAAGATGGCATTTACATTATTAACATTCTTTCTGTGAGAGGGATCCACGGATAGAAAGACTTGTGACTTTGTATATTGCGACTAAATATTGCCATCTAGTGTATTTGTTGAGCTTTCAGTAAATGATACTGAAGGCCATGCCCAATGCATGATGGGAAGTGGAACCATGACAAGTGAAACCACGACTGTGCGTAGTGCTACCAATTCATATATCTTCTCTGCGATGAGATATAATTCAATGTGTTAAGAAAAAGATCAATTGCTACCTTGCTTCCCCACATTGCATCCCATGGTATATCTAATCGTTGGGAGAGGGATTGAAAGATTTAGCCAATTAAAATGCAGTTCCAAAGACTGCCAAAATTCTCTCTACTCATTGTACACTGCCTTTTAGTTCTTTGTATTGGCAAAACGGCGCCATTACAGATGGAGCACGTCAATGCGCGAGTGGGTCGTGCAGCGCACGCATTAATTGCGTTAAATATTTTAACGTGATACATTATAAAAAAAAAAATAATTACCGCCGTTATTGGGATAAATTTGATCACCCTACCTTAAACCTAAACTAAAGACTCTGGATAAGTGTAACATATCATGTCTGTAACGTTAAATACAATTAGAAAACGATTTAATTTAAAAATATATAAAAATAAAGGCATGGCCGATATTTTTTTGCCGATTCCGATACTTTGAAAATGATGTGATTGGACCCGATCGATCGGGATGCCGATCGATCAAGACATCTCTAATCAAAACACATCTCTAGTAATTAGTAGCACCACCTCCAGCTTTTATGACAGCTTGCAGTCTCTGAGGCATGGACTTGATGCGTATTCTTAATGAATTTGGTGCCATTTCTCATTGGTTGCAGTTGCCAGATCATTGTTGTAGGTCGGAGCCTTGCTCTGGGCCATTTTTTTCAATTTCCCCCACAGGTTTTCAATAGGGTTGAGATCTGGGCTATTTGCAGGCCATGGCATTGACTGGCTGAGTCTTTCTCCATGGAATGCTTTCACAGTTTTAGCTCTGTGGCATGATGCATTGTCATCTTGGAAAATGACAAACATATTTTCAATTGAAGGGATAAGAAAGCTTTCTAAAATTACAATGTAAACTTGTGCATTTATTGAAGATTTAACCACAGCCATCTCCCCAGTGCCTTTGCCTGAGATGCAGCCCCATATCATCAAGGACTGAGGAAATTTTGATGGTTTCCTCTAGCCAGTCATCTTTGTAAATCTCACTGGAACAGCACCAAACCAAAGTTCCAGCATCATCACCTTGTCAAGAGTCAAGAATCTGCATTTAGATGTTTTTGTCAGGCAGTCATCTTTGTGAATATCACTGGAACAGCACCAAACCCAAGTTCCAAGGAATTTTGATGTTTTTGTCAGGCAGTCATCTTTGTAAATCTCACTGGAACAGCACCAAACCAAAGTTCCAGCATCATCACCTTGTCAAGAGTCAAGAATCTGCATTTTACAAACTCAGATAAAAAGCTTGAAAAAATGCAAAAATTTTGATGTTTTTGTCAGGCAGTCATCTTTGTAAATCTCACTGGAACATCACCGAACCAAAGTTCCAGCATCATCAACCTTGTCAAGAGTCAAGAATCTGCATTGGACAAGGTGATGATGCTGGAACTTTGGTTTGGTTCTGTTCCAGTGAGATTTACAAAGATGACTTCCTGACGAAAACATCAAAATTCCCTCAGATTTTTCTCAAGCTTTTTATCTGAGTTTGTTCTACATGATAAAATGTCTGAGTTAGTGCTCGTCCGAATAAATGTTGGCATCACTGATAAGAAGGAAGAAAGCTCAAACTGGTGAGTCAGAATAGAGCGGATGTGTGAAGTCTTATGACAATAGATAGTCAATCCCTCCAAAAAAAAAAAAAAGAGACAAAATGTTCTCGCTTCAAACTGTTTATTTGCCACTCCCACTTGTTCTAACAAAGAGATTCAACCCTATATTGCTAAGTGTATCAGTTGATACTAGCATTTTTGGACCTCATTGTAGTAAAAAAACTTAGTTTAAAACTTTATTGTTTTCAATCTCATTTTCGTTATATTTGTTTTACCCATAGGCAGAGTTTAACTTTTGTGGGAGGGTGGGCAAAACAAGTTGCACTGTCAGCAATAAAATTAACTTCCAATATACTGTAGATGTAAAGTTATGGACGAAATTATTGGCACCCCTGGAATTTTTCCTGAAAATACAGCATTACTCACCGAAATTAATGCAATTACAAATGATTTGCGCAACCAAATATTGAGCTGAGGGTGCCAACAATTTTGTCCAGCCCATTTTTTGCATTCTGTGTAAAATTGTGTGTATTTTGGCTTTTCTCTTCAGCCTTTTTGTGTTTTTCCAATGCACATTCAAGAAATAAACACATTCATACTGAAAACATTTGTAATTGCATTGATTTCTGTGAGAAATGCTGTATTTTCTGGAAAATTCCAGGGGTGCCAATAATTTCGTCCATGACTGTATATACATCTTGACACTGTTCGTGTTCAATCCTCGGTTCAAGTTGTAGATCTTTATTTTAAAGGGGAAGTTCCAAATTTTTTACATTAGGCTTAATTGTCGAGTTAGTGGGGGTTTAATTAGTCGGTGGAGTTCATTTATTCATTCTTTTTCCATGGCACTTATCCTCACGAGTGTCGCAGAGGTGCTTAGCATGCCAATAAAACACAATATTAACAGATCTAACATAGTCAAATAAATTCAAAATGCAGATCTCCTCAATCTCCGCCTATGGTTTTACCACGAGAACTGCATGTAATACTCAATGTATCATTTAGGATACACATTACAGAACATATATGCAAATTATATGTAAAATAAATACAGTATATATTAGGTTTAAGGACCACATAAAGCTTTTTCTGTTTATTATTTCTAAATGTCAGAAGGTAATGAATAGTCATGCAAATAAAGTTTTATACACAATCTATTGCTCTGATGAGTAGCTATACTGCGCATGTGCATATTAATATTTTTTAGGGACAGTTTTGTCTGTTTTAGGCCAAATGCTTTCATTGTAGTGTCCACATTTCTGCCCCATGATTTTTTCATCTTTGTTCAAACAATTTATTTTTCGAAAATGCAAATTAACTCATCTTCCTGTAAATCCAAGACAACCATTTTGCGGGGTTCTTCTACAGTGTAGTTTGCTGTTCAAAATGTTGATTTTCTTTAATATACTTTAGGGTTCAATTTTCAGCCAGTTTATCTCGTGACAGTTTTTCCCTAAACATTAGTTAAGTAAAAATAATAATAAAAACTGAATAACACAAAGATTCTATGAGCTTAGTTTCATTTTCTAAAACAATCTGCATCTAAATTGATGGCTGTATATACTTTTAAAACACACACTGCATTTTTTCCCACAACTTTTACCATGCAAACCTCTTTCTAGTTGGTGTCAGTTTTGTTAAATTAAACAAAGTCATTTGTTTCACTGTTTCTACTTTGTAATTGTCAAAGCGTAGATCTTATTTACTCGCATGCTGGAGGTCACTGTGGATGGTTGCAAAGGTTATATCATTCATCATTACTCCTTCACCCATTGAGGCATGTGCGCGTGTGTGTTTGCGTGCTCGTGTGCATGTGTATCAATAAAGTTAATGAAAAGGTTGAGTCTTGAGGAAAAAATAAGAGAAAACCAGACCTTACCCTCCTCAGTGAGGGGAGAACACATTTAATAACTACAATCACACTCAGGAGCAAAAAGGTCAAACAATACAAATTTGTATGAACACCACACTGTACAATATGGACAATAATATGGTGTATTAAGAAATAGCATGTTACTATTATTCAAACTGTAGATAAGTTACCAGTAAAAGTCACAGTAAAATACTGGCAGCTGTGGTTGCATGTATTCTACCATTTAAAAATCGTGAAAACCGTAAAATAGATGTAAGAATAGTGCTTCTATAACTGTAAATTCTCTACAAAAGGAATTTTCAGTTAAAGTGATCCTCTAACTTAAATACATGTAGGCTCTAATAAACCACAATTGTTCTCTTGTACTAAAATATGTTGTTAGAAACACATAAAATGTTAAATCAATGGCAATATTTTATAATATTTAGTCCATATTTTGACCGTTAGTTGGCGCCATGGTTTGCGGGCTCGCAGTGATGTTATTGGTATCTTTCATGTTCAACAATTGCTTATTGCTGCCTAAACTCGCGAAATAAAATGCCATGATGTGCTGCTTTTGGATGCAATTTCCAGTCAAATGGAAACAAGGGGAGTGAAGTGAGTGGTCAAGGTGGAATTATTATTTTTAGTGAATAAATGTGCATATGTGGAAGCTTCTCCCCCTTTTTGGTCTCTGTATGCACGTATCCTACCCACTACGCGTTACAACTAGCGCCCGAACATTTTTCCTGGATCCTCAGTCAAGTAAGGGATCCGTCTATTTTCTGGATCCGACGGTCCCACCGTGTCTGTAATATTGGTTTCAGATCTGTCCATTTTTTTATTCGTCGGTCTCAAACAGCAGCTTTTCGGATCAGTCTATTTTGTGGAATCGACGGCCTGACGCGGCTGCGACATTGCCATGGGATCAGTCTAATTACTGGATTTTCGAGTGAGTAAAACACGCGGATTTGGATTACTATTGCTATCTTTTATGTTGACTATTCTTCGTGGTCTATTCTTCAAGTTTTCCCAAAATCATACTAAAGAATTAAAGCACTATGGCACGCTACAGTGACGACAGTGACTCTGACGTGGACCTCACAACAATATTGGGAGTTCGTCAGGGAACGCGTGTTTATGGTTGCCACCTTTCAGAAATAGAAATAAGGGACGCCCCCCCTCACGCCCAAAGCCTTACGGGCAAAAAAAAGGGGCATCCCCAAAACTCCTAAAATGCATAGAAATGTGTGTATTTTTAGATGAGAAAACTGTATTGTGCACTTTGTGGGCATGGCAGTTTCCTTGCAGCAGATTGTTGTTTTTTTTTTTTTTTCTGCAGGTTAGTGAAAACGAAGTTGTGAATATCATAATTAACATTTGTGTTGTCGGCACTGAATCCGGTCACGTGATGTATTGACAAGCCAAATTTCTTAAGGGAATGTTCCAGGAGAGCTACAATTCCAGCAGCTGACTCGTCTGCATTCTCTATGAAGTCCAGCATTTTGTTGGTGAGCCCAGACTCTGGACTGAAGTACTGGACAGCAAGGGGAACATCTTCCTGCTCAATTTATCCGAGGCATTGGTCTGTATGGAGAATGGGATGGGTGACGTTAAGATCTTAATCACATCACCCACTGCCTTTGGACCCAGGACTTGTTTCAACAGTGCCTCATGCTTGTTCTCCCCAAAGTCATTTTCTTCACCATTTTGGAATCACATAAAAATCTTCTGATTGAGCCTGTGTCAACAGTCAGCACTATTGTAGCTCTGGCTGGCTACGTTTTACTGTGTGGTATACCTGTGTCACCTCAGCTGCAGTAATTTAGGGGGTAGGAGTGGGATGATGTCAAATTCACTATTAATCAATCAATAGATAGCATATATTTGCAGTAGTACTATTTATTCAGTGTCTTATTTGCTGTTAATCTATTAGGAATAATTCCAAATGAGTAGCATTAGTTAGCGTAACAAAATAACATGTTCTTTATGGGGACATAAATTCATTCCATATTGATTGATAAAAAATGCATGTTTCAAAAAAAAAAAAAAAAAAAATCAACATTCCTGAAAATAATCAACCATAGTGGCAACTGAAATAGCCTAGCTATGCTTCTATCTATGTAAGATGTATGAAGGTAAATATAAATATAGCCTATATGTTATACATATACAAGAGCATAATAACCAGGGGTGCACATAAGTAGTCCGCATGCGCGCATGCGTACTGGACGTAGACAAATGCGCTGGCCCTCAACGGCTTCCATACGCTTTTGCGTACCGATGGCTGACCACTGTATTTGCGGCAGACACGAGAAAATAACTTCTCAAAATGTTGAAGAGGCAGGCCCCACTGAGTAATTATTTCCGTGTTCCCCCACCCCCTTCAAAAGACAGACAGACGACAGAGACGTCACCGGAGACTTTTGCTGAAAATTGGCTGCATGGCTAGAAGCAAATGATGCTCGCACGGAAATGCGGTACAAAATGTGCCGTGAGAATCCCAATGTCGCTGAAAAGAGCAGCGCATTTTTTGTAGGGTCAAAGAATTTCAGCCATCCAAACTTTGAAAAGCACGAAAAAAACAGAGAGCATGTGGCAATTAAGCAAACTATCGATGTCAGACAGGACCCCAGTCGCCCTATGGACAAGTGGCGGAATAAAGGTAATGAAGAAAAGCGCTATGCACTGACAAACGCGTTTTTGCTCGCATTTTACAAAGCTTAACATGCACGTTCAATGAGGTCTTATGAGGAGGACATCCCACTTTTACAAAGGCTTGGAGTTAATGTGGGAGCCGCATAATGCCCTTTATTTTGAATTGGTGCTTTTATGTTTATTTCTTTACATTTCACTCCAAAGTAATGGCAATTTTGTTGTGCCAGTTGATGTTAATCAAGCATTAATTGTTAATGTAATTAATTAAAGTTAATTGGCTCTAAGTAAAGCTTGTCATAATTTTATCACATCAGGCGGGTCGGCTCTCAAGCTCAATGAGGACCAAGTCACATCTCCAGATCCTCCTCTGAGAACCTGGGCAAAAAACATATGTGCACCCCTGATAATAGCATACCAAAGCAAGCTCAGGGGATGTTTCAGGTACAAAGAATTGTGACGAAGGCTCTTCTGGGATCTTCTATTCCGTTTGTGGAGGTCCCCTGCAGCATGCTGTCTTACACTTCCGTGAGACACTGCAAAAACTTTCCTGCCTGCCTTGCAGTTCGCGTTATAATCATCATCAGTGACTCTATCGAGCCACTCCAGTCTATTTTTTGGAGACGTTTCCCCTTTTGAGGATGACGTGGGGTGTCCTGAACTTCTAATGTTGAAGAGACATGTTAGTTTTGAAAATGCGCGGGGCGGTGCACTGAGCAGAGAGAGCGAAGTAACTAGGCAACGAACCCGGAAGTGGAGCGCAGTGCAGGGCAGACAGCAGCGGGCAGGCAGATAACTATCTTGCTGTCTTTAATATCTTCTGCCGTTTTTGTTCATTATTGTTGGCTCAGTGGTCACTCATGAGCGCAGGTGTGTGTTTGTGTGTGACAGACGTGCATGGGCTGGGCGCACCGCCGCCCGCCACGCAGGAGCCGCGGGTCGCGTGGGGTCAACCCATGGGACAATTGTGAAATACGGAATAAACTGCGTTCCGTATTGGTTCAATACAGAACGCAACTTTTAATTCCCAATTACGGAACGATTCCGTATTTCAAGGGACGGGTGGCAAGCCTACGCGTGTTTGCGTACTGCTGAGCTCCGGAGTGAAGAGTGGTCAAGGTGGAAATATTATTTTTTGCGAATAAATGTGCATAGAGGAAGCTTCTCCCCTTTTTGGTACTTTTATACACATATCCTAGCTACCACGCGTTACAATGTACAAGACATGGATTACACAAGGTGTGCTCTTTGGCCTGTACTGTATGTAAAGGACACGACAGCTCTGGATGCTAACAATCTACATAATTATATTGGGATAAGTTTGAAAACGCAATATGCTTACCTTGAATATCTGCTAATAAAACCGGACAGCATACACTCTCGCTCCCAACCGGACTTCCCAACAGGACTCTCTCGCATCACCAGTTTTGCCCAACTTTTGTCTTATCAGGTATTTGCTGCATGCATTTTTCCCTGAAGCTCGTCTTGTGAACGACCGACAGTGCTGTCCTGCTCTCCACTTTTCAGATCTGGTTCAAATAGGAAGGGTAGAACTGAAGACATGTTGGGAAAGCTTACGAGTGACACGCCGGAATTTCGGCAACGGGACCAGTGACGTCACGCACTGCGACGTAACAAGAATGGCGACCTATCACGTAAAATAATTTTACAAACTTTATTAAAACAAAAACATTAAGAGGGGTTTTAATATTTATATTTAATTATTATAACTCATACTAACATGTATCTTTTAAGAATTACTTGTCTTAAAAACAGAGGATCCCTTTAACAACACGTCTCTGCACTGCCACTGGCTATTGCCTCGTATCGTCCTGGCATCTAATTGGTTAAGAGGAAGCTCTACTGATGTGTATCTGTAAGTGTATGTGTGCATCCCAGAGGTGGGTAGTAACGCGTTACATTTACTTTTACGCGTAACTTTTTAAGAAAAATGTACTTATTAGAGTAGTTTTACCACGCAAAACGTTTTACTTTTACTTGTGTAGATTTGTGAAGAAACACTACTTTTACCCCTCTACTCCGTTACATTTCTCGTCTTTATTGTAGATATTGACTTTATTTTTGCAAGAAATGCCGACAGTAGTGCAACCATCTTGACCAATGAGATGTCGCAACAATAAACACATGACTCCATGAAACCATTCAGCGGTAACAATGTTTTTCTCCACTGGAGGGCACTCATGCTCTTTGGATGGGTGAAGGGTCACAGTGTTCTGGTCTGCCTCTTGACTAATCTGAGGAGTGATTTGCGTACGTCGCCATCTAGTGATTAGCCGCCATTACTGGGGTGTTTGCACACTTAGAGCAGCCCAGAGTCAGTCATGTAGTAACAGTAACGTTAGCTGCTGTTGGCCAGTGTTGTTTTTGTCAACAATGACGATAATGAAAATATTTCGTCATCTGATTTGTGTACTGACAAATTCTTTTAATGTTTTATACTCAGATCCTTTAGTAAAAACTTTATGTACTTAAAACAGTACAGTTGTAGACTACAGTTAAGTCAGGGAGCTGTAATAGAATATTATTTTGAAGGAAATGGTCATCCATGCTGTCTTCATTGTTACTTACAACTTGCCTAAAACAACTTCAAATTAAATTGTGAAGTTGATTGAAAAAAGTGACATTTATCCGATAAATCGTTTAATTCATCGTCCGATTAATCGATTATACAAATAATCATTAGTTGCAGCCCTAATATTCCATTGATTTTAAATGATGCCAAACAAAATACCCTGCATTTTTTAGTAATAATGTGAGGGGTACAAACAGATTTGTGTGTACACTTTCCAGTATAAATAATGCAAGTATATTAATAATGTAATATTCTATTAATTTTTAATAACAGCACAGTGCCATGCTCCTTCAATTGATGTGTGTTCATGCGTCTTGGTCAAGAGCAAATGCGGCCTTTGGCAGTTTGATATATATCAGCTTCACCTTGCACGTATGCACGTGTGCACCATTTATTCAAGACATTTTGACCTTTTCAAGTGAAGTTGGAGATGTATAGATGTGTCCTTAGTAATCATACACACACACAAACATAAAAGGAAGAAGGCAGGGCCGGCTGAGGTTCACCTTCCACAAAAACACACTAATGCAGTTTGCTGGATCAGTGCTACCACAGTGGCTATGAAACACCCTGAGAAAACTAATTGGCAGGGAAGAAAAACAAAACAAGATTGCTTACAAATACATTTTTTAATTTAGAAATCTAAGGAACCTTAGTTTTTACTCTAGCTAGTCTTGTTCTATTGATCACTACATGGTCCAAAGAAATACAGTGGAATATGAATCAAATCCCGTAGCAAAATAATACACTGTGAAGTGTCAGATTCACAGTTAATGACGTTTTTATTGCATACCTGGTATGGGTGACGAATTAGGGAAATAAACTTTTGGCTTCGAAAGGCCAAAATAGTACCAAATTCGTGAAATGAAAACATATATAATGCTAGCTCAACAGTAAGAAAGTAAAAATATAATGAACGAATAATGAATAAGCTTTTTTAAACCCCGAGCTTTGGCTCTCAAAGGCCAAACAGTGCAACTTTCATGAAATTATAAGTCATAATAATTGACCAAAGCATCCCGTCTCTCTATTAGCCTCCCTTTCTGTGCACCAGCAGGAACAAACACTTAGCCACTTAGCTTAGCTTACTTTGCTTACTTTTACAGCACTTTTGAATAGGCTTGCCACACGTCCTTTGAAATAAGGAAACGTTGCGATTTGGGAATTAAAAGTTGCGTTCTGTATTGAACCAATACGGAATATATATCAATAGATACATTTCTATGCATTTTAGGAGTTTTGGGGATGTCCCTTTTTTTCGTCGACTTTATGGCTTTGGGCGTGAGAGGGCATCCCTTATTTCTA